>NW_012267218.1:25581816-25627357 GCF_000151885.1 Dipodomys ordii | reverse complement strand
CCAGCATCTGTTGTTGTTAGAGTTCTTGATTTTTGCCGTTCTAACTGGGGTGAGGTGATATCTCAATGTTGTTTTGATTTGCATTTCTTTTATGAGGATGCCCACTCTTGATAGTTCTGCTTAAGACACAGCTTAGAGAGTTCTAGTCATCTATCACAACATAGTAACATCACAAATTAATGGTTCTATGGGATGATTTTTACTATACAGCTTTATTTCACTAAGATTAGGGACCTAACCCATTTTTTTCCTGGTCAAAACCAAAGCATATCCTCTTGTTAAAAGAGTGCTGTATAGCAGTATCAGGTGGAATTTACCCTCTAGCAGTGCACATGACCCAGTGTCTTCATCTCTAGTTTATTTTCTGCTACTTAATGCATTCCTGACTTTATTCTGCCTAAGTCTCTGGAAACAAAATTTTACTTTTCTGCCAAAGAAGTTATGATCACTTTAATATTATCTTATTTTTATAAACTCCATTATTTTGCAAGTTTACTTTATAGATTCTTTGACTTGGCTTATAAGCCAAGACTATTTCTAGAAAAATGTTAGACCAATAGAAGGACTTTATTGCTTGGACTTGTTAAAATAAGCAATACACCATCGATCTTCCTTCTAGTACTTTCTCCTGTCACTTCTATCTGCCACTTTGCTAATATGTGTGGGGTACAACCAGGATGACATGACAATAATAACAGCTAACATTTACTGCTTCATGCTTTGAGTGGACCTCCTTCCTTAATGCTCATTGAATTATGAAGAGAATCTGACATGTGATCAAAGTTCAAGTAATAGAATCATAGACTAGACAATAGGGTAACATTCAAATCAAGGTAGTCATTTTCTTTTGAGTACTTATGTGTTTTGTGACTAGTTTTTACTTCCAACAGTTAAAAGTACCAAGTAGATTTGTAAGTGGAATATATTATTATATAATAATTAATATAGCGAATATGCCTTATTGAAGATAGGACTCTTTCTCAACTATCACCTCATTCACTGTGGCCCCACATAACATTTTCTGCTTTTCACTGGGCTTACATTTCTCTATGAGGAACACACCTCAATCACTCTTAGAAAGGAAGTATTTATAGAAGACAGAGGAGCCAGTGATTGGCCTTGAGAGTAGAACCATTGATCAACTATGCGGATAGGTTTATCCCTACGTCAGGTTGGGGTTGCTCTCAAAGTCAAGATATTATGATAGAGAAAGATCTTCCTCTATTGCTCAATGTCCAAGAGAAAGTTAGCACTGTACCATCTGAGAATATTTTCTCAGTCCTTAAACAGAGAGAAAACTAATGCTTATGCGTTAGTCTGATAACTTTATGCCACTGCATTTTATTGTTCTTATTGTTCACCTTCCTCTTCCTGCCACATGATGTGTATGAGGTTGAGCAGTAAGCCAGGCCCCAGAATAATCCCTTGGAAGAGTAGAATTCTGATACTACTATAGTCCAATTTTCTTTCTTTACTTTTCACCCCCTGTGAAATCAGCCATCTCTAACAACCATTCTTACAAGTGACAGCTTCAGTACTTTGACACATTCTAAATCCTTTTGTTACCAAGAATTAGTTTTTTCAGATTCTACTCTGTTAAATGATCATCATTAAGTAGCTATTCTAAGTTTTGGTGGACTGTTATAGTTTCTATACAGTATCAGAAAGCAGGAGCCAGAATAAAAGTGGTCTCAATTGAGACCCAAAGAGCCATACCAACTTTACAACTCATAACTGTACACGTAATAATAGATCATTAAACTATCTGCTCTTAGAATAATTTTTATTGTACATGAGTTTTATTTTATTTTATTGTACATTAGAGAGTAAGCTTTGTTTTTTTTTTATTTTATTGTACACTAGAGAGTAAGCTTTGTTTTTTCTTCAGGAGTTCTTGTGTATATAGCACATTTTATGTATGAGGCAGGAACATCAGCATACCTAATAACCTGGATAAGTAATTAGCCATACCTTGGCTACAGCTTTGCCCTACCTGATAGTTTTGTATTTGTTAACAGCTAGTAACTGGCTTGAGTTCTTCATGTGCAGTTAGTCCTTTTGTTTCCAGTAGAGAAGCAAGTGAAGAAACCTCTCCAGTGATTCTATGGTAAACTATCTAAGCTCTGGTATAACTAGCATGGCCAGAATAGTCAGCCCTGACACACCAGTAATCTATGTAACAAACTGAGCAGCTTCATTTTTGTGAGAAATGTTTTGTGAGAAAAGTACTGCCAAATGTTTTACAGTTCCAAATTCTTTGAATATTATTCCATGTTTGGTTTTCTGACATGGATAGTTTTATCTTTGGGTAAATGATAAGCACCCAACATGTCTGCCCTCCTGAGCTATATTATGCTCTCTGCTCTTGAACTTGACAGTAATTTCTGTGAAAATAAATAGTGGAAAAGTTTTTGGGTTTTTTGGGGAAGTGTTGAGGTTTGAACTTTGGGCCTTGTACACACACTGATGATATGATTAAAACTGTGAATGTTTACACCTTTATTTTTTAAACATTTGTTGTAGGCCAAAAGAGACATGGAAACGTGTTTGATCATTTCTAAGGTTGACTGTATGTATGTATGTATGTATGTATGTATGTATGTTTTTGCCAGTATTGGGAATTGAACTCAAGACCTGGACACTGTCCCTTTTTCTCAAGGTTGGTGCTCTACCACTTGAGCCATGGCTCTACTTTTGGCTTTTTGGTAGTTAATTAGAGATAAGCGTTTCATGTACTTTGCTGCCTAGGCTAGCTTTGAACTGTGGTCTTAGCTTCCTGAATAGTTAGGATTACAGATATTAGCCACTAGCCCCAGCTCTATTGGTATTAATTTTAAAACTTTTTTTCTATGTTTCTTTTCTTGAATGATTTTTATCTTCTCAGTCACAGTTTTTCTTTTTTTCTGATTTTTGTTCTCCTTCATATTACTGGTTTTCCATAGTGGTCACAAAGTTATGCTGTATTTGTGACTAAAAACCAAGTTGGCTTGGGTTCTCTACCTGAAGCAGTGTTGGATGTTCTCTAGACACAGGAGTGCTGAGGACTACGACTGGAAAAGTAGTATGACCTCGCCACAGGGAGATGTTGCATTGAAGTGAAAGGACCAAGAAAGAGAAGGGTAAAGGATAGAAAACGTGGTTTACCCAAGTTAGAGAGCTTTATGTTACTCTCCTTGGATCTGTGTTTTTTTTCTAGCCTCACTGCATGCAGTGAAATGGGTAAGTCTGCTTTGACATGACAAACTGCCTATCCTCTAGGCTGTGAAGCCTTGCAGTCTTCTCAAAAGAGCCTTGGATCCTTTAGCACTTTGGTACCCTTGTTCCTCAGGATGCTTTAAGGATACACTGACTGGGCCACAGCAGTCTAAGCACACCTCTGAGGTCAGGATCACAGCTTAGAAGGTTCAACATATGCTTCACAATTAATGAATGTTTAGTGCTGGTTTGAAGTATTAGATGGATTGAGCTGATGAGCCATTGAATCTTGTACTTACAGCATCAGGTATGATCATTTAGGGCCCTCTGTGTTTGTGACCTTGTGTTAAATATATTCCAGATACCCAACAGAGCATATAGTTCTTTTTCCTCACTCTTCAGAAAATGAGAGACCACAGACAAGTCTGTGAGTGATCCTAATGGTTTTGTGGAGATTAGCAAAGACCACCAATTGATTCCCATAAAGTCAGTGCAGTCATGACTTTAACTTTGTAAACTTGAATAGACACACTGATGGTATGTTCAAAATGGTGAAGTAGAAGAACAGTTACACTTTTATTTTTTAAACATCTGTTGTAGGCCAAAAAAGATGTAAGACTTTTTTTGATTATTTGTAAGGTTGACTATTTAAAAAGATAATTGGCTATCTGTCATAGATTGATAGTGGTCAATAAAAAGTTTTTGTGATTGCATTACTTTTTATTTCTTCTTTATTTAAATAGGATTTTCTTTTTTTTTTTTTCAACAACTCCATGCAATTTTGTAAGGTCAATATAGCTTTATCTGAAAGCTTGCCTTTTCATGACTTCTTAGCAAATGCTGTTTTAATCTTGACCACTCTATGTAGCCTTTCTTGTTTGTTTTTATTTGTTTGTTCTTGTGTTTGGTGTGCTCACTATGTAGTCTGGGCCACTCTTGAACTGGTGACTCTTGCCTCAGCCTTCTGAGTACTGGGATGACAAGTGTGCTTACAGATGTATAACACCACACCTGGCTTCCAGGAAGTGTTGAAGAATTACTTCTGAAAAAGACTTGGAACCTGAGTCCTGAGCATAAGTGCCTAACAATTATTCTTATGCAGCAATAATTATAAGCTTACTGCAGTGCTTTAGGATAGAATTCTGGCATATGGCCAATACTGTGCAAATGTCTCCATTATTCTGACCTGCTTTTAATTATGATGCAAAATTTTAACCTATTTAGTTCTTGTGGAACCTCCACCCTTATAATTAGTATAACTCCTTTGGGGACCAGAGACAGAATCTTTGATTGGGGTGTTTCCAAGCAAAGAGAGTCCTTGTTTAAATAGTTGGCCACTTTGGCAAACCCAGCTTCCAGGCAGCAGTAGCTCATCCCTATAATCCTAGCTACTCAGAAGACTGAGATTGGAAGGGTCTCATTTCAATGCTAACCCAAGCAAAATACTCATCAAGATTGTATCTCCAAAATAACCAGCAAAAGGCTGGGCTGCAGGCATGGCTTATATTAAAGCATCAGCCAGCAAGCAGGTTGAATAAGCCAGGGTTAATATCCCAGTCCTGAGACTTAACACAACTATACTTCAAAGTAGAGTACACTGCTTAAAAAAAAAAAGTATTAAAAATGTCAAAACTGGTGAAATAATTTTAATACAGGTCAGTTACTATTCCCTTTTGTGGGCTGCTCAGTCTTCTGCTTGTTACTTGTATCTTGAGCATCTCTTTTTCTTTTCCTGAGAAAATGGAAGCATTTATTTTTCCTTCTGCATAGTCAATTAGATAACTCTAAGATAAGATTATGAATATTTTTATGAGTTTAACATATATTGCCATATTGCTTTCTAAAATGGTTGGTATCAGTCCACAGTGCCACCAGTAGCAGTGTAGGAATATGTTACTGCTTTGCCAAGAGCTGGGTTTTCATTGTATATTTTTTTCATATCAAAGATTTTGTTTCTAAATGTGGTAGGCATGAGATAGTAGCTAAGTTTGCCTTGGGCTTCTTTGATGTATGTTTATGTTGTTTACTTTCTTTACTTAAAAGTTGAAATTAAGGAGCTGGGAAGGTGGCTTAGTGGTGGAATGCTTGTCTTGCAGGAATGCATAAGGCCCTGGGTTCGATTTCTCCGTACCTATAAGCAGAAAAAGCTGGAAGTGGCTCTGTAGCTCAAGTGGTAGAGTGTGAACCTTGAGCTGAAGAGCTGAAGGACAGTGCCCAGGCCCAGAGTTCAGGACCCACTACCGACCAAAAAAAAAAAAAAAAGTAACTTTAAATTAAGTGTCCTTACTATGTCCTGATTTGTAATGTTCTGGATAGATGCCCAGGAATGGTATGGCTGGGTCATAGGGAAGGTCTATGTTTAGTTTTTTGAGTAACTTCCAAACCGCCTTCCAGAGTGTTTATACTACTTTACATTCCTACCAACAGTGCAGGAGGGTTCCTTTTTCCCCACATGCCTGGCAGCATTTGTTGTTGTCCAAATTCTTGATGTTGGCCAGTCTGATTGGGGTGAAATGAAATCTCAAAGTCATTTTGATTTGCATTTCCTTTACAGCCAGGAATGTTGAGCATGTGTCTATTTGTGTCTATTTCCTCATGTGTCTATTTGCCATTCTTACTTCTTCTTTCAAGAGGTCTCTCTTTGCTCATTTATTAATTGGTTTATTAGCTTTGGGGTGGGTGTTAAGTTTTTTACTTCCTTGTATATTTTTGATACTAGGTATTTGTTCCAGATGTAAAGATTTTTTTCCCAGTCTGTTGGCTATCTTTCTAGTTGTTCATCCATGTTCATTGTTATACTATTCACAGTAGCCCAATTATAGAAACAGCCCAGATGCCCTACAGTACATGAGTATATCAATAAAATGTGGCATATATACACAATGGAATTTTTCCCATCCATTACAAAGAATACATTTATGTCATTTGTAGGGAAAAGGATGGACCAAATCATGCTAAATGAGGTAAACCAAGCTCAGAGAGACAAATGGCATATGTTTTCTCTCATATGTGGAAGCTAGATCTAAAATATATACAGGACTCTAGACATTCACATACCAACAGTCAGAATAAAGGAGGGAGAACATTAGGGAAGGAAAACTTGTCTGAGCATTTAAAATATTATTTCTCTAAACAAACTCCAGGAAATAGAAACATGTTTTTGTTATTATTGTTGTTATCAGTGGTGGTGGTGCTGATCAGTTTGTCTTTGCTTTGGATTTGTTCTTCTTTTAAGGAGGCCAAGAGGAGGTGCAGAAAAGGAGGGACGAAGTGTGAACAAATGTAATTATACAACTCAGTTATAAACTCCATGGAAAATGACCTGTGTAACTTGTGGGCAAGGATGGGAGGGTGAAATTGGGGCAAAGTGAAGAAAGGGGTGTCATTGTCCAAAAGAGGAAATATACTCATTACCTGATTTATGAAATGGAAATCCCTCTGTATAACACCTTAATAATAACAATAAATTTATATTTTAAAAAATAATAAAAGAGGAAGTGGCGCTGTAGCTCAAGTGGTAGAGCGCTCACCTTGAGTTGAAGAGCTGAGGGACAGTGCCCAGGCCCAGAGTTCAAGCCCCACGGCCGACCAAAAAAATAAATAAAATAAAAGACCAGCTCCACAAAAAATTTAAATTAAAAATTGTGCATGAGTTTTTAGGCAACAAATGATAAATGTATGCTATTAAGAAGCTAAATAATCTGGGCCTGGGAAGGTGGCTCAGTGGTAGAGCGCTTGCCTTGCATGCTCGAGGCCCTGGGTTCGATTCCTCAGCACCACATAAGCAAAAAGAAAAAAGCCGGAAGTGGCGCTGTGGCTCAAGTGGTAGAGCTCTAGCCTTGAGCTGAAGAGCTGAGGGACAGCACCCAGGCCCAGAGTTCAGGCCCCACGACCGGCCCCCCTCCCCCAAAAAAAGAAGCTAAATAATCTTCATAATTATACTTAGTATATATTATATTATACTGATGTTTCTAGGGACTTGGTACAACAGATATAATAGTTTATAGGTATAGAACCTTCTGACAAATTCAGAAATTGTTGGTTGAAGCCTGTAACTTTTGTGACTTGTTTTTCTTTACAATTAAAATTCCAGGCTCACCATTTTTGTCTGTGTATGTATTTTGTGTGCACAGCTTATAAAAAGACAATTTGACTGTATCTCACCTAAGTAGGTAGACTTTGAACCATTCACTATTTCCTCTTACATTTTTAATATTATATCAGCTAAAAATGCAGCTATTTATGTGCTTTGGCAAAGTGCCAAATGTGAGCCGTGAAGATAGGGGAGGAATCAACAAATATGCATGATGCATATGTAATATTAATAATACCTCTCTGTCAACACAGAGAAACATTGGCCACATGGTATACCAGGAAATAAAGCATTAGTTGTGGTCTGACTAGATAAATGGCTCGTCCCTTTAGGCATCATTGTCTTCTATCCCTAATAAAGTTTCAGATTCTTCAGGAATATAATGTTAATGGGCAATTGTAAAGAAAATGAGTTTTAATGTCAGTGGTTATAATAATGTATTTGACTAGGACTACTGTTTGTGACATCCTGTATAAATCATATTTGTCATATCTAAGAAAAAAGGAGCTACCTATATTTTTCATAGCTAATGTGAATGAAGAGAGTACTTGGTAAAGTTGCTCAATTTTATCCTTCTAATAGAGTGGTGGTTACAATATTGCTTTTTGACCTTCTTAGTGCTGGTGTATTACTATATTTGGTGGTATTATTTGTATTTCAATTAATCCATCAGTGGCTTTCCTACTTAAGTCTTCAATTTCTCTTTCCTTTCTCTTCTTCTCTCATTTTCCTCATCTTAATTCCCACTTGAGAGTTGTCCTTGCCTTCCTTTGACACTCCCCATCTGTCACTCTCTGTTCTTGTTCCCCTTCTCCTCTCATCTCATCATTCCATGTGCAAAGAGAGAGTTGACTATGGATTTGGTTGAAAGAGCTCTTTATCTTTACTACCCCAGAATGGCTGTGGAATGGGGCTGCATTAAGAAGCAAGTATAGAAGCAAAGCCCAGAGGCTGAGGTGCTGAGAGTAATGTACTATTCTCCAGTGAAATTGAAGGAGAGGCAGAGCCAAGAGTATTAAGGAGTGGACTGTGGCTGTAAAATGTGACTCATTTCTCTTGACAGCAAAGTCTAAAAACCTGAAAATTTAACTTCAGTTTGTTTGCTGTACTAAAACTCTTCTGGTCCAGAGAGTAACACACATGCTAGGATTCTGTATTTAGTAAACTTAGGTCTTTGTGTAAAAAGGTATTTAAAAAAATAGTCTATGCCTTAATCCTTGGAAGGAAAAAATGGGCAGTGGATGAAAACACAAAATTTAATTGTAAGAATTATTCTTACTCAAGGTGAAAAACTTTTTTGAGAAAGCAGTGTCTGATGATGATAGCAGAATATTTCACACCAGAATCCAGGCCATAATCTCTTCTCTATACCAACAGAAAGGACATAGATGGAAGACTGACAGGAGAGGCTGTTTCAGATATAATAACTAGAACTATTTTTTCAATTAAAAAGATTGATGGGGTCTGCACAAA
This sequence comes from Dipodomys ordii, assembly GCF_000151885.1. Classification (NCBI taxonomy): domain Eukaryota; kingdom Metazoa; phylum Chordata; class Mammalia; order Rodentia; family Heteromyidae; genus Dipodomys; species Dipodomys ordii. The sequence goes on along the minus strand of NW_012267218.1, from coordinate 25,618,596 downwards.
CAGGGGCATAAGTTCAAAAAGATCTTTCCATCCTTATCAAACTAAAGGTGGGTTGTTTGAAGATAGGTTCTAAAGAATATGTTTGAAATTAGTTTACATTTATCTCATTAACATTCTCCAACTCAGAACTATACTTCTGTAATAGCTGAGAAAAATTGCATAAAAATGTAGACAACTTTTGTGTAGGAAAATATAATTAGGTTTATATAGAAAAATGTGAAAAGTTTAAATGATTATTAATTATGTGTGGTCTTTATTTTTAGCCTTTAATTTTATTATAGCTTGTTTTATCTATAAGGTACAGTCTATTTTTTAAATAACCTTTTTAAATTTTGCCTGTCAGTTAATATTAGAATGATTGTGTTTAATAGTTATTTTTGGTTTTTTAAGTTAAAAAAATAAAATTCAATAGTATGAAGATGTTTCATGTGAATGACACATATGAGTTCAATGTATTTTGAGCAAGTTTACCCAGTCTATTACATTTTCTTAGCCTCTACTCCTTCTTCCCCTCCCTTAGTAAAACAGTTTGGTGAGTTTCATTATGGTGTCTTTTTTTAATTTAAATTTTATTGTAAAGGTGATATACAGAGGGGTTACAGTTACATAAGTAAGGTAATGAGTACATTTCTTTTTATCATTTCTCCCCTTAGCAAATCTCCTTTGCCCCAAGTTGTAAAGTTCATTTCCTATATAATGTCTTGTGTATTTCACTGTTCAATTGGTTTACCCTTTGTCCCACTGTTTCTGTGGGACAAATCAGGTAAATTTACACACAAGACAAAGGGTACAGAAATCAAAAACAGTGACAATAGGGAAAAAAACCAAAAGGGGGTGGGATAACTGCAAACAGTACACTGAAAAAACAAAAACAAAAACCTCTTGTCTCCAGTTCTTGGAGTTCATTTTGATAAGTATCATTTTTTATGTTCATATGCACATAACTATTGAGCTATTATGATCCTCTCCTAAGACTATCCTCCTTTGTTCTCACTGTGCAGTGCTTAGAATGCTGTTTGATTAATCATATCCGAGTTAATTATTTGTTTTTTTTATTACCCATTGGGTTAACTTGTAGATTTATAGACTTATTCTAGTCATTGCAAATGAGGGAAACCATGCAGCCTATATTTCTTTGGGTCTTGCTTACTTTGCTTAATATAATTTTTTCCGAGTCTTTCCATTTCCTTATGAATGTCATTTTTTCTGATGGAAGCATAGAATTCCATTGTGTATATATATCACATTGTCTTGATTCATTTATTCACTGAGGGGCATCTTAGCTTTGGTAAATAATGCTGCAGTGAACATGGTTGTGTTGGTAGCATTAGTGTGGGCTGGTTTGTGGTCATTTGGGTATATGCCTAGGAGTGGGATTGCTGGGTCATAGGGAAGCTCTATGTTTAATCTTTTGAGGAATATCCCTACTGCTTTCTAGAGTGGTTGAACAAGTTTACATTCCTGCCAACAGTGTAGTAGTGCTCCCTTTTGGCCACCTCCCTGTCAGCATCTGTTAGTATTAGTTTTCTTGATAATAGCCATTCTAACTTGGGTGAGTGTTGTTTTGATTTGCATTTCTTTTATAGCCAGAGATGCCTATTGACCATTCTTATTTCTTCTTCCTTTAGCTCAAAGTATATTTTAGATATGAGGCCTTTGTATGAAGTATAGCTGGTAAAGATCGTCTCCCAATCTGTGGGCATTTTATTTATCCTGATAGCTATGCTATGTCTAATGTAATCCCATTTATCCAGCCTTTCTCTGATTCCTTGTATTTCTGAATCTTAGGAAGTTTCAACCTGTGCCAAGGAGCCCTCATGTTTCCCCTATCCCTTCCTGTAATATTTTCAGTTTCTGGTCTTACATTGATGTCTTTGATCCATTTGGATTTGATTCTGGTGCAGGGTGATATATAAGAATCTAACTTCGGTTTTCTACTTGTGTATAGCCAGTTCTGCCAGCACCATTTGTTGAAGAGGCTTTCTTTTATAACTACAGCTTAGTAATAGGGTTTGAAGTTTGGTATAGAAATTCCTCCAGTACTGTTCTTCCTGCTAAGTATTGCTTTTGCTATTTGGTGTCTTGTATTATTCTATATAAATTTTGGGTTGCTTCTTGTTCTGAGTTATGGAAGAACATTGGGATTTTGGTGGATATTACACTGAATTTATAGATAGCTTTGGGCAGTATTACTATTATCTCTATGTTAATCCTCCCAATCCAGGAGCATGGGATGTTTTCCCAGTTCCTTAAATCTACTTTTTCCTTTTTCAGGCTTTTAAAAGTTTTCATTATTGAGGTCCTTCACCTCTTTGGTTAATTCCAAGGTTTTTTTTTTTTTTTTTTTTTTTGAGGCTATTACAAAAGGAGTTGCTTTCCTGACTTCAGCCTCATTCTTCTGTGGGTAAATTGTGGGTTAATTTTATACCCTGCTGCTTTGCCAAAGTTTTGGATCAGCTCAAAAAGCTTTGGAGAGGAATCTATGGGGTTCTTTAAATACAGGATCATGTCATCTGCAAAGAGGGAGAGTTTTACTTCTTCTTTCCCTATTTGGATCCCCTTTATGTTTGCCTCTTGCCTTATTGCTCTAGCTAGGAATTACAATACTATATTGAAAAGGGGGTGGAAGAGCAGCCATCCTTGTCGTGTTGTGATTTTAGCAGAAATGGTTTAAACTTTTCACCATTAAGTATAATGCTGCCTGTAGGTTTGTTTGTCTTATACAGCCTTTCTTTCTTTGATTCATTTCTTTCTTTCTTTCTTTCTTTCTTTCTTTCTTTCTTTCTTTCTTTCTTTCTTTCTTTCTTTCTTTCTTTCTTTCTTTCCCTCCCTCCCTCCCTTCCTTCCTTCTTTTTGTTGGTTGTGAGGCTTGAATTCTGGGCTTGGGCACCGTCCCTCAGCTCTTCAGCTCAAGGCTAGCTGCTCTACCACTTGAGCCACGGCGCCACTTCCATTTCCTGGTGGTTTATTGGAGAGAAGAGTCTCATGAAGTTTCCTGCCCAGGCTGGCTTTGAACTGCAATCCTAAGATCTCAGTCCCCTGAGTAGCTAGGATTACAGGTGTGAGCCACCAATGCCCAGTTTACAGCCTTTATTATATTGAGGAATGTTCATGGATTCCTAATTTCTCCAGCACTTTTATCATAAAGGGGTGTTGGATCTTGTCATATGCTTTTTCTGGATCTATTGAGATGATCATGTAGTTCTTGTCATTGCTTTTATTGATGGGTTGAATTACATTAATTTACTTGTGAATTGATTGACTTGCTGTCTTCATGCATATATATGTAATAGACTTTGATCCTCTTTACACATTTCTTCTTCTGCCACTCCCCCTGTTGCTGATTTCCCTCTGCCACAGTACCTCTGTTATCCTCAAGTCTTGTAATTATTATCATTTAGACCTCAGTTCTGCATATGAGTCAACACACTAGTTTGCTTTTTGAGCTTAGATTATTTTGCTCTATATCGTGATTTCCAGCTTCATCCACTTTCCTGTGAATGGCATAATTTCACTTTTTTTTTGGTTGAATATCCCATTATGTTCATATAAATATATATTTTCTGTATTCATTCCTTGTTGTTGGGTACCTAACCTGATTTCACTTGTTGACTGTTGTAATGGTTCCATGATAAACATGGAAGTATGGAAGTGTGCAAGTGTTCCCTTTGTATGTTGATTTATAACCCTTCAAATATATGCCCAAGAATGATGGAACAAGGTCTTAAGATGGGTCTACTTTTTAATCTGATGAATCTTAAATCTCCATACTGATTTCCATAGTAGTTACACTAGTTTACATTCCCATCAACAGTGTATTAGCATTTCTGTCCTCTCCCTACAACCCTCCTCTGCCTTTGTTTGTTTTCTTGATGATTACCATTCTGGCTAGGGTTTACATTTCCTTTCCAGCTATAGATGTTGAACATTTCATGCATCTAATTGAGATGACCATATGATTTTTGCCCTTGATTCTGTTTATGTGCTTTATTGCATTAATTTGTTTATGTGAAGCCATCCTGTATTTCTGGAATGAAATCAACTTAATTATGGTGTATGATCTTTTTAATATGCTTGTAAGTATTTTATTGAGAATTTTTGTGTCCATAGTCATCAAGGAATTTGTGTGTGTGTGTGTGTGTCTTTATTGGATGTTAGTGTCAGGATAATATTGGCTGCATAGAATAGGTTTGGTGGATTCATCTTTAAAAGTGTAGTAGCATTTGTTAGAGAATACATCCAGTACTAAGCTCTTTATTAGTTTTTCAACTTTATTGCTTGTTTTAGATCTTTTTTAGTGGTTAACACTCTTGATTCAATTTTAGAAGGACAAATTTACTTAAAAAATTATTTCTTCTGTATTTTCTAGTTTATTATATTTTTGCTTTTTGATATTTCTAAATTTTTACATTGAGATATATTAAAATTTTTCACCAGTCTATATTATGAGTTCTTGATTCTTGCAAACATTTTTAGTATATTAATATTACTATGTGAACACTTTTTTTGCTCCAGATTCCAGTCACAGTCTTAGATGTCTAAAGGACACTTCTGATGGGACTTAAGATGAGAAGATTTAGTCAAATGATGAGGAATTATGAGAAGAATATTCTAGGCAGAGTTTTCTAGATGGGAAAGAACATAGTGAGACTGCACAACAAGAAATTCTATAAAGTTGTGTAGGACATGCAAAGATGAGAGAAAGGTTTGAGTGGAGAGTGGTATGATAGGCTAGTGACATATTATTAAGCCCTTTGGGAAGCCATGAAAAGTATCCCAAGACCATAAAATAAATTTAAGCTTAATGATGGCCAGTCAGATTTGTGTTTCAGGAAGATAATTTAACTTCTGTGTGAATGAGTTGATTAAAAACTCCTTACTACAAACACAAGCAAATGATGAATGATGTGTGCTGAAGGCATTGAGATAACAATTGAAGTTCTGATCATGAATAGATATTCAAGATGGAAATGAGAATGAAAAGTAAGCAAGACCATCCAGGTGGTACTAGCAAAATTTAGAACAAAGTGATGTCATAGAAATTGTGAAGTGTTTGTAGAAAGAAGTAATAGTGACCTGAGCTACTACAGAGATTTTAAGCAAGATAAGGAACAAAAGTACTTTATCTTAACTGTAAAGGAGTCATTGATGACCCATGCAATGGAAGTCATATTACAGCAATTCTCAAGTGAGAATTAAGAGTTCCTTCCAAAGTTTAAAAGGAGAGAAAGGAATAACTTAGAGTTGAAAGCTCGTAACAATATATTGTAAAATCTATATCAAAAGAGATAGAGTGACAGGAATGGGCAAGAAGAGGAAGAAGTTGAAGATAGAGAAGGTGATCAAGACTTTGACATTCCTGGAGCATACAATGAGCGAAGGTTATGGCTTTGAGAGCATGCTTTGGGGACATTGGGATTTATGTGAATATATTTATGCCAGTAGTAGAGCTTGAACTCAAGGCCTCTGTTCTTACTTGGCTTTTTACCTTCAACCACGTGAACTTTCATTTTTAGCCTTTTGAAAGTTAATTGGAGATAAGAGTGTCATGGATTTTTCTGCCTAGGCTGGCTTTGAACCGAGATCCTCAGGTCTCAGCTTCCTGAGTAGCTGGGATTACAGGCATGAGCCACCAGCACCCAATTTATATTGGGTTTAGACAGTAGGTAAAAGTAAGCCGGGTGCTGGTGGCTCACGCCTGTAACCCTAGCTACTCAGGAGGCTAAGATCTGAGGATCACCGTTCAAAGTCAGCCCGAGCAGGAAAGTCCGTGAGACTCTTATCTCCAATAAAAAACACTAGAAAACTGGAAGTGGCACTGTGGCTCAAGTGGTAGAGCATTCGCCTTGAGCTGAAGAGCAGGGACAGTGCTCAGGCCCAGAGTTCAAGCCCCACAACTGACCAAAAAAAAAAAAAAAAGTGAGCCAGAGGAGCTGGGAAGATGGCTCAGTGGTAGAGTGCTTGCCTTGCATTCATGAGGCTCTGGATTTGATTCCTCAGCACCACATAAACAGAAAAAGCTGGAAGTAGCACTGACGCTTAAGTGGTAGAGCACTAGCCTTGAGCTGAAGAGCTCAGGGACAGTGCCCAGACCCAGAGTTCAGGCCCCAAGACCAACAAAAAATAACAAAACACCAAAATGAGCGAGAGTCTGAATGCAGATGAGCTTGTATGCTTGGTGGTAGAGGGTGAGGAGGTTTTCTATAGTGGCTTCTCTGTTTTCTTTGTGATAAACACATTTCTATTTGCTGGAACTGAAGAGAATGTTTGGGAGGAAGGTGGAAGGGAAGAGTAAAGGAGAATAGAGGATGTCTGAAACATTAGGTATGTAGAAGCAAAGAGAGCAGGGCCCAGGGAAAACGTGAGGAAGAGAATGAGTTTCAGGTATTGATGATTAATTCATAGTGGGACTATATCTTCATGAATTTCTCCAGCAGCTTAGAACAGCAATCACACTAGCCCTTCCTAAGATGTGTGTGTCCCTGAAATGCAAGGAAGAAAATACAGTGAATGTGATTCACTTCTTTGAACATCCACAGTTGTTCTGTGCTGCAGTATTGAAAATTCCTCTGAAGTTATTGAAGTGTGTGTGAACTGAACCCCTTTACTTCTTCAGTAAATGGTTCCAGACTGCTGTCTTGTTTTCCTTTAAGTTTTTGTCTGCTTTTTTATACTATTTGTCTACTCCCTTTCTGTTTTTTTCCTTGTTGTCAGTTGTTCTATCACATTGCTGTCTGCATGCAAGTCTATATCAGCCCTACACTCTGGACTTTGTCAACTTCGGGAGTATCACACCTGAAATAAAGCTGTGGGCTTGAAGACCAGACAACCAAGCTTGTTAGAATTTTGTGCAAAGTAAGAGTATATAACCTCTTAGTGTGATTCTCATGTGCTGTGCTTTGAGGATGTACATGAGTGTTTGTACATGAATTTTGTGACATTTATTGGATTGTTTCTCAGTTGTCCATGTGAAATGTTTGTTGCTTGTATTTCCATTGTGTTTATTTTCTTACTTTGAATTTCCATGGATTATAATATATTAGTCCTTAATATTTATGATTATGTCTTTGTAATTAGTTCTTGTATTTTCATAATCCTTAGCTAAATTTTAAACCCACATTAGACATTATTATTATTTATTATTCTCATGGATTTTCAAATACTGATATTATATATGGAAATAACATGTGTTTTCAACTATTTATGCATTTGTATGAAAGTAACATATCATGTCACAACTTGGTCATGTACCCATGTCATATGTAAAGGAACAAAGTTAAACAAATATTCTGGACGGTTTGAAGAACCAGTTATATACTCTTGCTTATGTATTTTTCATGTTGATATTGACTTCATCTGTGAATATCCCATGTTCATATAAGTGTTTTAATTTTTAAAGAAATATATTCTTAGATGCCCAATAAATAGTTTAATACTTCCTATGAACTCTTCTTCTTCTTCTTCTTCTTCTTCTTCTTCTTCTTCTTCTTCTTCTTCTTCTTCTTCTTCCTTCTTCCTTCTTTCTTCTTCTGTGCTAGGGATTGAACCCAGGGCCTCACACATTCTAGGAAAGCCCTCTGCCTATCATTAACTACGTCCTTATTCCCAATTCACTTAATTTTGGTTACCTTCTTTCATGTTGGGAGGAAGGTAATTTTCTACAGGGTCATTTGGTGACTTGGCCTTAACTCCAAGGATATACTGGGACTTTGGGCTATACTGGGACCTTAGGCTATACTGGACCTCACTGACAGTGCCCTGACTACACTGGTTGACTGAAAGAAGCTTATTCTTTAGATTCCCAGATTCCCCCTGGGTGTGATGGCCTTGCTGGACTCCTTTTGTGCTTACCACAGAGGGACCACTGCTAAACCCCAGAGCTCTGAGTCCAGGCTGCTGCCTCTGCAGAGCTGTTTGAAGCTCTTTCTTCTGAGTTCCTTAATCCAGCTTGGGGCTGATTGGGAATAGGGACATAGGTCCAGAGACGATGTCCCACTCACTCTGTGGATATCAGTTGAATCTAAAGGTGATTTCTCACTCTTTTGCATTCTATTCTCAGTAGGTTTTGGATTTTTTTTTAAAAAAGTCTCAATGTTAAATTTCCCCGTGTACACTGAAGTATCTGTACATAATATATATATTAAAATGATGGGACATAGGACATAAAAGCAAATTTAAGAAATTACAGTAATCAATTTTAGATTAGTAAAAAACAAAACAACAACAGACCATCTCTGTTCAGTGTTACCTTTTCCAGAACAAAACCCGCATTGCCTTTTTAGTTTTAAGTAATTTATTGAAGGATATTAGTATTTGTAAGGCATACTTATATCTTACTGATATAATTTATAAGAAGTGATCTTAAAAACCAGGCAGGTATTCCAGTGTTAGATGAATTTTCTAATTTTGTTTTGTTTCATTTTATCTAAGAACACTGGAACTATTTTGGGGCTGATGAGAATCTTGGTCCGGTGGCTGTAAGCATTCGAAGGGAAAAACCAGAAGAAATGAAAGAAAATGGATCTCCATACAACTATCGAATAATTTTTAGAACTAGTGAGGTAAGTGGCAAGTGAGAGGAGTTTGAGGCTTAATTGCAATGTCTGTTTGTGTGGGGGGGCTGGGGAGGATGAGTAGAAGCAATAGAAGAACAATTATATTCAGTAGCCCATGCTCACAGATGTCAGAGTAAAAAAGACTTTTCTGTAGTTCTACTGGAAATGTAAGCAGACAAGATGGGTACAAATGGATCCTTTCTAATTCTTGAGTAGATAAAATAAATGAATAGAAATTTTGATTCAGAGAGATAGGTTTATGAAGTGTGGCTAAAAGAAATTATCCTTAAAAGCTCAAATGGACTATTGCATATCCTACCCAGGACAATTGGGAAGTACCCAGTGTGGTAAACAAAGAGATTTAACAGGTGAGAAAGGGTCATCTAAGATTTAGCTCAGTCTTCCAAACTATTGCTAAGAACATTTCTGAAGCTAGAAGAGAAAGACTTTTCTTCTTCCTCTTTCACCTCTCTATAATTTGTCTTTTCTCTGAGGCCTACAACAAAGAGTATTTGAACTGGGAAGCTATCTAATTGTGGGTAAAACCAGCTCCGAGAAATCTTTAGGCATGAAATACATATTATATATGAGTTTCTACTTTAAAGCAAAAGTTTAAAAAAGCAGCTAACAAATCATTTTTAAATTGAACTTGTAAACTTGATTGGGACTATAAAATTCCTACTTGTTTTCTTTCGAAGCATTTGTGTATAATTGTTCCCATCATCAATTTATTGCCTCTCAGCTCCTAATTTACTTTATATGTCGTAATGCCCGATATTCCCTTGAGATATGTAGAAAATAATGGTTTTGAAGCTAGTTTAGATAGGACATTTGTCTTCATTTCCCTCACTGGACACAGCAAGTTTCAGAGGTTAGCTTCACTTAGGATTTTTCCCTGAGCTGGAACTCTGGGGAAATTAAAAATATGACTTTTAAAAGTAAGGATTTATTATCTAATGTGATGTCTGTAGTGGTTAAGGAGAAAGGAAGAGCCTGTTTGCTTTTCTCTTGTGTGTGCCAGATCTGATCCTTAGATGTGCACAGTCTTTGAGATGAGTGAGATGCACCCAGATAGCTGCCTCTTTCTGGCTTTCCAAATCTATTAGATTTCCTTGAATGGCTCTTCTCTTATTCCAACTGTTTCTGTTCATCTGCTCTTAATATTATCTCCCTGCCAAGGCTATTAGAATCAGAATCCCATCATCATAGTTTTCTTTCTGTGTGTTGTTTTAATCAGTTTCTTCTACTTTCCTAACCACTGGCCTACCTGATTCCTTGGTGTTGGTGGAGTTTCTTCAATGGGTTCTTCCAGTGGTTTTTCTGCACTGCACCTCCTTAGTTACCAAGGACAGCTTTAAGCGCTACATACTCTTCAGAGTTGTTTCTGTTTTGTTCTCTGCTATGGCCTGTGAACCCACAAACTCTGGTCTTTATCCTGTGCTTTCTCTTTGCCTTCTCTCTTGAAGTGTTCTATGTACTTCTTCCTCCAGTTCTATGGTCACAGGTTCTGTGGAAGGTCCACTCAGTTGAGTTCCATCCTTAGTTCCTTTCCGTAGCCTTTGTTTAAAAGGTCCAAGTCAGATGTAGTTTTGGAAAGCCACTGCACTTATTATGTAGGTTCAAGTAATTTTCAGTTTCGGGCCATTGTAGGTTTCTACAAACCTACATTGTAGGTTTGGACTGGGAACCTTAAAATCACCTTTGATTCCTCTCTTCTCCTTCCTGCTTCAAGATCTAGTCTTTTAACAATCCTTGCTGATCTTGTCTTCAAAATGATATATGTCTAGAACTCATCTACTTTTCCACCCCCACACTTGTGGTCTGGGCCTGGTCTTACTCTGTTCTACCTCTGCTCTGAAGCCCTGCTTCCTTCCAGCCTGTTAAATTCATCTCTGCAAAATGTTATCCATATTTCCTCATTTCTCCTTTAAGGACTCTCATGTTCTTATGATTATGAGTAAAAGACAACATCCTTGCTGGCCTAGCAGATCTAACAGATGTGCTTTCCGTTATCTATCCAATCTCATCTCCAGGATCTTCCTCTGGCTTAGTCTTTTTAGCCAGTCTAGTTTTAGTTTCTAGTCTAATGCTGGTTTCCACAGCACCCTTTAGCTCCAGCACTCTCATTTCCCCCTGGCCTTTATTTGTCACAGTGACCTTCCTAGACTACTAGATTTCTATACCCTGCCTCATTTCATATCTTAATTGCATGCTTTATTTTCATTAATACTTAACATTATCTTACATACTATACTTATGTATTTTGTTGCTATTTCTCCACTAATCCATGAGGATGAACACTTTTATCTCAGTTGTTTATTACTGTTTGCTTGCCTAATGCCTAGTCCCTTTTCAGGGTTCAGGGTATAGGCTGTAGTGTAGTGCTTGCCTAGCCAGTGCAAGATCCAGGGTTCCATCCCTAGCACCGCCAAAAAAAAGAGGCATAAAATAATGAAAAGAAAATTGTCCCTTTTCTCCCTCTTCCCCTTCCCTCCTGTTTATTTTCTTTTTTACTTTATTTTTTTTTGCCAGTCCTGGTCTTGAACTCATGGCCTAGGCTCTGTCTGTGAGTCTCTCTGTACTCAAGGCTACAAGGCTAGTGCTCTATCACTTGAGTCATCTCCACTTCCAGTTTTCTGGTGGTTAATTGGAGATAAGAGTCTCACAGACTTTCCTGCCTGGGCTGACTTTGAATCAAGATCTTTAGATCTCAGCCTCCTGAGTAGCAAGGATTACAGGTGTGAGCCACCGGTGCCTGGCTTGATAGGTATACTTTAAAAAGTAGGTCTTTAACCTTAACTTCTGGACTTCTAGCGACAGTCATTTTACTTGTTTCATAGAAGTGAGCTTACTATATGTAATATATATAATATATATATGTATCTATAATTAGAATTAGAGGCTTCTCATGTATAAATTTCTCACGTCAGTAAATAGTCTGAGAAAAAAGATTTTTCATCACTGTGGCTTCAGTGAATAGCATCAAAATAACAGATACAAACAAATCTCTTAGCAGTATTCACTGCAAAACACAATAAAAAAAGACCTGACATGTATTTGTAGGCATGGTGGTTTGTTTATAAACAGTTAAAAACACAGAAATCTCTGTTCCTGGAAGCCATTAACAAATATATCAATATATAATGTTAGTGATTAGGTTGTAAAAATGAGCCATTCTTTTCTTATCTGCTTTGACTTTAAAGTTAGCTGCAGTCATTCAGTACTGCAAGATGCAATATCTGCATTTCTGGTCTTGTCTTCTAAATTGAAAATACTCCTGTGATCTCTGATCCAAGGTGCATTATCCTATGGAAGGAAGAAGAACCCAGTAATTACTGAGTTATCCAGCTATTTTATGTGATTTAGAAACAAAAGCAGAACAAAAATACATTCCATACAACAAGAGATTGATAGGAACCATACAACAAGAGATCGATAGGAAAATGATTACTTTTATATGTATTATTTTAGAAAGAAACCGTAAGAGAGAAAAAGATACTTACCAAATGAATAAACTGAAAATACCTTTCATCCCCTTTTCTTTATTGAGAGCAAGATGTAAATAAATTTGACTTTTTAAAAATTCACTTTTTATTATTTTTAAATAGTTGTATAAAGAAGTTTCAATTCAGCATGTTAATTTCTGTATACAGTGCATCTTGATCAGTGTCACCCCTTCTATCATTTTCCTTACTCTTCCTTCTAACCCCAATCCCACCCGTTCTCTCAAGTTTCCCAGTTCTGTTTTCATGTATGTACAGTGAATATTATGACTACATTAACCCATCATTCCTCTCTCCATTCATCTCTCCCCTTTTAATCCTTGCCCCCTCAAGACATGTTTCAGCTTCCTGATAGTCATTTTGTTGAACTACCTGTCAATTGTTCAGTTATAATGTGTGTTACACTAAGAAATATACTCCTTCTTATACCATACTTAAGTCAATTTGATCGTGTGTGTGTATATGTGTGTGTGTGTGTGTGTGTGTGTTCAAATATGGTTATATTTTAGATCTGATCTCCACACATAGAAATGGTTCACCCTTTGTCTGAGCCAAACTTATTTCACTCAGTGTAATTTTGTCCAGGTCTATACATTTCCTTGCAAATGACATATATATATATTTTTATTATTTTATTTTATTTTTTGCGATCATGGGGCTTGAACTCTGGGCCTAGATGCTGTTCCTGAGCTCTTCAGCTCAAGGCTAGTGCTCTACCAGATGAGCCACAGCACCACTTCTGGGTCTGGTGGTTAATTGGAGATAAGAGTCTCACAGACTTTCCTGCCCAGGTTGGCTTTGAACCATGATGCTCAGATCTCAGCCTCCTGAGTAGCTAGGATTACAGGCATGAGCCACCAGTACCTGGCTTCTCTTTTTTTTTTTTTAAATTGGTACCAAAGCTTGATTTTGTTTCCCTGGCAATCCTTCCTGTGGTTTCAGTGTTTCTTCCTTTTCCCCCAAAGTCCTGGGGATTAAAGAATCTTACCTGCTAGTCAGAGCCATGCTCCAACCCTGAGAAAGCATCTCACTGCCTGGACTGTTCCCTGATGTGCCAATCCATTACTTTGACTTCTAAGTGCTGGGATTACAGATGTGCATCACCACACTTGACTTTCTTTTCTTGTTACTTGGGATAATTTTTTAGTTTCCTAACTCTTCTCTGCCTCCAGTTTCTTCCATGTGCATTTTATCTGATTTTCCCATTTAATTTCTGAAGGTATGCGTCCTTGTTCCCATCTGAACCCACTTTGATATTGCCTGTGGAGCCAGAGTTACCCACCCCTCATCAATGGCAGGACCTTCTGCTCTGCGTTCTCTGCTCTTCCCCTGCACACAATTCCACCATCATGCCCTGTCCTTTCTTTTTTCTTTTTTTTTTAAATTTAATAAGTTTTTATTGTAAAAATACTGTACAGAGGGGTTACAGTTACATGAGCAAGGTAATGAATACATTTCTTATTGAGCATTGTTGCCTCCTCCTTTTTTTTTCTCCTACCATCTCTTCCTTCCCACCTCCTCAACTACACCCCCCCACCCCACCTAAATTGTAAAATTTGTTTTTTCAACATAGCATCTGGTACATCTCATTGTTGCAATGGGTCGACTTGTATCCCTATTTAAACGATTTGTTTTTCCCTTCCCCTTCCCAAATTATACCAACATCAAATACAGTGAAAACGGGTTATACCGTGCAGGAGGGACATACAATGCAACAAGAAAAAATCACATGGTACTATATAAATACATTAGAAACAATAGCAAGAAAGAAAAAAACCCTACCTTGGGGTTGATTTGGCTTAACATCATCTTATCTTACTAGTTATTGCAAATAAGGGAAACCATGGGATCTGTTTCTTTGGGTGTGGCTTACTTCACTTAATATAATTTTTTCCAAGTCTTTCCATTTCCTCATTCTTCAAGGAAATAGAAGAGGCAATCCAAAAATTCATATGGAACAATTAAAGACCCAAATAGCAAAAATGATCCTTAACAGAAAGAACAGTGCTGGACGAATATCAATACCAAATTTCAAACTCTTCCACAAAACCATAGTAATCAAAACAGCTTGGTACTGGCACAAGAACAGACCTCAGGACCAATGGAATAGAATTGAAACCCCAGAAATGAACCCACAGACCTACAGCCACCTAATCCTTGATAAGGGAGCTAAAAAAAACAGGATGGAAGAATGACAGCCTCTTCAGTAAATGGTGCTGGCAAAATTGGTTAATCACCTATAGAAAGCTAAAGCTAGATCCTTATATATTACCCTGTACCAGAATCAACTCCAAATGGATCAAAGACCTCGGAGTAAAAGCAGACACTGAAAACATTACAGGAAAGAATAGAAGAAACCCTAGATCTCCTTGGCACAGGCCGAAATTTTCTTAATAGAGACCCAGAAACACAACAAGTCAAAGAAAGGTTGGATAAATGGGATTGCATGGAGCTGCAGAGCTTCTGCATGGCAAAGGACATAGCTAGCAAGATCAATAGAAAGCCCACGGATTGGGAGAAGATCTTCACTAGCCATACAATGGACAAGGGTCTCAGATCTAAAATATACCTGGAACTTAAAAAAATTAAATCCCCCAATAACAAATCCCCAAAGAAACAACTGCCCAATAAATAAATGGGCTAAAGACTTACAGAGAAACACCCCATCCTTTCTTAATCTAACTATCTGTCACGTCTTCCCACTTGTAGCCTGTTTTTTGTTTTGTTTTGTTTTTTTACTATCTCCATTTCCTTCTTGATTCACTTTCTGTCTGACAACTTCTATTTATAGAAACTGTACCTTTATTCTATAGCTCTTTCTTATGACACCCCTCCTAATATGGCCTTTCCTTGTGGTCTGAGCTTTTGTGATGCCTTCTCTGCCTTTGGACTGTCTTGAGACCTGCTCTTGTGCTTCTCTTAGTAAATGTGTCCCTCCTAGACTACCTGTGTGTATTTCTTATTTCACCACTTTCTCAATACACGTTCCTCTGCTAATTTCATAGATTGCTATTGGAGCAGAACATCTTAAAGCCTATATATTTTTAATGTAAAAGTGTTCAGTTTGATCATTTTTTTTCCCATTCACAAGCAGCATTTGAAGTATGTTAACAATTTTGCCACATGAATTTTTTTGAAAATCAATACTACTTTAGGCTCTATGCCTGGTTAGCTTTTCTCTGATGAATCATCATGACATAGAGGAATGTCTTTACTTGAGTTTATCTTTCACAATAATGGAAAGTATTTAAAGGATTGAAGGAAAGGGTAAGTATTTCTCAGTGCTGCCTACTACAATTGCTGTTCTGATAGAGAGGCATTGAAAGATACAAACTGTCTGTGCTGAAGGCTGGGAATGTGGCTTAGTGGTAGAGTGCTAGCCTTGAGCAGAAGAAGCTCAGGGACAGTGCCCAGGTCCTGAATTCAAACTCCAGGACTGGCACAAAAAAAAAAAAAAAAAAGAAGAAAGGAAGGAAGGAAGGAAAGAACACAACAGTCTGTGCTGATCAGTGATATATGTGTAATTTTAAACATTCTCCCTCCCCTCACCTTAACTCTTAACTTTCCAAAAGTTACAACATTCACATTCTAAGTATGTGTTCTTCAGATGTCTTTCTTAATTTGTTGGTTAATGTGTTTAGTGCCATTATATAGCCTCATAGAACCTTTGATCTTACTGATCTCTTGAAGGCGATGTGATATTTGGCACTTAAGTAACTATCCTCTGGATAATATATTATGAGTTCCTTTGAACTTGGGTGTTCCAAAAGTATTGTTTTTCATATACAAAGTATATGAAAGTATATCTTCATGTGTAAAGTATCATATGCACAATTTCATATATAAAGAATTTTACATAAGATGCTTATGGGCAGGTTGGCCACAGATACCATTTTCCAGCTTTGTAGAGAATGGCTGTCTAGGCCTCCAACACATTCAGCAGTCCCCTGCCCCAGAGAGGCCTCACCCCTATACCTATCTCTCTTGCAGCTCATGACACTAAGGGGTTCTGTCCTGGAAGATGCCATTCCCTCCACAGCGAAGCATTCAACAGCCAGAGGACTGCCTCTGAAAGAGGTTCTGGAACATGTGATCCCAGAGCTCAATGTCCAGTGCCTGCGGCTGGCCTTCAACACACCCAAAGTCACGGAGCAGCTCATGAAACTGGATGAGCAAGGGGTGAGTGTGGCTTTCAAAGGAGCCCTTTCTTGCTACTCAATATTTCCTGCTGACTTCGAGGACACCAACCTTAACATTCCTTCCTTCCTTCCTTCCTTCCTTCCTTCCTTCCTTCTCTTTCTCTCTCTCTCTCTTTCTCTCTCTCTTTTTCTCTGTTTCTCCCTCCCTCCCACCCTCCCTCCCTTTCTTTCTTTCTTTCCTTCCTTCCTTCCTTCTTTCTTTCTTTTCTGAAAACTGTTACCATCTATTATGAAGCATATTCACAGTGCTATTTTTTTGAATCTCTTTTTTAATTAACTCTAAACATTGTTCATCTGATGAAATCAGGAGATAGGTAGAGTATCACAGGAGATAGGTAGAATTCCTAAACTATGCTCACCTCTTTTAAGAGTCTTCCATACATGAAATAAAATTTTGAGTATGTGGGAATAATTTGTAGTGGTAATATAGTAATGTTACTATATTAATAGTAATATAGTAATAATAATAACTAGCACTAAGGAATATACTCACCAGGGTGTAACTATCTTAAATATGTTAATTAGTCTTCCAGCCCTAAGAAAATATACTGTTACTCTTCCCATTTTATAGATAAAAAATCTGAGGCAAAGAGAAATTACTTACTAAATCCAGTTTTACAGTTGGAAAGTTGTAAAACCAGGATTCTAACAATCATCTGCCTCAAAGCTTGGGTGCTAACCACTATAAGCCACTACACCACACCATTTTTAACAGCTTAGAGTTTAAAACTCTTATACGTAGCGCCAAAGATGCATTTTAGCGAATACTTGTTGCCTCTGTAGTCAGTTTCTATATACTTTAAAAAATGTTTTCCCTCTACAGCTTGCAGAAAGGAAGCGTAGAAATTTATGATCTGAATCAGTCACTAATCAGAGAGTGTTACATTCTGTGTGAAGAAGTTTTAGCGTATGGGTTAATTTTATAGATACAACAGACCCTTAGTATCTACAGGTGTATAATTCCAAGGAGACCATTAATGAGGAAAAAAAAAACATAAATTTCCAGAAAGCATAGAGTTCAGGTACCATATTGAAGGTATTTCATTCATTTCTCCATAGCATCCCAACTTCCACCAGGCCCTTGATGCTTTTCAACAAATATATTTTCCCTTTATCATGTAAATTAAGCACATTAACTTTCACCTTTCTGCATCATTTGCTTTTGGGAGGAGGTATTTTCTTAAAATTAAAGGCCAGGAAGTACTCAGCAGATACACAATTTAAACACAATTGATAATAAATGGGGACTGATTGAGTTTCTATCAATAACTGAGCAACTTGATGTGCTTAATATTTGAAATGTTTTGAAATGTCTTTTGAAATATTAATTACTATTGTTTTTGACTGTTTGGTGGGATCTATATAATAAATCTACAAATAAGGAGATTTACTATATTGCATTTATGTAATCTTTCTTTATCTCCTTTTAGTATATCACCTGTTTAATACCCTGTTAGTAGGTACAATTAGTCTCTAATACCATTGAAAAACTTCTTTACAATGTATTGGTCCCGACATTGAATGCCATTATGATAACAATTGGATAACATTTGGATAACATTTTCTTAAGTAAAATTTCCAGTTTTATTAAAATAGAGACCAAAAAATCAGTTTTGCTTTTCTGTTCCAGCCAGTGAGAAGATGAAATGAACCAATAGTTGCATAAAACTTTTCTCATCCTCAGGTTTCTGTCCACTTTGCTCTTAATAATTCATAGCTTCTGAATGCTTCAGAAGGCAACTGATGCATAACTATTTTGAGGACTGTTTCCTAGTAAATATTCTAGACATTTGTGCTAATGAAGATTAGGTTCAACTTCATTGATTTATTCATTTCAGATACTATGCTAATCAAAGAAATAAACTCACCTAGACACTAATACCATAGTCATATATTTACCATAAATTTATATTAGAAATCTTGTATATAAAGAAAAGTATATATTATGAATTTCCTTTGTTTTAAACATGTAAAAGCTTGACATTGAGTAAGATGCATTGTACTCATAACCTGACAAGTTAAATTGAAACTCTTGCACAATTACTTAAAGATAATAAAAAGTTATATAAATTAAAAACCATGGTAATCAAACATTGATATTCCAATTATAAATACCTTTTGGGATTTCTGGTTCATTTGATGTCCTCTGTTAGTGATTGAAAAATGTTAGACTGAAGATGGTGCCTTGTAATAAACACTTTATGGTTCCTTCAGTGTGTGAGTTTAACACAAATTAATTCACAAAATTGGCTGTTATTTTGTAAACACGGCTTTCCTATTTTTGGAGATATTAAAATATCCCTTCCTTCATAAATGTTTAATTATAATCTATGGCAATTGTCTTTAAAAGTTAAGTTTGGCAATCACTGAGTTTATCCAATTTTATTTTGGAAAAGAATGCCTTAAAAATGCTATCCTATGAAAAGATCTCACTATGCTACCAGTTAGTAACATCTAGAAGTTTTAAGTATGCTACACTATAGTAGCAGTTTCATATCTGGACTTAAGGGCACCAGCAATGACCCCTGTCTTTGCTTATTTAGGTCCATCTCTAGCATTCAGAGTTAGGAGTATACAGATTGTTGTACAAGGGTGACATGGTATACAAAGGTGACTTCAGTATGAGTGTTACTTTGGGGCCAGAAAATCTCATTAATGCCTTGAAACCATTTTGAGAAAGTGATTTTTTTGTGTGTGCTTTTAGGAATTTATATTTTGCCTGGTGCTGATAGCTCATGCCTAGCTACTTAGGAGGCTAAAATCTGAGAACTGAGGTTCACAGACAGCCCAGGCAGGAAAGTTTATGAAACTCTTTATCTCTAGTTAACCACCAAAAAGCCAGAAATGAATATGTAGCTCAAGTATTAGGGACCAGCCTTGAGTAGGAAAACCTAAAGGAGGTACCCAGGCCCTGAGTTCAAGCAGTAGTACTGGCACCAAAAAAAAAAAAAATTATTTTAAGTTGCGAACTAGTGGCTCACACCTGTAATTCTAGCTACTCAAAAAGCTGAGATCTGAGGATCACAGTTCAAAGCCAGCCTAGTCAGACAAGTCTTTGAGACTCTTATCTCCGGTTAGTCAGCCAAAAAAGCCTGAACTGAAGTTGTGATTCAATTGATAGATCATCAACTGTGAGCAAAAAAAGGCAAGGCCCTGAATTCAATCCCAAGTACTGGTTCACACACACTCTGTTTCTATCTTTGTGTCTGTCTCTGTCTCTCCCTTCCCTTCTTTTTCTCCCCCTCTCTAAAGAAATATGTATTTTTTAATGAAATGCATATGCAAGTGCATGGATTACACATATGAATGCACAATGTACATGCATGGATTACACATCCTGTTTTCTATGGTTGCAATCATTTTTTAAAATTTCAAGCTATATGTTGAGATATAATTCATGTATTTCTATGTCTTTGTTTTTAAAATGAGTTAATGTAATAAAGAGAAATTGGATTTAGTATAAGGAACTTTTAAATTTGTTTAAATGTTTAAAAGCTAATCAGTTACTACCTTTTTCTACTCTTACTAAATGACTTAATTATAGCTGCAAGTGGCACCGTGGTTCAAGTGGTAGAGCACTAGCCTTGAGCATAAACAGGCTCAGAACAGTGCCCAGGCCCTGTTCAAACCCCCAGGACCAGCAAAAAAAGAAAAGAAAACACAATTTGTTCCCTATGTGGTGGCATTTTTGCCTTTCAAATTCTTGTTCCTTTATTTTCTTATCCTACTACAAAAAGCTAAAATTGGCGCAAAACAAAAATTAAAAAATTTATCTGTAAGATATACAAGGAAACACTGCACAAGACCTAATAATTTGTTTTTCATTTTGACTTTACAATGGTACATATGTATGAGTGGGATGTATGCTTTTTTCCTGACCTGAAAAAATACATGTTAGAATATAACTTTATGCTTTACACTTTATCCAGACATTCACATCTACTTCCTGATAATGATGTGGATCATTCACTATTTATTTCTGTCTATTTTCATTGTTACATAAAATGAGAGTAAGAAGCTATAAGTCATGGACATTGTTTTCATACTTTGGGTAGAAAATTTGGATCAACTCTGGAGTCCATTTACCTGTCATGTTTGCAGGTCATAATTTATTAGCTAATTGAGAACATCTGTTATGATAGAGACAAATTAGGTAAGTGTATGTTACATTATTACTATGGTCTAATCACTTAATTAGTATCATCTGATTTAGTGCTGGCAGCACCCCTTTAGCAGTATGATACTGGCCTGTTTTATAGTTGAGTGGATTGAGTTAAACACTAGTTCTCAATCATTTTCTTCCTCTCATTTCCTAATAATCACTGGATTGTGCTTATACTGGGGCTTGAACTCGGCCTCGTGGTCTCACTTGGCAGTTTTGCTCAAGACTGGCAGTCTTCCACCTGAACCACATGTTCATTTCCAGCTTTTTGCTAATTAATTGGACATAAGATTCTCATTGACTTCTATGTTTGGGCTGGCTTTGAACTGTGATCCTTGTATCCCAGCTTCTTGAATAGCAATTTTTAACAATATTATTTATATTTTAAGCTTTGCTAATTTTATTTATTCTTTCATGACTATTTTTATCAGTAAAACAACTATATAGCCAATTATTAGGAATCCCATTATTGTTCAGATGATTTTTTAAGTTATATGACTAATTCAGTTATTTTAAAATTTGTTGTATCAAAGATATTTTTCTTGGAAATGGCACTGTGGCTCAAGTAGTAGAGTGCTAGCCTTGAACTGAAGAGCTGAGGGACAGCGCCTAGGCCCAGAGTTCAAGCCCCATGACTGACCAAAAAAAAAAAAGGCTATTTTTCTTAAGAGGTTATTTAAAAACACTTATATCTCATTTATTTTGTATAGGGGAATGAAAGCTTGTCATGCCAAGCTCAGGAATTCATACGTGTACGGTACCTCAATGTAATGCTGACCACAGAGTAAACATTAGCTGTTGAGCTGTTGTTGATGACTATGAAATAATAAATGTGCTGATTGTGCTTTTCATACATTACTTCATTTAATCTTTATAAACATCTTATGAAAAAACTCTTACTATAAGTGACATTATACTTGATTATTACAAGTAAGAATGACCCATTTCAAATCTAATAAATGTTTTGGTGTCTTACTCTTGTAGATTGTTAAATACTGTAGAGAATAAATAGGGCAGTAAGATATGCTCCTTACCTATGATGGGGAGAAGATTATACATTATTATAATGGATGTCAAGCTTCATATAATAAGTGTAACAGAGCAATGTTAGTGCAAACCAATGAGACTAAGCAATGACTGGTTCATAGAATCCAAATGAGCTGCACCTTGGAGGAAAATACATGGTAGGGTGGCCCAAACTCATCAAGAAATAACGAAGTAGAGTGACAGCAGCAGAGAGTGTTCATGAGCAATAAGAAGTCTAGATAAGCAGGAACATGAGGTACATGTTAGAGAGTAGAGTAAGAAAAATAGGTAATGGAGTAGTGACAAAGCCAGGTATTGTGTGAAGCAGTTTACATAAATTTTTTCAGTTAATCTCCAGAATCCTTTTTTGTTTATTCTCTTATTTGTAGTTTTCAGACAGGTACACTGAGGCAGTCAGAAGTAATCAGTTAGGATCTCCAAAGAATAGTCTTAATCCAGGCACACAGACTGCAGAGCCCACATTCTCAACCAGTATGCTGTATACCTCACCTCCTTTTCATTCCCATGAGAAGTGAAGAGCATGGAACAATGGTTCCAAGCCTCATAGCTGCAGGTAGCTGCAGGCTTCAGTGGTCAATATTAAGTTTAACACATTAAGCCCAAATAAAATTGGAGCAGGGCTCTCCCATACATATTTAAAGTACAAACATTATAGTAGTCCTCATTAAACATTATAGTAGTCCTCTTCAATTAGGAAATGTTAGGTTGTATTTACACAGTAGTCATTTTGCCTAAATAACGTATCTGTCATGTTCTTCTAGATGTTTGTTAAATCTATACTGAAATGAAAAAGTATGTATTGATTTTTTTAAATTTTAAAAAGTTCATCTTCAAGTCATGTAAGTTAGATTAAGAAGAACAGTAATTATATTTAATGTAACTTGTAATATATATTAAGGAATAAGGAAAGTACAATATTTATCCAGAAATAAGCAACGTTGAGCCTTTGATGAGGAGCATGAATGAAATTCACTGCTGGCTTAGCCTACTCACTGCGGGGCTGGATTATTTTATTGAAAGGATAAATGAGTTTGACCAGCCACTTTTTTCTTTGATTCAGTTAGATGGTTTTGAAAAATGACCCATTGGGGAAACATACTTTTCAAAACCAATTTTCTGTGAATGACACTTTGGAAGAACAATGTCATTCCTAGAATTTAAATCTCCTTTTAGGTTATATGAGTAGCTGATGCTACAAAGTAGTTTCAGACCACAACTGCACCTTAATGTGCATTCTCATGAGGAAAATACACCTGTCACCCATTGGGTCAGGAGAAAGGAGGGGGCAGGGGCAACTTTGTCTCGTATATTTACAAGTAGTGGACAGTCTTTGTTAGCACATCTATGTTTTGCCTGACTGAAGCTGGATTGGATGACAGGATGGAGACATTTCTACTGAGAATATCCTATGATTAACATGACTGATGGTATTGGCATTGGGAGACATTGACTGTGGTAACAGCAGAGCAAGATTCAGTTACCTGTAGTAAGGATTATTTGGTTCAAAGTCCACAAAAACAGAAAGACTGGTGACAGTTGTACAGCTTACTGCTTTTAAATTATGTTTTACATTTAACTATAAAATAAAAAGTTAAACTGTTTCTTTACTACAGGATTTTGAGTAGTAGTAGCCTTAAATAGTTCAAACTAATGTAACTATATTGAGCAATCTCATTTCTACCTTTTACCTATTTGTTTTTATTCTTTCAGTTATCAATTATTGTTTTCTTTTTCCTTTTTCTTTTTTTTTTGTCAGTCGTGGGGCTTGAACTCTGCACCTGGGCACTGTCCTTCAGTTCTTCAGCTCAAGGCAAGCACTTTACCACTTGAGCCACAGTGCCACTTCCGGTTTTCTGGTGGTTTATTGGAGATAAGAGTCTCACAGACTTTCTTGCCTGGGTTGGCTTTGAACTGCAATCCTCAGATCTCAGCCTCCTGATTAGCTAGGATTACAGGCGTGAGCCACTGGTGCCCAGCTACTTTTATTGGTTTCTTATATACAGTATTTCCGTGTTTCCTTGTCCGACTACTGTGACATATGTACTTTTACTGCCCTGCTTTCTTATATAAAATAAGGCAATCTGAAGACCATACATTTTTACTTGATTAATAGACTTTGGAGATGTTTCTATGTCATTACATAGAAAAGTTTCTCATTATCATCATTACAGCTGCATAATATTCCATTATGTTACTGTACCATAATTGATTTAAACTGCCTCTCTATTGATGGACATTTGGGTTGATTTTAGTTTTTTTCTACAGCGAACAATTCTGCAAGGGAGATTTTTTTTCCTATTTAATTGAAATTCATCTCAGTGTCAAATCACGTGTAGAGTTAGTATCAGATTAATACCCCAGATGAAGCTTTTTTATTTTTGTGAGAAGTTTTTCACAACACATCATTAAGTAAGATTATGTGATATAGAATATTTCCTTTACATTATGCTAGAGATAAAAATAGAATATATCTATGTAAGTATGCATAAATAGTTTTGAAAACGTCTGTCAAAACCTTTATAAAAACTCTCTTTCCTACCCAGTATCCATATGTTGTTTTTTTAATTGGATTTTTGTTAGTAATTTCCAATGAAGATAAAATTTCAAATTAGCATTTTTTTGCTCTCAAAAATAAGCTTTTTCCTAGTCTCTATGGCGTTCATTTTTAGAGGACAATATAGATTTATCTGAAGGAAGTAGTTCAGAAAATTATGTTTATGAACATAAAACCAAAATGAGTACTGTCAATATGAATCATAAAGATTTCAAAACACAAAGGACCAGCCATGGCAGAGTAGCTTACTGTAGACCAGATTGTCCAGTGAGAATAATACCCACTATTTAGAAAAAATAGACGAAATATTTTTAAAACTATTTTGTGACTTCAGTTTCTGGAAAGAAGTATAGGTCTATTTTGTTTTATTTTCTCTATTCTTGTTCCTAAGTATAGCCAAAAATGTTGGACATTGTATATAAAGAAAAAATTAAAAGAATATAGAAGCTGGACTCTGGTGGCTCACACTTAAAATCCTAGCAACTCAGGAAGCTGAGTTCTGAGGATCGTGGTTCAAAGTCAGCCTTAGCAGGAAAGTGTATGAGACTCTTATGTCCAATTACCAGTAAAAAGCAGGAAATAGAAGTGTGGCAAAAATGGTAAAGCACCAGCCTTGAACAACAAAGATAGGGGACAGTACCCAGGCCCAGGCTCTGAGCTTAAGCCCTAGTATTGGCATGTGTGTGTGTGTGTGTGTGTGTGCGCGCGTGCGCGCGTGTGTGTGTGTGCATGCGCACACGCGCGCACACACACACACACAAATCTGGAAAATAAGCAGAAGAAACAGACTTACTAGGAACCATGAGATCTGAGGAATAAGCATGGTGAAGTCTCTCAGTTTTTATTTGTTCTTGTTGTTTATACATCCCAGTGTGAATCTGAAGAAGCCAGCAACCTTGAAATCTCAGTAAGCACAGACAAAAAATGCCCCATTAGTTTCTTATCTTTAGCCAAAAAGACCCAAAGGGGAAAGCTATTGAAAGAGAAAAAATATTTACAATAGTCTCTCTATCCCAGCTGACTACTGATCTTCTTCCTGATCCTTGGTACAACACTGCTGGAGAAGGACTAAGTGAAGAGCTGAACTTCCTTATTTGTAGAGTGGCAAGGAACCCCTTCCTTGCTATCCCCATGGGGAAGGGCATCAGAGAAAGCTTAATGGAGAGCAGTTTTGTTTATTTTTGGGGGGTCTGGTCTTGGGTCCTGAACTCTGGGCCTGGGCACTGTCCCTCAGCTCTTCAGCTCAAGGCTAGCGCTCTACCACTTGAGCCACAGCTTATGTGGTGCTGAGGAATCGAACCCAGGGCCTCATGCATGCAAGGCAAGCGCTCTACCACTGAGCCACCTTTCCAGCCCTGGAGAGCAGTTTTGATATCCCCTTGAGACCCATTAC
Source organism: Dipodomys ordii (assembly GCF_000151885.1). Classification (NCBI taxonomy): domain Eukaryota; kingdom Metazoa; phylum Chordata; class Mammalia; order Rodentia; family Heteromyidae; genus Dipodomys; species Dipodomys ordii. The sequence goes on along the minus strand of NW_012267218.1, from coordinate 25,593,183 downwards.
AACGTCTGTCAAGCCACATAGAATACAGGAACGATATACTTCCAGCCACAGTCACATCAATAGAATTCTAATAGGAAGCTGAAACTTCTACCCCAGAGGTATTGCTTTCCCTTAAAGAGTTATGGAGACTAAAAGGGAAGTTTGACTCTGAACATCACCTGGTTGTGTTCCCTTTACCTCCCAGAGTGGTAATAATGAAAGCCTACTAAAACAAAAGATTTAAATAAGGCCCAACTCTCATAACATTATACCCCAAATGTCCATATTTGTATTGTAAATTTCTAGTCATACTTACCATAAGGATCATTGGAAAATGAAAAGATACAATGAATGCCAACCCTTAACAATGATTCTTAAACAGCCATTAAAAATGCTTCACTGAACAATTATGATTATTATTTATGAGATGATAAAAAGACAACACAGAAATAGAAGCTATAAATGCAAACAAAATAAAAATTTTAGAACTGAAAAATACAATAACAAAAATTAAAGAAATTTGCAGCTGGGTGCTGCTGGCTCACGCCTGTAATCCTAGCTACTCAGGAGGCTGAGATCTGAGGATTGAGGTTCAAAGCCAGCCCAGGTAGGAAAGTCTGTGAAACTCTTATCTCCAATAAGCCACTAGAAAACTGGAAGTGGCGCTGTAGCTCAAGTGGTAGAGCGCTAGCCTTGAGCTGAAGAGCTGAGGGACAGTGCTCAGACCCAGAGTTCAAGCTCCATGACCGACAAAAAATTAAAAATTAAAAAAATAAAAAAATTAAAGAAATTCAAATAGATGGGCTTAATAGCAAAAGAGGAACAGGGAAAAGAATCCATGAACTTGAAGATAGGATAGTAGAAATCACCAGTTCTGAACAAAAAAGAATAGAGTGAAAAAATGGGAGCCTCAGAATTTGTAGGACTAAAAGAAAACACTTAACAATTGTGTCCTTAATGTCTTAGAAGGAGAAGAGAAAGTAGACAGGTCTTGAAAAATCATGCAAAAAAGAAATAGATAAATTAGGCAAAAGATATAAACCCACAGGTTTAAGAAGCTAATTAAAAACCAAATAAGATAAATCTAAAGAAGGCCACAGCAAAGACACATCCTCGTCAAATTATGAACACTAAATAAAGAAGGTTAAAAGCTGAAATAGAGAAATGACATACTACCTATTAAGGAAAACTAATTTGAATGAGAGATTTTTCACTAGAAACCGTGGATAGCAGAAGGCAATGACATGACATTCTTTTTGTAAGTACTGGGGGAAAAAAAAGAAACTATCAACTCAGAATTCTATATTCAAAAAAAAAGCATGCTTCAGGAATGAAAGGCAAGTCAAGATGCTGAGATCATAGGAGAATGAAGAGACTTTGTCACCAGTAAACCTACCCCTAAAATATGGCTAATTCCCTTTTGACTCTTTGAGCAGCACCGTGGTAAGAACAAGTGGCTTACAAAAGGCAGTAAATGGTAGCCCAGAGGAAAGTGGTTGATCCATTTCCTAAGTATGATTGTTACAATTGGCCATGTTCAATCTAAGAAGTATTGAAAAATACTAATAACAAGTTCTTACGGAAACACATGGCCAAAAGGGTCATGTGTTTGACATGAACCTTGCTGATCCACAGAACCATGAAGTGGCATTTATAAAGTTCATGGTAATTACTGAGGATGTTCAAAGCCAGAAGTGCCTTACCATCTTCCATGACACGGGTCTTACCTGTGACAAAATGAATTCCATGCTCAGAAAGTGTTAAAGTGATTGCTGGCCTCATTGGAAGAGACTTAGTTAAAGGCTTGCCAATAGGAGGTTTTGTGTTTTAAAAAGTAAAAATGCTGAAAAAGCACAAGTTTGAATTGGGAAAAATCATGGAACATCATAGTGAAGGTCATAGTTGTGGAAAAGCTACTGTAGAGACAAGGACCAGGCAGTTGAATATGAATCTATTGAAAATTCAGATTTTTACTAGTGAAAAAAAGCCTGTTGTGAAAGAGAATGGTGGCTAAAAAAAGGTTCCCTATATAGCAAATGATAAAAGAAGAGGTTCAGACCTTCAAGAAAGAGGAACAAAAATATAAAGAGTGAAAATTTTACTCTGGAGACTGAGTTCTGGTTTGAAGCCACCCCTAGTAGGAATGTCTGTAAGACTCCAGTTGAATCACAGAAAAGGCCAGAAGTGGCACTGTGGCTCAAGTGGTAGAGCGATAGCCTTGAGTGAAAGTGCTCAAGAGACAGCATCCAGGCCCAGAATTCAAGCCTAAGGACAGGCAAAAAAAAAAAAGTAAAAATTTCAGCAAGTACTTTTGCTATTTTATGTTATTTTGGCACTTGAATCCATAGTGATATTATCTGAGATGTATATTGAGGTACATAGAGAAATTAAGACAATTGTATAAATAGGAAATGTTACCACTAAAGGGCAATCATGTATATACATTTCACTCCAGTTAGTAGGATGTTGACACTTAAAGACATGGATCTAATGCATAGATATAACTAGACAGACATGACAATACCTAAAAACACTGCTAAGACACATATTCCAGAGCACTGTAGATAAGTCAAAGCACAGTTCTAAAACAGAGCTTAGTCCTTGAGAAAGACAGGATAAGAAAAATAAATGAAAAATAATAAAAAGGTAGAGGTCATCTCTAGTCCACCAAATTATTTCTTTAAATGTAAAATGGTCTAAATATACTAAAGAACACAGATTGATAGGACGGGCTTTTAAAAACCAATGTCCAGTTACAATATAAGCTATTAGGCTGTTTCAGGGAAACTCATTTGAAATGTGAAAGTAAAAGACAAAAAGACTGTACAAACATACACAATATGTGCAGGTGCATGCATACACACATGCGGGTACAAGCATACACACCACACACACACATACACACGCACGCGCATATGTGCATGCACACACACACACTCACACACACACACCATAATGTCTATAACACCAGATAAAGTAGAATTTAGAGCAAAGGGAAATACTGGGGATAAAGGGAAATTATCAACATATAATAATGATACTTGGATGCATATGTCATTTATTATTCATAGTAGCCAGGATATTGAATCAACATAGGTACACTTCATTGACTGAATGGATAACGAAAATGTAGTATATACGCACAATGATGTACTATGCAGCCATAAAGAAGAGTGAAATTATGTTTGAAGCCCACCTGGGCAAAAAAATGAGGCCTATATCTCAACAAACAAGCTGGATATTGTGGATATCACCAGTGATCCTACCTACAATTGGAGTTGTAGGTAAAGAGGATCACTGTCAGGGAGCTCCCTATCTGAAAAATAACTGAAAGCTGTTGTCTGCTTAGGCAAAAAATTACCTAAGCAGACAAAGTAAGAAAAAGAAATCTACAAACCACATACCTCATAAATATACCTGCAAAAGTAAGAAAAAGAAATCTACAAACCACATATCTCATAAATATACCTGCAAATTTCCTTGTCAGATATTAGCAACTATAACTCAATTATAAATATATTTGTATGGTATGTATATGTGTGTGGGTATATATGTATATGTAGTTTTTTTTTTTTTTACAATGGATCAGTGTTCAAAAGTCAATTAAGAGGGCTGGGAAGATGGCTCAGTGGTGGAGTGCTTGCCTCACATGCATAAAGCCCTGGGTTTGATTCTTCAGCATCACATAAACAGAAAAAGCCAGAAGTGGTGCTATGGCTCACGTGGTAGAGTGCTAGCCTTGAGCTGAATAGCTGAGGGACAGCACCCAGGCCCAGAAATCAAGCCCCACGACCAACACACACACAAAAAAAGTCAATTAAGAAACTTACTGTACTGGTATGTATATTCAAAATACTGACTAAAGAAAGAAAATCATATATTTGGCACCATTCAAACTCACTCATGATTTTAAAAAACAAACAAGGATAGAAAGAAATATTCTCTTGAAGAAGAACATCTACAAGAAAACCTCACGTGTACTTTCTATAATAATGAAAGTCTGAACAATATTCAGATTTTCTCCCCACTGATAATCTGCATAGTACTGGTAGTTCTAGTCATTTTAACCACATAAGAAAAGGAAATAGAAGTCATGTAGACACAGGAAAGGAAAAGATAAAACTCTTGATTTCAGATAACATAATAGCAGTGCTAGGCTGTGCAGAACCTCAAAGAATCAGTAAAATGTTAGAACTACCAAGTATGTTTGGCTAGTATGTATGATTCAGCATCTACTTACAAAGAGTTAATTATATCTCTTTCCATGAATATGTGACAACTGGCAATATCACTTGTAATACCTCTTTTTTGAAAAGGAAGAATAATTGGGCACACACTGAACTAAACATGCATTGGACTGCCATGCAGAAAGCCACAAATCATTCGTAAAAGGAGCCAAAGAAGTCTAAAGAAATGGCATACTGTAATCATTTATAGAAAGATTCAGTGCATGTTAATATTAATGACATCTGGTCTTTCCAAGCTTATTCTTCATTTATCACAGTTGCTATAAAAATCTTAGCAATAGTCTTTATAGTTACAAAAATTCTAAAATTTATGTGAAAAGGCAAAGAAACTAGAAGAGCTAAAATCATTTTGGAATGGAAGAAATGTGTTCTGCCTTATTTCAAGATGTATTATATAGCTAGAGTAATCAAGACTGAGTGTTATTGTTAAAGGATAAACACATGGGTCAGTAGAACAGAATAGAAAAACCAGAAATAGCTTCACACAAATGTATCCAACTGATTTCTGGCAAAGCTATAAAAGCAAATTGAAGGAGGAAGGATAAGCTTTTCAAACAAATAGTGCTGGGGACAATTGGACATCCGTAAACAAAATTATAATCCTGGACTTAAGTATTGTAACCTACATGAAAATTATTTCCAATAGATCACAGGTTGAAATGTAAACCTAAAAAAAGGTTTTAATGGGATTTGTGGCTTTATGGAGGAATTCATGAACATGACACAAAAACTTTGATCCAAAGAAATAATTTGGAAATTGGAGTTGAACTTCTGAAATATCTTGCAGTGTTTCTTCCCTGGGATATTTGCCTGGTATGTAAAAGGGAGAGGCTGATGTCCTACATAGAGCAGCAGATTCAAATCAGCAGACAGCTAAGAGTTCTCACAGCTCTCAGAGTTGCAGAGATTTAAAAAAATGGATTTCAAGTCACACCAGAGAAACTCAAACCTATAAAACAATCAATCTGGAAATAAATGTAAGTTAAACTCATATAAAAATAGGATAAGGGCTTATTCATCTAAAAGTAGATGTGTTTAAAAGTGTATTCGACATAAGAAAAGAGAAAATCAATGAAGACAGTTTATCAGAAAAAAGTAACAGCTGAAGAATAGAGACAAGAGAACATGAAAAATACAGAAAAAAATGTCTAAAAGGCATGTGAGTCCCAGTGTAATACATATGTGTGATTGGATTTCTAGAAGAAAAGACATTTATGCATCAGTTGGGAATAGAAGCAATATTCCAAGAAATACTTTGATATTTGTAAAAAATAACTTAAAACTGATGAGAAGTTTGAAAACATGTATTAAGACAGAATCAAGAACTTCTCTCTTTACCTAGCAAGTTAATACTAATTTAGAGTTGGGCCAATTTTAATAGTAACTTCTGAAGAGAAAAAGAGAAAAAAATGCAGACTAGCCAGATACAATAAGACAGACAGTTGGCCATCAATATTGGCTGAGCTACAAAGCATTAAGAGTAGGTAGAAGGCATTGTAGAGTACTGCCACTGAAAATATTCATGAAAAGTGTATGCAAAAGTAATTCATAGTGAAAAAAAAACTCAGTCACTAGTTGCCTTAGGCAGTTGCTTGAGATGATGTGCGAATGGATGAAATACTGGGGAGTGGTCATTAGAGTGGTCATTTGTTAGCACACATTAAGTTGCATGCCTCAAACATGCAGTGTACCCTTCAGAAATTGTATCTCAGTAAAGTTGATTTACAAACTGAAGGGAGATATGACATTGGACATTAGGCACGGAAGGACAGTGAAGTCAGAAGGAAGAAGGGAAACAGTTGAGAGCTCTTAACACTTCTCCAGCATTCAACCTGAATAATTTCTATGCTGCAGCTCAGGTTGAAACACACAATTAAAGGCTGGGGGACTAACGTTCCCAGAATAGTGAATTAGGGAAGAGAGTACACTCAATTTCCCTCATGTGAGAATAGTTTCTGCTTCCACAAAACATACAGGAAAACTCAGATTTCACCTGCCGTGGGTAGAGTCTCAGACTATTCTTGCCTCAATAGTAGGACAGAAATTATTACTGGATTAAACCCAGATCAAGTAGAGCAGATATAAAAAATAAAAATTAAAAAAAAAACAAGAACTGAAAGAATAAAGCTATTTCCAAACAATTTGACTGTCCCAGAACAAAGCCCAAGATACTTACAGGAAGGAAATTCTGTCTGAATTGCCTCCCTCAAAATAGGATATTTAATAGGTATACAGGAATATTTTAGTACCTGAAAGCCTAGTACAGTATTCAAAATTACATTGACCAATCAATTAGAAGTTGCAAGCAAGAAAAAAGACAAGTCCTTAGTAAGGGAAGATAAAATTAAAGCCAATCATGATAATGACACAAATTTCTTTCTATATGTTGAGGAGGTAAGAGGAAAGATTATAGAGTACTAAACAGAAATAGATATAAATTTCCAAATCTAAAAACATTGAAAAAATACATTGGGTAGGATTAACTGCAGCTTACACAGTGCACAGAATTGTAGTTAAAAACAAAATTATATACCAACAAGTTAATTAAGAAAAAAAATCCCCAAACTAGCAAGTGTGCTGTGGGATATCCATCACCTGGCCTATTAGTAGTTTATAATAGAGTCCTCAGAGGAGTTAGCAACACAACACCTGACAGTGTCAGTGAGGATATAATAACTCAACATATTCCATATGGCTTCAGACTTTAAACTCACAGATCCCAGTGCAGATTCAAGAATACAAAAAACCATAAACCACTGGTACAGAGAAAACCTTAAATGCAGACAAAGGGAAAAATCATGAAAGAATCTTCAGAAAAGACATCATCGGAATAATGGGAAACATAAGAAACGGTACTTGCCTGCCTTAGTCGTGATTGAGAAGCACAGAATAAAGCAGTGGTAGGCAATAGCTCTCTTAAGTTTGTTTCTATTTTTCTTAATCTTTTTAAAAAACTATTTTGTTTGCAAACATTTTCATCTTGTTCTCAAGTTCCCAAAGGCCCCCAAAAGCTTTAGTTTATGTGACTTTTTGCTTGTTTATGTTTATTTACAGTATTAACTTTTAAATAGACAATTTTAGACATTAAGATGTTAATTCATTTAAAAATAACAATAGTTAAGGCTATTTTACCATAATGTAAAATTTTTCGAGAACAACTAAAATTAATGCAGTGAATAGCATCATTGAACATCTTTGCAGATATGATTTAATATCTGGTATAATAGGAGGCAATGGGCTGGCATATTTGCTTCTACTGTTAGTCTGTGCATTCTGCTTGAGTTGGAATGGTTGGAGAAAATCTGTCTTCACATGGTGTATATACTTGGGGAAAGAAGGGTATTTTATGGCCTTTCAGATAATTGTGGCTACTTTTCTTTGATATGATATTAAAACTCAATGCAAATTGGTGGTTTCTTAAATAACACTATGAAATTTGAAACCACGAGTGTACTGTAGTATACTAAAAATGTATTGTCTTTTGTGCACTTTGAATAAGTTTTTACCAGCACATGATTTTGTAACTTCATGTAGCTATTACTGAATATTGACCCACCTATGTAAACTTTGCAGGTGTTTACTCGATTCATAATAATGAAAACATCCTAGTAACAGAAGCATTGATCTTATTGGAAAAGTTCCAGTGTTATGGAGCGTGCAAGCTTTTTGGGATAGCTACAAGTTTTCCACAGTTCAATGTTTTGCCATAAAGACTAAACGTCATAATTGGCATAAAATATTGTCGATTGTTTTCCCTGAAGTAATAGATGTATTTTTTTAGTCTTCAGGCAAGAATTGGCCATCTATGCAAGTGTAAACAACTGTGTTGTTGGCAGTTCTTTAAAGTATTTTTACTATATTACTTTTAAGTAGTTGTATAAAGTAGTTGCCATTCAACAAAGCCGTTTATGAATATAGGGCATCTTGATCAATGTTTTAGTTTTTATTGCTGTATAACAGATAAACCCACCTCAATGCTAGAGGAGAGGACTGTGTGGCCTGCAGTTCTCTGTTCCTGCACTTGCCTTTCTTCAAAGTTAGCAGCCTTCCCTGCCTCTGTCATATACTTTTCTTGGCAATTATCCATCACTCTCTGCCTCCCTCTTTTTTTTTTTTTGTGCCAGTACCTGTGGTCTTGAACTCAGAGCCTGGGCACTTCCTCCTTAACTCTTTTCTCCCTCCACTGAAGGCTGGTCTTCTGCCACTTGAGCCATCGCTCCACTTCTGGCTTTTTGCTAGTTAATTGGAGATAGGTCTCACAAACTTTCCTGTCTGGACTTCAAACCACAGTATTCAGATACCAGCCTTCTGAATAGTTAGCCTGAGCCACCATAGCCCAGCCCTCTTCCACTTTTAAGGACCCCTTTGTCATTAAACCCAGCTGGATAATCAGAATCCCTTCCTTATCTGTTGATAAGCAAATTTAATTAAATTCATACCTTACCTTCTCCTCTTCCACATAACACTACATATTCAAAGGATCCACAGATTCAGATGTAGGTATCTTAGCAGGATAAGGAGTCATTTCCCCTCTCACAGCCTAGTTAGTTCAGCTTGAAACTCATTCAACAAGGGCTTCTCCTTGAGGCATCTGTTGTACTTCAGTAGGCAGCAAATGCGTTTTGCATACACTCCATTTCATCACAGAATATTTTTTAGAGTGTATATGCATATGGGTAGATTGTTTTTGGAGATCAGTGTTTTATTGCTTCATCAAGGACTTCTTAACTGGTGTTTTTGGAGATAGTAGTGAATGTGTTGTAAAAAAAGAATACCATCAATCCCTGTATTAGCTTTGGTATGATTTAAGTATAGGCCCATCAATGCAAATGGCAGGAAAAGGGCAAATAGCCTTTTCCTGTTACTGTGAAGATGATATTGACAATCCTGGGCCTCCCCCTGGTCTCAGACCTTTAATAAAAGTTCATATTCCATTGTTGGAGAATTGTTGCACATTGAAAGACCTCTATCATTCATACCTCATATTAAATACTAATGCTTTTGTATAAAATGTATTGTTTACATCTCTGTGTTATCCTAGTGTCCTTTCAATGACCATTACACCAGGAAAGACTGTGAACATGCCAGATTTCTTGAGAGGTCTTTGAGAAGATGGTTATTCAAACCTGTTTCTACTGGTAAAAGGTTCTGGCTTTATCCGTCATCTTCCCAGGAATTTAGGGATTGTGTAAGTCAGATTCCAGTGCCAATTGACTGACTCTTCACTAGAATACTTGGGACCAAAAATGCTTCAGATTTCAGAGATTTGAAGATTGGGAATGTTTTCATAAACTTTCTTGGTCGAGCATCCCTAATCTAAAATTTCAAAAATGTAGGGATCTTCAGCCTGTGTCGTTCCTTAGATTCTTCTTGAAGTACATACTTAGGAGAAGCAAAAAAACAATTCAGTACTGTACTTTTCTAGCCCTCGTAGCCCACAGCACTTTCTGTAGGTATTGAAAGATATTTTACTTTGCTGAGATTAAAAAACCTTTCTCTCAGATGCAGTCTTTGTCCTCTTGGTCTGAACATATTCACTTTTTATGACACAAAAGATTAAGTGCCCAACACTCTCATTTGTAATCCAAAGGAACAGTTGGTCTGCAAGCACAAATCCAGTCACTGTATACAATGGCCAGAGATCACCCAAAGCACAATCTCCTATCAGATAAAACCAGCTTGTTTTGATAATTACATTGAATATTGTCCAAATATCCATATGGATATTTGTCTGTGTGTTTCTCAAAAGAAAAATAGAAAATATTATTTCATAAAAATCTCAAAGCCATTGACATGTATGTCCACTGACATTTGCTTCTTTTCTGGATTTTTTTTTTTTTTTTTTTTGGTTACAGTTCCCTAAGTCACTGATTTCCACTTTCTGAACATGATTACTAAAAATTACAGAAGCTGAGTTCAGAGAAGTCCACCTACATTTGATTTAATTGTATTAGAAATCAGGATACAGTCTTCCTTGGGAGAATAGAGCAGGAGGCATTTGCAGTTTCAAACTGAAGAAAATTTGACATTGTTTATTTCCTAATTTTCTTAAAGCATTCCTTTCAAAACAGTGAAGCTAGTTTGTTCTCCTGTCTGCAGATGGCGCTCACCAGAGTAGGAGAAACCCATGAAAAGCCACATTGTCTAATTGCCCTTGGGGCTTGCTTATCTGGTGCTTTGAGGGAGGCTTCCTTACTTATCTTCTTTCTTCAGTGAATTTTTTTCAGTAGATAAATGAATCCTTTTGGATGTTGCACAGTGAAATCTTAGGCCTTTTATCTAAGAAGTTTTTTAAAGGCATCCACAAATACAGTGAGTTCTAATGTTTTCTACTGACCTGGGTGACTTTTATTATGCCTTAAGAAGCTGTTCGGCTGACTACTTACAACTCTAAGCTCTCTTACTTCCCCCAGACTGCTTTATCTCTGATAGTTTTTCTGTGGGAAGAGAGTTTGATGTCCTGGAGTCTAAGAAGTTCCCTTGTAATAGACCTGGAGTCTACTGCTCCCTCCACTAGCTCTTTATTTGTCAAACCTAATAAGGATACTCAACTCAATTCTAAGGATGAAACCTTTTACCTGTGGGAGCTCCTCTCAAGCATTAAGCACACTGAGACTTTAGAAACAGACCAGCACAGAAGAGTTCAATGTCAGTGGTGTTAACAGGTTTTACTTTGATTTTTGTTGTTGTTATTTTGTCCTTTCCTAACTCACCAAAAAGTCCCAAATGTATTCCTGTTAATAATTAAGTAGCAATAATGTCAGCTTGTATGCTATTTTAAAAATATTCTAAGATTGGTATATGTAGCTATTTGCAAGTTCTAGACCTGGAACTTTACCCACAGGAGTAGTTAGCTCAGAGCAGACTCTTCTGTGCAGTTATGGAACTCCCAGGGAGCATATATGTCCGTTGGTTATGTGAAAGCTGTTGGGATTCCTTGTTATCCAGACAAGCAGAGAAAGCAGGCAAAGCGCACCTTCTTCCCTGTGACATTTTTCATAGTGGTGCTATTCGGAAACACTTGATTCAGAAAGTTGTAAAAGAAAGTTCAGGTCCAGGGGCTGGGAAGGTGGCTCAGTGGTAGAGCGCTTGCCTTTGCATGCATGAGGCCCTGGGTTCGATTCCTCAGCACCACATAAGC
>NW_012267218.1:25574450-25581766 GCF_000151885.1 Dipodomys ordii | reverse complement strand
TTCGATTCCTCAGCACCACATAAGCAAAAAGAAAAAAGCCGGAAGTGGCGCTGTAGCTCAAGTGGTAGAGCTCTAGCCTTGAGCTGAAGAGCTGCGGGACAGCGCCCAGGTCCAGAGTTCAGGCCCCACGACCAGACCCCCCTCCCAAAAAAAGAGAAAGTTCAGGTCCACAGTCCCTCAGTGTAAAATGGAAGAAACTGAGTGTGTTTCGGAATTCAGAAAAGTTCACATTTCTAGAAGAGTAATGAAATGCATGCACCATATATTAATATATTCCCTGTGGGATCTGGGACAACACCCCATAATCAAACACATTAATATTTATGCAGGAAGCAATATGAATATTCGCACAAAGAATAAATTAATGTGCTAATGTCAGTCTCATATCCAATTTTGCCGCAAATGTATTTGCTTAGATTTTGAATCTTACCTTTCAACCTCAGAATTGCAAGTGTGAGATTGTGGGCCTATGTGTGTATTGATAGAAATAGAGTTAGACAAGGCTGATTGACTCTTAATAGTATTCTTGGACCATATCATGGGACTACTACAATAGTGAGCTTGTGCTCCTCCTTCCTAAATAAGTTATCTTCCATTCTCTGACCTTCCATATACTTGTGGATCAAATGGTAAGATCTGTAATACTATTAGTTGTTAAAATTTCACCTCTCCAGGCATAGAAGCACCTATCTGTAGCTACAGCTTCTCAGGAGACCCAGGCAGGAAGATTACTTGAACTCAAGAGTTTCGGTCCAGCTTGGAAGTATAGCCAGATTCTTTCACTTTAAAATAGTAATATAATTTCACCTGTCTTCTCCCCTGTCCCCTCTCTCTGCTGAGGATCCTAGGTCCTTGTGAATGCTAGAAAATTCTCTACCAGTGAGCTACATCCTTAATATGTTTCTATTACACAAAAACTTAATAATTAGGTACAGTGCCATTCTGGAAAAAAAATATTATGTACAAAGAATTTTCCTAATGCTGTGGGAGTTTTAAGAGCCTAAATTTTTATATTGCAGACTTATTTCTTGTTTGATGACCAATGTCTCCTTAAACTTTGCAAAATTACTAGACTTTTCAATGATGAATCATTTTTAATATCTATTCATCTATCTGTGAGCGCTAATGTATTCATGATCTACCAGGGAGATGCGCATAGTTCACTAAACAACCATGAAATAGGTGCTAGTATTTTGTTTATTATTAATTGAATACCTGTCACTTCTTTTAGGGGAATATTTTTGAACAGATGTTTTGATTAGTGTTATATTTAAAACTCTTGGCTATTTCTTATTTACTTACTATTTACTTATTTGTCATTGCTTTGGGTTGAGGTTTAGAGCCTTGTGCTTGCTAGGAAGATGCCCTACCACTTGAGCCACACCTTTATGCTTCTTAGGTAAACTCTAAATTTTTTTTACTCAGCCTAATCTGAATCACAATCCTTCAGTTTATGCCTCCTATCTAGCTAGAATCATAGCTCTGAACCACAATGCCCAGCTCTTTTATTGAGATGGCTTTGTATTAATTTTTTGACCTTGAACTGTTAACCTCCCTATCTTTGCCTCTTGAGTAGTTGTGATGATGTGTGTGAATCAGCACTTGAATGCTTTAACTGTAGTTGAGGAAAGAGTATTTGTCACAAGTTAAATTGCCATTGTGAGGCACCTCTTAACGTTTCTTTCCAGGTACTTTCCATGGAGAATTTTTTTTTATTCTTTATTTGTTTGTTTGTTTGCCAGTCCTGGGCTTGAACTCAGGGCTTGGGCACTGTCCCTGAGCTTCTTTTCCTCAAGGCTAGCACTTTTCCACTTGAACCACAGCACCACTTCTGGCTTTTTCTGTTTATGTGGTACTGAGGAATCAAACCCAGGACTTAATGCATGCTAAGCAAGCACTCTACCACTATGCCACATTCTCCACTTGGAGAAAAATATTTGAGAAAGAAGTTTCTCTAAGTACATTGTTGATGATGCTAGCTAGCACTCTAACAAAGATATAACCACGTTCATAATTTAATTGGGCACATGAAGTTGTTAAGTCTACATCTTAATCATGACAAGTGTAATTTTATAAGAAAAAGAGCAAGGATTCGAATGGACTTTGCAATGTGAAACAATTTATTTTAAAATGTTTTGTAAAGTGGATCTCTGCTTTTAAATTTGCAAAGGCTTCACTTTCAACGAGGAAACTATTGCCAGACCATTTCTTACTGCCTCACAAAGTGAGGAAGTACTTTGTGACCCATTAAAAGAAATTTTCTGAAGTATCAACAGGGCTTATAACTTACTTTTTCTGGCCTTTTTCTTTTCTTTCTTTCATATATATATATATATATTTTTTTTTTTTTAATTGTTGGTTGTGGGGCTTGCACTCAGCCTGGGTGCTATCCCTGAGCTGCTTTATGCTCAAGGCTAACACTCTACCACTTGAGCCACAGCACCACTTACTTACAGCTTTTGAGTGGCTAATTATAGATAAGAGTCTCATGGGGACTTTTCTGCCTGGGCTGGCTTGGAACCGTGATCCTCAGATCTCAGCCTCCTGAGCAGTTAGGATTACAGGCATGAGCTACTGATGCCCAGCTGGTCTTTTTCTGTAATTCATGAAGATTATAGATGTTTTCTCCATTGTAAGTTTTGGGTCAAAGACAGGAGACTTAAAGTAAAGGGACTTAAATAGAAGGATGTTAGCTATTGGCTGTGCATATACCTTACAAGAACTTACTAGCATTGAAGTGGGACAGAGTGTGTCTGTCAGTATTTTCATGTACATTGTATTTGCCTGTCTCCACAGCTGAACTATCAGCAGAAAGTAGGCATCATGTACTGCAAAGCTGGCCAGAGTACTGAAGAAGAGATGTACAACAATGAATCAGCAGGCCCAGCCTTTGAAGAATTCCTTCAACTGTTGGGAGAAAGAGTTCGGCTAAAAGGATTTGAGAAGTATCGTGCACAACTTGATACCAAAAGTAAAGAAAACATATCCTGTTATGCTTGTGTTGCTCCTGTTGGGCTGATGCAGATCTATCTGCTAAGCTATCCATAAAACACTACCATTTATTGAAGCGAACTATTAGCTATAGAGATACAGAGCCAGAGAGAGAGGATATACTACTAGAATACTTGGGTTCATAATCAGAGTCGCCAGAGTTGGACTGCTCTCTGAGAAGAGGTGTGGGTAGACAATAAACACAGGGCAGTGGATGCAGATCCTACAGAGTTGCTTCAGGATAGCAATGTATTAATTGTATTATACTTAGCAGAATGATAGGGTAGTTAAAATCTCTAGAAACTTATAATTTGATTGTAAGCCCTAGAAGGTTTTACTGTTATTCATTTGCTAATCCTCATATTGGTCTATATAGTCAGCCTTCCTATGGTTTTCTTTTGTATTCTTTTAATGCCTAGGAGGTTTGTTTTTTTTTAACAATTCTTTCTTTCCATTATTATCCACATTCCATCTTAATCTCTAAGAGAATTTGGTTTTTGGCTTTGATATTACTTTGGCTCCATAAATTGTATTGATTATAGGTGCAGTAATGAAACTATCTATTTATGATACATAAATCTAGAAAGGGTGTCCACTCATATACTTTAAGTTGTAGATAAAATAGTTGAATTCTCATATCTATTTTTGTTCAAGTTCATTGGTTTCTGCTGCTTGTCTGCATGGAAGTAATTTTAAATTTTATTTCAAAATTGTTGCATAGACACCTGTGACCTGTTTTCCTGTGAGAGGGTCTCTGGATTTGCACATCTGTATTGCAGTCTATAGTAATCTCTCCTAGTTTTTTTGTACAGGAAATTAAATAAGGAGTTGAGTCATGAAAACAGAAAAGCATTCATAAACTCCACTGCAGGAAAGAATTTCCTGTTGCCATGGTTTTGCTGTTGCCAACTTGGAAACGACATACAAGAGAGACTATTAAAACCCATAAATAGCCTAGTCTCTTAAATATTATTTTAATGTTCTGTACTCTACTTGTAACCACATGATATGTTAAATTGCAATATTCCCTTAAGCTCTTTTTATCTAAATATTCTGATATTCACCTCATACAATTTATTGTATTTATTGTTATGTTAGATCAACTTTCATCGTCACCACAAAAATATATTGAAAAGATCTGAGCCAGAAATGGTAGACTACTTGGTAGACAGAAACTGGAAGGATTATGGCTCAAAGACAGCCCTGGCAAAAAGTTGGTGAGACTTCCCATCTTAGCCAATAAGCCAAGCGTAGTGGTATACATCTTTTATGCTAGCTACTTGGGAGGAAAGTTAGGATGATTTTCATCAGAGGATAGCCCTGATAGTACATTTCCAAAGAAATGTACTCATTACCTGACTTACGTAACTGTAACCCCTCTGTACATCACCTTTATTGTAACAATTTTTGAAAAAGCCCTTATCTGAAAAATAAAGCAAAAACAATCTGGGGATGTGGCTCAGGTGGTAGAGTACCTCTTAGCCAGCACAGAACCGAGTTCAAGTCCTGGTTTTACCAATAATAATAACAAGAACAATAATAATGAAATAACTATGTAAAAAAAACGAAGAAGAAAGGGTCTAAATACCTTTGTTCTATAAAAGTATGGTCAGATTAAGTTAAAAAGATTTTATATTACTTGTATATTCATATGTACATGGCTACTCCTTCATAATAAAGAGCGATGTGAGAGATGTGCATCTAGGATTTGATTGCACTGTTGCATTAGGTAAGGCAACATAGCACTCTGTGCACATTTACCCCCAATATCCCAAAACTTTGAGGGGAAGAGGGATTTACAACGCTCATGAATGTTTTAGAATTAAGTAAAGAAAGTTTATGGTTGGTATTCTACCACTTGAGCCATACCTCTACTTCTAGTTTTTGATTAGTTAACTGGAGATAAGAGCCTGGCAGATTTGTCTGTGAGCTGGCCTTGAACTTCAATCCTCAGATCTCAGCCTCCTGAGTATCCTGAATAGCTAGGGTTTTAGGCATGAGTCACTTGCACCAACCTCAGTATCTTTTCTTTTTTTACCTTGTCTTGTTCAATATATTTTCTAATTCCATCCATTTTTCTGGAAATTACATGATTTTATTTTTCTTTATGCATGTGTAATATTCTGCGTGTGTGTGTGTGTATGTGTGTGTGTATATGTGTGTACCATATTGGCATCTCAGAGTATCTCCATTGTTTGACTATTTGAATGATGTTCAATAAACAAATATGTAGGTATCTTTCTTGTATATTGCTTTACTCTCCTTTGGCTATATGCCCAATAGTGGAATGGCAGGATCGTAGGTAGGTCTATTTTTGGTTTTTGAGGAACCTCTATACTGATTTCCATAGTGGTTATACTAATTTATACTTCTACCAACAGAGTATGAAGTTTCCTTTTCCCCCCATATCTTTACCAGCATTTGTTTTCTTGATAACTACCATTCTTACTGGGGTGAGATGGAATCTTAGTATGGTTTTGATATGCATTTTCTTTATGAGTGAAGATGTTGAACATTTCTTCATGTATCTATTAGCCATTTGCATTTCTTAGGAGAACTGTTCAATTTCCATTTATTAGCTGGATTATTTGTTTTCTAGACATTTCATTTTTTTATTTTTTTATTTATTTTTTTTGTCGGTCGTGGGGCTTGAACTCTGGGCCTGGGTGCTGTCCCTCAGCTCTTCAGCTCAAGGCGAGCGCTCTACCACTTGAGCTACAGCGCCACTTCCGGTTTTCTGGTGGTATATTGGAGATAGGAGTCTCACGGTCTTTCCTGCCCGGGCTGGCTTTGAACCGCGATCCTCAGATCTCAACCTCCTGAGTAGCTAGGATTACAGGCGTGAGCCACCAGCGCCCAGCAGACATTTCATTTTTTTTAGTTATTATTCTCTTACGACTGGGTGGTTAGATTTTTTTCCTATTCTGTGGGTTGTCTCTTAGTTCTGGAGATAGTCTTTTGCACTGCAGCAACTTTAATTTGATGAAGTCCCATCTGTAAATCTTTGCTCCCATTCTGTGTATAACTGGTATCCTATTCAGAAAATATTTACCTGTAATTTCTAGTGTTTCCCTTTTCCTGTAGTAGATTTAAAGTTTCAAGACTTTAAACTGATTTTTTTTTCTAGTATGGAGGCTTGAGCTCTTGAGCTTTGTTCCAAATGGAGTTGAATTTTGTAGGAGGTGAGAGATCTTGTAACACCCAGTTTTCCAAGCATGATTTGTTGAAGAAATCATCTTTTTTTCCAGTGTGCTTTGGCTTCTTTGTCAAAAAAATTAGTTAGCTGTAGCTGTGTGGTTTTATCCCTGGGTCCTATATGCTGTTCTATTAATCTTCAGGTCTTTTTTTGTGTGCCAGTATCATGTTATTATTGTTACTGTGGCTCTGTAGTATAATTTGAAGTGTGGTATTGTGATACCTTCAACCTTACTCTTAGTACTATGTTTGCCACTTTGGGTCCTTTATGAACTTTTGAATTTATTTCTCTAATTCTGTAATTAATGATATTGGTATTTTAATTATCCCTTTTATCCTAAGCTAATAGTGATAAAAACTAGAAGAGTCTAGATGACTAAAAGAATCATCATTTTACCTACTATTACATAATAATAGACCACCAAAATAAGAACACACAACACCCTTACTGGCAGAGAAATGTCTTCTCTCTGCTCACCTACAGAAAGGACTTTGCCCCATGTTCTTAGTTATATCCTCAGCACAGCTTGTCTAACTGTAAGGAATTTTTTTTGTGTCAAGAAGTTCTTTCTTTCAGTACTCCTTTGAAAGAAAAGAAAATGCTTTACAGAACAAATGTTCCTCAAACAAATAATTCCCATAGTAGATCCCACTTAAATCTTTGTATTTGTACTTTTCATCAAATTAAAATATTTGCCTTTTTTTCCCCATTCCATCTCTTTTCTGAGTCTCCAGTTCTACATGTACTTGGTACCACAGGTTAATGAAGCTCTACCTAATTTTTTTCTAATGCTTTATATTCTTCTCCATGCTTCAGTCCTATTGAAGCTTATTGTAGTTTTCTTTCCTTCTCTGGTATTAAACCAATCCAATTAAATTTTCATTAAGGTTTATGTGTGTGTTGGTGGGAGGGTGCAGGGAGCGGGGGTTGTGTCCTAGAGCTTGAACTCAAAAGTCTGGGTGCTATACCTTAGCTTTTTTTGTTCAAGGCTAGCACTCTTCTGCATTCTTCCACTTGAGACATAGCTTCACTTCTGGCTTTTTGTTGTTTTAAACTGTATATAAAAGTCTCACTAGCTGGGCACCCATGGCTCATGCCTGTAATCCTAGCTACTCAGGAGGCTGAGTAG
>NW_012267218.1:25521705-25564890 GCF_000151885.1 Dipodomys ordii | reverse complement strand
TTTTTTGTTGGACATGGGTCTTGAACTCTGGGTCTAGATGCTGCCCCTCAGCTCTTGAGCTCATGGTGAGCACTCTACCACCAGGTTTTTTTCTGATAGTTAATTGGAGATAAGAGTCACAGACTTTCCTGCCTGGGCTGGCTTTGAATCAGGATCCTCAAATCTCAGCCTCCTAAGTAGCTAGTGTCACCAGTACCTAGCAAAGTAATTCTTTATATTAAGACATTTTTACTCTCTAGCTAGTGAATTTTATTTCTTTATAGAAATGATTTTATGTTTAAAATCTGTTTTGCATATACTTTTTGCATACTTTTCAAAATAAGTATAATCTTTCATTATATATACCATAAGATGGTTCTATTTGACTTCATTATTAAGATTAACTTCATATATGTTGAAAGAATACCATATGAAATGACTATGGTATCACCTGTGCAGGAATTGGATAGATAGATAGATAGATAGATAGATAGATAGATAGATAGATAGATAGATAGATAGATAGATAGATAGAATACAGATGAGTAGTATATATATATTTTTTTTTGGGTCCAGTCGTGCGGCCTGAACTCTGGGCCTGGGTGCTGTCCCTCAGCTCTTCAGCTCAAGGCTAGCACTCTACCACTTGAGCCACAGCACCACTTCTGGCTTTTTTCTTTTTGCTTATGTAGTGCTGAGGAATCGAACCCAGGGCCTCAGGCATGCAAGGCAAGTGCTTCTACCACTGAGCCAACTTCCCAGCCCTTCTATGAGACTCTTATCTCCAATAAACCACTAGAAAACGGGAAGTGGTGCTGTGGCTCTAGCAGTGGAGCGCTTGCCTTGAGCTGAAGAGCACAGGGACAGCGCTCAGACCCAGAGTTCAAGCCCCAAGACCGACCAAAAAAAAAAAAAAAAGTCTCACCAACTTCCTGCTCAGGTTGGCTTTGAACCATGATACTCAGATCTCAGCCTCCTGAGTAGCTAGGATTACAGGCATGAATGAACTCTTGGCACTCAACTATATTTGGTAATTTTTTCAAAAGTATCTTCTATTCTTTCTTCATTAGGTGTATGCTATCTTTTAAATCCTTGATCACTTTTATAATAATTATTTCAAAGTCTGAATCATCTGAATCCACCAATTCTGTCATCTCCTTCTTATTATGTATTTTTTCTTTGGGCTTTTTCCAGTTTGGGTATAAGATTTTGCTGGGGGTTTTTGGTTTGTTTTTTGGGTTTTTTTGGGGGGGAGGTCTGGTCGTAGGGCCTGAACTCTGGGCCTGGGCGCTGTCCCTCAGCTCTTCAGCTCAAGGCTAACTCTACCACTTGAGCCACAGCGCCACTTCCGGCTTTTTTCTTTTTGCTTATGTGGTGCTGAGGAATCGAACCCAGGGCCTCATGCATTCAAGGCAAGCGCTCTACTATTGACCCACCTTCCCAGCCCCCTGTTGGTCATAGGGCTTGTACTCTGGACCCGGGCTCTGTCCCTCAGCTCTTTAGCTCTAGGCCGTCACTCACTTGAGACACAGCGCCACTTCCGGTTTTCTGGTGGTTTATTGGAGATAAGAGTCTCTAGGCCTTTCCTGCCCAGGCTGGCTTTGAACCGTAATCCTCAGCCTCCTGAGTAGCGAGGATTACAGGCTTGAGCCACTGGCACCTGGCTTTACTGTTATTTTTAAGAAGTGATAAGTTTTGTGTGAACAGTTGGTTCACTCATGGAATAGCTTGATCTTCTTGAATCTTTATTTTAATCTTTGTTCGAGTATATCTACAATACACACTGTGGCTAATGGAGCCCAATAGGTTTGTCTTTCTTACCCTCAGCTTTCCACTCATTAAATGAGGTGCCTCTACTGAGGTCACAAATGGAATGTGTTCTGACTCAGCGTGAAACTGGATGGATTGTTTGATTTAAAGTTAGGTGGTAGTTCTTTCGTAGTTCTTTCGTAATAGTTTTTCTTTGATTGGCTTTTAGAAGTTAATACTGTGCATATGCAGTTTACTACTAAGCCCCAAGGTCAAGGGAACTTTGTTAAAATTTCTTAACCCACTTCACTCTGTGGGTCCTCTTCTTGGATAGTTTGCCTAGCAAATGTCCCCTGCTTGTACTCCCTGACTTCTACGCTATTGTGGCTTTCCTCTTCAAAGTCTTGCTCTGTGCCATTGTCTAAGAAGCGACTCAAGGTAGAAACCTGGGGATTCATAATCTTCATCTTGTTGTCGTTGTTTTCCAGAAACCACGTCTAAAGCTATTATTGCTTCCATGTCATAAACAGTGGGCTCAGATTGTTTTAGCAATTTTTCTAATTTACATTGGAAGGGTGAGTCTTATACTAGGAATCCTATAATGGCTAGAATGAGAAATCCAAGAGAGAGAGAGAGAGAGTGTGTGTGTGTGTGTGTGTCCACCATTTTATTTAAAACCTTCATACTGTGAGACAGCATTTAACCCCATTTTACAGAATTGGCTTCTTTAGATTAATTAGCATACCTGTGATGAGATAGCTAGTAAAAATTAGGGAAATAGAACAGATCCCAGTAGTGTTCTTAATGAATCATTCCAAGAAAACGTAACTGAATCTCCCCACCTTGCCTTCTGATTCTGTGTTTCTCTCTCAAGCCCAACAGTGCCCACACCATCTCATGAGAAGATAGCTCTATTCTGTGAACCAGTTAGTGAAGAGAGGAGTTGATACAACTATGAACCATTTTTTCTTTTTCATAGTTATCTGCATAAAGTTCATTTCTTCATCTCAGAAATAAAGATTTTTATTGAACAAGTAAGCTACAAGTAAATGTGTAACAGGCTGCTATCAAGAAATTTTTAGTAGTGGATTTTTTTAACTTCTTGTTTTTGTTTCTGTATTTGGATGATATAGCTCTAGATAATTACATTCCCTCACACTACAAATAAACATAAAAATCAACTTCCCACTAGGCAGTTTATTATTTGCAAGCTGGAGACCACCCTCGTTTTAAGCTGCATATATGGATTATTCATAGGGAAATTATTTCCTGTCTGAGCATTGTTTGTCCAATCAGCACAAGGGAGACTTAAAAGCACTTAGAAATCATTCCTTCAAATCCCTGCCCTCATTAATTTGCTGTGGTATTAGAGTTTGTCACTGCCTCCATATATTTTAGTGACGTGTAAAGGCAATTTTGATTTCAGAGTCTCTGAAAGGACATAGGCTTTTCATTTTAAAAAAAATCCTTTTTCATTAAGAACATTTAAACTTTGAAAGGGAAAGGACCAAACCAGCATTGCTTGTATGCTTTGCATATACGAAAGGCTATTCAGAGTTCTAGACTGGTAAAGGAAGGGTGTTTATATAGATAAAGGATTCTTTTTAAGAAATTTGCCTTTTTTATCTAACTAAGCAAAGTTTTACATTGTTACCAACACATCCATTGATTAACTTTTATGGGCTAATGTTTGCATATACTTTCACATGAGCCTTATGGCAGTGAGAGCCCTAAGTAGAGAGTGAGGGACTGGTTGGTAGATAGTTAGCAAATGATGTTGTTGGACTTCTAATTGTGATCTTCTTACTTCATATAGGGAATCAATATAATTGCAGAATTCTTGCAACCTGCACAGGAGGAGGAAAATAGTAGTGGCTGACTCTTAAGTACCAGCTCAACACTACCTCTGTTCTTTTCTCTCAGTTATCAATTTTGAGAAGCCATGAGTCCCCATGTACATTATTTGAACCAAATCAAGTAGTATCAATTTGCCAAAATATATCTATGCTCTCTTTGATTCTATCCTTAATGGAATAAAGTAGCCAATCTCTTGAGCATGGTTTTAATCGTATTAAAAAATAAGTAAATATAGATGCTAGAATGGTGGAATCCTTGATTTCTCCAACTGCTTCATTGATGAGTGAAATAGCACCATAGGGCCCAAAATGTTATCATCTCAGATACATGGCAGTGTTCCAGAAGCACACCAAGCCCGGCTGTGCTTCTCAGCATTGATTTCCGTGCCAGCCCACCCCACCACCATTCTCAGGCTAGTTTCCATGCATAGGAGATCTGTTTCTCTCTGACTGTATGAGGATCACAAATGATTGATTCCAACAGCTAGCAACCTATTATAGTATTTTAAGCCCACAAATTATCTGGTTTTCTCTTGCATTCAGTGATACTCCTTTTATCCATGTATTCATAGATTTGTTTCCTGGAGTGCTGGAGATAGAACCCAGGGCCTCACACATACCAAACAAGTGCTGTCCTTCTAAGCTCTACATCCGGTCTCCGTAGAGAAGCTATAAGCTTTTCAAAAACTTAGTTGGCTCAGTTATCATCTAGTTTTTCTTGTGTCCCCTTTAATGTTAACGCAAAGGTTACTCAAAAGCCTATTTTTTTTCTGACTCAGATTCACATGCATATACCTTTACCATCCAAGCATTTGGCTACTCAAAAGCAAAACAGTTGAGTGAAAAGAGAAGTTAAGAAAGACTGACATTGCTTTTATGAGTTTGCTAACTTGTTGATACCATCCTTAAGAAGAAATGTGCACAGTAGCATACTATCACTGATCTATACCTGAGAATGTTATCATTCCTCAGTTTTTCAGTGTCTACTTTCAATAGTTTACCTTTTTGTTTTAGTTTGGTTATTTTGAAACAGTTTGGTTGTGTGATCAGGTTAGACTCAAACTTGTGATGCTCTTGCCTCAGCTGCCCAAGCACTGAGATTACAGGCGTAGCACCACATTAGTGTTAAAGTATGAACCATAGTAATGGTTATATGCCACCTATTGGTGGTGTGAGCTTAAGGTGGGCCATTGACTATCAAAATGACCCATATAATATCTGAATTTACTGTATTAAAACCCCATACAAATATAAAGTGGCTTTATCTTTTTTCATCACTCTGCTTAACAAGCATATTTTCCTTTCAGAGATTGCTGAATATATCTTCTCTTTAACAAGATAAAATGCATTTTTTTGTCATCCTATTAAGACTTGCATGGTTAAGACTTGCATGGTTCAAGATTTCATAGTCACTCAAAATCCAAGTGTAGGATCATTGTATACTTGCCTTATAGAAAACAGCAAACATTCCTTTCTAGTCTTCCTGATTAAGTATAGCAACTCTGTTACATATGTGGTAATTTTAAGATTTTGGAAATCCTTTCTTCTCAGAAAGGAAGATTTCATTGTTTGGACCCAAGTCTCATGTCTAAAACTTTTGAAGTTGTTTCCAAACTGTTAAAAATATCAGCAAAAATTTAGAACTTTTAGAAACATCCTCAGGGGAATAACATGCTAGTCAGGTAGCTTGCATTGTATAAATGAGACATATAAAGGAGAGAATGGACTGAGAACCCAAAACAAACTATCCTCAGGGCTGTCTTTCATTTTACTTTTCTTCTCAGGTAGTAATCCTTTTAGCTTTAGACAGACATAAAGCAAAATGTAGTAAGCGAATACTGGTGACAGTCTTTTTTTTTAGTTCATTAATTTTTCTTAAAATTGGCTTGAAACACGTGTAAATATTTGTCGATACTGACACATTCACCTTAAAATATTAAAAATGTACTAATCATTTCTGCTATTTATAGCAGGGGTTCTTCACAATAGATAAATTCTTTATACTCAGACTGATCTTAAGCAGTTCAGTGAAACTCTGTTATAGCAATATGCAGTCTTTTGTAGTGGTGGTCATTAATGTTGTTTTTCTTGAGTAGTTATATGTTACATATTTTTGTAGTTTTCTAGTCATTTTTGCTCTTTTCTGCTTTTGGTTTATTTTAAATCCTTGCATTTTACATCAGGTTCAAAAATAAGAGCTTCCATTAAGCTCAAGCTTGAAACAGCTTTTTAAAAGCTGTCTGTAAAGCTGGTAGCTCACACCTATAATCCTAGCTACACAGGAGGCTGCGATCTAAGAATTGCAGTTTGAAGCCCCACACCCAACATGTAGCATTTCTAGGGAGGAAGCCTTTTTAAACTAGTTCCCTAACTGATGATGTACATACTGAATTTTGAGAACTACTAACTTACAGTATAAGCCAGGGGTTTTGTTAAAGGGATGGGGAACATTTTTTCTGCCAAGAGCCATTTAGGTATTTGTAACCTCATCCATGGACCATACAAAATATCAATATAGGGAGACATCTCTGGGGCAGCTGACAAGAAGCATACAAGAAACACGTATTTCATTGGATGCCAAATTATTTCAAGGACCTTTTATGTTCCAAAGGTTGAACATTTTCATCCCTGATGCAGCATCATTCTCTAAAATGTAATAAATGTTTTGCTCTTCAAAAATATGGTTGATAGAGGTGAGTTTACCCAGAATTATGCACATTTGCTCCTTTTGGAGTCCATGCATCCAGGATTCTGTGAGTTTTAACAAGTAGTCCCTTTCAGCTGGGCAGTAATAAGTATCTGTACTCTCTGTTTTGGCCCCAGGTAGTTGTGGACTTGTTGATTCTGAAACCTTTTCATTTAGGCAGTATAGGTTATTATTTTTTTCCTTAAGGACAGTGAGAATACAACAAATATTTAAGTTTCAAGTCAATTTCTTGGATATTCCTATAGTACCTTGCCCCCCCCCATTCTTCTGTTTTCTTTTGGTGCCATTCCTGGGGCTTGAACTCAAGGCCTGAGCAATGTCCCTGAGCTTTTATGCTGAAGGGTAGCATTCCACCACTTTAGCCACACAGCTCTACTTCTGGCTTTTGGTGGTTAATTGGAGAAAAGAATCTCAGAGACTTGGCCTGACGTGAACTGTGAGCCACTGACACCCAGCAGTAAATTTGTTTTTACATGTTATAGTATTGTTAAATTATCAACTTTTTTATTTTTAAGATGCTGTACAGAGGGGTCATTTTTTTTGTAATGAACAAAACAGCTTCCCGCTTGTATTCAGAGAATTAGAAAAGAGGCTCTTAATGTGATGTCTGTGAGCATGAATGGAAAACAATTTTACCTTTATTTTCACTGTTCCTAATTTGAAATTTAGCATCTTTTTCAATTATGAACATAGACAGTAAACTATAGTTTTATAAGTTCTACCTGTGGATTTATAGACTTATCAGAAGCAGATATCTTCATATTGCTTCTTGTTGCAGATATCTCAATAATATAAATCTTGTGCTCAGCACCTTTTAAAATCATTTAATAGTTTATCTTCTGATTTAATTTCTTTTGATACCATAGATTTTTTTTTCTGTATGGATTCTAGCCCATAGGCTTCTGAAATTAGATTGCCAGAGGCTCAGTTATTAAAAACATGGATACATCTACAGTAGGTCTTTTTTTTTTTTATATTTTATTTTTGGGTCCGGTCATGGGGCCTGAACTCTGGGCCTGGGTGCTGTCCCTCAGCTCTTCAGCTCAAGGCTAGCACTCTACCACTTGAGCCACAGCTCCACTTCTGGCTTTTTGCTTATGTGGTGCTGAGGAATCGAACCCAGGGCCTCAGGCATGCAAGGCAAGCGCTCTACCACTGAGCCATCTTCCCAGCCCCCTGAGTAGTATATTTTTATGTTCATCTTGAGTATATTGATTTTAAATTATTGGTATATTGTATAGAATAATCAATTCAGACTGGATTTTATTTCTGTAACATCTGACTATATGTCGTATTTAGAAATGAAGTAAGTTGCCTCACTGGAAAATAATTTGAGATGTCTTAAAATTTCTAGTTAAAAGTATATTTCCCAACTATTTTTAAGTCTCGGTTCTCAATCCAGTCTATTATTTCTTCCAGATGACAGCCAGTAGTAAGTGGCTGATTTTACTGGTATGCAATTTGTATCTTAATGTCACCAGAGGTTTTTTTGTTTTTGTTTTTTGTTTTAGCACTAGAGATTGAACTCAGGGCCTTGCACTTGCAAGGTATGGTTCTGTTTGAACCATACCCCTAGCCCATGTCATTAGCAAGTTTAAAAATAAATTTTGTAAATAGGAGCTTATGTCTTACAGATATGAGCTTCCCTAAGCATCAGACATACAAATTTTGTTTAATTCTCTTTACACAACTGATATTAAATACTTAGAAAGCTTCCCCTGAAAAAGCACTGTCCTAGAATGATATGGGGAGTCTCTGCATTTGCCAACCACCCATGTAAACTACCTGTTAGCACAAAACTGAAGGTGGTTTTAAAGACCTTTCTTTGTACTTAAAGGAACTATTTAAGCCAAAAATTTAACCTGCATTTAACTTGTTACTACACTGTGTAATAACATTAATTCATTTATTCCCAGCTTGTGACACAAAATTTTGTCAGATAAAACTTTAGCTAATATTTTCTCTAGCTAATATTTTCTTTAAATAAAGCCAATTAAACAAAAACATAAATTGCATTGTAATTACTTCAGCCATTCTCTTTTCTAGAAGTCTTCCACATGGCAAGTTTACATGAAATGGAACAGACCTCTTGTTATAGAAACTGAAGATTTGGAGATGTTGAAACTTGGCATAATAGACATTAGCAAATATTGATTAGATCAATTTAAATGGCTATGTCTTCTGTGCAAGTTCCATATTCTTTCTTGGAGGGAATGATAAGACACTCTAAAATATTGATAGTAACTGTAGATTTTTTACTCTGGTGTGTATGGATAGTAATGAACGTTTTAAATATAATTATCTGAGGGAATTGGGGTGGGCAAACAGTCGGAGCATTGTCATTTATGTTGGTTGCTTATTGTTTCTTTCAGCTCCTACGGAAGCGTCACATTGGCAATGACATTGTAACAATTGTTTTCCAAGAGCCCGGAGCACAGCCATTTAGCCCCAAAAACATCCGGTCTCACTTTCAGCATGTTTTCGTTATTGTCCGAGCTCACAACCCTTGCACGGACAGTGTCTGTTACAGGTATGTGTGAGTGCTACAATGTTGGCTATGTGGACCATGGCTGCTGTGCAGAGGCATCATCCAGCTGTGCTTTCTAAAGTGGCAATAGGAGTCTATTACTATTTTGTCTTCACCTTTTGTGTGCACATGGCTAAAATTCACCTGGTGACATAATCTGATAGTGTTGGCATTTCCCAGACTTGGTCAGACACCTGTTGTTTCCATTTGCACCTCCTCTTTGTGTGGTTGTCCTTCATCCATACCATCTGGTCACCATCAAACTAATTACTTATATACTAATTATATATGGTTTTGGGTTTGCTGGGAGCAGAGAAAAATGATCATAATAATTAGGAGAGAGAAGAAGTTTATTTTAAATTATTGTTACTAAAGAAAAAGCCTAAGCCCTTACTTAGGGCTTAATTAGGTATGTTAAGTACATGTACTTAATACAAATACACACACTGAAAATGAGTTCTTTCCTTTTTTTAATTGTCAAAGTGATGTACAGAGGGGTTTCAGTAACATAAGTAAGGTAATGAGTATGTTTCTAGTCAACCTTGTTACCCCTTTCTTTATCTCCCTTATTTTGACCTGTTGGCTAAAGAGCCCATCTTTTTTAACCCCATCATGTGAAACTGTGCTTGTCTTTGCTAATAGTAGCGCACTGAACACACTCCTGCTCATGACTTCTGAGTATATTTGGAATTCCCTAGTTGTAAAAGTTATTTGAAGACCCAACACATGGCTATCATCTGTGAATTTTTAGCTATTTACAAATCCAAGAAAATTATGTTAGAGTATCACTGAAAAACAAATCACAAAAATTATAAAGTTGTGTCTTTTTTCTGCTGTAAACTTAAGGAATCAGATTCTTCACTGACTTTTTCAAATGAGCTGTACATATTTCCTGAAGTTTATGACATATCAGAGGTGTTTGGAGGCTCAGTAAATAAGGCACCTTTTTGCAACCTTTATTGTTGGGGATAAGGGGGGAGGAGTTAATATCCTCATGAAAATAAATATAAGTTAGAATGGGAAGTTTTCATCAATTTTAGCATGATACAGGAGCCTTCAAATAATTTTCACAGCTATGAGTTTTCCTCAAACCATAGCTACTCTCCCAACTAAAAGGAACATTAATTTATAGTCCTCTTTCATTAGTGCTACTATGGTGAAAATGTTTAGAGTTATTCTAAATACATTGAGTTATTCTAAATTTATTTAAATCTCATTTACCTTTATCCCTAAGTAATCTAGTGAGACAGTAAATCAAATACTTTTCTATCATTTAAAATCTTTTGTTCCCAACTTTTTTCAGTAGGAATCTTAATGTTTTTTTCTTATTGGCCCCTACTTAGTATCTGATGTATACATCATGGAAGCATTATTTTCTCAACTAAACTAGAACATAAATTTCATTTTAATTTCTTCAGCCATTCTCATCTCTAGAAATCTTTCTCCATGACAAGTTTATGTGAAAATGGAACATAGAGCACTGCAAGGTCAAGTTACAGAGATAATACAAAAATGGGACTCAGTTTGTGTGTTTTAGAGCACTTGTGGATGGAATTCAATGGGAACAAGAGGAGTAAGTCTAGGAGTAATGAATAGTCATTTATGCCCTAAATAGAGACAGGAAAGAAGAGGGAGAGCACCATTAGGGGCCTTATAATGTAGGGAAGAGAACTAGGCAGTAGAGTGTTTTTCAATGCTGGGCATCAGAGTAAAATAAAATTTTAGGAAAATCCATCTAACAATGACAGAACAATAATTTGGAAGTTATTGTTATCTGTTTATGCTTCTGTATTTATTCAGTACTTATGTGTGCTACCTAGAGTATGTCCAGAGAGAAGCTCCTGAACTAAAGAAATGCTATTTCTCCCTGAGAACTGGAAAGTTTATATAGGAAAAACTGACTGGTTCTAGAAGCCAGTTAACCTTGAATAGTCTTGATATAGCCAAGTACTCAAATAGTTACTTAAGTCTATGCACTAAAGCATACCCTGTAATTGATCAGTGAAACCCTCCAGTCTCTGTTATTTTATTTGCATCATTACAGTAAGCTTAATTGCCTGGTCCCAGCTGATAGAGCAAATTAGAAGCAACAAATCAAAAAGATGAAGGAGCCGTTAAAGGCAAGAATATACAGAAAACCATCAATATGTGATTATTGTTAGGGGAGATGCAGAAAACACTACTCAAATCAAAGATACAAATTCAATAAGCATAGCAGTATGAGGTCATTTGATTGGAGGCAAACAACCAAATATACTTCACTCACCCCTGAGGGCAAGAAAGAACAAAACAAAGGGTAGAATATCTCCATTTTTCAACAACTAATGAATTAATGGATCTAGCCTTGATGATCAAAGGCTGCCAACATCATAAAAAAAGACAAATGTGTGCCTCATAATGGAAAAACAGAACCTCACCTATGAATCAGTTCCCCCTCATTAAATCTGAATCTGATCAAATCTCTAGATAAGCCAATTGATAAGAAATACAGAAGAGAGAGCAGCCTAGTTTTAGTGGATAAATTCAAACTTGTCTAGGCTTGTCTAGCGTGAGTTAAGGCTCTGGCTTCTATCCCGGGGAGGGGGAGGGGGTGATAAATTAATTGCAATGTGTGGACCTTGAGTCTTAATTTAGGCAAAACTATAAATAAAACCTTAAGATATTGTAAACAACTGGAAATTAGATAATGGATAGCTTATTTGATAAAAAATAAGAAATAACTAATTTTATGGTTGCAATAAGTCGTTATTAAAAACAACAACAACCCTGAGCCTTCAGAACAAATATTTCTTGTAATCGGTAGCTTAGTTTAGGGTCAAGAATGAAATAAATATAGAAGAGTCAGTATAATTTTGTAAAACTGCTCTTGGATTAAATCAGATTGTAAACCCTCTGAAGTGTTAAATTTCCCTTTCTGTACAATGGAAGATTGTTTGTGACATCTATTCAAACTCCAGTCAATATGGGATGTGTACAAGGGAGTAAGATATATGAACATTAAATGTGTATACTTTGTTAAGGTTCATTTAAGAAGAAAAAGCCAAAATGGCCAAGTGGTAGGATTTTTTCCCCATAAAAGTAAGTTAGCAGATCTTCCTAAGACTTATGTGTGTTCACTTTGTTTTTAAAATAACTTAGGGAAAAGTTCAGGTTCAATATAGTCTGTTGTGTGGGGTCCTTCAAGTCTGATCTCTTGTCTCAGCCTCTTCTGACTCCTTTGCCAACCCCTCTCCCTGTCTCTACCCACTTACTCTTGTGAAACTACTTAATCTCCAGGAATTTAAGAGCAGTAGTCTGTATCTACTGCTCTCTGGGCCAATGTCTTTGCTCTCATAGCCCTGCTCTCCTTCACCTGATAAACTCCTGACCTCCTAGGACTATGGTGATTTTAGCAGGTAGTTCAATCTATTGGAATTAATCTTCGCCAGTCTTTGGGTTTTATCCTTTATCCTTAAAAGTTGCCTAGAGCATAACTAATGGGAACTGGATAGTGTTGTTGGGAGAATGAGTACCAATAGAAATATAAAGCTCCCTAGAGAAAATGAGTGTCCTTGATCTTTTCTTCCTTTGCCCAGTTCTGCCTTTCTGTAAACCTCCCCACATGCATGGCAATCTGAGCCAGTCTTCAAGAAGAGAACCAGCAGAACCTCCTTCTTCTATTTGGGTGTTTTCTTTGTCATTCATTTAGATTGGGGATTGGGAAATATTGTTTATTGTTGTTTCCATTGAGCTTCTAAAGTTCAAGTGTCAGACTTATATTCAGATGTATCCCTGTATATCAACTTCGGTTTGGCTTTGAGTATCAAGACCCACTGCTTCATCCAAGGTGTTTGATGTCAGCAAATGTTACATAGCCCTAATCAACTACATAAAGCCTCATGGTGGTCTCTTGGCCCATGAGACTCATGTGGATGGCAGTCTTTAGCAAGTATCTTGAGATTCGAAGGGGAGGTTGAAAAAACCTATCTTCAGAGGGAAGTGTGGTATCTTGTCCGGGAGTTCTCTGTTGGCTTCTGAGGGCTTCACTTTAGCCCTGGCTCTCTCTTGACAGTTCTGTATAAATCATCTCACTTCTCTACATCTCTTTCCTGGAGAAGTGAAGAATCCATATGTTATGTTCTCAGGGAGATAAGCACAGGATACCATCTAGTTCTCTCCATCATTCTCAGATGTTGCAGAAATGTTCCTTAATGGTTTTTGTAAAAGCAAAGTGAATTCTTTTTTTGGGGGGGCGAGGGGGTGGTCCGGTCATGAGGCCTGAACTCTGGGCCTGAGCGCTGTCCCTCAGGTCTTCAGCTCAAGGCTAGTGCTCTACCACTTGAGCCACAGCGCCACTTCCGCCCTTTTTCTTTTTGCTTATGCGGTGCTGAGGAATCAAACCCAGGGACTCAGGCATGCAAGGCAAGCGCTCTGCCACTGAGCCAACTTCTCAGCCCAGCAAAGTGAATTCTTAAAGCCCAAGATTTTTATTAGAAGAGTTCAAAGGGCAGTGACTTCAGGTGCTAGCTCCCTGACTGCTTTGCGCTAGTCTCTTAGCATTGTCTGTCCTCCAGGTTAGACTCCTGGACAGCATATCCTAGTTTATAACCCTACCTACTGCATAAACCATGGCTATAACTGCAAAAGATGTATTATTTCTGGGATCCAGTGTTGCATACTAGCATAGCTAACAGAATTTGGCCACACTGAGGCTCTTTTTTTAGAGAATCTGCTTCTAAAAATAGTTAGAACCATTTATAATTAATATGTCTTAAGTATCTATAGCAAATGAGCTTTTTTTTAAGACAAATGATACTATGTTGCTTAAACCAGGCCTTATTATAAAGAGGTCAGCACAAGTGGCATTGAAATTAATAAGCTCTTAACCTCCTAGAAACCTTGAACGTTAGATTTATCCCAACAAAATTCTTCATTTGAAAAGAGTATTCTAAGGTATCATCTTCCTCATCTTCTTTTTCTATAAAGATTCTATTGGTAATAACACAAAGCTGATTTTAGTGTCTATATCATTTACCTCCCTACCATGGTGAATCACTGATAATTACATGTTAAAGTTTCAGTTCTCTCCCTCAATTCAATCTGGAGGCTTCTAATTATTGGTGGGTTTTCAGTATATGTTTGTCTAAAATTCTGTCACTTAATAAATAGATCTGTAGAAAGCCAGTGGGTTTGAGAGCAAATAGATAGATGGTGCTCATAATCACACCCCCTGCTAAGCATGTTCCTCTCCTTGTTTAAAATAAAATCCCAGCTGTTCCCTGAGGAAGAATAATGATTTGAGTGAAATTAGCAACAGAAAAAAATCACCGATTTTAAAATGAAAAAATACTAAGTATTTCTGGACACTTACAGGATTCCTCTTAGAAAATCTAGCAAATCTAGATTTCAGCATCTTTTGCTCGACTTCCGTAGCAGTGCGGGGGGGGGGGGGCAGGGGAGAAGAAGATCAAAATTATACAACTGTCAGCATTCAAGTCAGACAGTTACAGCAAACCAGAAAAAATGCCTTTTTAATACTGGTGTAATTAGGCTATACTGCATGCATATAGAGGTTTCTATGAATTCTTCAGTTGGAAAACGTAGCATTACTTGACATCTTTCTTTGTTATAATGTAAGCCAGGTAGTCTTGGGTGTGTATGTGTCTGTGTCTGTGTATTTGTAGAATTAACAATACGCAAATCTATCTATATCTTCTGGTATGGCTTTTCCATTTCACCAAATAGTTTTGTTATAAGAGTACTGATTTTTATCCTGCTTTCATAAGGCATAGTAAAAGTAAAATTAAATATCTTAAAGCAGATTCTTCTTAAAATAGAGAATGTGAAACAGTTCCTCAGCTTAATTTGAAAGGTACATACTCATGATTCCCGTTCTGGGAATTTAGATGAAGCCAATTTTTATATTATTTCCTTAATAGTATAATTGCATAATTGAGTCACTTTTAGATAATCTGAGAAGAGGATTGTTTAAACTGTTAGAATCATAAATTCCAGACATCTCAAGATTTGGCTAAGGATATCACATGTAATCTTAGAATATAATGTGGAGATACACTCTCTCCATTTAACTTCTGTTAAATTTAATCTCTGTTTCAGAAAAACAGCAGAAATTTAGAATTTTCAATGTTTCTAAATTTAATATTTAACTTTTTACTATTAAAATTACAGGTCAATAGAGATATTCATATGGCCCTTTTCTTAGTCCCATTTTTAGAAATACATATGCAGAAGAAATGATGAAAACAAGCTTTCTCATGACAGTCTTGCCTAAAGAAATAGGAAAGGGAAAATCTTCCTCACAAGTAGATTGTCAGAATTATATACCAAAAGCAGAAAATTTATACCAGCTTAAGAAAAATAAATGCAGTTTTCCAGGCACTGGTTTCTCACACTTGAAATCCTAGCTACTCAGCCACTACTGAGTAGCTGAGATCTGAGAGTTACTGTTTAAAGCCAGCCCAGGCTGGAAAGTCCCTGGGAGTCTTATCTCTAATCAACCACCAGAAAGCTGGAAATGGAGCCATGGCTCCATAACTCCCTGAGCAAAAAAAAAAAAAAAAAATGCTCAGGGACAGTGCCAGGCTCTGCGTTCAAGCCCTAGTACTGGCACAAAAATATAAAGCTTAAAGTAAATACAGTTTTAAAGTGTTGTTATTATATAAAGATCATAATCCTGTTAATCAACATTTTTATTTTAAAATTAATGCTTTTAATCTGGTCATATCATGGCATAGGACAACAGATAATATTTATTTAATTTAATAGAAATTTGCTTCCTATATGTTTTGTATCTTATGGTATTTTCATAATAAGTTGTTTATAGGCATCCTGTCTCAAATGGAGGGCACATTGGAGCTCTAATACAATGTGTATTTGCTTATGGTCTAGAAGGTTCAATAATTCTATAACCCACCAACCCCAAAACAGTTCCTTGGTATTCAAAATACACTTGATTTTTTTATGTAGAGTATTATGACAAAGGTTTTATTAATGGAGTTTTGTTTAGCCTCCTATTTATAAAGGAATGGAAGTTTGTTAACTTTACTTTTTTGCCTTAGAAAAGTATTTTATGTTCCCTAACATCTGAATGTGATTGAATAAAAGATGATGCTCATATTAGCAGAAATGTGTATTGCTTTGAAGGAAGGAGATGAGAAATTGACGTTCTTTTGAGGTATGCCCTTTGTTTTTTCCTGGGGCTTTAATCCAGGACCTTGTACATGCTAGACAAATACTCGACTACTCCCTTACTTCCCCAGCTCTGTGTTTGTAAAAATATATTTTATTTTCATATTGTAAGATATATTGATAAGCTCTTTCCCTTTGATTTTTGCTTTGTCTCCTAGTGTGGCAGTCACCAGGTCCAGAGATGTGCCTTCCTTTGGACCTCCTATCCCAAAAGGGGTCACATTTCCCAAGTCAAATGTGTTCAGGGACTTCCTTTTGGCCAAAGTGATTAATGCAGAGAATGCTGCTCATAAATCAGAAAAGTTCCGGGCTATGGCAACTCGGACTCGCCAGGAATACCTGAAAGATTTGGCAGAAAAGAATGTCACCAACACCCCTATTGACCCTTCTGGCAAATTTCCGTTCATCTCTCTGGCCTCTAAGAAGAAGGAAAAGTCTAAGCCATATCCAGGAGCTGAGCTCAGTAGCATGGGGGCCATTGTGTGGGCAGTCCGGGCCAAGGACTATAACAAGGCTATGGAAATAGACTGTCTTCTCGGGATCTCCAATGAGTTCATCGTCCTTATTGAACAGGAAACAAAGAGTGTGGTTTTCAATTGTTCCTGCAGAGATGTGATAGGGTGGACCTCAACTGACACCAGTGTCAAAATCTTCTATGAGCGAGGAGAGTGCGTGTCGGTAGAGAGTTTCATTAGCAATGAAGATATCAAAGAGATTGTCAAACGGCTGCAGGTGAGTCTTTTCCTTCCTCTCATTCACAGGCCACTTCTCTTACATAAAGTTTTCAGTTCTCAGTTATCCAAGCTAGTACCTTTATTAACTACCCTAGAAACTCCCTTAGATCAAAGCAAGTGAGAGCAACATAAAAGTTTATGTTTTCCATCATGTATTGAGAAAAGTTTCAGTCAAGTGGAGGAGTACACATTTCTCATTTGCATGTGACTTGATCCCTCTCTATCTTGGTGACTGATGTAGATGTTTAAAGAGTAATTGGAGGATCTATTGTCATAATTTTTTTTATAGTTTCTCATTGTTGGCAGGTCTCTGTTAGAGATTTCCTTTAAACCTCAG
The DNA here is from genome assembly GCF_000151885.1 of Dipodomys ordii. NCBI lineage: Eukaryota > Metazoa > Chordata > Mammalia > Rodentia > Heteromyidae > Dipodomys > Dipodomys ordii. The sequence goes on along the minus strand of NW_012267218.1, from coordinate 25,547,813 downwards.
GAAAGCCTTGAGCTCTTTGGATGCAACAGTATGTTAACATTTGGCTGTAAAAGATGAGTGAAAGATTTGTTTTTCCCTTCCCCTCCACAAATTATACCAACATCAGATACAGTGAAAGCAGGGGTTATACTGTGGGGGAGGGACATACAAAGTAACAAAGAAATAATATTATAAATGTGTTATGGACCCATTGCAACAATGAGACGTACAAGTCGTTATGTCAAAAACGAACTTTACAACTTTGGTGGGGGGGGAGGGAGGATGGGATGGGAAGGGGAAACAAAGGAGGAGGCTACAATGCTTGATAAGAAATGTACTCATTATCTTGCTCATGTAATTGTAACCCCTCTGTACAGTATTTTCACAATAAAAAAAAATGTTTAGAACTAAAAAAAAAAAAGGTGAGTGAAAGAGATAGGACCAGCCTGTCCCTCAGCTGGTCATAGGCATTCAGCAATAACCCTACTTTAGCAGCAGTTTTCCAGTTCCATATCTCCTCCTTAATACCTCATACATTAAGCCCCAATCTTTTTTATCTCCCTTTCTAGTTTGTTTCAAAAGGTTGTGAATCAGTGGAAATGACTCTTCGAAGAAATGGTTTAGGACAGCTTGGCTTTCATGTGAACTACGAGGGCATTGTGGCAGATGTAGAACCGTATGGCTATGCATGGCAGGCAGGGCTGAGGCAGGGCAGCCGCCTGGTGGAGATCTGCAAGGTGGCTGTGGCCACCCTGAGCCATGAGCAGATGATTGATCTCCTGAGGACATCCGTCACAGTGAAAGTTGTCATCATTCCCCCCCATGATGACTGCACCCCACGAAGGTAGGTCTGAGACCTGAAGGGTGGGGTTTGTGTGCCATATAGAATGACTAGCAGGTAGGGAGGCAGGTGTTATGCAGAACAGTAGATTCTGTGCAATGCCGGAAGTTCCTTCCATGGAAAGCTTGACTCAGATCACAGTTCCCTTTCTGCATGTGGCAGTAACAGCTAGAAAGAATGACTGCTTGGGCCAGCCCCAGGATCGCTTCAGATAAAGAAGTCTGGTAATGTTCTCAAACATCTTGCTCCAGTAGCCAAGAAATAAATCCAAGGACACTCAGCATTTTAAACTGCCAGATTTTTTTCTCTTTTATATTCTATGATGCTTATATTCTCCTCACTTAACCCATTTGTACCCAGTTACTATCCAAAATACAAAGTGTTGTTTTGAAATCTGTTGAGAGCCTAGACAGCTGAGCATGACCTACGAGATTTTTCCTAACTGCATCTGCATGATGTGCATGATCTGCTCATGATGCCTTGGAAGTTTGGTCTCCAGCCTTCTCCCAAAAGGAGAACCCCGGAGCACCTGCCCACCCAATTTTGCTAGTCCAGAAGCACTGTGAAAAATAATAATTTCGCTTCCTCTGGAGAGGTTGCTGCTGGAATAAATTTAATCAACTGTCTCCCCTTTAGACTTGCACATGCTATTTTTGCTGGCTTTATAAAATATCTGTTTCTTTTAGCCATTATTTTCTAAGAATTTCTCCTATTTGGCAAATAATTCATAGGTCTCATAAGCCAAGACAAAGTTTCTCATCCTATTTTTTCCTCTAAATGACCTATCTTGCACCTCAGTGCCCATGGATTTATGATTATCAAATAGTAGATTATAAAGTTACGATGGTTTGAGTTCTTTAAAGATCAAGCAACAATGGCAACCAAATGTTCTTCTATTCAAAGCAATAGTGTATCCTAGTTCTGCTTCTCTTAGGTGAACCAGGGATTATGTGTCTATGTAAAAATACAGTGAAGTTTTTTAAAAGAGTAACTTGGTAGATTTCTCAAGAAACAAAGATAGTTATGCAGAACTTGGTTCTGTCAGTTACTTTGGGGTTGAGGAATACTCAGAAAATGTCCCACATGCGTGTGCTGTCCTGGCCAACCAGGTCTGATAGACCATTAGTCTTTCAGATTTCCTCAGGTACATCATCATTAGTATTAAACATATTTCTGAATTGGAATTCAAACATTACTGTTGGTGGCTCAGAGGGAGATCTGGGTTCTTACTGAGAGACTCCAAGTGCCCTATACTCCTCCCGTTTGTCTGTCTACTGTCCTTTGATGTCTCTAAGCAAGAGAAAATAACCAAGCTTCATGAATTTTAGAGTTTTTTCCAGCTCTGGTATTGAACTCAGAGCGTAAAGCTTGCTAGGTAAGCTCTCTCTACTCCTTGAGCCATGCTCTCAAGTTCTTTTTTGCATATTTTTCTTTGTTGTTTTCTTTGTTTTGTTTTTTTTTTGAAAAGTTTCACTGCTGGGTTAAAGTCTACATCCTCTTCACTCCTGAATAGCTGAGGTTATAGGCATGTACCATTATAGGTGTAAACCCAGCTTGTGAATTGTCATTCTTAATTAGATACAACTAAGAATTATAGAGACTAGTGTAAGGATTTTCTTTCAACAGTGAAGCCCATAGAATTGTGATGCCAACTTATCTGTTTAGAAATGTTTTCATTATCCCAAGGTTTGTGTTGGGAAGCAGAGAAGAATCAGATTGATGTGAGGGTGCTGCTGCTGGTACACAGCATTCCTGATACTGAAACCATGAATAGTTATTCCTAGGAAGATGGTTCTGAAAGACCAGCCCTTCTAGCTGCACCCACAATAAAAAGCGGTTTGTCTTCAGCAATGTACTAGATAGATTTTTTTTTTCTGTCTTTAGTGTGTTGTAAAAATAACATTTTTCTGGATGTTGTACTCTTAATGCACCAGGTTTTGGAAAAAAGCACTATAGATTTAATTCTTACAACATTTAATCCTTATAACAATTCTGTGAGGTAACAGGATTATTACTCTTCTGGTCTTAAGACTAAGACTCAAGATGGTTTGTTAGGTCTAACTTGAGATTGTTGCTACTGTTTTTAACACTCTTATAGTTCCTTGCCTTAAATGCCAGTTAGTAGTGTGGAAATGCTAGTAAATTGTCTTGACTTGTAGTATTGCCAATTCTCATCGGGCCAGGATTCCAAAGTGGCTGATTTCAAGCTACCTCTGATATCTGTGGGGACAACCAGCTCCTGCAACCTAGTGCAGTCAGCTCCTATATACCAAGAGCAAGTGAGCTGCATCTGTGCCTCTCCCTGCACTGCTAGGAAGTACTCTGACATCTTTTTGACCTCCCAGGTCAAGTACATGTTGGCAGGTGCTGGGACTAGAGGCTGGATAAAGGCATAGTGGATCCATGTCAGCCACTTTTCACTGTGAATTCTATCAGTGAAGCCACTATCTGACTCTGGGTTGGAAGATAGTATAGGGATGCCTTGGAGAACTGAAATCCTTCTCCCTACTCCCTTTAGAAATGATTTCAAAGCGAACAGTTGAAGCATTAACACCTTGTTATAGTTTTCAACAAAATACGCTAATGCTTTTCTGTCATTTTTTTTTCTTCTCCTCCGCACTTCACACTCCCACTGCTGTTTTCCTAGCAACTAATTACTCTGTTCTTTGACTAGTCACTCTTCTCTTTGTCAGCCATTCTTTTAGGCAGGTTCAGAGAACAGGCCTTGCCCATTACCCACTGCCCCACAGTTCTTGGCATCACCAGGACCCTCAGGGTCCCAAACAGCCAAGGCCATGTTAATGTCATACAGACTCCTGAGATTGTGGGATAGCCAATCATTTTGTAAAGATACTTTTTAGGGAAAAAAAATGAAAGCTCGTTTTACAGGAACAAAAAGGCACTTAAATAACAAATGTAAAATAGGGCTCTTGTCCCAGTTCTAGGAAAATAAGCATGCCCTTCTGTGAATTGCTTCCCAACTAATTTTTTTTTAACAAGAGAAGAGATAGGGAGAAGAGCAAAGTTCCTGAGCCTCTACTATGTAAAGTGCATTACTTTTCTTTAAACCCTCATAGTAGGTTTGTTTCCTTTAAAATGATGAGAAGAATGAGGCCTGAAGGGTGAAGTATCTACCCAGAGACTGAACAGCAGTATCTGTGAGGACAGCAGATGAAAGCAGTCTCAGTAGTCGTGTCAGAATAGTCTTCTGTCCATCATGTTCTCATGTCCGTCCACCTCCTCACCTCCTCTTCTCACCATCTTCAGAGTCTGTGACCATCACTGTCTATGACCTCTAAGTCTAGAAGTCATCCTTGACAAGAGGAAAAATAACCTAGCTAACAAAATCAATTGCGATGTTCTATATAGAATTGCAAGGTGGGGGGTTAGGGGGGCAGTGGAGAACCTTTATTCTGCAGACACTAGCCTGCAGTTCTTAAAGAAGGCAATCAAGGGCCATTCAAGAGCTAAAAACAAACAGTTATATAAAAAGACCAAATTACTTTTTTCCGGGAGATTTCAGAATCAAACTACTTTCTAAATAAGAATAGGTTGCAGAGTGTTTTCTTCCTTTGAAAGTGGGAAAGCATACTGCTTTAGAGGTAGAAAGGCTATTGGAACTCATCTAGTTCAAATCTCAATCTTTGAGTTGAAAGATGTACACTTTCTCCAGACCCCTAGTTACATGGTTTCTAGTGTTAGAGCTGTACTCAAAACATAAGGGTGTTCAGAACTGGAGCAGTGTCAAGCTGTTATATTCAATACATGGTTCATTTCTTTATATTTCATAGTTTTAAAGGAAAAAGGAGAGAGTGATGATAAATAACAATGAAAGGAGAATGAAAAACTGAAAAATAAAATGAGGGGATGATGTGGCTTTTTAATTCATTTATAATTTCAGAGGGTTATCTTTTTGTCACTTTTAGCATTGAAATTATAATTCCTGCTGACCATAACTTCTCCTAGGCTTGTAATAACCCAGCTTGTTTTTCATTCCTTGATAACCCTCAATTCCTCAAGTCCTGAATCTCTGGGCTGCAAATTGCTGTCTGCCTGACACTGACCACAGCTGAAGAATATCCCTGCCCCTAATCATCTTCAAGCTTCTGTAAACTGCCACCTGTATGTGGTTCTAATTTATATAAACTCTGCCCTGCTGGAGGTTGGAGCTGCTCTCAGCCCTGGGACAAGGTAGTCACAGCCAGCCAAATAAAACTCCTTGAGATCTTTGCCCATGCTTCCATGGATTTTCTCGACCCTGAGGTCATTACATTGGTTCCCTGACTGGGAAAATCCATTTGGACAGCACTGGACCTTGGCCCCCAGCAGTCCCCTTGTGGTGAATGCCTCAGACCTCAGGGGAGAGAGCGCCTCCCTCAAGTGTCTTGTTTCCTGAGGACCAGTATGGATAGGAGTCACCTTCCAGGGGTGAGTCTATGTAGGGGTGCATCTGAGGAGACTCAGTGGAAGGCTGGATGCAGCACTACTTCCTGAGTCTGAGGCCAGAACTAATCTAGCCTGACTTTGTCTTTTACTTTGATTGATCTAGTGAAAAGCCTTTCATTAGTATTTATGTGTAGTATTACAACCCAACTTTATCTTTGTTCTTCAGTGTACTGTCTACTTCTTTATTTCTTAAGTCATTCTTATGTTTTGCAGATCCTTAAGAGAGCAGTAAGCCAGGAGTGGGTACCTTGCCATGAAAACCATTTGGGTTACATAGAGTGTATTATTAACATTTATTCCACCATTTTTACCTTCTATTAGAGTCATGTGTTTGGCTCTCATTCCGTTTGTCTCGAACTGAAAAGTCTTTAGCTCTAAAGTACCCTGCTGAAGGGCTCATTCATAGTTGATGTTATCCTTTCTTTCCAAATTTTCCCACTTGTTACCCAGTCTTTACAATTCCTTTAAAGAAAGGAAATGATCTTCCTACTTAGTGATGAACTTCAAATGCACCTTGAGTTAATACTTTAGTAGGAATGGCATTTGCCTGCCAAATTAATAATTGATTGCACCTCCCATTACTGTTTGGTTATAAAGCAATGGAAGGTGGGTTCCTGGGTCCTGAGGGTTAGGTTTCAGGTGATAACATAAAATGAGACTAAAGAAACCCATTTGCTTGCTGTTAATTTCACTCAGACTGTTCCCTAGAGCCAATCCTGACCCTGAGAGGTTTCTATGAAGGAAAGCAGAAGTCTGATTTTAGATTATACTTTGTTCCCTGGGGATTTAATAATTACAATATTTCTATAATTAGGTCTTTTCCCTTGCTAAGCTAAATTTAGCTTTCTGTTTGGATTTCAAGATTTCTCCTGACTTAATTTCTTGACTCTTGGGACCCTAGCACACTTAGAACTATACCTTCTCATAGGGCCTCAATTGTAATACTCTGAAAAGACATGTCAAGCTGATTACATATTTCCTCCAAGACTGCATGCTGCAGGATCTGCCTCTTTACCCAACTGGTCTTCCTCCTCAGATCTCCCACTGTGATCTCGGTTTCTGGGTTTTTTTTTTTTTAAGAGTCTCAGTATTTCAGGCTCCTCAGTTGAAATTCATTTGGAAAACACTAGTGTAGTAATTGCTGGGATTCTGATTTTTAAGAGGAAAATAATTACGTGGCCTAAAGACTGAAAGAGGGTTAGGAACAAGACGAAATTTGGGATTCATGTCAAATAAGACAGAGTGTATTGTTTCTCTCCCTGTTCCTCCTTCCTCCCACTCCTCGTCCCACTCTATAGGAGTTGCTCGGAAACCTACCGCATGCCAGTGATGGAGTATAAAATGAATGATGGCGTTTCATATGAGTTCAAGTTTCCCTTCCGAAATAATAACAAATGGCAGCGGAATGCTAACAAAGGTCCTCATTCACCTCAAGTCCCATCCCAGGTACAGAGTCCCATGACCTCCCGGATGAATACCGGGAAAGGTGATGGGAAAATGCCTCCTCCAGAAAGAGCAGCCAACATTCCTCGAAGCATCTCCAGCGACGGACGCCCACTAGAGAGGCGGTAAGTGCACCTTCAAAAGTTTGCTAGAACGCTCTAGCCCTGAATTTAAGCAACACTTTAGATTCATGCACATGTTTTTAGAAATCAAAACATAAATACAAGATGGATGCATGAATGACTTTCAAAGCATGGGGGGTTTCTAAAGCTGTTGGGGTAAATGAAGCTGTACACCCAGCAGAACATTCAGCCCCATGTGGTAGTATTTATTTGTGCTTTGCTCTTTATTTTCTATTTGGTTTTCAACAAATTATCACTGTGTACTTAGCACCACATGGATTAGAGTGTAGGAGACTCTTTGAGATGACAATGACTATATTATCATTTTTGCCAGTCTTCATTGTTCCAGGGCAAGTGATAAGATAGGAGCATCTAAATATAGCGTTGTTTGTTTGTTTTTTATGGAATATCTGTGTTTCTCTTCATTAAAGAAAAATATTCTGAGAAAGGAAACCTAGAACAACACAGCATATTTTTCATTATTCGGAAAGTAGAAGAAAATAGTCAGTAGAAAGTGTCATGCAAGGATAACACAAAAACATTCAACTCTGAATTACATAAGCAAAAGAGAAGAATGGAGGAATCCCAGAGTGTAAGGAACCAAGGATTGGTGATAAATTGAATGTTACAGTAGATTCCTCACGAAAGCATGCCCAGTGAGTGCTTTAGTTTGAAATTAACTGTGAGATGCAGCACCTTGGTCTAGACTGAACTCTACCAATAAAATTATACTAGAATAGATGCTTTCAAAATGTGGATAACAAATTGACCATCAAGGTAGGGATTTTTTGTACATTTTTTATTGTTAAAATGCTGTACAGAGGGGTTATAGTTACATGAGCAAGGTAATGAGTACATTTCCTATTGAGCATTGTTGCCTCCTCCTTTGTTTTTGTTTTTAAAGAAATTCTCTGTGAATTTAGTTTCTCTAACTGTGAATGCTAATGGAGGTACCAGTTGATTTGGACAAATATGCAAGTCACCTGGTGAGAGCAGCCAGCTTCTTTCTGTCTACTACTGACCTGTGCTCTTACTAGTACTTGTTCTGTCACATCTCAGGATATTTGTGTGGAAACCATTATAAGCTAGGGAGAATTCTGTGTTCCAGGAACTATGTTGGGTAAGAGAGTCCTTGTGGAAGCCAAAACATGATCCTTACTCATCTGAGCAATAGAACCAGGTTCAGCAAGAATGGGATGTCACTCTTATCCGATAAGCATAAGTAGTCCTTGGTCTACTGCAGAGCAAAAAGCAGGAATCAGAGAAAGTACACTATGAGTTCTTTTTATCATAGTCTGGCTTCTGTGCTGTTGTGTGAAACATAACCCATTTCAACAACAACCCATTTCAGAATAGTAGAGCGCACTAGAAATAATTTACCAAAACAAATGCACACACAAATATTGGCTTTCTAAAATTTCTCATTTAATCTCAGAAATTTATTCAGAGTCTTTGCAGCTTATCTCAATAAAAGACTCCACTCCCAATGTAGCCCATTCCCATCTGGACTCCTCTTGCTTTCATTATTTTTGAGGAGGAAATGCATCCAAGAGATCTCTGAATAAACTCTTTGTTCTACATATTTCAAGCTTGGCTTCTTCCAGGGTGTGTCAGCTGTAATTCATGATTTGGCCTACATTTTGAAAGATGAACCTAGGAAGCCATTGTTTAGAGAGGGACCTTTTTTCTGCTGTAGAATGATCTAGGGGCTTTCAGAAGTAAAACTGGTTGAGGCATTTGCCTTCACAATATTCTGTATGATAGAATGATGGAATGTGTTTTGATTCTGTGTTGAATTTAAGTTCTGCAACAGAAGCTGAAGCCTGTTGCTGAACAAAAGTTCAGGAAACTGTCTTTCAGCAGTGAAAATATTTCTTGTGGCTAATTGTCTTAAAATTCTAGCAGCTTGTCACAGGACTACTTTCTTTTTCTTTTTATCAGATAGCTCCTGGGATTCCATAGGAGACTCCTGGGTATGCTTGTGCCTGCTGCCCATCTTAATTCTACCCAGGGGAAAGGGCATCTCATTGCTTACCTGAAAACAGGAGCAGCCTTGTGCCTCTGAGCTATGAGGATAGAAGAGGCAGAGTGATGCTGTATTGGTTTGAGGGGAACATTTCATGCTGTTCAACACCTTCTCAGGCTTTGTAGTATGTCTTTGTATATCTTAGGTTACAATTTCAGATTGTAGGATGGAGGACTTGGAGATGGCTTTTAAAATCTCAGTCCTACGTTTTCAAGCTGGTAGGAGTCATTTGGCTCATCTTAATGTTGAAGTACATGGCTACTAGATGGACAGTCTTGTTTCCTATTCGAACATTCCTAGATTTCAGTAACATCAGTAACATGCAATTTCCATTTTAAGTTTAACTTCAAAGTCTAAGAAGGAACAGTAGAATATTGGGGCATAGAGTAGACATTCATGAAGAATACTCCTTAGTGCTTTATGAACCTCCAGGTTTGTGAGGCTCACACTGGAATATAATCTTCTACCTGGAATGAAATGGAAAGTATAGTCATTACTCTGTTACTTTGCTGGAAATAAAATGTCTCACCTGAGATGTGAAAGTGTGAAGCTCTATACTGGAGCTTGCCTTATTTACTTGGTATTTTCCTGCCCTGAGTGCCAGTTGGAGTTGTGTCTGGCATACACAGTAAATAAGACATGGAATTTCCAGATGCGTCATAAATAGTCCAAATGAATGCCAATGGTCTACTATCCTTTGAATCTTCCCTTATAATTGTCTCATTCCACTCATCTTTCTCCCCCCAGAATGTTGAATTGAGAAACCCAGCTATGTTTAAGCTTAAGCTAGCATCACTCTCAAGTCTCTTCTGCTCAGACTGTACAGTCCGTCTGGTTTGTTCACCCTGGATGAGTCTAGCATAGTTCATTTTGGATGAAAATGTTCATTTGCTGCTTAGAGAAACCTAGTTTTTCTATCATTGTATGCAAAAACTGAGATTTGGAAGTCACTAAGGAACATTTCTTTTAAATTTGTAGACTAAGTTATTTTCTTTAATACCAAGGTCACGATTTTTATGACATTAAGATTTGAGTTTTTAGCAGTTCTTCAGCTAGATGGATTCTGACACATCAGAACTTCAAATCTAATTCTATGTGGTTTTATGGTCCTCAGGTGGCCATTGGATGACAGAATTTCATCGAATTTCTGATACTAGTATTTTTAACATAATATTTAATAGAGAGAAAAAGAGGGGGGATAGGTTGGTAGATAAATAGATAATGTGATTTGATATTTTGGCCTTAAGTTTATTTAGAATTTCAAGGTAGAATGAGAATCACATTGACCATAGGGGATTAGTAATAAAATCCTGATCTGGAATAATATCCTTGAAAAAGTCTAGCCATTTTAGGGGCTTTGTATGAAGAGCAAACATAGTAGTTGATGTTAGATTTTTTTTTTTTTGTTGGTCGTGGGGCTTGAACTCTGGGCCTGGGCGCTGTCCCTCAGCTCTTCAGCTCAAGGCGAACGCTCTACCACTTGAGCTACAGCGCTACTTCTGGTTTTCTGGTGGTTTATTGAAGATAGGAGTCTCACAGTCTCTCCTGCCCAGGCTGGCTTTGAACCGCGATCCTCAGATCTCATCCTCCTGAGTAGCTAGGATTACAGGGGTGAGCCACCAGCGCCAGGCTTTGATGTTAGATTTTTATCAACAATTGCTGTAGCCTACACTTTACGTGGATCACAGTTGTAGGACATGACATGAGGACCCCTATGTTGAATTGAGAGCTTTACTGAGGCTACTCTGGTTAAGTACATTTTGATTTCCATATTTTCCAATGCACTGATTATTGTTCAGTATGTAGCTTTTTTGACATTGTTTTCAACTTCCTCTCTTTAAATTGTTTCCTTATTATTATAGTTTGGGTGAATGATCCCTAAAGGACTAACTGTAAAAGTTTGGTTCTGAGGATGGCCCTATTGGAAGATACCATGAACTTTTAAGAAGTGAGGCCTATGGTTCTTAGGTCTTTGGTGGTGTTCCTTGCAGGGGGATATTAGGATCCTTTATAATCCCTTCTTTCATTTTGCTTTCTGACTTGAGATGTGAGCACCCAATTCAGTACTCACCTGCAATGATTGCTGCATTCGCCAGAAGATCAAACCAATAGAACTATTTGGGCTTTGATTTGAACTGTGAGCCAAATAAAGCTCTTTTTCTTCATAGATATCCGCTCTGAGGTCTCCCATAGTAGTAATGTGAAGCTAACAAATATATTGTCTTCCTAAACTTTATTACTGTTTATCATCAGTTCTTTGTTAATTTTTTGTTCTCCATGATAGTTTCATTATTTTTCTTTAATTCCACACTATGTAATAGCTCTAGATAATTATCTACTTTGGTAATCTCAGCCATCATAAGTATATAAGCACTCCCTTTAAAAAAATTTTTGAGGGAAAAAATCATACCTGTGTCTTCAGTGGTTGGCTCCCCTAAAATGTTTAATGTACCTCACCTTTTAGCATTCTGCCTAAGAATGAACTCATACGTAATAAGTAAGCCTTCCTGTGGTATTTGAAGAATGTTTTTTATAACCCAAGATTCATTTCTAGTTATCCTACTTTTTTGCTTGATATTTTCTTTATAAACAAATGTTACTGTTCCTCAAAAAAAATTTTTTTGGACTTGTACTCTATAGTCCAAGGTGACCTGCAAGTTGTGTTCCTCCATCATCAGCCTCAAGTAGTGCTAGGCTTATGGATGTGTCCTAAAACCCAGCTGTATCTATTTAACTTTGGCCTCTCTTATATTCCTTGAATGTTGCATAGTATCTCATTACTCACAAATTGAAAGTGAATTAAACTTCTACCTCTTCTATGTGATGATTCTCAGTGAATGGCACCTTCTCAAGTATCCAAAGCAGATCATTAGGATTCACAGTCAACGTTCCCTATGCTCTTCTTCCTACACCCAGTTACCCACAAAATCCTTGGCTCTTGTTAAATTCCCTATATTTAAGCTTCTTGTTATTTCCTCAAGAACGCTTGTTTTGTGCTAAGGTGGGAGGGGTTGCATAAATTATTTCTAAAAGCTTTTAAATATATTGACCAGCCTCCTGCTGGTCTAACAGAAATTGAGATGTTTCTCAGGCCAAGCATTTTGTTACAACCCTCTATCTTTCTTTCTTTTTTTTTTTATTGTGAGAATAGCATACAGAGGAGTTACAATTACATGGGCAAGATAACGAGTACATTTCTTATCAAGAACTGTTGCCTCCTCTTTGTTTCCCCTTCCCATCCCTTCCCATACTCCCTTCCCCCCACCCCCCACCAAAGTTGTAAAGTTTGTTTTTCGACATAACGACTTGTACATCTCATTGTTGCAATGGGTCCCCCTGTATCCCTAGTTAAATGATTTGTTTTTTCCCTTCCCCTCCACAAATTATACCAACATCAAATATAGTGAAATAGCCTTCTACCTTTCTGTATAGTGTTCAGGGTCGGGTCCAACTTCTGAACATTGCTGGTAATAGACCTGCAAGTGAGCTAGCTTGGCCTTGACTTTTCCTGCTCTCTGTGTCATCACACCTCCATACAAACCTCAATATCTGGTATGGATGACTGGTCTCTGGAAGGACTACAGTCACCCTTATGTGAATGGTTCCGCTCTACCCTGTCCATCCTCTACTCTCCCCACAGCTCAATTCCTGTGAGCCTTTTGGATAAGTTGCTTTTAATTTCTCTAAAACCCTCCTCCCATCTCTGTCTCAGTTGTTTTTCTGTGATTTTGACAGTACCAAATGCCCTTTTCATTCATAGAACATACTACATCTCCTGTTAATCTTATTTGTCCACTTTTCCAAATTAACTTGCCTTATTCATCTTTATAATCTAAGAACCAACCAGTCTCTGCCCTTCATAGATTCCAAATGAATAACTTAAGTTCAGATGTTACTCAAATCAGGAGCAAATAACAAATTAGATGACAGGTAAAAGAAAAATATTTTGTAGCATAATAAAACTATAACATTAAAACTAGATTTCATATAGCTTTTAAAGTTTTGTTGGCTAAGTTTAAGATTGTAAGGTTCGTTCTTATAAAACTGGTCTAAACTGACTCCAGATGACTTCAAATTCTTGATTGAATCTCCTATATTATAGTATATACTTGTCATTATGATAAGGTAGAAAAGCAAAGCACCATGCTTGATGTGAAATCAGTGGGCTTTGAACTTCCTTTTTCTCTCTTCAGGGAGCTTCTCATTAGGATTGAAGTTAACATGACTTGCAAGTTCACATTGTTAGATGCTGTTGCAACAGTGGGTACTATTCAGGCATTTAGGAAGTGGGCACAGCTTTACAAACTTGGCATGTCTCCCGATTCCCCTTTTATGCATAAATTCTACAGTGGCTCAAAAAATGACAGAACAATGGCTAAACATAGTCCCCAGCTTAGGCTGCAGAATTCCTACTAATCATTCCTTAAGCCAGCTATTTGGTACTTAGTCTAGAGAAGCCTTCCCGTAGGGGTCTCCTTCCTTCAGAGCCACTTGTGCTGTAGTGCTTCCCACCTGAAACAGAGAGAGGCATCAGGAAATTGAACATAGTAGGGATACCAGTATGCTAGAGCCTCCTGGGCTGAACTGATGAATCCATGTTCAGCTTCATGTTGGTGTTGGCGAGCATGTGATAGGCCAGTGAATTTCTCTGTGCAAGTTCTGTTGTCTTCAACAACATTGTGGTTACAGAAATGAATTCAAGATGCCAGCTGTGCTGAATATGAGCATAATGATCTGTTGTGTGAGAAGGAGACTTATAAGATGGTTTCTGAAAAATCATGTGTTCAACTAAGATGGACTCTGTATTCTGGAATAACAGTAAGATGATACTTGGTAGGGTGTCCTCTATGTCACTGTCATATAAACCCAACAGCTGGAACTTGTCTCCTTTAAAAGATGTTCTGTATAAGGACCACTCTGGAAAGTCTAGCCTGGGCACACATCATCTGTCACATTGGTTGCAGGCTTTGCCTAATTCCCTCACCTACTTACAAATGTACCAAGATGCATCGAAATCCTTCTCAAAATCCAGATCTATCATGTGTCCTGATATAACCTTCCTGAACTGTAAATGGCCTAAGATCTATGTCCTGTGATGAAAATCACTTAGGATAATGACAAAGTGTCCATTTGCTACCTGCCAGTCATTAAATTGCTGAAATAAAGTGGCTTTTCTTTCCTTTTGACTTACAGGAACAATTGCTGTCATTATAATGAGATAGGCCAGCATAGGTGAAGTGCTCTTTTCACCTGAATGCTCTCAACTGATTGGTGAATCACAAGAGCGTAGAATAAGGCGCAGCTTCTGTCCCAGTGCATCTGATCTGTACCCACCTCTTTAGAATTTGCAGGCTGATTTTAGGGAGCAAAGCACAAGTACACAGAGAGGGGACAATGGGAATTGACTCACAATGTTCCTATGGCTCTGCCTGAAAGTATGTATAATACTCCTGGCTTTCCAAAAGACCAAATACTGCCTAATTGTTGAAGAAAGAAAGAAAGAGAAAGAGGAAGGAAGGAAGGAAGGAAAGAAAAAGAGGAGGAGATATTTTCTATTATGCGTATTCACCCTGGCTTATAGGATAAGCTCTGACTACTGACCACACTATTGCTTTGCCTTGGAATTTCTTCCCTTTGCCTTGTAGATCTACTTCCTCGCTTTACTTAGAGTTTACTCTCTCATTCTTCAGTCATGAGTACTATCAGTCCTCTACCTGTGTCATGCTCCAGCCTAACATTGACATTGTGGAAAGTAATTTGATGCCTCACATTCCTACACCCTTACTCTTGACTTTTAGAAATGTTCTTGCCTTCCTTCAAACCCATCTTGAGTATTTCTTTCATTAAACTTCCTTTTCCATAGTACCCAGCTAGAGCTGATTGCTAACCTGCCTGAGGTTCCCCTGCACTCATGACCAGTACACTTTACTTAAAAATTATAGGAAATTATTATGGGTTCTTATTCTATGTCTAGCTCTGTTCAGTCCTTTGTGATAGGTTTTATCAGTTAATCCTCACAACAGAATAATCAGTTGGTTATTTATCCCCTTTATAAACATGGGTATAAATGTGGGTGAGGTTGCTCAACAACTAAGAGATGAAATAATTTGTACAAGGTCCTAGCTAGCTAGTGGTGGAACTGAGATTAGAATCAGCTCATGCTGGAGAGCCCGTATACTCAGTCTATGAGTAAATCTACCACCACACATAATGGAGCTCACTAAATGTATACAGAACAAATGTGTGTTTCCTGCCAGGGGGTCTAGCCACATTCACTGCAGTCAGGGCCAGCTTTATGAGCCTGCTACCTGTGCCGTTGTATAGGTCCTCACACTTAGCAGGGACAGAGTATTCTGCTGTCATCTTGAGATTGTTTTATCAAGGGGACCCACATTTTCATTATTTCCTGAATACCACAAATTAAGTAGCTGGTCTACCTGCAGTCATTGTTATTTCTCATCCTCCAAAAGCACCTTTAGATATAAAATTGACTCTTCTCTTGAGGCATCCATGATGTATACTGGGCTATTAACTCTCGCAGCTTGCCAGGAGCTGTAAAGTAATAATCCATTTATCTCAGTGTGGAAAACATTGTATTGTCCCAGCTGTACAAGAAAGTTCTGTTTTGTACATTGACCTTGTCATTTGGAAGCTTATCAGAATAGTATTTCCAGATCCTGGCTAAAAACTGATGTCAATTATAAGGTCAGGAGCTCATGATAACTCTTTTCAGAGCACATAGGAGGGCACGAAGGACAGAGGGATGAGTTACTTGAATTTGAACACAACTTGTCCAGATGTGTTCTGGATAAAATACTTATATGACCTTGAACCATTTCAGAGAGGTTTTCTATGCATAATTCCAAAAGAAACCTAGTTGATACACAAAGATGAGGGCAGAGCATTTTAACTTGGTCCCATTCCCTGGGTGAATAGCATTTTAATTGCTCAGTTGTGGCAAAATGCTGTGTATAATTACAGACTCAGGTATCTAATTTGTCAGTCATGGCTGTTATTTGAAATCCTCTGGATTGTTTAGACTGTGATTCGACTCTTTGTATTTGGGTTACAGAGGGCCTTATCTCCTTGGACTCATTTAAGCAGTATTGTCACTTTGAAGAAAAAACAGAAAATAGAAGTATAATTAATCCTAAATACTCAGGAAACAATTTTACCCGTAACTACTTGGATACCAGTAATCACTCACTGATAGATTAATAATTTCTAATCAGTCATAGTCTAGAGTGGTCAGCTTTATTAAGCATCTTTTACCTTGAAAAAGTTCTCTCTGACCAGTGAATTGACTCGTGGGAGGAATGTAGGAGCAAGAATTATTTTATTAGAAATCTGGATTATTTTGACAGTTCTCTTTTTAGTCCTGGTATGGGAATACTTCTGGGAAAATGAGGAAAATGAACTGATAGTGATCTTAGACCATCTATTCCCATATGTGTGGCCCCTTCTATTTTTCATTTCTATTTCAGTGAGATGAATTTAATATGAAAGAGGAGCAGGCATCAAGTGTTGTCCTCCAGAATACAGATGTGTTGTCTGCTGGTGCTCATGAGCTTGAGGTTTCCACTTGCTGCATCCTTAGTACCATGACAGAGTATTTGATGTCTTCTTTTTATGGTGTGAGGGGGGACAAAAAGGGATCCACAAGGAATGTGTACCATTACTTATTTAAAAACGTAAAAACAAAGGATTTATTTCTTTTCTTTTTTTGGGGGGGATGGGCAAGTTTAACTCAGAAGCTGGGCACCGGTGGCTCATGCCTGTAATCCTAGCTACTCAGGAGGCTGAGATCTGAGGTTTGCGGTTCAAAGCCAGCCCTGGCAGGAAAGTCCGTGAAACTCTTATCTCCAATAAACCACCAGAAAACCAGAAGTGGCGCTGTAGCTCAAGTGGTAGAGTGCTAGCCTTGAGCTGAAGATCTGAGGGCCAGCACTCAGACCCAGAGTTCAAGCCCCACGACCAACAAAAAGAAAAGAAAAGAAAAAAATCAGTATAACCAAATAAAAGAAATGCAGATCATGGCATTAAAAAAAAAAAAGTTTAGGGCTGGGAAAGTGGCTCAGTGGTAGAGTACTTGCCTTGCATGCATGAGGCCCTGGGTTCGATTCCTCAGCACCACATAAGCAAAAAGAAAAAAAAAAGCCAGAAGTGGTGCTGTGGCTCAAGTGGTAGAGTGCTAGCCTTGAGCTGAAGAGCTGACAGTTTACTGCTGAACCATGCCTCCAGCACTTGTTTTCACTGGTTATTTTTAGAGTAGTATCATGCCATAATTCCCATGTTTGCTGGAATCATAACATATGTTGCTACCACATCTAGCTTTCTTCCATGGAAATGGAATTTCTTTTATTTTTCTGGCCTGGATGGTCTCAAACTATAGTCCTCCCAATCTCGGCCCACTTGATATGGGATGATAGGCACATGCCATTGTTTCTGTCTTTAGGTTGAGAAGAAAATCTTGAGAACTTTTATGCCTAAGCTAACCTAGAACCACATTCCTCCCAACTTCAATCAAGCAACTAAGATTATAGGCATGAGTCACCAGCACCCAGCTCAAAAATGTTCATTTCTTTTTAAATTGTATTTTGTTTCTGGTGAGACTAGGATTTAAATTCAAAACCTTGTGCTTGCTATACTTGGGCTCTACCACTTGAGCCATTCCTACAGCCCTGTTGCTGGTTATTTTTGAGATAAGGCTTTAGAACTTCTCTGCCAGGGTTGATCTGGGCCTTCTGCTCTCAACCTTCAAAGTAGTTAGGATTGCAGATATGAGCACTACCAGCATGCAACTACATTTGTCTATTTCTTAACTAAGAAGAATTTTAAATGTAGGGAAGAGAGACCTCTGAAATCAATGCTAAAACATTTAGAGAATTCCTTTCCATAGAGTTGAAAGATCTCACAGTAGCTGAGTTATTAATATTCATTTTCTAAACCTGTTTGGTCACTAGCTTTAGATTTTTGGGCCCTCTAAAGCAGAAAGATCTGGATTTATCTCAGAAAAAAGGACTGGTGACACTGCTGTAATTTAGTGGATGTAGCAACTCTTAATTCATAGTTGCAGGGTGTGGACAGGGTAGACAGGTTGAGGAAGTCAGCAAGCTAGAAGCCAGTTGGAGGAGACTGTTCTTTGTCAGCACACTTTTTAAAGTAGAAGAGCAGCATGAAGGCCAAGTTCTAGCAATAAGTATCATTCAGCCCTTTGGTAGAAGTAGATTACCAGCATCAAGGGAGTAGTGCCTCCTCCCTGAATATGTCTGGTCTCAGATATTTAGGTGATGGCATTAACATCACAGTGTTTGGAAAGAATAGGAAGTCACAAATAGCAAGAATAAGGACTAATCTCTCTATATTTTTTTATTTATTTTTTGCCCAGTGTACTTGCATCTGGAGCTGTAAAAACATTCGGGTAATATTCCATCAGTTGCTGTATGTATGCTCTGTGTGTGTGAACAGTCAGAAAACAAAGCTACTATTGAGTTACATAAATTCTAAAGAGGGATGGGGGAATGAATGCTGGCCTTCTGGAAATGCCTTTTTTTTGGGGGGGGGATAGGGGGGGAGACAACTCCAGTAACCAGATAGAATTTTCTGATACATTTACCAAATAAAAGAACTGAGGGTTGAAACTAACAGGAGATATTTTAGCTTAATGTACGTTTTGGAGAACAGGCTAAGAAAAGCAAGCCCTAAAGACAAAGTTACATCTTAACTTTCCCAAGGAACCCTATTGTTACTTCCTTACTGAAGCATAAGCATTTTACCAGGTATCACTGGCATTTCTTGCCTATCCAGAAGAAACTAAAAAAGTTACCAGGCCAGATACTACCTTAGCCCCAGGTGTCTTCACATTCTATTGTGTCTCCTTTTTCCCCACCCCCACCCCCGTTTTTCTGAAATATCACTTCCTCTTTGCAGCAAAAGGATTTAATTTTAAAATGAAACTTATGAAATGAAACTTTATTTTAGGTACATGTAAAAGCCAAGCTCTTAAGGCAAAAAGAAGAATGGTATCCACTGTATTTGGAGTTATGCCATCTCTTAATCCTTAGATTTTTGTGTTTTTGTTTTCTTTTTTTTGTGTGTGTGAAAATACTGTACAGAGGGGTTACAATTACATGGGCAAGAGAATGAGTACATTTCTTATCAAGCATTATAGGTCCTCCTTTGTTTCCCCTTCCCTTTCCATCCTCCCCCTGCCCCTCCCCAATTCCCCCCCCCCAGCAAAGTTGTAAAGTTCATTTTCAACGTAAGGACTTATACATCTCATTGTTGCAATGGGTCCACCTGTATCTCTATTTAAATGATTATTATACCAACATCAAATACAGTGAAAGCAGGGGTTATACCATGGGGGAGGGACATACAAAGCAACAAAGAAATAATCTTATAAATGTGTTAGAAACAATCGCTTGAAAGAAAAAAAACATTTGAATACATATCTTGGGGTTCATTTCCCTAACATCAACTTATCTGACCTTTTCTGCTTGACTCAGACATATACTAGATATTGCAAATAAGGGAAACCATGGGACCTATGTTTCTTTGGGCCTGGCTTACTTCACTTAATATAATTTTTTCCAAGTCTTTGCATTTCCTAACAAATGGGGCAATGTCATCCTTTCTGATGGAGGCATAGAATTCCATTGTGTGTCTCTGTGTGTGTGAGTGTGTGTGTTTGTGTGTGTGTGTGTATATGTATATGTGGAGTCTTTTGAGGAACCTCCATACTGCTTTCCAAAGTGGTTGAACAAGTTTACACTCCTACCAACAATGCAGTAAGGTTCCCTTCTGACCACATCCCCTCCAGCATCTGTTGTTATTAGAGTTCTTGATTTTAGCCATTCTAACTGGGGTGAGGTGGGAAGTTTTTGTGGGAAGTTTTTGCTTGTTCTTGTCTTTTCGTAGATTTTTCCTCACCTTCTCCTTCAATCCAGACTTTACTTAGAATAAGTTGTGAGAAAATTTGGGAGATTTCTTGGTGGACAGGAATTATGAGGCATCAATTTATGATACCTGGATAAATGTTTTGATCTTTCTCCTATCTAAACTCATTACCCCATAATAGAGATGAGCTAGTGTTCCATTGATCACTGACTCATTATAGCTACTCCACCCAGAGGGGCCCCCCCCACCCCGGTTTCTTGGGATCTTCACTGGAGTCTGTGTGGCAGACTTCTCCTTTCTCAGACTGGGTAACAATACAAAGGTGGGTGATGTTGAAAGCAGCAGATACAGTATGGGAACAACTCTTATTCTAATTAGTGGTAGAACAAAAAGCAAGTATCTCAGACATCTATGAAAATTGGGCTTTCACACTGCATCTATGACATGAAAAAACATGGAATTAATTAGACATTAGCTACAGGGACAAAGATTGGTATTCATGATGGGAAGAGCCTAGAAACTCTTTTTCCTAGTCACATTCCCCAAAGACTAGTCTCCCAAGGTCATCTTGTTTGTCTTATTTCAAACTATTTAGAGCAGGCATTGTCATTACACTTTTTCACTATTTGTAAGTTTAATGACTTTGTGACATAATTCTACCATCTGTAACTCCATCCCTGTTTTCTTACATTTATAAAAGCATACTAACATTATCACTGTTTTCAGTTAACAAGTTGAAGTACTGTATTACTAGTAACCATCAATTTTTTGACTTGTATAGATCCACAATGGTTAAGGATCCCTGGAGTTGAATATATAATGTAATTGTGGGCCCTTGCCCCATTCTACTTGATCCTTCATTCTGAAAACATACATTAAGCACACCAAGAAATAGAGATAAATAAGGATTAGTCCTATCTTTTCAGGGAAGAAGCTAGTGGAGAGACACATACATTGAAAACCTCACTGATCTATAGGATATATTTTGATGGTGCAAAGAACAGACTTCCAGGATATGAGGAAGTTCTGTTTAATGAATTCAAAGATGAATTTGGCTTTGAAAAAAGGATTTTGTGTAAGGAGAAAGGAGAAAGCATGCATCTCAACTTGTCAGGCATGTGGGGTGCAGGTAGAGATGAGGGTGGGGTCAGGTCAGATGACTGAGAGCCCTGTATGGGTGCCAGGGATTTTTATCCCTGTAAAAGGGAAACTTGAAAAAAGCTTCTAGCATTTAGATGACATGGTAGAGGAAGAATGATAGAGAATATGAGAAGGAGGCATTGGAAATCAGCTGACCAAAAGATTTTACTGCTCTAGACTAGTGAGGAGATAATTTAGAGGATGACCATCAGGATGGAGACCAGATATCTTGGCACCTGGGTTCCTGAGACATAATTCCTACACAGTAAACAATAGTTCAATGTAATTAGGCCTGTTGATTCTGGCAGTTGAGGAAAGAGGAACCTAAAAATGGCTTCGAGATGTTTAGCTTGAGATAACAAGCAGAGGAGGGGTAAGTTGAGTGTTAGGGCCTTGGGGAAAACTATTTTTAATTACTGGTGGGGTAGTTAGGAAGAGATGGCTAGGAGACATCTGGAGAGAACTTGGAGCTCTCAACTCAGATTTGCCTCATGAACATAGATAAACTTGGGACTTACATACTTCTTAAAATGTATTCTTGTTCTTTTTCTATTAAAGTAGTTTCTCAGTGTGATTCTGTTATCCCTTATGTCACCTTCTTTGCCCGAGTCTCTTTCCTGCTGCATAGGTCCATAGGCTCACAGTGGGAATGACCTCATTCTAGTGAATCAGGTTCTATCCCAAGGCTTCCAGAATATAAAATAGGTTGAGGTACAAAGATCTTGGAACATCCTAGAACCATTACAGACTCAGGAAGAAAAGGAAACGGCCCTCTTTAATAGCAGTAGTTTAATATAGAGTACAGTAGACTTAATCAAGAAGCCTGGTACATTACAACCTGGAAGGAGTGACTTAACTTCTACTTTCTCAAAATTGAGAGGCTGTGCCAACATTCAATTTTAGAGCAAAATAATACTAACTTTTTTCAGTACCTGGTCACAATGGCCAGTGACATGTATTGACATCCTTGTAGACACCCCGTTCTCTTCTAGTGTAGAGAAGATACAGGGAGAAAATCCACTTGTCCTTCCCAAAAGCTCCAGCTTCTGCCTCAATAACCAGTGGATAGAATGAAGGGTCCATGCTGTAGCACATTTCTACTGTGAAATGATATAAATCTAAGTAAATTCATGGAGGTTCTTATGTATGGTGATGCTAGTATCAAATACTAAATAGCAAAGTCTGAATATTCATTCCAGACTTTGAGCAGTAAAATTGGACCACAAAGAAGCAAACAAAGACCGTGGCCATCTCACTGTGGTTATGTATTCTGGGAGGACTAAATTTCTGTGAGAAATCAGAATTAATTGCTGTGTTAATGTCACTTGGGTTCAATTATGCTCTGCTCTGCCATGCTAGGAGACTACACAAGTAATTCTACTGAATTCTGGCAGATTTTGGAAGCATACATGTTTTCTTGTTCTTTTCCCCCATTATTTTTTGACACCCCCACCCCCACCCCTTTCAAGGCAATTTTCCAGCTGTTCCCTTAGGGAGTTTTATGGGAAAGATTCTTTTGTAGGCTTCCAGCTGGCTTCATTTTCACTATCTCTATGAAGTCGCTGCCTTTGTCACATTTATATGATATTATCCATCATGCATTGCATTAGGAGTTTTCCTTTTGGATTGTTGACTTCATATTTTTGGTTTGCATATGCAGCCTGTCTCCGGGTTCGGACATCTATGTGACTGTCTCATCCATGGCTTTAGCAAGATCTCAGTGTCGTAACTCCCCTAGCAACCTGTCTTCATCCAGCGAGACAGGCTCTGGGGGCAGCACCTACAGACAGAAATCCATGCCTGAAGGGTAAGCATGCTGTTTGCCCCATTGTACATGATTCTAGACCATGTGACTGTCTTTCATCTGTATTTAGACATGTAAAATACAATTACTTAGTCAACCCTAGTCAATTTACAGACACTAGGAGAAATGAAGCTAATATTTCAGGTAGAAAATGTTTTAACGACTGATTAAAACCTTTTCCTATGAAATTGTATTGTTCTCATCCATCAGTGTCTACATTAGCTTCAGTGGCAAAGAAACCAAATCACAGGCATTCTTCTGTTACATTATGGATTAATATTACAGGAAGGGTTTTGTCACTTCTTAATATGTCCTCCAAAGTGAACTCAGCAGACTACTGGGCTTTATATTGCTATTAATGCAAGATAATGACAACAATATCCACAGATTAAAGTTATATGTCTCACACTCTTTAAGACTTTCTTGTCTGGGTGTGGTGGCTCATGTCTGCAATCCAGGCTACTCAAGAGGCAGAGATTAGGAAAATTGTGGTTCGAAGCAGAAAGTTTAGGAGAGTCCCCACATCAACCAATAGGTATATGCCTGTTATCCCAGCTATATATGAAACATAAATAGGAAGATCATGGTCAAGGCCAGTCCAGGCAGACACTGGATATTCTCCCCCCTCCCCCAAATAACTGAAGCAAAAAGGATTGGAGTTGTGGCTCAAGTATGCAATCTGCAAGTACAAACCTGTTAGTTTAATCCCTAGTACCAACAATAAATAAATAAATAGACTACTGTGCCTTTCCTTCTTCATTCATCAATGCAAGTGCTAAGTGCACAAAAGTAGCTATTTGCTTCCAGACAGAACTTACAAAATAGGCTGAGTGTGTACCCTATGGCAAATATCTCAGTGGTGACATGATTACATAGTATGCATAAGGCTCTGAGTTCAATCCCAAGCAAAGTATTCATGATTTTAAGGCCACTTCAAAGGTAGAGAGATTGGAAATAATTAGTAGCACAGCCCTACATAGCACAAACCAGCCACCTTTGCTCAGGGGAAGAGTAAAAGAACTATCAAACTTCCTGCTGGGGGTTCTCCCTGCACAATTTTAGAAAGAAGTCGAAAATCAAATTAGAGATATTTATAAAAACAGATATTTCTTTTCTACATTTTCCCCAAATGTATTTTTAAACAAATGGATACTTGATTTGGTTACTTTGTTGAGATTTCACCTTGACTCAAGCATGCTTTCTAACAATACCTTATAATGGGTGTTTTGCTAGTTTTTACAGCCATTAGGTCTGATTTTGTTATTGTTGCTAAATGTTTATGTTAGCAGAAAGCAGGTAGTAAAACCACTATAAAATATTGCTCCCATACTTTTTTCCCCTAGGACTCCCACAATAGCCTGTCTGAGATGCACATTTCTTATTTTAATTGTTTCAGTGACAATTAGAAAATAACTTTAGCCTTTATTCATAAGTCTTTGCAAAAGGTTTATGAATTACATATTTATTGTACTGCACCACAAGCCCAACTAATTATTTCTTGTTTTAATTAGATTTTGAATAGCCTGATTTGCCTTAAAATTAAGAGTCACTGCAACTTCAGCATTAGTACAGCACTAACATATAAATGAGCAAGCAAAAGTAAAAGCTGTCTTCTAGACTATGATATTCTTTGAAATTTCAGGGTTGGGGACTGTCCAGCCCTTGGACCATATTAAGCCCAGGAAATCATTCAGTACATGACTGGGCAAACACATAGGCTTCTTATAGGCTTCTCCTGAGCTGCTCAGAGTTGCTGGGCTGATAATTTTATATGGCCCTTGAATATCCTTATTCATATTCAAACTGCCCTTGGCAGAACAAAGTTCCCTAACCTTGCTAAATACATACCCCCAAACATGAAAATACTCATGTTTTGGTAAATTTTGATTTTAAAAGCATGATGCTAACATCTGTGCTACTGTTCAGTTTTTGTTAACAAGGTGGTGGTTGTTCCATTATATTTATTTGTTTACTTATTCTGTCAATAGTAAGGCTTGAACTCGGGGTCTGGGTATCATCTCTGAGCTATTTTGGATAAGGCTAATTCTCTACCACTTGAGCCAGAGCTCCACTTCTGGCTTTGTGGTGGTCAATTAGGTATTAAGAGTCTCAAGGACTTTCCTGCCTGGGCTGGCTTTGAAACATAATCCTCAGATCTCAGTTTCTAGTAGCTAGAATTACAGGCATGAGCTTTTTTGCTGAAGGCTGGTGTTCTACCACTTAAACCAGAGCTTCATTTTTGTTTTGTTTTGTTTTGCTGGTTAATTGGAGATACCAGTTTCATGAACTTTTCTGGATGGGCTGGCTTTGAGCTGAGATCTGAAGATCTGATCTCAGCCTCCTAACTGGGATTATAGGGGTGAGATCCCTGGTCTGGTTCAGTTGAATATTTAATAGCTAAACTTCTACCCTGGGTGGTATGGAGGCTTTTCCCATCATGTCTTTTCCCCTTGAGGTTATCTTTTACAAGAAAATTATGATACTATGTTTTTCCCCAAGATTCTCAACAATTTTTGTCTGTATCTCACTGTTGGATGATGTATATGGGTTGCTCATAGGTTAGGTTTGGTCCATAAGTCACCCGTAGGTAACATATACTCCATACCTTTTCTCCAGAAAAAATGATAGATACAAGCTGCCATTGAAGCTGGAGCCTAGTATGCTGCCAAAGACTTACAACTATCTAGCTTGCTAGGCCTCATAATAGATAGAGGGTCAGTACTTAGCCGTTGTCCATAAAGATGACATGCTATGTTGATGTCTCACACTTCAATGGCATCGTCACCTGTATCTGTGTGAGAGTCGTCTGCTTCAGGGATACTGGGTCTTCATTTGAGAGGTGAAGTTTAATAGTAAACTAGTAATTGTGCCTATTTGAATGAGGGAGAAAAGATACGCGTATACTTTGGGCTGGGAATGGAAGGTAGATTGAGAAACAGTTTTGAGGAAGACCTATCAGAGACATTAGCCCATCCTAGAAAAGAGTAGATTAACTCATGAACAAGTCTCACCTGTCAACCACATGATTGCTTTAAAACTCCTTCAGATCTGACCTTAGAGTCCTGAACTACTATGCTCCTCCAAACAGAGTCATGCTCAAACTCTTCAAATTGAAGCACTGTGTAAAATTTAGAACAAGATTTGTCTGAGCTTTTTCAAGGACAAGATGTTATATCACTGAAACCCTGGCACACACTCAAGGGGTGTGTGCAAGAACTGAAATTAAGAAGTTCACCCATATTTGAATCTTGAAACTGAAGTTTGAGGGATTTGTGTCACAGACTTAACTCAGCAGAGATTAAAAAAAAAAGGGGGGGCTGGGAAGGTGGCTCAGTGGTAGAGCGCTAGCCTTGAGCTGAAGAGCTGAGGGACAGTGCCCAGGCCCAGAGTTCAGGCCCACGACCGGAG
>NW_012267218.1:25506954-25521655 GCF_000151885.1 Dipodomys ordii | reverse complement strand
CCGGAGCCCCCCCCAAAAAAAAAAAAGTTCACCCAATGGAAATGTTTTTTAAGGCAAAATTGAAAGACAGCCTTATCATTTATTTAAAAGCAGAGAGCTAGAAAAATGTTTCACTTTAGATTCAGAGATTTAAATTAGCATCTTTAGTTTCTACTGCTGCAAGAAATAAATAAAAGCTAGATTCAAATCCATTTCTAACTTGACTGTACCTTTTTTAGGAAGTCATAATTTAGTACAGATTTAGACAATCACAGGGTCAGTTTGAGGATATTCACTTAGGGAGCAAAACAAATAAAACATAGCTGTGAGTTATACATACCAAACACATTTCCCTTTTCTCTTAAATATTTTCTCTGAAGTTTCTGTGAATCAAGATTTTCATATATAGTAATGGCTATGTTGGTACATAAGGCAACTTTGCTTAGTGGGCCCTATGAATAGTCCTGTAAATGAGCTTATTAGCCAAGCAACTAGAGAGATGATATGTTTTACTAAAGCAAATATCTCATAGCTTTCTCTGCTTTCACAGATCCTTCATGTAGATTTTTCTTCCTGTGATGGAATGGCCAGGTTGCATATATAGAAACTGAGAGCTGGGTGCTGGTGGCTTACGCCTATAATTCTAGCCACTCAGGAAGCTGAGATCAAAGGATCGCAGTTCAAAGCCAACCCAGGCAGGAAAACCCTTGAAACTCTTATCTCCAATAAACCACCAGAAAACCAGAAGTGGCTCTGTGGCTCAAGTGGTAGATAGAGTGCTCGCCTTGATCTGAAGAGCTGAGGGACAGCGCAAAGGCCCAGAGTTCAAGCCCCACAACCGACAAAAAAAAGAAAGAAAGAAAGAAAGAAAATGAGGCAAAAAAGTGACTTTATTCAGTCACATTAGGTAACAGAGTTGGAAGTCAGCTCTAAATCTTCTTACTCTTAATCTGTTCTTTACATTATACCACTGTTGTCTTGGCCATGGGATTTCCACTCTATAGGAAGTACAATATCCATCATATACTTGATTGATGTAGGCCCTACTCTTTATTATGTAGATTGCTTAGAACACTAGTAATCGTAGAAATTAGTAAATTTACACAAGAACACTTGAATGTACATTCTGGCCATTTTTGTTGGCTCAGTTTTTGCTGATTGATGATTAAGTCATATGCTTTAAGTATATATTATTATTTACTAGAGAAAAATAAAACTGCCTCACTAAATAGCTACATTTCTTTCCAGAAATAGTTATTTGCCGTTATACATCCCAGCATGCTCACTTTCAAATTGTCATTCCCAAAGGCAATTTAAAATTTGTATACTTTAAAAATAATTTCCATGTAATATAAGTGATAGCAATTTTGATCTTTGTCATGCAAACCATAGAGCAAGTAAGTGCTCAGAAGTGAAGTTCTGATTTGGCAGAATCTTATCCCAAAAATGTAAATGAACCATTTGAAAGATTGGGGAGGGGGGACGTTTCAACTGTGAAATTTTTCCTTTAGCTAAGAATGAATCTGAGATTGCGTCTTTGAGGGCTAGATTTGGTTTCTTACTCTCCATGTCTTAGGTTAGCTCAATTCTAATGGCTTCTGCCCTAGGCATGATTACCTTCTGAGCAGAGCAATATATATTGACCAAAATAAACACATTTCCACACCCATTTATAACGATATGTCTACATGTACAGACATGTAAGCAAAAACTAGTAATACCAGTCATTAAAGTCAAGTTCATTATACACAGGACTCCCTTCCCTCCCTGGGAGAGTATCTGATCTATCTTTAACAGCGTTTGTTCGGGAATTGCCACAGGTTTGGAGTGAGTCGCAGATCACCAGCTTCCATGGACAGGCAGAACACCCAGTCAGACCTTGGGGGCAGTGGAAAATCCACACCCAGCTGGCAAAGAAGTGAGGATAGCATTGCCGACCCAATAGGTAAGTAGATACTTTCTAAGAAAATCAGATGCATTTGTGAAAAATTGATTTTGAGCACCTCTTGGTGACTTGATGTCATCAAAGTATTGTGTAGATCAATATGGTCCATATGATTTATTTGCAAGTATGAAGATAGAACAATGAACCCTATTGAAATTGTTTTAAGAAGGGGGAAGAGGATGATAGAGAGGCTGTTTGATAGTGTACACTGTATGCATGTACAGAAATGTCACAATGAAACCCTCCTTGTACAACTAATGTGTGCTAATCATTTTTTAAAGTAGCCTTGGTTAATAACTGCATTAGAATTAAATCACTGCCAGGCAATGATTTAATTGCCAGTAACAAATTAAAACCTGAGAGAAAGTCAAGGAATTATGCATGACCCAGAATTTAAAAACAGAAAGGACACAGGAAACATACAAAGATAACCAAGATAAAAAGACTAGCCTGAACAAACCACTTGTATCCTAAGTAGCATTGACCCTGTTTGTTGATTTTTCGGCTAGGGCCTAAAAAATTCCTTGGCATTCTTAATGTCAAGTTAAAAACAAAACCAAACTGGGCGCTGGTGGCTCACGCCTATAAGCCTAGCTACTCAGGAGGCTGAGATCTAAGGATCACAGTTCAAAGCCAGCCCGGGCAGGAAAGTCCATGAGACTCTTATCTTCACTAAACCACCAGAAGACTGAAAATGGCACTGTGGCTCAAGTGGTAGAGCGCTCGCCTTGAGCTGAAGAGCTGAGGGATAGTGCCCAATCCCAGAGTTCAAGCCCCACGACCTCCCCAAAAACAAGGAAAAAGAAAAAAACTACATAGAAGTGAGAAGAAAGGATTATTGATGTTTATACCTGCAGCTTGGTTAGGAGCTCTTTCCTCCTCTTACGTGCATTTCTTTTTAATTCTTCCATGGTACCATTAAGCTGTCAGCTTAGAAGACATCTTAGCAGTATGAAACAACTGGATGGGAAACAATTTGCATTATTGAGCACTCATTTGGATTTCTGATGCACAGCCTTCTGTGTGTGTGGTGATGTTCTGCAATGATACCCTAACATAACACTAGGTGATACAATAAAAACATTGCCATGAAACAAGATTAAGTTCCAGCACAGCAGTACTGGGTATTTGGTACCAGTGTACTTGATACTTCAAGAACTTGAATTTAGACTTACTGTTTTATTTTTCCCCTCACCTTTATCTTGTGCCTAAATGCATTGCCATCCATAGGGGATAAAAAGATGGACGTTTCGGGGCTGAAATAAATTTTAAGGCAATGACCTTAAAGTTATCATACCTTATCATGTCTACTCTCCTGGTTTTGTTCTATTTTAATGACCATGCCCAGGTAAACATAACAACATGAGCCTAGAAAGGAACAGAGGAATATTCATCTAAGACTAAAGTTAAGGAAGAAATATACTTCTCAGGTCTAAAGAAATGCTTTGTTCTAGTCACTTCAGCGAGTTGTGCCTTGTTATTGAAGCCATCTGTCATTCCCCACTCTTACCACACCACCCCCGACACAGAAAACCTGAGCATATTCTGATCTGCTTTTCTGTTCTTGACAGAATGTTTTTAATCCCATATGTTTTGATACTGTTGAGATAGAAACGACACATGAAAATGATCCCTTTTTGAGCATAATCTTAGTGGCTTTTTCTGGCTTCTAGTGCAGGTTTTGAGTAAGGCTGGCAGCCAGCGTTTTATACAGAATACAGTGTCACACTTCCACTCACAGACAGTCCCAAGGGATAAGAGAAGGAGACCAAGGACTGGACAGAAAGTTTTATAAGTTTTGGTAGTCCAGGAGAATGAAGAACCCAGCCTTTCCTAACTGGCACATCAGAAAGAATCCAAGGCTTTTTTTTTAAACATTTTCTTTATTCACTATGTGATAGTGGAAGTATAACCAATTTGACCTTTCTATGCTCAAATTGTACAAGCATATTTCTCTAACGACTCAGTGATAGAGATTACTGAGGAGATTCTTATCTGTTAGGTAGGCCCACCTGTCCTCATACACCAATGTGTAACAAAACTGGACCCTAGTGAACTGACACATGCAACTTTAACTTGCTTATTAATTGGCTCACTCATCTCCACAGATGTTTTGTTTCTCTACTCTTGGAAATGATTTTGAGCCAAACTCAAGGAGTAGTCTGCCTCATCCTCTGCAAGTTGGAAGGGATGTTGCAGAAATGCAGAATTCTTGCTGTTAACTCTAAGTATGTTAGAGGATTAATCACCTGTCTCTCGCTTTTGGAATCTCAATCTTGAATGCCAGTTTGGAGTCCAAAAGGAAGCAATTGTTTTAAGTAAAGTAGTTGCTGTGTGTCTTTTCTGTTGTGCTTAGCTTACAGTTATAGAGGACCTCAGGATTTCAATTCTTTTGTCCTCGAGCAGCATGAATATACAGGTAAAACATTTCCAAAATGTCATGGTAAGTAACACGGGATTGCATCCATGCCTGTCTAGGGAATGTAGACTGAGTTAGGTTAGCCATACTTTGCAGTGAGTGAATTGCACATTTTAATCCATAGATTCTAAACCTGCTCCCAAACCAAAAATTGGTTCCAAAATTTGCTGCATTTTTTTCATGGCCTTTGGTTTGGTGGTTCCTGACTGCTACATGTATATGATGTGACATGTTATCACCGGCTACAAGCTTTATCCATCAGCTACTTAGTTTCTGAAATGCTATCTATTGTGTAGACTCTGAACAAGCTTAGTACTGAAATTCAGAGTTGGCTGGTCAGTGAACTGAAGATGCAATGGCAAGCCATCTCCATTTGTCAGTTGGGCTTATCTTTGTTTAGTACCTGCACCATAACGTCCTGTGCTATATTCCAGAACCTACATGCCATCTCCCAGCAGTATCAAAGGTACTGCCAGCTTTCCGAGAGAGCCCCAGTGGGAGATTAATACGGCAGGATCCAGTGGTCCATTTGTCTCCAAACAAACAAGGGCATGTAAGTGAACTGTAAACTTGAGTAATAATACAGTAGATTCCTTCAACATACTTGCCTATGCTGTGAAAATGGGACAAGTCTGCTCTGTCCTGCCCTCCTCTGCTCTGTGTGGTCAAAAGGACAGTCATCCTACATCCTAACAGGGGATTTGCTGCCATAGCACTGTAAGGTTGGTTTGGGGTAAACTGTAATCTCATCGTTATGCCCTTGCAACCTCGCATATCTGAATGGAAGAAGATTAGTTCAATTCCAAACAATCCTAAAATATTAGAGCTAGAAATGTGCTAGAAAGAGATGAATAATGTTAGGTAGTTGTAGGCATGAGATAGAAGATGGGAGCATCAGTCAAAGGGACAGACAGCTTCCCTTGCATCTACTGCTCATCTTCCACAGCTACACATAATGTCCTTTTATTATAATAACACACAATCCCTTATCATTCTCCCTCCCCCTGCCAGTGCAGCTGATTTCCTTCATCTGTCTCTTTGTAGAATTGTATTTGTATTCATGTTGTTTGATAGGACAGGGGAGGGGGTTCTCTACTTAATATCACTAATTTATAAAGATGTTCAAAAACTTTTAATGAATAGATTCATATTGAACACTGAATTTGCAAACATGGGAAGTACTACCCTATATTTAGCTCTGGTGATTTACTGAGGAATTTATTAAAATTTTATCTTTCCTTTTTTTTTTTCTTTGCTTTTTGGCTACTAAAGTCTTGGAGATGAATGTTGGTTTGTTTTGTGTTTTTTGTTGTTTTGCAACAGAGTGTTTCTTTGTCACCCACATTGGTCTCCAAGTTGCAATCCTGCTGCCTGCCCTACACAAGTGCTAGAATTAAATGCCTACACCAGCTTACCTGGCGGATTATTAGAAAATACTGTTATGGTAGTTCACATTATATCTCTGTAGGAATTTTCACGTTGCTTTACATTCTCAGGATGTCTACTTTAGGACCAGCCATATTTAAATAAGGCTTCAGAGCAACATCCTATAAGTTGTTCCCAAGAAAATTAAGAGTTCTACCGAAAGCAGCTGGAATTGATTCTTAAGGGGAAAAGATGTATTCTTTAATCCATTCATAACATGATAGTCATTTGGGTTATTTCTACTTTTTGGCTAATACTGCTATAAACAATACACATTTTTATGTGAACATACTTTCATTTCTCTTATGTACATACCAAGGAGTGGAATTGTAGCTGTCTTCCCATAGCAGCCACCACTTTACATTCCCAACTCTTTCATACCATTTTTGTCTGCCATTTTGCACATAACCATTCTAGTATGCTGTGATCCAGCATCTCCCTAAGCACTAATGGTACTCAATATCTTTCACATGCTTGTTGGATGTGTACACATCTTCTTTGAAGAAAAGCCTATTCAAATCTTTTGCCATTTTTAATTGGGTTATTTGAAACACAAAAGGGTTTTTTGTTTTGTTTTGTTTTTTGTCAGTCGTGGGGCTTAAACTCTGGGCCTGGGCACTGTCCCTCAGCTCTTCAGCTCAAGGCTAGCACTCTTAACACTTGAGCCACAGCACTCACTTCCGTCTTTTTCAGTTTATGTCGTGCTGGGGAATCAAACCCAGGGCCTCATGCATGAGTGGCAAGCACTCTACCATTGAGCCACCTTCCCAGCCCAGCAGAAAAGTTTTTAATTTTGATAAAAGTCCAATTTATCTGGGAGGTTTTTCTTTTTGTTTCTTATGCTTTTGGTTTTATATATCTAGAAACACATCATATAGCTCACAGTCACAGAACTTAAACTTACGCTCTTTATAGTTTTAGTTCTGATGTTTAGATCTTTGTGTCTTTTAAGGATCCAGCTACATTCTTTTCTTCATGTTGTCTCTGGACCATCTGTTGATAGGATTGCTTTCCCTACAGAATTATCTTAGAAAACTGACTAAATAGAGAAAGGAACAGGAGAGTCTTCAGACTAATATGTCCTGTATACTTTTTCTTTGGGCGAAGAAGGAGGTTGACTTAAGGACCTTTGCACTGTCTCTGGGCATTATGCTTAAGGCTAACACTCTACAACTTGAGCTATAGTTCCAGTTTTTTTTATTGTTAATTGGAGATATGCATCTCATGGACTTTACTGCCCAAGAAGGTGAATCACAATCCTAAAATCTCAGCCTCCTCATTAGCTAGGGTTGCAAGCCTGAGCCACCAGTACCTTGTATATTCTTATATGTCTTATATCTGTACTTGAGTATAACTGCAAAATCAAGCATGGAACGGAAGACATAGCTTAAGTGGTAGAGCATTTGACTAACAAACATGAGACCTTGAGTTCCAATCTCAATGTAACCAATTAAAAAGTCAGTTAAACATTGGTAACACTAGAATCAGGCATACTTCCAATTATAAGCCTTTTGGAAATGTCATTTCCTTTTTTTAAGATATTAAAAGCTGGGCTGGGAAGATGGCTCAGTGGTAGAGTGTTTGCCTTGCATGTGTGAGGCCCTGGTTCAATTCCTCAGCACCACATAAGCAGAAAAAGCCAGAAGTGGAACTATGGCTCAAAAGGTAGAGTACTATCCTTGAGCTGAAGAGCTGAGGGGCAACGCCCAGACCAAGAGTTCAGGCCCCATAGCCGACAAAAACAAAAGATATTAAAAACTTCTATGATAATTTAGATTATTTTCCAATTAAAATGGTCTTCATACAGTTGTATTGATACTTTAACATAAGTCAAATAATGAGAAATAGGCTCCTTAAAAAAAATTTTTTCCTGCACTCTTTTCATGAGCACTACTAAATGGACAAGACATCACTTTGTCACTTTAGAACTTTTGTACCATTGGAACTCTGTAACTGGACTGCACATCACAGTGTTATTCTCCATTGTTCTTCTGGGTTGTGGAAAAGTGGGATCTTGCTCTGAAGTCAGTTGTACTTTCCTTTCAGGCTGATAGCCACTACTCGAGCCACTCCAGTAGCAATACCCTCTCCAGCAATGCATCGAGTGCCCACAGTGATGAGAAGTGGTACGATGGGGACCGCACAGAATCTGAACTCAATAGCTACAACTATCTTCAGGGCACCTCTGCTGACAGTGGCATCGACACCACCTCCTATGGCCCCAGCCATGGCAGCACAGCTTCCCTAGGGGCTGCCACCTCATCACCCCGTTCAGGGCCAGGCAAGGAGAAAGTGCCCCCCCTGTGGCATAGCTCCAGTGAAGTGCTCTCCATGGCAGAACGGACTTTAGAGACAGAGAGCCACGGCATGGACCGTAAAGCTGAGTCCTCGCTGAGCCTGGACATCCACAGCAAGAGCCAAGGTGGCTCAAGCCCTCTGACAAGGGAGAACAGCACTTTCAGTATAAATGATGCTGCTTCCCACACAAGGTAACTGTGTCCATCCACGCTGCCCTCCTCTCCAGTTTCCCATCCCTGCCCTACCTTGCTCCACAGTGTATACATACAGTGATGTTCAAATTAGGCAGTAGATTTTTATCTTTTTTTAAAAACACTGCATTTTTACATGCCATGACATTTGCTTGCCAGCAGAATAGCCCTACAATCATAAGGCTTTTTTTTTCTTTTTTCTTTTTTTTTGGTCGTGAGGCTTGAACTCTGGGCCTGAGTGCTGTCCCTTAGCTCTTCAGCTCAAGGCTAGCGCTCTACCACTTGAGCTACAGCGCTACTTCCGGTTTTCTGGTGGTTTATTGGAGATAAAAGTTGCACAGACTTTCTTGCCCAGGCTGGCTTTGAACCACGATCCTCAGATCTCAGCCTCTTGAATAGCTAGGATTACAGGCGTGAGCCACCAATGCCCGGCTAAGGCATTATTTTAAGCTGAGAAAACTTTGTTTTAATTTTTATAAAGTTAGCTTTCATTTTATTTTATTGGTTGGTTGATTGATCCGGGGCTTGAATTCAGGCCCTTGCATTCTTACTTGTTTTTTTTGGTCAAGGCTAACGCTTTGCTTCTTAAACAATACCTCCACCTCTGACTTTTTGCTGGTTAATTAGAGATAAAAGTCTCAGGACTGTCTGCCTTGGTTTGCTTCAAACCGTGATTCTTAGATCTCAGCCTTCCAGGATCCAGGGATGATTGATATGAGCATGAGCCACTGCTGCTTAGCTGGATTTTATTTATTTATTTTTTCTGTTTTCCAGACTTAGAAAGGGGTTTGGTAATTGGATTTTCACCTAGTGATAGACTTTATACAATGGAATAGTCTTTTAAAAATTGTTAAAGATTGACCTGGATAGTATTTTTATAAGAAGTATTTGCTAAGTGTAACAGCATTTTTCATTATATAGAACACATCTTCCCACTGCCCCGCTGTCTGAGAACACTACTGACCCTTTGTTTTCATGATAATTCTTTTCAGTGAAGTGTTGAGCATGGAGATGTCCAACAGAAACCCATAGCTAAAGTTAGACATACTCCGTGTACCTTACAGAACAGAAAAACACAACATTCCCCTGTATCCATGGCAATCACTCTGCCAAACAAAATAAATGACATTTCTCACTCCCTCAAAAATCACAAGTCTGGTAGAATTCTTTCTCTGAGGGAGGAAGTCTCTCCATGTTCTTTAGCCTCTAAATCATCTTGTCCTCTTATCCCTCATTGTTGTCAGTCACCAGTCAACTTGTGTAATACTATCTAACCTTGCTGTTTCTGAGTTTTGCTTCTTATACTCTACCAAAAAATAAAAATAATAGAGAAGCTTAACTTAGCTTTTTATTTTTCAAATGAGAAGCCAGGTTCATAATCTCTTAGTAAGGCTCCTGCAACCTGAATGAAAGAAGATATTCTCTACTTAATTTGGAGTTAGCTACTTAGCTTTCTCATGGTGTTTGTATTCTTACTGTTAAGATTTTTTTAAGCTTTCCTTCTTTGTAAATTCCAGGCCCATGGGTAGGAAGCATTTCTGTTTCTGTTTCCCACTCCCACATGCCTTATTTTAAAATGATTTGTGATTTGTCTGAGAACTCCATGACACCCAAACAAAAAGGAAGTCAGTATTTTGGGTACTAATCATTTCTTTATCCTTCCACAATTCAGACAGTAAGAGTGTTGGGCTCAAAAGAGGTAAGTAATATGCGTTGAATTCCTTAATGGTGTACCCATCTGATCACATGGCCCAGGATTATAATGGTTTATCTCACCAATTACAGGCTGTTAGTTTTTCACCTCAGAATGGTTTCTTTATCGTTTCTGAGTTTAGTTGGACTCCTATTTCTTTGGTGATCAGTTCTTCCTTTTGAAAAGAGGTACCTTTACTTAAGGATGATATTCTACCAATAGAGCAATCTATGGTCTTAACATGATAGCAGCAGAAAGTAGGTTACAGGAGGATTGTTCAGAATGCCATTACTGTGAGCAAGGTTGCAAAGAGGCTGGACCTCTGTTGCTAAAGCACAAAACCTAGGATCATGCCATTACGGAAAAATCTATGAAATCTATAAAGCTTCCCTCTTCCCCCAGATAAAAAGTAGGCACTGGGTTTTCATTTATTGTTCCAATTGTGCTGACTAGATCTACCCCAAGACCTCAAATGATGAAGTAAATTTTCTGCCTCCAATGTACCATATGGAGTCATTGAACTTATCACTTAGAAATAACCCTTCTACTCAAAGTCAAACTTACCAGGAAAGAGAAGAATGTGGCCTTTCAGGGAGGGTGGCAGGACTTCCCGCCTACCAGAGTGTTGAGTCACATTCATTTCTAGACTCTGGTAAACTGGGATGCTTTGTAACTTCAGTCTGATAATCAGGGCTTTAACAGCCTCTCTTTTTTGGAGGAAAAGGGGACTTAGCCACCAAACACACATTGCTAGAGAAGCTAAAATCACAGCAAATTAGAGTGTTTGTGTCCTCAGAAGACAGGAACAGCAATTAATGTGGAGATCTCTTGACAGTGTATAAAAGAGCTTGTACCTGGGACTCGGTGACAAAATTCTAAATTACAGTGATTAAATTCTGCTGTATATTTCTGGCTAGGCTGTTCCTACCCCCTCTGTCCTCCAGTCTCTCTGCTGATGACTGTGCAGGTTTTTTTGTGAGCCCCATGAGAACCATGTTAGTGCAGGTGGGTAATTACTAGGGTTGTTATATTTGAATGTCATTAAGAAGAGTAATACCTACTGATAACTTGCTACATTTTAAAAGCCTTTTTTTTTGTCTTTTTTGGGAATTGAATCCAGGATGTTGTACTTGCTAGGCAAGCACTTTGCCACTGAGCTACATCCCAGCCTTAAAAGTCTTAATCTAAAACATTGCTTTCTAAAATATATATTTTTCTATGAAGCTTGAAAATCTAGAGAGATATTTTAACTTTCATGGCTTTTTTGTAATGGCTATTTTACTTCCATATCCTGAAGTGAATCATTTAAGAAAAAAATTATTTGCGGCAAGCATAGGAGAAGAAAAAATCATTCCAATTTAGTATATCCTTGCAAGCTGGATTTATTTTCTGTTTGTTTTGGGGGAAAGGTTGGTTTTTTGTTTATTTTTTTAGAATTCTTGCCTTGGTAATAGGTAAAGCCAGTTTATGTGGCAGCCAAGGACT
Source organism: Dipodomys ordii (assembly GCF_000151885.1). Classification (NCBI taxonomy): domain Eukaryota; kingdom Metazoa; phylum Chordata; class Mammalia; order Rodentia; family Heteromyidae; genus Dipodomys; species Dipodomys ordii. The sequence continues at coordinate 25,510,220 of NW_012267218.1, read as the reverse complement.
TCCTCCGTTAGTATATTGTGCTGTACTCCTACTGACCAGTGGGATACCTACTGTTGGGTGGAAGAAAGATTTATTTTGGCACACAATGTCTGAAATACCACTTGAGCCAGCCAGATCCATCCCTGAAATGAGGGAGAACATGACAGCAGTGGGAGCATGCAGTGGAAGAGGCTGCTTCCTTCATGTCAGCCAGGAAGCATAGAGAAACCAAGGGGCTAGGAGCAAGATTTAGCCCCTAAGGACACAATCCTGGTGACTTACTTTCTTTAGCTTTCCTCAGAAAGTTTTCATCATCTTCAAATAATGGCATCAAATGCTAAATCCATCAGTAGATTAAGCATTGGTGGGTCAGAATCCTCATGATTCAGTGACTGGATTCACCAGCTGGGACTAAGTCTTCAACTCGTGAGCCTTTTGAGGGATATACTCCATGTCTAACATAACATTTTCTGTAAAATATGGACCTGACTTCTTTATGTATCCAGGCCTCTTCCTCACTCTTATTAGCCAGACATTCACTGTTTGATAATTCTTTGTGCTTCCCACTGGCACCCTCTTCGAGCCTATAGCCAAATTAAGACACACATACGTGCTCACAGACATGTGTCCTGCCTCCTATACAGAAGGATTTCCCACCTTTGCCACATGTTCTGCGTAAACAAGGGCTTATAAGTACATTCTGGTGAACAAACAAGAACTTATTTACTATTCCCACTTTTTGCTTGATGACTCTAGGCCTTGCAGTAAATCAATTGCAAGTCAGAAATCTTCAACGCCCTCTCCCCCGCAAACAACATCCCATATTTCAAAGATTATACTGATTCTTCGATACAGCTATAATACTTGTATGCATAGATTTTGGTATTAAAATGTACTTAAAGGCCTTGTATAGCATAGTTCCTTTAGTAAGGTCACTTCTGTATAAATGTTTTAGAAATCAGAGAAATAACATCAGAAAGAACATTCTTAATACTATTTATGCAAATGTCAGTTGGGATCTACATATGTGTTGGTCAGTGCCTGATATTCACTAGAAGGGTTGGTTCAAGATTAAGAGAAATGTCTGCCCATAGTTGCCAGTGCAGTTCAATTTCATGAGTAGGGGACAATTTCATGAGTAGGCTTCCCCTGACTTACTTATTAAGTTAACTGTTCATGCCAGAAAATCTGTATGTTTCTTGAAAGCTTCAGACTGATGTACTTATCAGCTACTTGTGTATGCCTTGGTTTTATCTTAGAGCCACGGCTTAGATGTTGTTCTCTTACCCCTTTGGCATCTTATCTATCTAAAAATTATGCCTCCTTTAGAAATTATTCCATTGTCTTTTATCTGTTTCATTTCCCTTTCTAAATCTTTTTCTACCTAGAGTATCTTCAGTTATTAATAACTAATTGCCTCTCTTGTATGTTTTTTTCCCCTGAGGATGAGAATATTATTTTCTACAGAATGTGCATTCTCTAAAATTCCAAACCAAGAGCTTCTCTTAAAGGATGTGTCTTATCTATGTTTGCCTTGGTCTAGTTGTTAGTAATTTTTGCTTCTCATACATTCAGAGTATAGTTGCTTAGCCTATATAGTGGAACTCCAGGTAATCTGGTCTAAAATATCCTGGTAAGTTTACCCCAGTTTAGATGGGTGGTTGGTTATTTTATCAGGAATTGGGTTACTTTTGCTGACTGCAAAGCCAAAAATAGAATTGTTTGGTTGAAATGAGCCCTCTGTCAAGCCACAAATGCTTGACTTGATTCTACAGAGTAGCTCACCCCTTCATTTGATTGAGATAGTAAGGGAAAATTTTCCAAATGCCATTAACTTATAGAGCCAAAAGAAATTCTGAAAGTGCAGAGCCCATTGTTTGCTATACTTAAAGCCTCATCAAAATGAAAATTTAATGCAACTGTATCATTAAAACAAATCTCCACAGGAGAGATTTTTCAGCTTCACTGTGTGTTCAGTGTCTACAACAGTTCTCTTCTTTGATCTGTTCCTCAAGGTACAGCTGTAACAGGCAGTTTAGAGTATATGTGGAACTGGGCACCGATGGCTCATGCCTGACATCCTAGCTGCTCAGGAGATTGAGATCTAAGAATCACAATTCAAAGCCAGAGGGGACAGCAAGGTCTATGAGACTCTCCAATGGCCAGAACTGGCACTGTGAATCAAAAAAAAAAAGCAATAACAGCTCAGGGACATTGCCTACCTAGGCCCAGAGTTCAAGCATCAGGACCAGAAAAAAAAAAGTATATAAATACATGATTGGCTTTGTTTGCCCTATCCTAGTTGTTGGGTGCAGCTCATGAGAAAAAGAATAAATTTTTTCATACCCCTTCACCTTTGGACACATGTAGAGAAAACCATAGGGAAAATAGATTTGGAGCCTGAGATCAAGTTCACATCTCAGTTCAACCACTGACCAGCTTTGTGACTTGTTACCTGCCAGACCATTTCCCCCGTCTGGTCCTTTAGCTTCTGTGCTTTTTAAGAATAAAGAAAGTTGGGCAGTGGGAAGGTGGCTCAGTGGTAGAGTGCTTGCTTTGCATGCATGAGGCCCTGGGTTCAATTCCTCAGCACCACATAAGCAGAAAAGGCTGGAAGTGGCGCTATGGCTCAAGTGGTAGAGCGCTAGCCTTGAGCTGAAGAGCTGAAGGACAATGACCAGGCCCAGAGTTCAGGCCCCATGACCTGCAAAAAAAAAAGAATAAAGAAAGTTGTCAGAGGTAAATGTCTATTTGAGTTGTCATTTTGTCTAGCTCTTCATCACCTACTTTAAACAGTCACCTACCTTTCTTCCTGTTGTACCCATGTAGCTCTCACAGCTTTATGTATTTCTGCCTCCTTTGTATGTTTCATTTTGCAGTCATGTTCTCCTCTAACTTCGTTTCCATTTTAATTAATTAGCTGATTATTTATTGTGAGTAGTGTGTGTGCACACACACGCACATGTGTGCTGGTACTGGGGCTTCAACAACTATCTCTTCATTAGTTTCACTCGAGGCTAATGTTGTATCACTTGAACACAGAACCACTTCTAGCTTTTTTTCTAGTTAATTGGAGATAAGACCCTCCAATGCCCAGGCTGGGCTTCAAACTGACCTTACTTTCAGCTACCTCCTGAATAGCTAAGATTACATGCGTGAACCACCAGTGTTCATCTTCCTTTATCTTTTTAGGTGTCAGACTTGGGTGGTGTGTGTGTGTGTGTGTGTGTGTGTGTGTGTGTGTGTGTGTGTGTGTGTGTGTAGGTTGTGGGGCTTGAACTCTGGGC
>NW_012267218.1:25460812-25506904 GCF_000151885.1 Dipodomys ordii | reverse complement strand
GTGTGTGTGTGTGTGTGTGTGTGTGTGTGTGTGATGTATTTGCATAGTTCCTTACTTTAAATAGCTTAATATGAAGACCTATTCATGTTGTGGTCCGCAGTGGTCCCTAAAGCCTCTGAAGCCTCTGTTGCTGTATATACCTCTAACCTGAGCCACATGTTTCTCTAGGCTCTCTGTATTAGTATGCTTTTGTGGTTACTGAATATCACCCTCTCATAGAGGGTAGTCACTTGGATATCCCTCTCACCCATTTAATCATTCCTATTTCACTTGTTTATTTTCCCCCAGTGCTTTGGAATTAGTGTCTCCTGAAGCCCTCCTAAATTGTGGAGCCAGTATTAGATATAGTATCGAATTGGCTGGTATTGAACACAGTCAGTCAGAGGAGCCCTGCTTAATCATTATCTTCCATATTATCTATCATTGAAAGACTTGTTATTTGTACAAGTAATCATGGGAAACCCATTTAGCTCCCCTCCCCTTGGTATTAAGCCAGCATTCAGCCTTTGCCCAGATTTTGCCACAGCCATTTGACAGGTGACTAATTACTGCTTTCCTCCTTCTGAAAACACCATCCTTAGCAGGCCCAGCCTGGCTAAAACCCATTCCCTTGTGCCATGCCTGAATAGTAGATGAGTCCCAGCTATCCCCTTCAGCAGCTTATAACAGTACAGACAGTGGTGAGCAGATATTTTTCATGGGAAGGTTTGGTCCCAGTGATGATGCAGAAATCCATAGCATTTTCCCCAGCCGTCATTTGTTTAACACTTGGGGATTTGATTGATATTCAGGTCCCCTATCCCAGTGGTTTATTCCTTTGTGAAGTCAGCAAACAGTACCATAATGAGTAGCATCACTTTTGCCCATTGATCCTTCCCACTTACAAAGTTTTACACAACAAGGAATGCAAAATAGCCAGATTGCAGCACATTGGGTTCATGCTTTCTTTTGGGTTTATGCTTTCTTTTGAGCATCAGGTCATGATGTGAAATCTGGACAAATTCAGAGTCTCATATTCTCAGTTACCTTGTTGCTCTATTCCCTTCTTGTGTTTATGGTGGTGGTGGTGTGTGTGTGTGTATGTGTGTGTTCGTTTTCAAAATGCATATCCTAAAACAACCAAACAGAAGCCTGAGTTGTTCCATTTTGTGGAAAGAAGTAGCCTATGGTCTTCATTTAAAAAAAAAAAAAGGAGGTAATGATCAGTTCACAGTGACATCCTAACTAAATCCTCCAAACATATGAACTCTTTTTTTACAGTAAGAAAAGAAATAGATAACTACAGTTGTCTTTCCTGGTATATTTGCCAGTCTTCCTTTTATATTATTAGCCTGTTACCTTCCTATACAATTCCTATCAAGTAATGAGTCACCATGGGTAAAACAAAATTGAAACCTGTTGAATTAACATAAAATCTGTAGGATTATGCAACAGTACAGCCTTACAGTTTCCCTTCAGAAGCTTGAGGCTGTCAGTTTTATGTTAGCTGTACTGTAATTAAACCCCTTTCAGAGATTTCTGGGAGACGTGTAGCTGCACATCCTCAAGGTAGACTGAGGCCAACAAGCTGTTCAGCTTCAACGAAATCCCACTAACCGCTGTCCAAAGACAAAGCCACAGGGAAGGAGACAGGCCATTGTAGAGTGAGAGGTTTATAAGCTCCTATAGCAGTTGATAAACTCTGGGAAATAGAAGGATCTGTTAGCACTGTTTTCCAATACACATGTCTGGGGTTCTAGAAAAATCTTAACTCTGCATTGACCTCAACCTGCAGGGACCACAACCCATAGCTTCATCTGGATTTGGATAAAGAAGAAGTTGGATTTTTACCAAATATAACAATTCACATAGATTGGGGCACAGTTCTTAATTGGTATGCACATTTTCAGGGAGGTTTTTTTTTTTCCAAGTGTCCAGACATCTTCCAACACTATTCCAACTGGAATTAGGATGCTGCATATTTTAGAAGAGTTTACAGGTGATGCTGTATGCCCACTCATGCTGAGAGTTGATACTGTACATTAAGAGAGGCCAATGAAATATTTTTTATCTGTGTCTTTGTTCTCAAATCTAATCAGTTGTTAAATAAAGCTAACTGATTTATAACCATTAGTGAACAAAGTGTACTTGGCATTTTACACCCAGATCTTGTATCCACTGTCATGTTCACAGATAAAACCAATAATCAACCAATAATCAGGTTTAATAGTTTTAAGTGATTATCCTAAGAGGATACACTTAGAAGCAGAAACATCATTTGTAGATTTCACTGTTTTTTACAGTAAAAAGAAAGCAATAGCTTGTTTTAAATACTTTGAACAAAACACATAATCTGCATACATAATTCTTCCTTACATCTAAAAGTTAATCACCAAGCTGTCTTTTATTTCGTCTTTCTTTCATCATATATTAAATTCTTATAATTGCCAAGGACTGTCCTAGGCATAAGAAATGTGGTCGTGAGCAGAACTGAAAGCTTTGCAAGCCTTCATGGAACTTATAGTTGAATGGAGAGACTGCAAAGAGGTCAAATATACAGTGTCATCCAGGGTGACAAATACCAAATAGGAATATTTGCTTGAGGAATACTTTGGAGGGAGTCTACTTTGTTGCTGGCAAAGATTAAATTTCTGCCTTCAAACAATTATTTGTTGTCCATCAGAGAAACAGAAACTTCTGAAATTTTATAGAGTGTATATGTCACTGTCTCTGATGTTTTTGAGCATTTTCTTTAACTTTTCTTTTTGTGCAATACAGAAGGTATTGCTAAAACAAGTAGTGGACTGGGAATGTGGCTTAGTGGTAGAGTGCTTGCCTAGCGTGCATGAAGCCCTGGGTTTGATTCCTTGGCACCACATAAACAGAAAAGGCCAGAAGGGGCAATATGGCCCAAGTGATAGAGTGCTAGCCTTGGGCATAAAAAGCTCAGGGACAGTGCCCAGGCCCTGAGTTCAAGCCCCAGGACTAGCAAAAAAAAAAAAAAAAACCAGCAACAGCAACAACAAAACCAGAGTCGCCATTTTCTACATGAAGCAGTGTTTTGTAGATTGATGAACCCTCAACTTATTTTCTACTCTCCAGGCTAATTACTTCCAGCTTTGTTTTTGGTGGAGCATACTGGGGTTTGAACTCAGAGCCTCAGAGTGTGCAAGGCAGGTGTTCTACCACATGAAGTATGACCCAAACCCTTTTCACCTTAGTTATTTTTCAGGTAAGGTCTTTCAGTTGTTGCCAGGGCCAGGCCATCTGAACTTGATGGCCTTGATGATAATCCCACACTTCCTGATTTAGAATCTGCTTGGTTTTTGTGGGGTTTATTTTTATTCACAGTGTTAGACTTTCTAGATAGGTGCTCTACTATTGGAGTTATGCCTCCAGATCTTTTTGTTTTACATATTTTTTGAATAGGGTTTGGATTTATTCCTGGACTGGGTTAGACGACCACGTTCCTATTTATGCTTCACACAGAGCTGGGATAACAGATATGTGCCATCATGACTTTCCCGGTCTCCATCTCCTGAGTAGCTGGTATTGTAGGCATGAGCCACCATACCTAGCCAATTATTTCTACTTTGATTCAACCATTAGTCTTTGAAATCCTCAGAGTTATTAACCCACTATTATCATAGTAGGTTACCATATCAAGATTGATATTGTTCAATTAAAATGTGGGAATTCAAATGTACCTCAAATACAGTGGTTTTCAATGTATGGGTGAGGGACCATTGCATCCTATGGGAATACATCAGAAGCAAGAATTCTCATGCTCCCTAAACCCATCCCACCTACTATTTCAGAATTTCTGGAGGGTAGCAGCAATCTTGCTCAAGTTTGAGAACTGGCTTTAGTAATTCAAACCTGCCTGCTCTCAAAAGAGTGCATATGAGACATGGTAAGTTGTTAAAATATACACATGATTATACAAGATGAAAGATGTGTAAGCTAGATGATAATAGATCATTGCTTTTCCATTTACCAGAATCTGCTTCAAATTCCATCCAGGCTTGAGAATTGAGATTTCTGTGTTGTAAGTATATGTGAGGTGTAGACATAGTAAAGTCAAGGGAAATCTGCAAACCGAAGACTATGTCATCTCCCCTGGTAACAAACAGTCACAAGCCTGTCATACTGTTTGAAAGTATGCCAAAGGCTGTTCTCTTACATTGTGGAAGCATCTTTGTCATTGCTCCCTCCATGAATGTGTGCTGTTAGTAATCTTGGCCTCTGGTGTCATGGTCTTAATGAGCTTATCAGCCTTTGTGTTTTTACTCACTTCCTTTTTTCTTTTCTTTCACCTTTCTACTTTTAATCTCCATACCATAGCAGATATCTAGTATTATTATGTATTATTTATCTAATATTGATTTAATTTGGAACAAGTTTACATTGCATTTCCTTAAAATTGATACTTGTTATCAAGAGGTATGGTTTCATTGTTTTTCAGTTTGTTTATGCTTGAGATTTTATGAGGTTTCTTCCATTCTCTTTATCTGGAAAATACCTGGTTGGGGGGCGGGGGAGATACCAGAGTAAAGCTAAGCATTTATTACTATATTTTTTATAAGGTTTAAATCCAGTTCTTCCTTCTTACTTATAAAGAGGATTGTTCTATTTGATCCGAAGTAATAAGATCTAGTTCATATGGAAAGCCCACCAGATGAGCCTTGCTTAGTTTCCTATTTTCCCCTCATCTTGTTCCACTCCATTGGCTGAGCCTCAAGGACTGATGAGATCTACTCCTTTCAGATTATTGACTTGCTTATTCGGTGCATATTTCATGAAAGGGTAACATCCATACAGGAAAAAGCACATGGGTATACAGCTCCACATGATCACTATCCACATCAAAAAGATATTACCAGCATCCATGTGCTACATATGTCCCCATTCCTTCCTTATTAATATTTCCTCAGGGTAAACACAACCCTGAATTAGAAATTCAGATGAATTTTGTCCATTAGGAGGCTTTATAAAATCGAGCCATAACAGCTGTAGTCAGCTGTAGTCAGCATTATATTGGCTCAGATATACCCATGTATGCAAGTAGCATTGGTTTGTATCCTTTGCTGGATTTTTTTTTATTGTGAAAATACCATACAGAGGGGTTACAATTACATGTGCAAGATAATCATTACATTTCTTATCAAGCATTGTTGCCTGCTCCTTTGTTTCCTCTTCCCATTCCTTCGCATACCCCCCACCCCCCTACCTGATCTTCCCCCCACCACCAAAGTTGTAAAGTTTGTTTTTTGACATAACGATTTGTACATTTCATTGTTGGAATAGGTCCACCTGTATCCCTATTTAAACAATTTGTTTTTTCCCTTCCCCTCCACAAATTATACCAACCTCAAATACAGTGAAAGCAGGGGTTATACCGTGGGGGAGGGACATACAAAGCAACAAAGAAATCATCTTATAAATATGTTAGAAACAATCTCATGAAAGAAAAAAAAACATTTGAATACTTATCTTGGGATTCATTTCCCTAACATCAACTTATGTGACCTTTTCTGCTTGACTCAGACATATACTAGTTATTGCAAATAAGGGAAACCATTGGACCTATGTTTCTTTGGGCCTTGCTTACTTCACTTAATATAATTTTTTCCAAGTCTTTCCATTTCCTAACAAATGGGGCAATATCATTCTTTCTGATGGAGGCATAGAACGGTTAGGACATTCCTCAACCGAATTCTGCATCCTATTGTTGGACATTTGGATTGTTTCCATTTGGGGGATATTACAACTTCTTGAGCATGTTCTTTGTTACAACTCTGTGTGCATTTCTTTTGAATTGGCAGGAGAGCACTTTCTATGTCAAAGGATATACATTATGTTCAGCTTTAGTAGAAACTGTGAATCAGCTTGCCAAAATGGTTATGACAAGGAATACTCCACACAGCATAGTTCTAGGTGCTTCACATCCTTTCTGGCACTTGATATTAGAACTCTAATTTTGCCATTCTGGTAGATGTGAGTGGTTCCTCATGATTTTAATTTGTATTGGTAACTGGGGATGTTGAGTACCAGTGTTTATGTCTCTTTTATTTTTATCTTTTAAATACACTCTTTTTTCCCCCCAGTCCTGGGGCTTGAACTCAGGACCTGAATGCTATCCTTGAGCTTTTTTTTGGGGGGGGGGTTCCGGTTGTGGGCCCTGAACTCTGGGCCTGGGCACTGTCCTTCAGCTCAAGGCTAGCACTCTACCACTTGAGCCACAGTACCACTTCTGGCTTTTTTTCTTTTTGCTTATGTGGTGCTGAGGAATCGAACCCAGGGCCTCATGCATGCAAGGAAAGCGCTCTACCACTAAGTCACCTTCCCAGCCCCTCCTTGAGCTTCTTTTGCTCAAGACTAATGCTTTCCCACTGGATCCACAGATCTGCTCCTGGTCTTTTTTTTTTTTTTGTAATTTATTGGAGGATAAAAGTCTCACTGACTTTCCTGCCAGGACTAACTTTGAACCATGATCTTCAGATATCAGTCCTACTGAGTAGTGAGGATTACAGGTGTGAGCCACTGGAGCCTGGCTAAATGTCCTCTTTTGAGTAAGTTTTTCAAACTGCTTTTCATTTTCCTTCTGGGACCCTATTGTTGGAAATACCGTGTGTATATTCTCGTAGTTTGTGTCCTTTCATGAACAGCTCTTAACTTTAATGTCTTTAGTCTTTTCCTTTATGGTCCTGTTAAAGAAACCCGTGCATCTCTTGTGAAGATCTTCTTTTGTATTATAGTTCAGAATCTTTTGATGTATAGCTTAAATATATAATCCAGCTAGAATTGGTTTTATGTTCTCACCAATATATAGTATCTAGGGACAATTAAAAATCTGTGTTTTATCATACATTTTTAAATACTCAAATAGTTTCAGATTACAGAAAAGTTTCAGAAATAGTGTAGAATTCCCATGCACTCCTCAGCCCCCCTGGCTTCTCCTCCTTTCATATTCGTGTAGGACATAGCCAAGCAGTCAATATTGATGCATTAACTGAAGTCCATATTTATTTAGCTGTGGCTCATCAGATTTTGACAAATGGAACTGCCATTGACCGTGTGCTCTGAAACCTCAAGCAACAGAAAGTTCACTGCCATAGGAATCACCTGTCCTTGGACTCCTAAGCAGAGTCCAAAGTAGAGTCCAAAAAAAAAGTGTGACCGTGGGTCTGTGGGACCTCTGGAGGTCCTGCAGTTAGAGGCCATTGTAGCTACTCTCTCATCCCCAGTTTTGGAAAATTCTGCCTTCATCATAGTTTTAAATTTGCTTTGTTATAAAACAGCTTTTTCGAGTTCATATTAAAGCCAGATTCCCTGGGGAAGGAGAGCTCGGTGCACCCCTTAGCCCTGGGTGTGAGGGAAGAGCTATGTCCCTCACTGTCTTCCCTTTTTCTTACCTTGGCCTTAGAAAAAATCACCAGGGTTCCTTCTAAGAAAACAAAACACATTGCCAGTGACCCTGCCAGGCTTTCCCCTGATCTTCTCTCATGTCACTTGCCTCTTCTAGACTTAAGTGTGAACCAACTTTAGTGGTACCAATGTGACAGTCTTAACTGTTTTTACCTCTAAATCTAAAAGTACAAACTAGCCGGGCGCCGTTGGCTCACGCCTGTAATCCTAGCTACTCAGGAGGCTGAGATCTGAGGATCGAGGTTCAAAGCCAGCCTGGGCAGGAAAGACAGTGAGACTCCTATCTCCAATAAACCACCAGAAAACCGGAAGTGGCGCTGTAGCTCAAGTGGTAGAGCGCTGGCCTTGAGCTGAAGAGCTGAGGGACAGCGCCCAGGCCCAGAGTTCAAGCCCCACGACCGACAAAAAAAAAAAAAAAAAAGTACTAACTAAACCCCAGTGACCATTTGCGACTTTAAGAGCAGACTCTTGAATTCTACTGAGAACACAAGAAGGCCAGCCAGTCATCTCCATTAATACTTTATGAAACATTCACTACTCTTTAAGCTGGGCATCACACCCACCCTGGATATCAGCTCTGTAGCTGACATAGAGACCCTGAGATGCACACTTAAGACCTTTTGTCTTTGTTCTGCCTCTCCTTAGTACCATGAGCTCCCGGCACTCTGCCAGCCCAGTTGTTTTCTCCAGTGCCAGAAGTTCACCTAAAGAAGAACTTCATCCTGCCGCCTCCTCACAGCTTGCACCTTCCTTCTCTTCCTCCTCCTCCTCTTCCTCTGGTCCTAGAACATTCTACCCCCGTCAGGGAGCTACCAGCAAGTACCTGATTGGATGGAAAAAACCCGAAGGAACTATTAACTCCGTGGGATTTATGGACACAAGAAAGTAAGAGTTCTTTTACTTCTCTTGCTGAGTGATTTGCTTTCAAGATGGCACAGAACAGAAAGGGTTTGGACAGTATCTTACAAAGAACAAAGTCAGGCTATGGGGTTTGGAGGCATTGGTTTAGTGGAAGGATTATTTTTCTTTCCCAAATAAACTTTTCTTAAATTGTTTCTCTCCCTTATTCCCTGAAGATTTACTGCAGAACATTTGGATCTGAGACTCTTGGCTCCCTGAGGAAACAGTATGTCTGAAGGGCACACTTCAGAATAATTGAGCCTCTGGTGCTAAGACTGCTTCTAGAGCCTCTGATTCTATCCGTCTCTACCTTAACATAAGACAGTTTCACTGTATCTCCCAGGCCAGCCTGGAACCTGCTCTATAGCCCAGGCTGGCCTCATATATCCTTATCCTCCTACCTCCTCACAAAGGCTGGGAGCACAGTCTGGGTTCAATATTAGAAAATGAGAGAGTATACAAGAGGATAAAGGACTTTTTGACACAGTATAGCCAAAAGTTAAGTGGTTCTTTTAGTTGTTTTGGTTTTATGAGGGTTAAGTTTTAAATTCATACTTCTCTAGTAAGCATGGTGCTAATTTTGGCACAGCAGAACTAATAGTTTCCTATGAAGAATGATTTGCTCATCAGACTTTATTTCATGTTTCAGTAGGATTCGGTTAACATGTAACTGGGTGGATTGTGATGTAAACAGAAGTCGTTCTCTTCTTTAACATATGTCTGTTGACTCCCCTCCTCTACAGCCTGTCATGCCTTTGGTTTTCCCCATATCTTCCCTTCCTTCCCAGGCGTCATCAGAGTGATGGCAATGAGATATCCCACACTAGGCTGCGTGCCTCAACCCGGGACCTCCGGGCATCCCCCAAACCAACCTCCAAGTCCACCATTGAAGAGGATCTAAAAAAACTCATCGACCTTGAAAGCCCAACTTCTGAATCACAGAAGAATTTTAAGGTACAGGAAAGGGCTTAGGATAAAAAGCAATTAGAGTTGTAAAGTTCATTTTTCGACATAACGACTTGTACATCCCATTATTGCAATGGGTCCACCTGTATCCCTATAGGGGGGAGGATTGGGTGGGGGGCAGGAGGAGGATGGGAAGGGATGGGAAGGGGAAACAAAGGAGGAGGCTACAATGCTTGATAAGAAATGTACTCATTATCTTGCCCATGTAGTTGTAACCCCTCTGTACAGTATTTTCACAATAAAAAAAAAAAAAAGCAATTAGCCATGATGGAACTGTAGGTCAAAGTTCTACCCTCCAGGGGGCACTGGTTATTAGCTCCTCTTCACTTGATCCTCCTTCCTAACCTCACCCAGTTTTCTGGTGATTTTTCACAGTGCTCTCCCCACTCAGTCTCTTCACTCTTGGTGCCTATTAACCTGCCCCTGCCCCACAGCTGTTGCTTCTTCTAATGTGTCCTACTTAAGGTTCATGGTCCTTGGTCCTCATATGACATTGCTTCACAGAATTCTGCCCCTTCCACAAGGCCTTCAGTGCCTTCTACCTCTAGAGGGTTCCTCATCCTGCTCTCACAGAAGCCCCCAGCTCACCTGCTGGCCACACAGGGTGTGTGCTCCCCAGGAACCAGCAGACCTGCCTAGTGGCTAATCACAGCATACCATTCCAAAAAGAGACGGACCTCTTCAGTCTAGCAAACCCAGTCTTCATCAGTGTCTTTTGAACATTTCAGATCTCTGTTCTTAAACCTTTTCTCTATTTCCCTCAGAATTCTTGATGCTTCATAACTTTCCTAAAGTCCTGTCTTCTCCTCTACTAGCCCTGAGTACTGGTTTAGTATTTGTATTCATGTATCCGTTCCAGACTTGTTTTGGATCACAGAGTGAGGTTTTGTTTGTTTGTTTGTTTGGTTTGGGATGAGGGTGGGGACACTGGTGTTTGAACTCAGAGCCTCCTACTTGTTAGGAAAGTACTCTACATACAGCTGAAATACACCTCCAGGCCTTCTTTGCACTGGTTATTTTTGAAGAAAAATCTTGATTTCTGCTAAGGATGATCCTTCCTATATGATAAGTTCCAGACACGTGTCTGGACTATAATCTGTCTACTTGTTGGAATGACAGGCCCATAACACTCTTCCCAGCTATTGATTAAGAAGAGGTCAACTTTTCTGCCCACACTAGCCTTGGACTTCGATCTGCTCAATCTCAGCCTTCCAATTAGCTAGGATTATAGATAGGGGTCACCAGCATTCATCTAAAGTTTCCTTAGTTCAATAATTTAAATTCCGTCTGAAGGGTCTGGAAAGCTTTAATTTCATAAGTACTTGGAGAATGGATTGAAAATGGAAGCTACAATCCCTCCCCCTCACCGCTTCTTGCTGAGCAGAGGAGAGAGGTATACCAGGCAGGAGGTGCCATGTGTTCTTGGCACTTCTAGGCTTTCACAGCCCATGTTGTGCATTTGTGTGTGTGTCTATATGTATGCATACACACCTATGCATGTTTTTCCCATGTTGGTCAGATAAACCTCCTAAACTCAAAAAATCGACATTTGCAGGAATTCACTGTGTCCCAAGGACCACTCTGAAGTGGTCCACTCTGAAGGACCACTCTGGAAAACAAATGATTTATTAACATGATTTACTATATTACCAACTTGTTTTATAGATGCAGCCATTCTTCTGTCATTTCTGTTTCAGAAGCCAGCACTTAGCAGTTGTGATTCATCATCCAGGGTACAAATGGTTTCCTTAGTAACCTTGCAGAAGATTTTGCTAGAAACTTCTTTATCCATCAAAACCCAAAGAAGTATATTAAAAATTTTAAGTATCAGTTTCAAAATAAAAATTATTACAGATATTTTTCTTTGAGGTCAGAGGAAATAAAACTTGCCCAGGAAAGGATCTTTCCACTAATTGCTACTTGAACATTTTGGCAAAGAACAAACAAATTAAGAGCTCTCATTTTTTTTGATTTATTCATGCAGTGGAAATAATTGAAGGCAAATGTCTATTTTGCCCTTATTGTAGGCCTTGGCTTTCAATTTCAAAATGAATTTGACATTTCTATTTGAGTCAGGGGTGCACTTTGTTGTTCTGTTGACTCTGTTAACATGAGACCCTCTACAAAGAAAGTATGTCTGCTGGCTCTAGCCTACTGCAAGGGGCTAGCTGAGAGCAAGAGCTGGGAATGTGCTGGCTCTCTTTGGTTTGTTCCCTTCTCCTTGAGTTGATTTAGTTTCAGATGAGTCTAGCTAAGTAACTCCATGTGTCTTCTGAGAGCCATCATCTAAATGACCGGGTTTTTGCTTTGTCAGGGAGCATGCCTGAAGAAGTCTCCCAGGCTACTCCTGGCTCAAAGACCCAAACCACTGTGGCAGGCTTCAAGTTACTGGTAGAGGCCAGCTTAGGGCCATGATACTTGTGACTTACAGTGGCTTTCTAGGATGACCATTGCTATTGTCTGAGCTATTGTCTGTCATTTCAAGGCTCATCTGCCAGTAACAGGACTCCCTATTGCAGGACATGACAGTACTCTACTGGACAGGCTGGAGCCCAGAGTATCCAAGCAGCTGCCCTGAGCTCTGCCTGGAAAACAGTGACAGAGCATCCATCACCACAATCTAGGAGGGCTGGGGAGGGGTGGGAAGGGACACCTTCCTTCCTGAGCACAGTTTGGCAAGAGAATAGTGAATGGCATATGGTTTGACAAAGCAGTCAGGGTGTTCTGGAAAACCGGGTAGGATTGCACACCTTTGAGACTAGGAATTGAGGAGGGAGGAGGTGAGGTGCCACACCAGCATTTTTGTGTAAGATAGGAGCTCTGGGAAGGTTGCGTCCTTCTATTCCCAACCTGCCTGCCTGTGGTACAGGATGCTACAGCTTCAAGTAAAGCATGCCACCCAGAGGATCTTGAAGTCTATTACTATTTCCCAAAAAGAGCAAAAATAAGATTTAGTAACAGGTTTTGAAGACATAGGTCTAAGCTCTAGAGGTTGGGCTTGGCAGGCAGAAGCTTTCTGAGATAGTCCTAGAAGGCAGCAGAGGTGATCTAATTTTCAAAACCACAAAAAACTATAATCAGAAAACCAGTTAGCCTCTTCTTCTCATAGGTGCTTCTTCTCATAGGTGAGGGAGGAAATTGCCACCTCCGCACCAAACCAGATTCTCCTGCAGAGCACTCGCTGCAGCAGCTGGACTTCCTCATGAGCATCTCATGGACCTGGCTGAACTAGGCTTGGATTTTTAAAAGTAAACATGCTTGGACCAGGCACCAGAGACAAACACCTGTAATCCTAGCTACTAGGAGGCTGAGATCTGAGGATGGTAGTTTAAAGATTGACCTTATCTGCAATTAGCTACCAAAAATCCAGAAATAAAGGTGTGATTCAAGTAGAGTAGAGTAGTGTAAAGTACTAGTACTAGCCTTGAGCAAAAAGCTAAAGGGACATCACCCAGACTCTGAGTTCAAGCCCCTGGGACTAGTACAAAATATTAAAAAAAGTAAACTTTTTTTTCCCCAGTTGGTTTTGGCCTTGGACTTCTTTACCCTGTGCCTAATGAATGGTGTGTGCAGAAGCTCTGCCTCTTGTGTGGTGGTATCTTTGTCTTGATTAACCCATGGCTTATTAAACGTAAAAATGCAAGGACCTAGCTCTAGGTTTCTGGATTTGTATTATAGGAGAGCCGTTTTCAGTCACTCTGCATTCTCACTGTGGTGGAAAGTACCCTAGTGTCTTCCTGCCAACAGTGACTCTGCTCCTCTTCCCATCTTCACCCCCTGTTGTTTCCCATCAGTGTGAACAACAGCCCATGAGGACCTGAACCTGAGGAGGGATAACTTGAGTGTTCACAGGACAGGACATGCTGGTCTCTAGGTTGCAGTTTGTGTCTGCTGTTTCTCAGTTAAAAGGATTCTCAAAGTTTTGCTTCTTGTGGAAAAAATCTCAACTGAAATCTGATTTGGTCACCAAAGTCAGAACTTATCCACAAGAAACCTGTCTGGAACTATTTGTCATTTTGTTTTTTGGTTCTGGTCATGGGCCTGGATGCTGTCCCTCAGTTCTTCAGCTCAAGGCTAGCGCTCTACCACTTGAGCCACAGCGCCACTTCTAGCTTTTTTCTTGCTTATGTGGTGCTGAGGAATCGAACCCAGGGCCTCATGCATGCAAGGCAAGCACTCTACCACTGAGCCACCTTCCCAGCCCACTATTTGTCATTTTGGTTTAAATATTTGTCATTGATAAGACTGATTTCTGTGTTACTTCATACATAGAATCCAGGCACCGTGATTTCTGTCTGTAATCCCAGTACTCCGGAGGCTGAGGAAGGAGGACTGAAAGTTTCTGTCTTGAGAGGTTCAATTAGTGTAACTTCATAATTAATTCTTATTGAGTCATCTATTGTTCAAGTTATTTTATTTTGATAATCAAATGTCTCTGTTACCAGCAAGCACGTTATCACTTGACAACTTACGAGGCTGCTCTCCCTGCTGGGTGGCTCTGACAAGTTGTTGTACAAAGAATTTCATTTCAGCATGTCAGTTTATGTGAGAGTATAGTGCATCTTGATTGTTGTTACCTTTTCCATTGTTCTCCCCCATCTCTCCAATGACACTCATCTGCTCAAGTTGCCTGGCTCCATGTTTACCTGTGTACATTGAATATAATAACTGCCCACCCTTCCATTGAATATAACAACTGCCCACCTTTCCTCTCTCCAATTATCTGCCCTTCCCCCCCCCCACTTTCAACAACACATTTCAGCTTCCTGGTATTTGTTTCGTTAAACTAAGTTAGTTGTCCAAAGGAGTCACATCATTAGGATCTTCCCCTGTATATACCACATTTTAGTTAATTTATTTGTGTATCTATACAAAATGTTTTTTGCCACCTCTGATGAACAGTATTGTGGTCAGCCAGAACTCCACTTAAAACTTATGGTAATCCTGCCAGCTGTTGTGCTCTTGTTTTATAGCTGAGAAATCAAGCCCAGAGAGATTACATGATTTGGTCAAAGAGGATTCAAATAAAACATTTTTCTGACCCTAAGTCTTGCTCTTATCCACTGCATATAATATTGATAAAATCCACTAAGTTCTAAGTCTGAGTTACAGATGGACCCTGCCATGCCACACTCCAGCAGCCAAGGAATGAAGTAACAACTGGCAATTCCACTTCTTAAGGATGGGGAAATAGATGAGAGCCCCATAATTGGAAGGGGCTCATCTAGAACAGTGGCCACATGACCCCTCCCACCCCAACCTTGCTCTAGAGTTTCTAAGCCAGACACTGATGCCTGCTTGTCTCCCCTGTTTTCCAGTTCCATGCACTGTCCTCCCCTCAGTCTCCTTTTCCCCCAACGCCTATCTCGCGGCGAGCTTTGCACAGGACACTGTCAGACGAGAGCATTTACAGCAGCCAGAGGGAGCACTTCTTCACCTCAAGGGCTTCATTTCTGGACCAAGCGCTGCCCAATGATGTCCTTTTCAGCAGCACGTACCCATCTCTCCCCAAGTCCCTGCCACTGCGGAGGCCGTCATACACCTTAGGAATGAAGTCATTGCATGGTAAGTGTGCCTGCCACTGCAGGTGGTCAGTGGAGGGCTTCCCGCTCCATGCACCTACCCTTCCCTTCTGTGAGCCCTTTTGTCCCACATCAGTCACCCGGTATGCCTGTTTAAAACAGATTCCTAGGCCTCACCCAAGACCTGCTGAAGTTGAATCTCCAAAGGAATAGTCTGGAAGTTTGTAATAACAACATCCCAGCTCCTGCTGGGACTGAGTAGACATGGAAACACTAGATTATTTTTCAGAACTATTCCCAGCCTCCTATAAGCCAGACCTGCCATTGTCTTCTGTCTTTCCCAGGCTGTGACAATATTGCCTACAGGGTCAGCCACCCATCTGAAGATTCATCCCTTCATCCAGCATTATTAGTTAAGGAAATGGGTACCTTGCTCATCTATGCTATGTTTGCTCAGAGACCTAACTAGGTTCCAGTTCATTAATGACCATGTTTTGGGGACTTTAGGTTTAAGTTTTAGTCTTTTCCTTTATCATGTGCAGATCCACTTGGCAGTTTCCCTGGCTTAGCCCAGCACACACCTGTTGAATCACACCATGCTCTAACGCTTAACTCCCATCTTTTTTTCCTTCTGTGAATTCTGCTGTAGCTTTTCTCTTTTGTTTATTCAGATGTACATTTATTCTCCTTTTCAGAAGCTGTATTTTCTAAGCCTGCTGTTTGCCCTGCAGCATTCTTGAGCACCCACGCTCTTAAATATGTCTTCCTATCTCCACACTGCTTGGCAGCACAGTCCCCCTCTCCCTCTCACCCCTGCAGACACACTCAGCATGGTGCTGTCTTCCTCTGTCCCTCTTCCACCTATATATGAACAAGTCTCGCTTTCCTTTGCTACAGAAAGTCATTCCCAGTAAGTCAAAATGCACACATGAAATGATCACTTCCTGCCATTGGACTCTAGAATAAGCCTCCTGATGGTAACTGAACATGTCCCTCCCACTTTGTGCTGAATCCCATTACTCCTGCAGTTTTACTTGGATACTATTCCATTCCTTTTTTTAAACAATAAAAAGCCCTGTGTGCACCCTGTCTTCATGCCCATTATCACAGTGGGCCCTTTCTTCCAAGAAGCTCACGTTCCAAGAGAACAGCCTGGAAATCTGGCTCCCAGATTTCTCCCAGGTCACTGGCAGCCTGGGGGTCAAGGCTGAGTGAGCCTGCAGAGTGCTGGGAGCAGGAAGGGAAGGCACAGGCCACCTCTTCCAGCCTTCCCACCCTATCCTCTGGCTTCTCTGAAAGCCACATGGCAGCTGGGGTGATTTCATGATTTCAAGCAATCCTTGTTGGGCTGATCTCTCTGCCCTTGGCTCCTTTAGTGACTACCACTGAAATACTTGGGGGATGAAAAAGCATTTTGTTTTGTTTTGTTTCTTCCCCTTATATGGGAATTTGGGTCCCAGAGATAAAAGGGCAGAGGGTTGTGAGTGACACACAAAATTGTCTGTGCCACCTACTTACCCTTGGTGGGAGCAAGTTTAAATAGGAATGAGCATTTAATATCTGCCAGTATTTGCTGCCTTCCATTTACTCATAATTTTTCTAATTTTAAGCACATTAATAACTAGCAGCTGCACTTCAGAGCAGTTCTTTACGTAATTTGAAAGGGAAAACAAGCACTAAATATACTCTAGCTTACCAAGCTGGCATAAGAGATGAAAACTTTTTAACCCCTTATAAACAGGTACTTGTAGAGCCATATAGATTTTTTTTAAGTATAAGTTCTACTTTGAGCTGTGCGTTTGGTGGACTTACAGTCACGTTCTGAGATGTCCTTCTCATGGAATTGCACACTCGGCCATGGTTCCATCCCAGCTTCTGCCTCTTGAGCTGTGCCCTCCTGCCCCTGCAGCCTTTCCTTTTTCCTTTCTGTTGTCTGCCTCCATAAACATGAGCAGTGGCAATGTGCCCTCAGGTGGCACAAACTGGCTCCAGTGTGTGTTCCTCTCTGCCCAGACAGCTTAAGGTTGTTATGTCCACTGCTATAGAGATGGAGTACTCGTGTGCAACTAACTGTCACCCTTAGAAAGAAAACCACCATAACCAAGGAGTTTGTTTGTGTGATGCCCCAGATCTTGGGAAGGAAAGTGATACAGGTATCAATCCAAAAGCCTCCTTGTGGGCCTCCTTTGGTCACCTAGCAGTCCCACATATTGGGATTTGTTTCTCATACTACCTGCATTAGTCTGGCTGTGGGGGCCATGATACTCTGAGGGCACAGAGCACTGGACCTCTCCAGTCTCAGGAAGAGAGCCTATGGAGACTGCGGTCAGATCCAGGTTCCTAGTCCAGATAAAAATATAGTAAGCCCAACTAGCCACACTGCTGGCTTACACTTATAATCCTAACTACTCAGGAGGCTGAGATTTGATGATCACATTTGAAGCCAGCCCAGGCAAGAAAGTCCATGAGACTCTTTATCTCCAGTTAACTCCTACCCCCCCCCCAAAAAAATTTTTTTTTTTAAGTTGGAAGTAGAGCTGACTCAAGTGATAGAGCACTAGCCTTGAGCAACAAAGCTCAGTGACAGTGCCCAGCACTGGCACAAACAAAAATGAAAGACTCAGCTGTCTCCTAACAGTAGTAAGCATCCTTGGGCTGGCTGTCTCTTGGAATAGGTGTCTTCCTAGCCTGAATCCCTTGACTTCAGGAGGGGAAACTCAAAGAGTAGCGCTGCCCTAGACCCAACTGAAAACAGACGGCTCCTGCAAAGCAGAACTACTGTCTTTTGTCTGGGTGCAAAATTTACATTCTCATGACTCACTCCCAGGAGCGAGATGATGGGAAGTTATTTTTAAAATGAGGAGAGACAGAGAAGTCAATTCTTATTTCAGGTTAGCTTTAGAATGGTCACTAATAACCTACTAGACTACAACAAATGCCAGCAACAACTAGCCAGCAACAGATAGCTTACAAATCAATCATTATGGGAAATGGGTAAGGTCTTAAGTAGTTCTACTGTGGGCACAAGCACTAACTATCCTATCTTTTATCCCCTGGTGCAGGGGAGTTCTCGGCCTCAGACAGCTCCCTCACCGACATCCAGGAGACACGAAGGCAGCCCATGCCTGACCCTGGCTTGATGCCCCTGCCTGACACTGCCGCAGATTTGGACTGGTCCAACTTGGTAGATGCTGCCAAAGCCTATGAGGGTGAGTCTGTCCACTGATGATCCAGATAGTATGGCTCAGGAACCTGCAGCACCATGTTGTCATTTGCAAAGAGTGAGATCAAATCTGTCTACTCTGCCATCCTGAGCACACTTCACCTGCACAGCTGGGGCCCAGTGGGGCTAACAGTTACTGAGTGCTCAGTAGGGCAACACCCTGGCTGAGCACATGGTCTCCCCAGCTCAGGATGGAACCTAGTATTTCTTCTACCCAGGAATCTATGCATGGATACCTCTCTTCTCCCATAGCTAGAGAGGGTAAAGCATTCCAGCATTCATATAAGAATGTAAATTCTCATGTTTCACAAAGTTAGCATTGCAAAGCACACAGTTGGGGATATCAGGATGCTTGACCTACTTGGTTGTGACCAGTCTGGATAGATGTGGGATGCTTTCTTGGCCCTTCATGTTTAGTGCAGTAGCATACCTGCTGACTGTGTTGTTCCTGTGCCAGCAGCCTTCTGACTCTGTACTAGCTTTAGGCTAGAGGTTCTATAATGCAAGGCCTCAGATGGGCGTGGTCCTAGTTTGCTAAAATGAAAAAAACTACAAGCAGTGAATTTTTTTGACATAAGGTTGCCAATTATTATTCTTTGAATAAAGACTGGTTTTGTTCTTATCATTCCAAAACATTCGGTACTAAAAATATCCCTTATAAAATCATGATAGCAAATAATTGGGGGAGGTGTGGTTATTAATCTTACTTGAGAGAATTGAATGTTGCTATTCTGTCAAGTTTCAGGTTGGGGATGAAATTCCTAGGCTTCAGAAGTCAGCAGTCCAGCAACCAGGGAGCAGTGGACAGTGAATTCTCTTGCCTCCTTTGTGTTTATTTAGCTAATGGAAATTCCCAAGTATTAACTTGATTTCTCAAATTGTTGGTTAATCTGAGAAGGATTTTAGGAAGGAATTTGTAATACAGAAAGTAGGGACTTGGGCTAAAGGCCACCTCTTCGAGCCTTCCTATCCCCATCCCCTCCTCATGCTTCCCTGAAAGCCACGTGGTTACTTCATGGTTTCAAGGAGTCCTTATTGGGCCATAGAGTGGCCAGGCATCTTGTGGGAAACACACTTAAGGAAGGGTTAAGACTTCAGTACACAGGCATCATCACTGAGTGAAGAGCTTTGGTCCAAAATTTAGCACAAGGCCTCTTTCCAGGGAAACATTAGTTAATAGCTACTTTGATGAACAGGGAGAGAATAGACTAAAACTGACTCATAGCAACTAGTTTATGAAAGGAAGTTACCATGTTACTCTCCTTTATAACCAAAAGAATAATATTTCTCCCTGTGAGAGTTAGGAAATAAGATAACCAGGGAGAGAATAGACTAAAACTGATTCATAGCAACTAGTTTATGAAAGGAAGTTACCATGTTATGGTCCTTTATAACCAAAAGAATAATATTTCTCCCTGTGAGGGTTAGGAAATAAGATCACCGGTATGTCCCGGGACTTTGATTAGAATGTACTAGTCAGGTAGGCCATTCATTGAGTTTTGGGAGACAGGCCCCAAGGATGCAGTTCCAGAACATTCAGTTGTTTTCTCCTCTCCCTTGCAGTCCAGAGAGCCTCATTTTTTGCTGCTAGTGATGAAAACCATCGCCCCCTGAGTGCGGCGTCCAACAGTGACCAGCTTGATGAACAGGCTCTGGTGCAGATGAAGGCATACAGCAGGTTGGTCAACAGTTGTAAGGCCCCACTCTGCCCTGCATATCACCCCAAGAGCAACGGATGCAACAGAGGAGATGGATGACACAAGGTTTTGCCGAATGAGGCTCGTCCTGGCGGTGATGCCTCTTTACTTTTTAGTCAGAACGCCCTCTAACAGAGTACTGCAAACACAAACTGTTCTTGGATGACTTAAGGTCAAAATCATGAATATCTCTCACTATTGAATTATGAAATCAAAATTGTAGGATATCCATCATTTGTTTCTGGGGGCGTAATTGCAAGAGAAATGATTAGTATTAAATGTCCCTGGGCCCTGTACAATTTAGTCCTGGAATCTGGCTTGTTAATCACTTCCCCAACTGCCATTGTGGCCATGCTGTAAATATGTCCACATCATAGCATGCACCTCAGAGTCCCTGTGTTATATATATATGCCTGAGAGACGCGTAACACACCAAGCGAATGAGCAAGGGCGGGAGGCTCAGCAGGTTTTCTGTGGATAGAAAGCCTGGACTTGATGACCACCATTTAACTGCAGAAACTGTGTTTCATGTTTTCCTCTTAGTTTAAAATGGTGAAGTTACAAGCTAGATGTGTTATATTTCTGTATATGAAAGCACCCAGTGGTCAGCCGTGGAACATACAGAATAATCCCATCAGTTTGAAATCTCTCTCTTTAAAACCATCTGAGGACGATTAAGAATCCAGGGATGTAAGCTAGGTGTAATTGATGCAGACCTATAATCCTGACCATACATTCAAGACCCACCTGAGCTATATAGAGTTGGCCATGTCTCATAAGATAAAACAAAATAAAAACAAAGAAGGTAGACATCTATTAAATGTGGTCAAAGCAGACAATAATAGGAAAAGGAAGGTTGCTGTGGTCACACTGATGGACTATGGGACTAAGGTTTGAAGACTTCTCAACAAACTTACAGGGGCGTGCGCTTAGAAGAGAAAAGCACACGTGATTTCCCGTGCATTGTGAATGTAACAGAGATGCCTCATTCTCTTTCACCACTAGGATAACAAAGGTGAGCAGAGCAGCAGTTTGGTTATTGAGAGTCAAAGCAGAGTCCAGAATGGACCTTCTCAGGATAACATTTCCAATAAAGAGAAGTAGTCACACTTTTCTTGGGGGAGAGACTGTTGTCTTAGAATCTTAGGATGAGGGTGAGTTGGACTCCGCGTTCAGAGTGGACTGAGCAAATGCAGCTGGGGTCGAATGTGCTTTAACATACTGTCAGTGCACTCGGACACAGAATTCATTTTGAAGAAGCTTTACAAGACCAGTGCCTGAGCATTTTGTCAGGCCTGGCAGGCCCTTGGGCACCTTGTCCCCACACGCCATTGTTTCTGCTCCCATTCTGCCACATCTCTGGCTTTCCCCCATCCAGGTATGACCAGCCTGTTTCCACATCATGGATGGCAGCCACCTCTTCCCAGTTAAAAGCCACTCATTGTTATCTCTTGGTTGTCTTGTCTTAAAAGTTCAGAAGTCATTATCATTCATTTGCCAGGTGCCTGCCCTTACTTCAGGCCACATGGGCCTTATCTGTTATAGACTAAGAATTTGCAAAAGGCATCAGCACAGTTCACTTCACATCAGGAATTCTAACTTGAACTTTGGTTTTTGAAGTAAAGAATTTCTTTTAAAAATACCTATTATCCCATGATTGAGACAATTTGGGGTCACCACCTTTCTTCTTTGGGCTCACCACCTCTTTTCTTTGGGCTCTGGAAGAGGGCAGCTACACATTTTCCCAATGAAAATTTCAAGTTCTCTGTGAAAGAATCTAAAGTCATGCATATGGCTAGAATTTGTGCAGGAAATTTTTAACAGCTCAAATTCAGGTGTGAGGGGGAGATAAAGAGTTGACAGAGGTCTGCAGCCGAGGGTCTGGATTGTGGAAGCACTCCTGGTCTGTGGTCTGCTTGGCCTTCCAGCCTCCTGCACCTCCTTTGAGACCCCACTAGTCTGAATAGCACTTAAATAAAACTCAGTTAAGCCTGGTGCCAATTGTAATAGCACACAATTAAAGGCATTAAACTTTTGAAACATGTAATGTTATTTTTTTTAATATTTGGAGGTATATAGACTAGTGTTGTAGACATGAGTATAGAAGCATAGCTACAGGCGCAAGAGTGGTTACAGACCATTGTTTTGGGACTCAGAGACCTGCCTGTCCTGGTGGCCACAAGCAGATTCTGCCTGAACTCTCTCCTACACAAAGCACCAAGCTCATAGAAGAGATCTGAGGAATCATTGCACTGTGTGACTGTTGCTGCTGCCAGAAAATACCTCTTGTGCTTCCAGAGACCTTTCTTGCTCATAGTCAAGCAGTCTTTTGTCAGAAGATGTGTCATCCTTAACAAAGGAAACCATTGATTGACTGCTGTTCAATCCTGTATTATCTTTTGTTAAGATCACCATTTTTCTCTTTTAAAGTAGAGATGCACATGAAGTTGCCATACTGAGTAATTTGACATTGCAATCCATGTTACAAATACAGCCTCCTCAGGTTTTTAAAGGAGAGCACCACCCCAGCTATGGCGGCACTTGCCAGCATGGCCTTTTGTCTCTTGTTCCCGCAGTAAGGATTCCTCTCCCACTCTGGCTTCTAAAGTGGACCAGTTGGAAGGTATGCTGAAGATGCTTCGAGAAGATCTGAAGAAGGTACACATTCTCTTAATTCCCAGTCTGGAAACACTCTGTCTTGACTATTACTGTCAATGTGTTAGTAGAGCCAGGTGTGGGCTTTTTCCTTATGCAGTTGTCCTGTCCATGAGTCCAGGGGGTTGTGTGGAGCTCCACTCCCGCTGACACACAATGTGCAGAGACCTTCATTGTTGCACATACAGAGTAATTGTTCCCTCCTTTACGAATGCCTTTGAAGCTCAGTCAGGCCTATCTAGACCCTCTTGTGGCCTTGCCAGCCTCTGTGTAATGTGTCATTCCCACCTACCTTGGCATTGTTGTTCAGGCTTTTGCATAGGAGCAGTGGACACTTTTGTTTCTTTAGTACCTCTGACTTCATCAAGACAGCAGCCACCAAAAAAAAATGGCCTAAAATTCAAGACAGCCCTTCTTAACAAATACATACTAATTGTTCACATGCTGAGCTAATCCTGTAGTAGTAAATCTGTTTAGAGGCCCTGGGCTTAGAGCGGCTGTGCCTCCGGGACCAGGCCATGTAGGCAGGTGTTTTGTGGAATGAAGAATGGAAATGGGCTCATCGAAGGGATTGATAGCTACTCCTCCTGAAGGCTGGGCAAGGTAATATCAGCCCTCCTAGTTTGATTCTGCCTTACTTTACCTCCCAGGAAAAAGAAGACAAAGCCCACCTTCAGGCTGAAGTGCAGCACTTGCGGGAGGACAACCTGAGGTTGCAGGAGGAGTCACAGAACGCCTCTGACAAGCTGAAGAAGTTCACAGAGTGGGTCTTCAATACCATAGATATGAGCTAGGGCTGCTGAGGGGAGAGGGGGTGGCGCGCCCTCTGGTGGTCTCCTGAAGCCCCTCGTTCATGCCTTCGAAAGCATTCTCAGAGCATCTTCCCAGCTTCCCACTTTGCCCCCTTCTGGGGAGTGCACAACACAACTGCAGATCCACAATCATTATCTGCCTTTTGTAGAAAAGCAAAACAAAAAAGTAAATAAAAATTTTAAAAAGTAAAATAAAAGTTTAACTGCTAAAATGTGAATGTCTTTATTTTTTTGCACAATATCTTTATCTGTTATGTATAAAAAGAAACTGGGCCTAGGATCAGGTCCCTCCTGGCCCATCTGCCTGTATTTCCATCAGCTTTCTGATCTACTTCAGGTAACCCAAGCTTTCCCTGTTATCCTGCAAAATATCATTGTCCTAGAGAAATAAACATTTTTTTAAAATCATTTATTTGGGGAGTAGGAGGGTTCTTTCTTTATCTTCTTTCCTAACACCAGAGAGGGCATCTTTGAGAAAAGTCCCACCTCCCTTGTATATGAGCTGGGACTGTTTGACCTATCACCAGAGCCCAGCAGGATTGGAGACATTCACAATAGCCAGCCAGTAACCCAGAGAGGCACCATATTGCCAGGCCTGCAGGCCATACCCCCTTCTGACCCCAAACCCTGATGTCACCTTCTGCCTGTTCTTTCTAGGGGCTCTTTTTAGTTTGGCTTAAATAAACCCCACTAAATTGGAATCAACCTCTCTTACAGAGTCCTGGCTCCAAGCATTAATTGGTTTCCAAATTCTGCCAAACTAGAACCTTACCTGTATACACATTGAATGCATTTTGGTCAAAAGTATATAGTAGTTGTTAGAGATTTTAAAAGATGTAGCAACATTGCTTCTCAAAATGACTAAATAAATAACTTCTCTAGGAGAAATCAACAGTGAATGTGAGACCATGAATTTTAATGCTTGGTCCTTGGGAGCAATGACTGTAATAGAATGAGCTTTTGGAATCTGCATGCTCCAGTGTGAAATTTAAGCACGGCATTTTCTGCATCCTTTTGTGGCCATCCAAAGGACTCTGCTGCAGAAATTATTAATGTGCTGTTTTCCCTGTCTAGTGATGCAGGCTGTTCTGGGGCCCTGGGCCTCACCCCTGCAGAGCATGAAGACTCGGGGGGCCAGCCAGTGTTGACTGAATTGAGAAGACTCTTTTATTTCATGCCTTCATAATTGTCACTAAACTGGCCCCTCTGCCCCTTCAGTGGTGACGCTGATCTAAGGGAATGTTCAGCCAACTTAGTGGTTTGTGCTTAGAAGTCTCCGTCCTAAGTAATCTCAACTGGTTTGTACTCCATTCCTGAGAACAGGAGGGCTCCCTCCCACCCCCGCACTTAACCTTCCGCCAGATTTTTCTGCTACCGTTTCATTTATAATTGTGATTTCTCCATGGGATTTTTGTTGTTGATGCTGTTGTTGGCATTTCTATCATGGAAGTAGGAAGATTTCAGAGTACTTTGTAAAGATTTCAACCTGTCTGTCCCTCTCTAACCTGTATGAAGGAGATTATGCATTGCCTGAAATCCTTTGTAAATGAGAAGCACTGCTATCATCCACACACTCTGTGTCTTGCTTACCCCTCTGAGTTTTGTTTTCATTTTGTTTCCCATTTTCTTCTGGGACTTGGGGCAAGCTATTTATTAGAGTTTTGCAACAGAGTTCTTGTTTGAAGCCTCTAAAGACTACTTGTAAAATCAAACAATAAAATTCATTTTAAACTCTCTTGTAAAATGTGTTGGTGTTGTTTGCCTAGTGTTTTCTTCCTTGAAAGACCACCCAGTAACTCACTGACCTTCCTTGCTGCGCCCTATTTTTCATTGAGCTCCGTTAACACTAAAGATGAGTCTTGAAAGATGGTCTTCCAGCATTTTAATATGCTTGCTTGCATGTCCATGGAGAGTTCCCATTTTGCTTTACTGTTTGTGACTTGGTTTCCTCTTCCTTTTCCACATGTAGGTCTTAGCTAACAGTGTTATCATTCCCTGAGACCTGCACACTTGTGTACTGCTTACTACACACCCGAGTTCTCAGAGGAAGTTGTTGTGTGCTCAGGGAATAGAATTGCCTGTTAATATTAGGCTATGCAAAAATATAATTGGAAAAGTTAATCTACTGGAAAAAAAAATCAATGTATTCTAAAGTCAAGCAGAACCTTTTTTTTTTTTTTTTAATCCGCCACATCACGTTCCTCTCCAATGGTGCAGCTAATTGAGAACTAACAGGAGGTTTTGTTTTTTTGGGTGATTTTTGTTTGTTTGTTTGGTTCGACAGTTTGGCAAATTCTAGAATTAGAACGTAGGATGAGAATGGATGCCACAATATTTTGATTGACAGGCTGAGAAGCTCTGTTTAGACTGCTTCTAAACATGGCTTGAAAGGTTTATACCATGCTTCTGAAGGGTTTGACATGGATTAGGAGTTCTTCAGGACAGATGCCATTGGCCTGCATTGATAGATGGAGGATTCTCGTCCCTCAGTGGACTGGAGAGGTCCATGGGCCAGGCTCAGAGTCTGCTGCAGGTGATAGCTGGGTGGAGTTACCAGCTCCTTAGGATGGGGATTAAAAAATGGTAATTCAGGAGGCAAGGAAAGAGATGAAACAAATGTAATCCTTTTGCTTCTAGCTAAAGGTAGGATGATCTAAAGCCAGATTCCTGTCTCAGTGCAATGTTCCAGCATCCCTCAGCTTCTGCTTCTCTGGATGAATAAAACAGATTCCAGTGCAGGAATGACACACTGTCAGACCACCACCAGTAAATACTTGGACGTTGCTAACATGAGATGTGGGATTACAAGCATGTTGCCACCTAATAGTGGATACTTTTCCCATTAAGAACAAAACATAACCAGTGACCTGAGTATAGGAACATAGTTTGGTGAAAGAGGCTAGAGCTCAAGTCTCATCTGTTAGCAAAACATTGGTGTTAAGTCAACTGTTGCCAGGTGTACTAGAGACCATAATAAACAAACAAAAAAAGTCCTCCCTTCTCCATCTCGCGTGACAGATTTTATTGTCCTGGTGTGTCAAGTGTTAAGAGCTGAGTGGGCCTGAAGAATTGGGGAGAGCTGAGATCCCCCTTGGCCTCATGCCCTTGGCTTTCTGTTTTAGAGCAGTAACCCAAACTTGCCTCATAAGTTCCTGGGCAGTTCATTAGGCACAAATCACATCCCCCAGCTGTGATTGAACAGGAATAGCTAGTATTAAAATGTAGATTTCTAGGTGACCACGAGACCATGCTTCTCGAGAAGGAAGTTTTAGAGGCTAGAGGACCAGCATCAGTAATGAGGAAAATAGACATTGAAGTCATTGTCTGCATGCCTGAGCATCACGACATAGCACCTGCCTATGGAAAATTGCTTAAACTCTAATTAATTAGATTGGGGATTTTTCCCTCTTCTTTTTACTAAAACAGTGATTTGGCCTTCCTTTGCCTAGAACTTTCTGCACTTGATTATTTGAAAGCCTATGTACCTAGATAAATCCAGAACTCATTCACCACCAGTAATTACGAGATCATGTGTCAGATTAGCAAAGGTTGACCCTGGTGACTTGCGGGGGGAGTGGGGAGCTGACAGTTTGAATGGCAGTGCTGCTAAGGAAAGCAGAGCTTGAGGTGACAGTTGAAGAGGCCCTGGGTGAGGCCCTAAGCTGGTGACCATAATGGCCTCATGGGATACAGAGACAGACACTTGCTTCCAGGCTGAGACTGTTGAATTCATGTCACCAACTTGCAAATTCAGCTCCATCTACTTGCCTGAATCTCCCAGGAACTTCTGGAATCACCATAGTAACCAGACAAGCGTATTTCCCAGTTGCCCTCATACCTGGCCCACATGAAGAAACCTAAACTCAAATGCTCACACCAAACAGTAGCTCATTTTCTCTGCCACTGACTATGAGAAGGAAAGAAGAGGAGGGAAGGGTTGTTTATCCTTATATAAGCTGTGGCTCAAAGACTTGGAGACATTGCTGCCTTCTCTGAGACAGTAATTACAGCCCTGGCCATTTTATTGCTCTCTTCTCTGCATTGTGCTTCCTTGACTGCTTGTTGGGTTATGCCCCTCTGGTCCTTCATCCTTTCAAATCAAATATCTTCCACCTTGCCGTGTGCATCTGAGTCATCACACCTGAGACCCAAGGGAGCTTTCCATCCTCTCCTCCTCTCATTCTGCCTCTCATTAGACCCTTTCAACCGCCCTTGCCTTCAGTCCTGTGAGTGCACATGCACTGCTTAAATTTCCTTCCATTACTTACTCTAAATAAGTGCATCTCATTAGTCCACTTAACCAGCTCTCTGTCAGGCACTGCCAGCCCTTAAATGTTTGCATGAGCCATTTTTAACCGAATGATCGCCCTAAGCCCTGGGTACCTTGCATCTCTAGAGCCATGGATCCTTCCATGACAACCTCATCACACCTTCTGTTGATGTGTCTATGGTTCCATTCCCTTGCCCAAAGTTCTGGGTTCTTTTCAATGGGCCCATTTTCCAGTTCATCTTTTAGATCTTGTTGCCATACCCCTGAGCCCGTAATGAGCTCATCACCTTGTCACACTGCTCCTAGGCATTTCCTAATTTGGCATTTCCTAATTCAGTATTTAAGAAAAGCATCAGCAAATGGCTGTCTGCCAATGAAATCCAACTTGGTGGGTTGAAAAAAAAAAAAAAAAAGGATGGCTTGGGAAGGTATGGATTCTCAAGATCCATAGGACACCTGTACCACAGCCCCGTGCCCTAAGTAGTTCTGCTCCCTAGGCACTAAACTGACCTATGTCCCCTGTCTATATCCCCTGGATCTCATCACCAAACCCAAGGAAGCCATTTCCTTCCCCATCTCAAACATATACACACACACACACACACACACACATATACACATATGTATGTATATATATATACACACACTGCTTCCTGTGTTCCCAGGCATGAGAGCTCTGAGAGAATTTTACTCAAACTCAAATTGCTACAAATTGCTCAATACTTCCCTGGAGGTGGTCCTTTAGTCACTTGTCTCAGTGAAGAGGTAAAATGGATTTGTAACTGACCTGGTAATTTTTCTAAAGAGCTTAGGGTATTTGAAAACAGTTACTTCTCATAAGAAGCTTAAGCATTGCTCTGCAGTCTTTAACAATGAATATGCTCAGCAAACTTTTCTTTTAGTCAGTACTCTGTGTAGGCACGTTTCAGACAAAGGAAGCTCTGCCTACCTATTAAAACATTCACCACAAATGGCACACTGTCTGGCTGAATATAAAAGACCCCAACTGCAGTAGGAGCTAGGACTTGGACAACAGGTGCTTCACTGATGAGCAGTTTGCTGAGTGGGAGGCAAGGGGCATGGAGTTCCTGCTCACCAGCATTTAAGTATTTGATGAATCGTGGTGTGAAAGAGAACCCAGCCTTGATCTACGTGGTCCTAGAGGCAAAGTTGAAATGACTGGATGTGAGATACAGGGAAAAGGTTTTACTTCTGAAATGGACAGTGATTGGGCGGCACCCCAGCTTGAAGTCAGGAATCAGCCTGGGGGCCACTGTGCACACATGCCATCCCACCCTCTCACTCTAATGGACCCTTGCTCTCTTGAAATAAACTTGGAGTCCTGAGTCACAGAGCTGGGACCAAACGGCACCTCCCTGCCTGCTTCTGTCTCCTTGCTGTCCTGCCACACGTCTAGCCACTTGCATGGTTGAGAATACCCAGTGATGGGAAGCTTTGCCTTGCTTGAGACTGCATGTTTTTCCTGTTCACTTCTCTCTCAAGTCTGTCCTTTTATTCAGGGAAAATCTGCTTCCCTATAAAATCTGCAATTCTGTCAGTCACCTTGCTTCAAGTTATACAAACAAATCAAGTTTTGTTGTAACAGCCAGTAATATACTGAGGAATGTCAGCTCTGCCAAGTACTTCTTCCCCAGAAAAAAAAAAAATCTCTGTTATCTTAACTTTTGCACATGTGTCCTGGCTTAGAGCCTTATCCTCATCAAAACAGAATTTTATGTAGCATGCACTCAGGGTGCATCTGCTTCATGTACATTGATTGTCCCATTGAGTTCCCCTGACAGCCCTGTGGAGTGAGTTCTAGAAATGCCCCCATTTTACACAAGCAAAGCTGAGCCCCAGAGATGTCAACACTAGCTCTGGGATACCAGAACCTATTTAATCACATTGTCATTCTGATTGGTGCCAACCTACTGGTCCTCTGCATGGCCTAGTGGCAGGGGCCCTGCCCAAGGAATCTAGACAGGAAGCGTCATTGGTACTGGATGGGTGTGAGAGAAGTAGAAGTATACCTGAAGCATAGGGGGATACTCTGTCTTTCTTCCAGGAGGTTTAATGTTCTTTTATATAGCAGATGCTCTCCCTATGAATTTCAGGCCATGGAAACACCTTCCTGTCCAACACCAGGTCAAATCAGGATAGCAAAAAGAATTTGAGAAGCCAAGTAAATGATCCTCAGACCATTACCTGGAAAGGTTGTTTATGTTCTTATTTCTGGATTTCCAAGCTCAGAGAGTCTATATTAATAGGTTCAGGTGGAAGCCATAAATCATTTTAGCAAGTGCCCTCAAGGGGAGAGTCTGAACTGCTAGTCAAGAAATTTGACACTGTCCAAAAAGAAATGTACTCATTACCTGACTTATGTAACTGTAACCCCTCTGTACATCACCTTTATAATAACTAGGAAAAAAAACCTGAAGAAATTCTGCCCTAAGCACTCAAGCCATTGGCCAGCTCTTCTGAGCCAGGAGAAGCATACTAAAGCAGGATATGTGAGGTAAAGGCTTTGCTAGACTTGAGATACCTGGGTGATAAGCTTACCCAAATTACATCCAGGTTTTTCTTTGCTTGGTGGAAGCCATTAAAAAAAAACATAAAGGGGCTGGGACGGTGGCTCAGTGATAGAGCGCTTGCCTTGCATGCCTGAAGCGCTGGGTTCAATTCCTCAGCACCACATAAGCAAAAAGCTAGAAGTGGCGCTGTGGCTCAAGTGGTAGAGCTCTAGCCTTGGGCTCAAGAGCTGAGGGACAGCGCCCAGGCCCAGAGTTCAGGCCCCACGACTAGACCAAACAAAACAAAACAAAACAACAACAAAAAAAACAGAAGTGGCACTGAGGCTTAAAGTGGTAGAGTGCTAGCCTTGAGTCAAAGAGCTCAGGGACAGTGTTCAGGCCCTGAGTTCAAGCCCCACAACCACCAGCAACAACAACAACAAAAAATCTTTATTTCACAACCTACTTCAAACTTACATGACACTTTTCTTTCCTCAGGATAAACTACAGCAATATCAATTTCATATCCTGGTCTAATCAATCAGATCTTATTAACCATGTTGCTGGATCATTTCAAAGTGGACCCCTGCTTTCAGTCATTTACAAGACAAAGACAGGATTTCAAGTTTTTACTTTCAAGTTTTTTGCTTGCTAAAGCAACCGACCAACAAGGAAGAAAACCAACCCTGCTCCCAAGTATAATCTCCAGCACAAGGCCACAGGTCTCTGGTCTGTCTAGAAGCCAGGTTGCACCAAAGCCATTTGGGAGGCCCAGCAGCTGTTGGTACCTAGTCCTCCAGCCTGGCTTTCTATAGTCATGTAGACCACTTCAATTAGTTACTTAAAACAGGCCCCATTTTATTCCATACTATCCCACGGGTCAGGCACTTGGGGAGGGCTCAACTGCATGATTCTTCTGCTCCTTGCAGACTTCTGTAAGATCACTCAGTGATTGCAGTCGGGCTGGTTTGGAGAGCCCCGGGTGGTCTCATTCTATTGCCTTCTGTTCAGTGGGGACGATAAAAGCCTAGACTCAGCTGGACCCCCTCACACTCATGTGTTAGTCTCCAAGGTGTACATCATATTGGACATCCGACATGGTACTCAGGGCTCCAAGAGATCAAAGTAGATTGTGTCAGTCTTGACACCTATATCCCAGAACATCAAAACACAATTCCTGTTACACCTGCTCCATCCCCGAGCAAGGAAAGAGGACAAAGCTTACCACAACCAGCCTTTTTCTTCAGGTGGGGTTAGGCTTACTCCTCCCCTCATGGACCCCCCAAATCCTCAAATATGAAGCACTGATGGAAATATACTGGAAGTTTCAGCTGGAGTCATAAGAAACACACCCAAGTACTAATTCTACCAGAGCCTCACTGCATCATGGGAAGAGAGAGGCCCGATGCTCCCTTCTCTCACTCTGTCCTCTGGACATGCCGTCAGAGGACACTGACAGAAGGAGAGGACATCTACTTTCACCCCAATCCTCTTCCCACTAACACCAGAAATCTCAATCCAAGAACCCCATGACAAGGGCTGAGAGTTGTTGCAGGGCCTGATGCCCAGTGGCTTCTGGGTTTACCTGGCCCGGTGAAGGCTAGCAAAAGAACTGGCTCTCGACACCCTTGCAGATATGCAAGGTCTCCTGCATATATTCTGGGGAGCCCTCAGGATCTCCCAAAGGCTGGAGTCCAGGGACAGTGAGAAAGTAGCTGGAGCAGCCATTCCCAGGACTCCTCCCGCCCCTGAACCTCCTCTTCTGTGACAGGGTGACACCCACACTTGGGCTTGCAGGAAGTAAGTGATGCACCAAAATTCCAGTCTGCAGCGCCATCACGGCTGCCTGCCTCCTGGAAGAGCAGGGAGGCGGCCTGGCTCCCCCCCCCCCCCGCCTCTGTGCCTGGAGGCCCACATGTGCTCAGTGAGGGAGCACCATCAGCTCAGTGAGGGAGCACCATCAGCTCAGTCAGGGAGCACCATCAGCTCAGTCAGGGAGCACCATCAGCTCAGTCAGGGAGCACCATCAGCTCAGTCAGGGAGCACCATCAGCTCAGTGTTTTCCACGCTCCCTTCAGGAACCTGGGGCTCCACTGGATGCTCTTTAGCCAGAGAACTGGCTGTGAGGAGAAGCAGGAGGTAGAATGGAAGAGACGAAAAAGGACCCACGGGGAGCACAGGGAGCTTCTCCTGGCATCCCTGTGACCCCTGAGAAATGTGGTTCTGAGATGGAGGGGCCAGGCAACCTTCATGTGAAGGCCACTGGCTGCTCCCACCTTCCTGTGTCATCTGAACACGGGGGCCTGGTCTAGTGGGGTGACAGTAACCCCCATCTCTCCTTACAGAGAGCCTCCCTTCCAGCTGTGGCACTTTGCCTCTCCTCCTTGGCTGTCCAGTTGTGTAATGGTGGGTGAGGTCTGCATTTGATAAGAATCAAGCCATGGTCTTGTCTTTTTATTTAAATTTGATTGTAAAGGTGATATACAGAGGGTTACAGTTACATAAGTCAGGTAATGAGGACATTTCTTTTTGAACATTTTCACTCCCTCATTTTCTCCCAGCTTTCCCCTTTCCGAACCCCTACCCTCAAGTTGCATAGTTCATTTCCAACATAGTGTCTAGTGAGTATCACTGCTGAACTGGTTCACCCTGTGTCCTACCATTTCTGTGCTTCCCCTTCCCCTCCCCAATCAGATAATCTTATATACAAAACAAGGGATACAGACATGAAAAACAGTGACAACAGGAATTAAACAAAGAAAAAATAAATAACTGAAAACAGTACAATTAATAATCTCTTGTTTCCATTTCTTGGAGTTCCTTTCAATAGCATCGTTTTATATGATGATATGCCCATAGCTATTGAGACCTTGTGATCCTTGCCTAAGAACATCTTCCTTTGTTCTCACTGTGTGAGTGCTGAGTCCTGTTTAATTAACCATGTCCAAGTATGATTATTTGTCTTTTACCACAATGGTCTTTTCTCAAAGGCAGCAAGAGCTTAATTCTTAAACTCACCTGGGGAG
Source organism: Dipodomys ordii (assembly GCF_000151885.1). Taxonomy (NCBI): domain Eukaryota; kingdom Metazoa; phylum Chordata; class Mammalia; order Rodentia; family Heteromyidae; genus Dipodomys; species Dipodomys ordii. The sequence continues at coordinate 25,473,916 of NW_012267218.1, read as the reverse complement.
CAAGAGGAAATACCTGCAATCAACCTAGCTCAGGTAGTAAAGCTCCCCAAAGCATTCTAGCCATCTCTTTTCAGCATTACAACCACCCAATGTTGTATGTATCCTGCCCAAGTTTGCACCTGGCATGGCATAACTCTATGTGGCAGGAAAGTTCTGCCTCACTCTAACTCCCAACTCCCAGAAACAGAGCTGCCTTTTGTTAAACACTGACCATGCTTCTGGGACTTTGCTAGAGCAGCTCAGCCATCATCCCTGTTTGCCAGTGAGGACATAGAGGCTGGGAGGGCTGAGGTAATTGTCAGTGAACAGCTGCATTTTCACTCAGGTCTGTGAGATTCTAGTATCTCCACCCTTGTGGTGGGGATGGTATTCATCTCAGGTAATTCTCATCTCCTTACATTACTGTCGGAAAGCTTGGTCAATGCTGATTGTGTCTTCTGGGCCGATGGCCGTTCTCTTCCTCGGTGAGGAAGCTCTGCTCCCAGAGCTGGCTGGCTGGGGCTGTCGACGGGGGACCTGTGGGCCGCAGACAGGTCAGTCAGATGCCATTCTCACCCATCATTTGCAATCAGGGCTCTGGGGGGGAAGGTCACCTTAGTTCTGAAGCCAGCACTTAAGGCCTTAGACCCACTCAGTCGGGGTTCACTTCTGGTCCCCACAGCCCGCGCTTCCTGCTGTGCTGAGCTAGGGAAAGAAGGACTTGGGCTGTCTCCATACTAGGGTGTCTCTATGCCCACATTATTATGTTAATAAGCTTGCTCCCCCCACCCCCTCCGCCTCCCCTCCTCCGCCCATTGTGTCTGCTCCTGGCCTGAGTGTCAATCTCTAGCGGTGGAGGTAGCAGGTGGTGCTAAGAACAAAGCAAGAAAGCCTGGCCAGTCCCCCACCCCCATAGCAGGGACACCGGAGCCGGAGGGGAACTACCTCTGCCCTCAATTAGTTTTCCTTCACATCTCTGCTAAGAGGTTATCTCTTCGCAGGAGAGGCACACTTTTAAGAATGTTGGGCATGATGGGGCCTGCCTTGTAATCCCAGCGCTCTAGAGGCTGAGGCAAGAGGAGATTGCAAGTTTGAGGTCAGCCTGAGCCACGTAGGAGGCCTTGGCTCAAAAAGAACAAATAAAAGCAGATTCTCTGCAGCGAGTCGGCTAAGGAGTAGATTAGCTTCATTAGCAAATGGTGCTTCAAGTAGAGACCCCTCCCTCCTGGCTCTGGGAGCTAGGGTTCTTCAGTCTAAAACACAGGAGCCCAACAAAGAAGACCAGAGGGAAGAGATTATTCTGAAAAGAATTAAAGTCCCTCTGCTATGTTCTAAGTCTCTGAAAAGAAAACCCAGGCTTTTAAGGAGGAAAAGCTGTTTTCCTGGCAGGACATTAGGAATACAGTAGTGGACACATGAGAAGAAGGTAGGTCACGACTTTGGAATAAAACTGCAATGGGGCCCAAGGAAATAGGATTCCTTGGGAGTCCTCCATTCACCTAAGAAAATCTGACTTCATCTGAGTCCAGCCTCACCTTGTAAAGAGAGAAAGAGGGGAGCCTAGGAGCTGGACCTGCGCCTGTGAGCCAGGCCTGCAGGACTCCAACAGCAGGACACGGGCGCCCTCTGCTGTCTGTGGGTGGACTTGCTGCCAAGTGAGCACAACTCAATTCAGGCATTAAGACAAGGCTCAGAGCCTGAGCTCTCCCAGGGTGGCATAGCCTCTGTTTAGATTTGAGCAGAGGTAGGGACTGGCCCAGCCTCCCCCTCTCCCCCAAGCACAGTTTCTCCAATGAGTTTTGTGTGTAGGAACCATGGGTTTGGCCCCAAAGTTTGCACCTTCCTCTGCTTAGGCTGATGGTAACTTCTTCCCTCCACTTCCCCACACCAAAGGTCCTTCACAGGGGATTCCAGCTGAGGTGCTGGGGTGGTGCTGGGCTGAGGGACAGGCAGGACCAGAAGCATGCGCCTCCCTATTATCCTTCCTGGGATGACTCCCAGGTGTAGGAACACATCATTTCTCCCCTAAAAGCAAGTTCCAGAAGCATCCAGGGCAGCTGACATCCACCTTCCCCAGACCAGGAACTCCCTGCATTTCCAGAGGGCTGGTGAGAATGGGGCAGGTGTTCTGGTTCTCTGGATTACTCGCGTGGCAGATTATGGATATTGTTGTTGGTTGTTTTATGCCAGTCCTGACTGGGGTTTGAATTCAGGGCCTCAGGCTCTCATTAGGCTGGTGCTTTCCTGCTCAAGCCATGCTCAAGCCAGTTTCACTGCTTGCTAGTTTATCAAAGACTCTCAAGGATTTGTCTGCCTAGGTGCCTCCACACCTGCATCCTCAGATCTCAGCCTCCTGGGTAACCAGGATTATAGGTGTGAGCAATCAGCACCAAGCTATCATATTGTCTCATTGGCTCATGGGTGAAAGTGAGCATAAGAGATGTCACCTTTCTTTCTTTTCTTTCTTCCTGCTCCAAGTCAAGTCTAATCTAGCTATGATGCAGGACAGATTAGAGAAAATTAGGCCTAGGGCTGGGAAGTTGGCTCAGTGGTAGAGCGCTTGCCTTGCATGCATGAGGCCCTGGGTTCGATTCCTCAGCACCACATAAGCAAAAAGAAAAAAGCCGGAAGTGGTGCTGTGGCTCAAGTGGTAGGGTGCTAGCCTTGAGCTGAAGAGCTGAGGGACAGCACCCAGGCCCAGAGTTCAGGCCCACTATCGGACCTCCCCCTCCCAAAAAAAGAGAAAATTAGGCCTGGTAAACAATAGCCAGGTATTCAAAACTCAGCTTAAAGCAAATACAGCTGACGGATCTTCCCGTATGTAGCTCTCCTTTAGATTAAGGGACCAAAGCCATTTTAGGGGAAACTGAGGCAGGAGAGATTAGGAAAAAATGTGGCCTGGGAAATGGCATCTGGAAATACAGAAAGAGATGAGGTATTTAGAAGCACTGTCTTCTAAATATACCCTTTCTGAAAGACAACATTCTTTGTCTCAACGATTACCATGTGTTTTTATGGCATGATGTATTCTTTCCAGAAAGTAATGCCCAAACAGCAGCCAGGAACTCCAGAAGCCTAACACCCACAGGGTTGAAGAGCAAAGATAAAAAGCTTTGCAGAACTTTAAGACTCCCAGCTTTCATCATACAAATAGCGCTGATGCCAAAGAACTCCGTGCCTCTCCCTTAGCACCCACTATCTGTTAGAGTGTACCTCGGCCTTTCTGCTTGTCCGATTGTTGGTCTGCTTGCTTGCTTACTCAGTAAAGCTCTGCTGAGTTTCCTTACCATTATGACTTGTCTAGAAATTCTTATTCTGATATTGAAGTCAAGGACCCTCAATAGAGTCCCTACTTCTAATGGGAAACCTCACAAACTTCACCTGGAGTAGGGGACAGCTAGGCTAAAAGGAAATTCCATTTTGGTAACTACTGAGGCTCTCTTCTGACTCCGCCCCCTGTAATGTCCTACAAAGGTTGTGTGTGAGGGCCGCTCTGGTCTGGTCATTTGGTCCATTTGTAGTTCCTTGATATCCTCCTGCCCAAGCCATTGACCACCCTGGGGCCTCTGCAGGGCTCAAAGGTCCTGCTGCCTCTGGACCACTGCACAGAACCTGGCAAGGCCTTGTCCACCTTCTGAACTGTCAGATCTCATTCTAGTCAGTCCAGCTTACCTGCCTGTGAGAACAGACATCTAGGTGTCTCTGTCACCCAGGCCATGGCCCCTGTATTGGCATAGGACCATCTGTTACTTTTTTATTTGTTCGTTTTGGATCATGGGGCTTGATCTCAGGGCCTGGGCGCTGTCCCTAAGCTTTTAGGCTCAAGGCTAGTGCTTTACCATTTTGAGCCACAGCGCCACTTCCAGTTTTCTGGTGGTTAATTGGAGATAAGAGTCTCATGCCCAGGTTGGCTTTGAACTAAGACCCTCAGATCTCAATCTCTTATAGCTAGGATTACAGATGTGAGCCATCGGTGCCTGGCTACCCCTATTACCTTTATAGACATTCTTCCTATGAACACTGTTGAGGCCTGAGAGAAATATGTCTTCTTACCTGTTGCTGTGTGTTCACAGGAGTGGGAAGGATTCTACCACTGGGCGTCATCAATGAGCTCTCAGCATCAAAGCAAGAATGTTGTATCCAATACAATGCCATTCGCCAGTAGTCCAACTGGCCATTGTCTGGCTTCCCTTTGACTCCCTGTTAATCCTGTGACATTTACAACAGGTGTATATGGTGGCCGAGGGACATTTTGTAATGCTAATTCACATCATAAGGATCCTGAGCTCACAATGCTGCAGGGCTCCCGTTTCCAAATGTGCGATGGGGTCCTAGAGACCCCATCTCAACTTCTTCATAACTGTGGACATCCTTGTGACATGGGAAGAGTATGTACATAAATGACATATTGATTCCTTATTGCCAGCTCTACAAACTGACTACAGAATTTAAATACATCTACTTTTATAGAAGCATTTAGTGGCCCTTTATCCAAATTTAAAGATGCAGTTGTTACAATGCTCTTTTAATTTATGTCTTGTTACTATGGTTAAATTTCATCTGTTAGCAGTGAGATAAATAGAAGTAGTGACTGTTCAAGAGAGAAATTATATTTTTGAATACATGAGCCATTTAATCCACACTGTGATTAATTTACATTGTGGTAGTCTGCATTGTGATTTGTACTCTTCACCATAGCTGGGTGACAGATATGCACCACCATTACATCCAGCTGTGTCTTTTGGAACTTATACTAGCCTGGCATTCAACTGGACCAATTACATTTTAAACAACTGGTTAAATAGGTGCTTAGTCTTGCACATCGAAAAGTGCTTCTTAAGCTGGGAGGTGGTGACTCACGCCTGTAATCCTAGCTACTCAGGAGGCTGAGATCTGAAGATCACCAGCCCAGGAAGGAAGCCAGCCCAGGAAGGAAAGTCTATGAGCCTCTATCTTCAATTAACCTCAATTATCCTCAGTTAACCTCAGAAAACCAGAAGTGACAAAGCTCATGCTTTAGGCTGAGCCCAAAACAACCCGCCATACATACTCCTGTCATTGTTACACCATCAAAGGGAGACCTTGAACACCAAAGGCGTTCCCAGAAGTCAAGGGGACAGATAGATGTGCATTACTAACGTTATCTGATTATATCACCAAATACAGTGCGGTCATCCTGCATACATTTCTAAAAGAAAAATAATGAAAAATTGACTAAAAGTTACCTTAGGATGGTCAGAATCGTCTAAATATGTAATCTGGTCAAAAAAATGATCTCCCAAGCATGGGAAATTTAAAAAAAACAAGAGTTTATGAGTACTTAAGTGAGAAAATAAGTATATATATATGTATTATGTGTGTATATATAGAGATAATGGATATAGATATGAAATGCTCAAATCAACTAGATTATACTAAAGATGAAAGTCACACTAAATAACTGGCATTGAACTGCTAGAAGTTGATGTTTTTAATTGATTTTACAAATATTGTAAATAACGTTCTTGTTTAAGTAAGGAACAAAAAAAACACCTCTGATTTAAAGGAGAGACAGAGACAGAAACAGAGACAGACAGAGAGAGAGAGGAGAGGGAGGGAGCGTGCGCCTGCGCATACACATGCGTGCCAGTCCTGAGGCTTGAACTCAAGGCCTGGGTGCTGTCTCTGAGCTTTTGTGCTCAAGGCTAGTGTTCTACCACTTGAGCCACAGTCCACTTCTGGTTTTCTGAATAGTTTATCGGATATAAGAGTCTCATGGACTTTATTACCCAGAGTGGTCTGGAATTGTGATTCTTACATTTCAGCCTCCTGAGTATCTAGGATGACAGGCATAAGCCACCATCGCCTGGCTTAAAACAAAGGCTTTTATGGAAAGGTTAGATGGAGATAATTTGATCTTTACAGGCCAGACTGTGCCTCTGACCCTGCCAGCTCTTTCAGGCATAAAGAGGGATCCTGGACAGAACTTGGAGTAAACATTGACAGATAGCACAGGATCCTCAGCCTAGAGCGCCACAGGCTCTCCACACATGTGCTGGGCTAGGAGGCCGCTGTGGGCTAGACACAGCTCAGCTTCTGCATGTCTTGCCACCAGAAGATTAAACTTCGACATGCCTGAGACACATGCTACTTAGTCATCGCTTATTAAGTTGCCGATTTCTTTTATTTATCTTTTTTTATTGTGAAAATACCCTACAGAGGAGTTACATTTCTTATCAAGAATTGTTGCCTCCTCTTTGTTTCCTCTTTCCATCCCTTCCCATACTTCCCCCCCCACCCCCCACCTAATCCTCCCCCCCCACCAAAATTGTAACAAGTTCGTTTTTGACATAACGACTTGTACATCTCATTGTTGCAATGGGTCCACCTGTATCCCTAGTTAAATGATTTGTTTTTGCCCTTCCCCTACAGAAATTATACCAACATCAAATACAGTGAAAGCAGGGCTTATACCGTGGGGGAGGGACATACAAAGCATCAAGTTACAGATTTTTCTACATGACTATTTTGTGACTGTTTGCTATTTCCTTCGATTCCCCTTATTTTTATTTATTTATTTTTTTGGTCGGTTGTGAGGCTTGAACTCTGGGCCTGGATACTGTCAGCTCTTCAGCTAAAGGCTAGTGCTCTACCACTTGAGCCACAGCACCACTTCTGGCTTTTTCTGTGGCACTTATGTGGTGCTGAGGAATCGAACCCAGGGCCTCATGCATGTGAGGCAAGCACTTTACCCAGCCCTTCCCCTTATTTCTTAAAAGATTCAGGGGCATTCTCTTAACTGAGTCAGTTTTTTTTTTTTTTTTACTTTGCCACATAAGCCCAGAAGATTTTTCTGCTTTTGGTACTTTTCAGGTTTCTGTCCAACATCTTCAAACTTCTAGAAGGAAGAGGAAAAGGTAAAGGAAAACGTGACACACACCACCATGCTGAAGGAACCAGACCACAAAATTCCAAAGGAACCTTCAAAGGTGAGAAGCCATTGCGATTTCTCTAACAACACCTGCCGCATCTTCTTTGAGCTCCTGAGCTGGGGTATGCTTTCCAGGTCTCTTTTCCTACATGCACTGGAGGCTGGGCTGTGTGGCCGGGTCATGGTAGGGGTTTGCCTGTCTCTGAAGTCTGCCTTCATTCCCCAAATAGCTGCTTTCTCCTTCAGACATAACCCAGCAGGGTCAAGACTCAGAACATGGCTGCAGGGCTTGGGTATTGATTTTAATTCACATCAACACGCCATCTTCACAGCTGTGAAAGGAAGCAGGAAGTTTCCAGAGTGAGCCTGTCTGAGGTACTGCACCTGTCCTGGTTACCAGGAAGTCATGGTGGGTGACAGCCCAGTTTTCAATTCTGACAAGGGGAGACAGGCCCATTGGTGGCTCTGGTGAGCCGATTATGGTTTATTTGGCATGGGGTAAAAGGCCGGTCATTATCTTCTGGTGTGGGGTGTCAGGCCTGCGCTTGGCTCCTGGTTGTCAGTCCCCTCTCCCCCCATACAATTGTATATAAATACATCTGTTCTTGAAATACAATCGCTTGAGCATGACATAAGCTTTTAAATGTTCAGGATAGACAGAAGTGTTTCTTTATCCCACCAGACGGTTCAAGTTCACGTTTTCCCATCTCCTCCCTTTCTGCGGTGTGCTACATCTCACACCCACTGGAGCTTACCTCTTTTTAATTTTTATATTTTTTTGTCTTAGGGCTTGAACTCAGACCCTGGGCCCTCAACTCAGACCCTGGGCCCTGTTGCTGAGCTTTTTGCCCAAGGCAATTGCTCTACCCCCTTTGAGCCACAGCTTCGCGTTAGGTGGTTAATTGGAGAGAAGAGTCTCATGGACTTTCCTTGCCCAGGCTGGCTTTGAAACACGATCCTCAGATCACAGCCTGCAGAGTAGCCTGGATTTACAGGCCAGCGCCCAGCTTGAGCGCCAGTTTCGAAGGTGCAGATGTCACAAGAGCTGCATCTGGAGGCTGAGGTGCTGAGCGCTGGGGATGGCGGTGGAGATGGGGGGAGCCACCCAAGGTGGTGAGGACCTCAGGCTCTGCATGGGGGGAGGGAGACAGAGATTTGTAAAGAGGTGACAGTGTGGGAGAGGGAGGGAGGGGACAGGATGAGGCAGCTGTTGAAACCACTTATGCAGAAAAGTCTGACTTGTGTTTTACTTATTAATAAGCTTACACTTAGTAGTGACTCTGAATTCATTTACCTTAAACATCCTAAGTCTAGCACCACATAGCTCCACACTGAACTGACCGAGCCAGCAGCGCTCACAGGCCGGGGCTGGCCTGTGCAAGACTGGTATAGGGATAAAAATAGAATCCTCTGGGGAATTTACCACACTAGGAATTTGGTTTATTTTGTAAAGCAACTTGGTATTTAATAGTGCTCGTTAGCAACTGCTGGGGAAACGGATGATCAGCTTCAGAATCCCTTAAGTAGTTTTGGTCCGTGTGAACTATACATAGATTTCAACTGACTTATTTCTTCTACTTTATTCCCCCCTCCCTATTTTTATTTTATTGTACCTCTTTACTAGTCTTAAAATTTTTGTTTTTTAAAAAAATGTTTAGCTGGGGCTGGGAAGGTGGGTCAGTGGTAGAGTGCTTGCCTTGCATGCATGAGGCCCTGGGTTCAATTCCTCAGCACCATATAAGCAGAGAAGGCCGGAAATGGTGCTGTGGATCAAGTGGTAGAGCGCTAGCCTTGAACTGAAGAGCTGAGAGACAGCGCCCAGGCCCAGAGTTCAGGCCCCATGACCGGACCCCCCCCCAAAAAAAATGTATAGTTGCATATATTGTCTTTGTCCACAATAATTAAACTAATATTATTTTATATACTTTCATGTATTATTTCATAGACCCTCCCCACCTTTCTTTTCTTCCTTTTTTCCTTCCCTTAGCCCATCTTCTTTTTACTACTTAATTTTCAATTCCTATACTTATAATACTTTTTAGCCCCCTAGAGTAACCTATGTAAGAACACTAGATTTTGGGGGGTGTATGGAACCTTATTGGAGGAGGGTAGATGATGTTTTTGATCGCATTTTTAATCTCATTCACATATCTGTTTTGGTCCTGAATTGATAATTTTGTTATTTCTGAATTATACCCTAAATCCAGAGAGTCTTAGATAAGCAATACATCAATGCTGCCTGAATCATACCCACTTTTACCTGAACATTGAGAGTACTTCAGGTGATTAAAACCCCAGCCTATGTCTTGACCTCAAACATCAACACAGAAACACAAGCAATATATATATATATATATATATATATATATATATATATATATATATATACAAATAAATATATAATATGTATGACAACATTCATTCTGACAACATTCATTCTTCTTAAAAGCCAACAATCTCACAATAAAAAGCTGAATTGAAATTTTGTAGCACCAAGGGACACTATCAAGTAAGTGAAATGACAACAGTTTGCACGGGAACACTTTTTTCTTTTGAATAGTTTATATCTGCCCTTGGTTGAATTAATGGGTATGGAATCTATAGAGATGAAGAGTTGATCATTGTTGCAGCTCAGTGATTGGTAATGATCTTTGGTATGTATTTGGTAATATTTATTTATTTATTTATTTATTTATTTTGGTCCAGTTGTGGGGCCTGAACTCTAGGCCTGGGCACTGTCCCTTAGCTCTTCAGCTCAAGGCTAGCGTTCTACCACTTGAGCCACAGCGCCACTTCCGGCTTTTTCTTTTTGCTTATGTGGTGCTGAGGAATCGAACCCAGGGCCTCGAGCATGCAAGGCAAGCGCTCTACCACTGAGCCACCTTCCCAGCCCCTGGTAATTTTAATAATCTAGATAAACCAGTAGTACTCTAGGAAATTGTACCCAGAATGTGAAGGGAAGACTATTTAACGTGGGAATGCAAATAATATACAGAAAGGACTTGCCCACTGAGCCTGATCACACATATCTCAATTTGTAAATTCAGATCAAACATTTGAGTTATTCAGCAACTATCAAAAATGAATGAAAAAATACTTATCATTACAGGAAGAGGTCCATGTACAAGTTTCTAAACGCACAGCATTGCCAATGAGCAGAATCCCCTCCTACAGAGAAACAATCGGGATTGTCCACTGGATGACCCCAGACACTCTGCAGGTTGCCTAGCAACCAGTCATCTGGGACCACTGGGTGTTCCATGCCCAGTGAGAAAAACTATATGGTCTTGATTTTTTACAAGGTCTCCAGGTGCTAGGAGCATTCACCTGTTTATTCCCCAGATAGCTAGAATTTATACTGAGCCATTTTCTCCTACCTGTCAGTCCGCTCATCCTATACAAACCTAGAGCAATAGAAGGGACCTTCCTAGAGTATAGAACCAGATATATGCAGGGGCTCCCTGGATCCTGGGCTCTCACTGGGGTGGTGAGAGCATGGGGAACCTCTGATCATCTCTTGTTGACTTCCTGTTTGTAATTTTTCACCCTGGTCAGCTCTGTACTTACATTATATCTCATGCAGTTTATCCACAGGTGGTCTCAACCTGGAGCACAGAGTTTGTTCTGGTTATTGACCTTTGAAAACAAAGAGGTCAAGAAGGTCATCCTGGGAGAATGTGAAAGGCAGATGAGGCTCTTGGGGGCAATGGAGAACCACCTGGCTGAGCTGGGGTTTTGGTCACCATGTGGTTTGTGAGGTTTGTGGGCTGCAGATCTATAGAGTAGTAGTTTTAACTGCCTAGTAAGGCTATAGAATACAATTCTGCTCATAATTCTGCTTCTTTATTTTTTCTGACAATTCTTTTGAGCTCTACAGATGAAAAGAAAGAGACTAAGGAGGACTTTCTTAAGCCCCTGCCACTGAGTTTGAGTCATTCTCACCATTTAGTTCTGAAACCTATTTATATACAATGTGGAACTGAAGTCATCTTGGAGAAATGTGAGTTGGGCTCTGTTGAGGAATGCTGAGAACTATGGTTACTGCTAGGACACCAAGGAGCTGCAGTGGGGAACTTCAAGCCAGAGGCTCCCAGTAGGCTGAGGGTTTGATCTCCATTTGATCTCCATTCAAATAAATCATGAGTAGTTGAAGGACCTATGCACTGTCAGCAACTGTGGCCCTGAGTGCTTCATGCTGTAGTTGAGGACTTTCTGTTCCAGCAACCTGGCACCCAGCAGCTAGGCCAACACCTCTGTCAACCATCCTTGATGATAGTTCAACTACTGGCAATACTGGAGCTCTTCCAGTGGCCAGAAAGTACTCTTCCAGCCCCTATAGCTCTTCTGGAGTCCTTCCACCTTTGATAGTCCCTCAGCTGTCCCCAGCCTTTCTTCAGTCTCTCAGCTGTCTGACATCTCTAATTGTCCAGTCTCACACCTGTCTTCCCAGCACTTCTTCAGTCTTTGGCAGTCTTAGTTCTCCACAGTCTCTGCTCCATGATGTTCTTGAGAACTCTTTAGCTGCTTTCTAAAAGTGGTTGCCTGTGCCTGGGGTGAGCAGTACCAGGAGTTATCTGTTCTCTGCGTGAACAGCTCAGTGCATTCTGTCTATGATGAAGGACTGCAAGTGGGCAATGAACCCACTGGGTTGAGGCTTTGCTGGGACATAGACTGTAACCCACATGGAAGAGTGATAATGCGCTGCATGGAGGGACCCAGCCTGACTTTCTGAGAATGACAGCTGCTTCTGTTGCCAGTCCTGCATGCTCCCAGGGCTCACCTGCTAACCCCAAACCCTTGGCTTCGTCACAGCAGTCTGCCTGTGCATAGTGGATGTCTTTTTCCTAGTTGCCATGAGTGTAGAGGAGATTTCATCCTTTCCCTGACTGAGGACATCAGCAGGATGAGTGGAACCCCTCACAGCAGCTGTGGGAAGAGCTCATCCAAAGCTGCTGAGGCTAAAGCAATGTCTCCCACAGCCATTGCAGGGTGTCTGGAGTGGCTGTGGCTGAAACAATACCTTCTGAATAATACCTCTTAAAATAGCAGCTGTTAATCGGAGGGACTTTAGCCTCTGTAATCAAAGCCACAGCTGGAGCCAACTCTCCTGAGCATTGGTGAGACGTAAAGAGAAGTTCTGGCTGTCATTATGAAGGCTCTTACAGATCATGGGTGAGGCTGTTGGTAGGTGAATAGCTCTGTCGTTGCTATGAGAGAGCGGCTGTAGTTCTGGCTGCTGCATGCTCTGATGGAATTTCAGTAGCAGCAGCAATGTTCTTACAGGGGACATGGGAAGCACGGAAATAAAAGCATTGATTCTCAGTCCTGGCTGTGGTGGTGGCTGGAATTAAATGCCAACTCATCTAGGCAGCTGAGCTGGCCACTGCGGACAGCCTCTGTCATTTAAAGGAGGGGAACCGTTCAACAGTTCCTCCAGCAATGACTCAACATGAAAATCACCATTCTTCTTTAGTGAACTTTTCCTAAGAATGCTTGACTCCCTGCTAAATACCTTGGATGACTGAGTCCCCTTAATTGGTTTCAAAACCAGAGACAGTGACTGGGTGGGAAGTTAATGCTGCTGAATAGAGTGCAGAACTTAGAGCTGGGAGCCAGTGTAATCTTATCCTACACCAACAAGACCTCCTTCTCTCAGACCTTGTGGGTCTCAAGGTTCAGAAGGGCTCTGGGAAACAAGTTCCAACTTCTTTTGAACTCCAAGTCCCTTGACTTAGTATTGTTCTTCTTGGTTCTGATTCATTTCAGCAAACAAGGTAAGTACTGGGTTCTAAGCATCACTAAGGAAGAAAGACTTACACATGGAAAGTCAGAAAGGGAGCCTTCAAAACCTCAGTGAACCCCATAGGAACAGAAGAGTAAGTGCCCTGAAGGTGGATAAGAGCTGCTTTCTGCAAGCCATTTTCATTCTTGGCTTTCTCCAGGGGAAGGATGGGTGATGAGGGATTTCCAGATCATACTGTGGATGACCCATCAATCTTGAGAGTTCCAGAAGAATCTATAAACATGGCAGACCTACCTCTTGCAGGTACAATACTTACTAGGTGATTTCTTCTGAACATTCCTAAAGGAATGTTCCAATATTTATTTCTCTGTCACAGAGTGAGAGACAGCCAGAGAGCGAGGGAGAGAGAGAAAGAGAGAGAGGGAGAGAGAGACAGAGAGAAAGAGAGAGGGAGAAAGAGGGAGAGAGAGAG
>NW_012267218.1:25355292-25460762 GCF_000151885.1 Dipodomys ordii | reverse complement strand
GAGAGAGAGAGAGAGAGAGAGAGAGAGAGCGCAGTGTGCCCATGCAAACATGCCCTTCATCCGCTGAGGATTTCACTGCTAAAAGAAAGATGTACGTGTGTGTGTGTGTGTGTGTGTGTGTGTGTGTGAGAGAGAGAGAGAGAGAGAGAGAGAGAGAGAGAGAGAGAGAGAGAGAGCGCAGTCTGCCTGGGAAGAATAGGGAGGTCCAGGCAGGCCATTGGCCGAAGGGGCCACAGGAATGAAGTCCAGGTTGAGTCCACTCTTAGGCCTGTTAGCTTCAGTGCCTGCCCACTCCTTGTCCTGCTGTGTGATACACAAAGGCTGACATTGGTCTTGAGAAGTTGCTGTAGTACAGATGGCTAGCCCAGGAAGCAAGGCCAAGTTCATGCTGCTAGCACATTGTAGGCAGCAGCCAATGGGTTCCTTTCTGGTTGTGTTGAAAGCAGAGGGGTTTTCTTCTTCTGAAAAGATGCTATTTAAATTATTGTTTGCTTCGGCTGTGATGGCTGTGATGTGAGAAGAGAGAAAATAGCTGTGTGATTGCAAAGCCCCTTCCTGCGGAGATGAAGCAGGAGTTGGGGCAGCCAGCTGAGAGGGCATCTGGCCCTCCCTCCCTCCCAGGGTAGCTGCAAGACACCTTCATTCCATTACAGGGACAAGACAGGAAGCACCAGGCCCATCAAGGTCACACGCTTTCCCTGAGAGGGGAAAAGAGCGAATGAAGGAAGCCGCAAAGAGCTGGCAAGGGGACCAAGGCAGGAGTGAGTCAGTCAATAGTGATTTTCCATGGGTCTTTGTTTTGCATAAGACAGTTGGGGGACGTCTAAGGCTGAGTTCTTCAAGGACAGTCATGAACAAGCAGAGGGGTTCCAGGCATCTGCCATAGGTTCAGAGACTAAGTGGGGTCATGGTCTTATTTGAGGCCTAGCTGGGGCATGATGGCCCTGCCCTTCAGAGATTATTTGGCAATTTGCTCCTTGAGCTTTGAGAAATTCGGAAAGCTGTTTGGAAAGCTGGAGGGTGTTGGTGGAGGCAGGATTTCTGTGGGGAGGCAGGCAGGGCTCGAGCCCCAGCTTGAGAAGGTTTCATAGACTCGATTTCGGTTTGTCGTATTGAGAAGTGAGACAAGTCAAGGCACTGACTCACACTAACAACACCCAGAAGTGGCAGATAAACAAGCGCACAAGCGATCCGTTCATTTGTAGCAAGAACTCTAACCTTCAGCATTGCCAACATCCCAGGAAGCCAGGCGGGTGGGAAACGCACTGGCCAGGTGTGATGGTTATCTGTTGCTGCTCTCCTGAGTTTGGCTTATCCAGAACTTCTGATTTGTTTTTTCAGAAGTTGGGAAATCATGTTTCTATGAGAATTATCCCTTATATATAAATACAAACACGTGTCTCACAACGATGCTTTGGTCAACAGCAGATTGAGTATAAGACCATTGTCTCATTGGACTCATATGTTGCTTGGTAGTGACGTCTTAGTTTATGTATAAACTCTACAATGTTCTCACCTTGATGCAATCAACCATCCATGAGTTTCTCAGGATGTGTACTGTCATTAAATCATGCTGGCTCTATCAATGATCACATTTGTTTCTTTTCTTTCTTTCCTCCCTTTTTTCTCCCTTCCCTCCCTCCCTCCCTTTCTTCCTTCTTTCCTATTGGGTGGTACTCATCTGGGAGTGGAATTGTCTGTCAGTAGTTCTGACTTTAGGGGCAGGGATTCTGTAGAGAGAAACAACTCACTTGTAGATCAGGAAAATCTAAGTAGAGATTTGACTCTCCTCTTGAGCTTCTTGGGGTTAAGAAGAGTCAGAATGTGTAATAGTTTATAAAGCTTTACCTGATTATGACCCTACTTTTTGTCGTAGCTGTGGTTAAGGAAGGAAACATTTTCTTACAGCTTAAAATAAACAAATAGGATGATATCAAAATCTCCAGGTCATCCATTTGCAAGAGTCCCTGGAACACAGCTGAAGAATAGTCTTCATTTGTGTTGGTGCTGGAGCTTAACTCAGACTTGAGTGCTTAGCTTTCTCATTCAAAGACAATGATGTATCACTTGAGCCACAGCTTCACTCTGACTTCTAGGTAGCTAATTCGAGGTAAGTTTCCCAGACTTTCCTTCCCAGATGAGCTTCAAACCATGATCTTCAGATCTCAGCTTCTGCACTAGCTAGGATTACAGGTGTGAGCCATGACCCCCAGCTCAAACAGGAGTCTTATCAAGATGGGGGAGATTTCCTGAACGATGGGTCAAATCAACAGTACGTGAAGAGGGACAGCAGTGGAACAAGCAGTCTAAAGGATTCTAGAATGTTAGACCTAGAATAGGTTTTAGGTAGCAACTAGGCCACCTCTCATATTTGAAAAGATGAGGTCCAGCCAGGTAGAGTGACTTACTAAAAGTCACAAAGCTAAGGATGAAGAGGAGCAGGGTCGTGGCTGCCTGCTGGCCCTGCTCTACCTCATGGTCACATTTTTGTGAACTCCACAGCTATCTTCACCAGCTGGGATTGAAAAATAGTTACTTTATTAATGTTATAAATTCAAAAGGCTGGCTTATTTTCCTCAACTTTTTTCAGCTTATATCTTATATTATTTATCAAATAGCCTATGTGAGCCAGTCAATAATTTTAAATCTTAAAAATTTATAAATTTAATATATCCATTTTCATTTCAAAAGCTTAAAAGAGCCAAAACAGATGTAACTTCCTAACATCACAGACAATCTAAAAAAATCCAATGACTACACTATTAAATATTTCCATAAAGCTGTAAAATTCTCTTAATAGTTATGCACTTAAAAGTCACAATGTAATTTTTGGTACTGGAGAGAGAACCCAGGCCGCCTTCTTCTTTTGGGGGGAGAAGGGGGTGTATGGAGTGGGAACTCAGGTTCTCACATTTGCTAGGCTAGCGTTCTATCTCTTGAACCACACTACCAATTTTGTCTTTTGCTGGTCATCTTGGAGTTGAAGTGCCTTTTTATTTTTATTATTTTTGCCCAGGCTGGCTTTGAACTACAATCCTCCAGATAAAACCACTGGCCTGGGGGAGGAAATGGATGGTAGGGGAAAAAAAGGAGGGGGTAACAATGCTTAATAGGAAATGGACTCATTACCTTGCTCATGTAATTGTAATCCCTCTGTACAGTATCTTCTTATATATATATATATACACACACACAGAGGGATTACAATTACATGAGCATATATATATATATATATATATATATATATATGCCTATCTCTTCCTAATGGGAAAGTGTTAATCCTTATGATTTGTGCCATTCACCTTTTACTTATGTGAGGATAAAGGTTTCTTAAGGTTAAAGGTAGCTGTTACAGGGGCCCAGGCTGAGACTGTCAGTGCTGTAACTCAAGGCAGAGAATGGAGAACCATGAAGAAAGATTGGCTGTGTAGCAGAAGTTCAGGGCTGCAGATGCCTTGGTAAGTTTTCCCATGAAGCTTACTACATCTGAATCCTTTACAAAGCTTTGCTCCAATAGAGTAGAATTGCAGTCAATTTCTTTGCTTTGAAATTTCATATCTAGTTCTTAACTATCCTGTTCCACAAAGTGTCTTGCAGCTTGACTCTGTTCATCTATTTCCTGACTTACTATCTTCTGAATTTTGCCATCTGTTCCTGTTGTCCAGGCCACATTAAAAAAAAATTGAACTGGTCCTGGGGCTTGAACGCCAGATGTTGGGGCCATCCCTGATCATTTTTGTTCAAGGCTAGCATTCTACCCCTTGAACCACAGCTCCACTTGCAGTTTTTTGGTGGTTCATTGAGATAAGAGTCTCATGGGGGTGGGGTTGTGGGTGTGGCTCAGTGGTAGAGTGCTTGCCTAGCATGCTTGAAGCCCTGGGTTCCACTCCTCAGTACCACATAAGCATAAAAAAAAGCCAGAAGTGGTGCTGTGGCTTAAGTGGTAAAGTCTAGCCTTGAGCAAAAGAGGCTCAGGGACAGTGCCCAGGCCCTGAGTTCAAGCCCCAGGACTGGTCAAAAAAAAAAAAAAGAAAAGAAAAGGAGTCTCATGGGCTTTTCTATGTGGGTTGGTTTGGAACCCCAGGCCTCAGCCTCCTGATTAGCTAGGATTACAGGTTGAGCCACTGGCACCTGACTCCAGACCATACTTCTTAAATGTTTTAACACCTCATATGGATATAAAGTTGGGAATATATATGGTCTTCAAAAGATCATTATAATCAGGGAGTTGGTGGCTTACTCCTAGAATCCTAACTACTCAGTCAACTGAGACCTGAGGATCTTGGGTTGAAGTCAGCCCAGGGCATGAACGTCCTTGAGAATATCATCTCCAATTAAGCAGCAAGAATTCTAGAGTAGAAGTGTGACTTGAGTGGCAGAGCACCAGCTGTGAGTAGAAAGAGCTAAACAAGAGCTTGAGTTTGAGTCCTAGCAGTCCTTTCTTTCAAAAGTCATATATGCTATGCTCAACTTAAACATTTTAAGGATCAATTTTAGTTTTTGAGATCCTCAGACCTCAAAGAGATTGGAAATCACACTGCAAGGAGGCAGCAATGCAAGACCTATAAGCTCAGTGGCCTCTAGTCAGGAATCAACTACTACTACCATTGATTTCATTAAGATGCTGGGTAGAGAATCTCAGCAATGGACTTAAACATGAGTCCCAAATCAGAACTCACCTTGTATTGCAGCTGTTGCCTTTGTGTTGCTTCTGTCATGAGTGAGTAGTGGGCTGTGGGGCAGATAGGATGGATGACTGAGCCAAGGTGAGTGATTGTCTGGCAAGATGAAGGGCTATTCACGACATGTACATACTAATGCACACACACACACACACACACACACACACACGGATAACATATACTAAAAGAGAAGCAGATAGTCCTCTAGCTACAGTATTTATTTGCAAATATTCAGCTAAGCTTTCCAAATATTCTGAGTGTATGTCGCAGATTTTGCAAGTTTGCTCCACTCTGGTAAAATCCAGTCTGTGGATGGAATTAGTCCCCTTGGTTTGGACCCATACAGTGTTCAAAACAAACAAATAAACATTTAGGAACAACATGGAAATACATAAACACTTGCATTTCCTGACAACAGACATGGCTGCACCAAAGGTAGCTGCTCATAGGGTGACAGTGCTGGTGCCAGGTGGCCACTTTCCCCACTAGATGGGGCTTGCACTCTCCAGTCTTTCACATCCTCTTACTCTGTACAGCACAGTTCTCTCAGAAAAAGACCAAAGGGACTACATAGTTCAAGACATGATGGTGGCCAGGTACCAGTAGCTCACCTGTAATTCTAGCCACTCAGAAGACTGAGATCTGAGGATCATGTTTTGAAGCCAACCCAAGCAAGAAAGTCTGTGTGACTTTTATCTCCAATTAACCAGCAAAAAGCCACAAATGGAGCTCTAGCCCTAGTGCTAGAGACTAGCTTTGAGTAAAAAAGCTAAGGGACAGTGCCCAAGTCCTGAGTTCAAGCCTCAGTACTGGCACACCTCCCCTCACCCCCGCCCCCCCCAAAGGAAACAAATGGTGAAATTAAAAGCCGCCCTCACTCCTTTCTTCTTTCCTTCCTTCCTTCCTTCCTTCCTTCCTTCCTTCCTTCCTTCCTTCCTTCCTCCCTCCCTCCCTTTTACCTTCCCTTACTTCTTTTCTTCCTCCTTCTCTTCCTTCCTCTGTCCCTCTCTTCCTCTCTCCTCCCTCCCTCTCTCCTTCCTTTTCCTTTTTTTTTCTTTCCTTTCTTCTTTATTTTCTGTGCTGGAGAGCAAACTCAGAGCCTTTTGCAGGCTAGGCAAACATACTTACCACTCAGTGCCATTCCCAGCCCTTAGTATTTTGTGACAGGTCTGCCTGTGTACCCCAGGCTGGCCTTGAATTCAGAACCTGCTGGCTCTGTTTCCCAAGTTATGTGATTATAAGCCTAGGCTTATACACATAGCTATTCTGTTGTTAACACGCAGAGTTTTCTGACATGGACTGGCTTTTTTTAATGCATAGACTTGGCTTTTAGGGTTCCTCTTAGCATATAAAATGTAATTTATGTGTAAACTTTGGCTGAGATTAGATCCTGACCTTAAGGTTTACAACAAGGATACTTAACAGTCAGCTATAACTGTCTGCCATACTCATGGCTTGGGAGGGGGTGAGCTTTATGAACCAGCAGCACCCAATTTTCATTTCTATTTCTTGTACTCCCTAGAGTAAGCTCTTCTTGCTTCTGTCCTCCTCTTCCTCCTCCTCCTCCTCCTCCTCTTCCTCCTCCTCCTCCTCCTTCTTTTCCTCCTCCTCCTCCTCGTCATCCGCCATCTAATCCTCCTCCTCCTCCTCCTCCTCCTCCTCCTCCTCCTCCTCCTCCTCCTCCTCCTCCTCCACCTCTTCCTCCTCCTCCTCCTCTTCCTTCTTAACAAAACTTTCAAGCCAGTGGCAATAACTCTACTTCACGCAAACATAAATAGTCTTTGTGGTAGTTTTCCATTTCCAATCTCCCTTGAAATAATTGAGTTACTGCAATACAAGTGTTGCTAGTGAAGGAAGACTTAAAAGCTAATAGAGATATGAACACAGAGGACTCAACATTCCCTTAGGAAATTACCGTGGAATACAGTGGAAAGGGGAAGATATTAAACCAAGATAATGTCGAATGTGATTGAAAAGGGAACCTTGTAATTGGGAAAGGGAAAAAGAAAATAGTTGCAGGCGTTTCTTGATTTTTAAAGGGCTATTGTTAGAAAATGTTCTGTGCTTAGATTTTGAATAAGGTCAGAGAAAGAAAGGGAAAGTTCAGATTTGAATATAGGCAGAGGTAGCATGATGGATCACTTTTCTTGAGAGAGAGTCTCACCACGTAATTCAAGACTGGCCTTGAACTCACAGTCCTCATGGTAGCCTCCCAAATATTGGGTCTGTAAGTTCAAAACCACCACACCCAGCTCGATTACTCATTTTAAAGGAACATTAAAAGTACATGTTTCCTTGTAACCAATGCTATAGTCTGACAACATTATTTCAGACAGGGAATCTGGCCCACCTAAATTCAGAGACTAAAATGTGTGAAAAAGTAAAGCTCTAGCCATGTACCATTGGCTCACACCCATAATCCTAACTACTCAGGAAATTGAGATCTGAGAATCAAGGTTCGAAGCCATTCCAGGAAGGTAAGTCCAGGAGACTCTTATCTCTACTTAACCACCTAAAAGCTGGGAGGGGGACTGTGGTAGAGCACTAGTCTTGAGCACAAAAGCTCAAGGGTATAGCTCCCAGGACTGGTGCACACATGCACACACACACACACACACACACACACACACACACACACCAAAACAACAACAACATATAAAGCTCTAGATAGTTTTTGTATTTGTTCATTTTTCATTATTATAATGAAATACCTGAGGCCGGCTAACTCTATAAGGAGGTTACGGTTACTCACAGGACATAATATTGGTATTCGCTCAGCTCTAGCAAAGATGTCATGGCAGGAACACATGGTGGCATGAGATCACATTACCAAACAGGAAGTCAGAGACTGGTGTCCCGCAGTCCTTTCTGAGAATGCCCCCAATTCACAGGAATCTAGTACAAGGCCCCATCTTTTAAAGGACCTCAGTATTGCCACAATAGGAACCATGCCTCCAGTCTTTGACATTGGAGGGGATACTTTCAAACCATAGCCCAACTGCAGCAATCACTGTGGTCATGTCCTTTGCCTATAGAGGGCTTGGCCATGGAGCACAACCTTATGTAACCAACATAGTGGGTGGAATGAATTGACTTCTAGGATACAGCCAAAGCGACCACATTAATAAACTTACCGGTAAGGTTCAGCTCAAATTTGCCATACTTAGCTTATGATTGAGAGCAAGTCCCAAGGTTCGCCCCCTCTCCCTTGGTTACTCTCAGTAAGGAAAAATCAAGTCCTATTACACCACAAATATCAGTTCATCACATCCCAGATTAAGATGTTTGAGCTCACAAAATAGTGAAAACCCCAGCTATACTTAAAGGTAGATGCTCTCTCCTCCCTTAGCTCTGGCCTGCTCCAAGGAAACAGGGCCTTTGTGGCTGATTTAAGTGTCAACTTGGCTGGGCTAAGGGATGCCCAGATAGCTTATACCTTACTTCTGGGTATGTCATTAAGGGTATTTCTGTAAGAGGTTTGCATTTGAATTAGGAAACCAAGTAAGGAAGTAGCCAACAATGCTATTGGATAACCTCCAATCTGTTGAGGGCCCCCATAGAACAAAAAGGTGGAAGAAGGGCAAACCTACTCTCTTCTTGAGCTGAGTTTTCACTTTTTATGTCCTTGGTCCTTCACCCTTTGCAGGTTGACTCTACTGGTTCTTAGGTCTTTAGTCTTGAGCTGGACCTACATACACCATCAGCTTTTCTGGGTCTCCAGCTTGTTTACTGCAGATCATAGGACTTCTCAGTTTCCCTAATTGTGTTAGCCAAGCTTTGTTGTTTTAATTATATTTGTATTATCTTTAAGTGGTTTACAGAGGTATTACCATTGAAGAAACCAGTTTATGAGTACGTATTTTGACCGATGTTACCCCTTTCACCATTCTCCTCCATCCTCCTTATCCAACTTCTCTCTGCAATTTCCCTAGTTTCATATGACATGCATTGAATATTATGATGGTGTTCTCTCACCCCTTCCTCTCTTCAGTTGTCTATTCCTTCGTCTTTGAGCTACCTCCACCCCTGCTTTTCAAGTGCCAGTTTCATGGTATTCCTTTGGTTGGACTATGGGGTTTTCTAAGGAATTACATCTTTTGAATTCTCCCTTACAAATACAATACTTTGCGTGATAGTTTGTGTATACTTGTATACAACCCGTATGTTTACTTGTATATTTTAAAATTAGGTCTAGCTTCCACATATGTGCCTTTGTCTCTGTGGGGCTGACTTAATTCACTTAACATAAATTTTTTTCTGGTCCATCTATTTTTTGCAAATTATGTAATATTCTTTCAAATATATGAGTAAAATTCCATTGTATATAGATACCACATTTTCTTGATTCATTAATCCATTCAGGGGTATCTGGACTTTTTCTATATTTTGATAGTATGCATACTGCAGCAATGAACATGGTTGTACAGTGGTTTTTACACTATCCTGATTTGTAATCTTTGGGATAAATGCCCAAGAGTGGTATGGCTGGAACATAGGGTAGTCTATGTTTTAGGTTTTTTTTTTTTTAGGAATCTCCAAACTGCTTTCCAGAGTGGTTGCTCTAGTTTACATTTCCACCAATAGTGTATTAGAGTTCCTTTCCCCCCTCATCAGTGCTGGTATCCGTTATTTGTATTCTTGATGATGGCAGTTCTAACTGAGATAAGATAGAATCTGTTTGTTTTGATTTGTATTTCTCTTATGGCTAGAGATGTAGAACATTTCTTTATGTGTCTATTGGCCATTTTTATTTCTTCTTCTGAAACCTCTATTTAGCTCATTTGCCCATTCATTAATTGAGTTGTTGATTTTTTGAGGGTTTAATTTCTTGAGCTCTTTATATATTCTGGATATTAGACAATTATCTGATGTAGAGCTGGCAAAGATCTTCTCCCATTCTGTACAATGTCTTTTTTTTTGGGGGGTCCGGTCGTGGAGCCTGAACTCTGGGCCTGGGTGCTGTCCCTGAGCTCTTCAGCTCAAGGCTAGCGCTCTACCACTTGAGCCACAGCACCACTTCTGGCTTTTTTCTCTTTGCTTATGTGGTGCTGAGGAATCAAACCCAGGGCCTCAGGCATGCAAGGCAAGTGCTCTACCACTGAGCCACCTTCCCAGCCCTGTACAATGTCTTTTTAACTTAACTATGAACATAGCTGCTTCCATGCTGAAACTTCTTAATTTAATATAATCCCATTTGTCAGTTCTCTCTTAGATTTGCTGAGCTCCTGAAATTTTACTCAGAAAGTTCCTGTCTATGCCAACATGTTCTAACATTTCTCCTATAGGATTATAGGGGACTAGCCCTCACGTGATTGTGGAGACTGAGAAGTGTGTGTGTGTGTGTATGTGTGTGTGTTTGTATGTATAACATTGTATTCACCTTTTTAAGTGTACAATTCAAAACCAGGTATTGTGGTGCTCGTCTTTAATCCCAGCTACTTGGGAGGCAGAGGTAGGAGGATTATGAGTTTGAAGCAAGTCCAGGAAGATTTAGTAGAGAAATCGTGTTTCAAAATAATATTTATTTTGAAATTGCTTTTTGAAATTGCTTTGTGAAGAGGAGGAAAAGAGTGGAGAAGGAATGATGAAGGCAGGAAATCTGATCAACATACATTTTATGCATATATGGGCATATCAAAATAAGATTCCCTTGTACAACTAATTAATGCTCATAAAAAAGTTTAAAAAATCTAAAGAATATAAAAACAAAAAGGACTGTGGGCATAGCTCAAGTGGGGGAATGCTTGTCTAACAGAGAAGACACTGTAAAAAAGTTTACAATTCAGTTTTAAGAATATTTGCATAAAAAGAATATTTGCATAATAGTTGCATAACTATTTCTTATGCCAGAATTATTTGTTAACTCATAAAAGAAATTCCATACTGTCATTAGTCATTTATCCCTCTACCCACATCTCCTAGCAACCACTAATGTGCTTTGTGTCTTTGTGCTGGATATTTTCCTCCATGATTCCTTTGAATGTGGCCTTTGTGTTTCTTTCACTTGGCATAAATGTTTTTAGGATTCATTCAAGTATAATTTCTTTTTATGGCTGACTGATATTCCATTTCAAATATATACTACATTTTATTCATTTATCAGTTGACAGATTTATTCAGTTACTTTCACTTTTTAATAATACAGTTTTTAACATCTTCACATAAATATTGTGTGGATATATTTTCATTTCTCTTGTGTATGTACTTAGGAGTGGAATTGCACCATTTTCCACAGAGATTTGCAACTACACATTCCTACTAGTAGTATACGAAGATTTTAGTTTGATCACATGTTCTCAACAATTTTAAGAATCTGACTTCTAATTTTAGTTATTCTAGTAGGTATGAAGTGCTTTTTAATTTTGGTTTTGATCTTCCTTCCTCCCTTCCTTCCTTCTTTCCTTCCTTCCTCCCTCCCTCCCTCCCTCCCTCCTTTCCTCCTTCCCTCCCTTCCCCCTCTCTCTTTCTTTCTTTTTCCTGCCAGTCCTGAGGCTTGACCTCAGGACCTGGGCACTGACTCTTTTTCTCAAGGCTAGTGCTACCACTGCAACCACAGTACTACTTCTTTTTCTTAGTAGTTTGTTAAAGAAAAGGGTCTCATGGACTTTTTCCATGATCCTCATCTTAGCCTCCTGAGTAGTTAGGATTACAGGTGTGAGCCACTGGAGTCCGGATATTGGTTTTGATTTTTAATCTCTATTGGCCAGTGATGCTGTGCCTCTTTTCATGTGTTTATTGGACATTGATATGTTTTCCTTGGAGATGTTTCTAGTCAGCTCTTTTATGCATTCTAAAATTATTCACTTGCATTATTGTTTTTGCTACATTCTGGATTCAAGTTCCTTTTGGGGGGGTTTAACTCAGGACCTTGCAGTCTTGCATAACTTTCTTACTCATGGCTAGTGCTCTACCACTAGAGCCATGCCTCCAGTCCAGCATTATGCTGGGTGAGAGGACATGGAGTCACAGACTTTTTTGCCCTGGCTGGCTTAGAATCATTATCCTCCAACTCTCAGCCTCCTGAGTAACTAAGATTACGTGTGTGTGCCATTGGTGCCAAACTGATGATGAAAAATATGTTTTTAACTTTGATGATGTTACTCATGCCTTTGGTGTCATATTGAAGAACCTTATGATTTAATCAAAAGTTATGAAGATTGGGCTGGGAAGGTGGCTCAGTGGTAAGGTGCTTGCCTCGCATGCATGAGGCCCTCGGTTCAATTCCTCAGCACCACATAAGCAGAAAAAGCCAGAAGTGGTGCTGTGGCTCAAGTGGTAGAGCGCTAGCCTTGAGCCGAAGAGCTGAGGGACAGTGCCCAGACCCAGAGTTTAGGCCCCATGACTGACAAAAAAAAAAGTTATGAAAATTTATACCAGTGTTTTCTTCTAAAGAATTCTATAGTTTTAGGGTTGACATTTAAACCCGTGTTCCACCTGGAGTTAATTTTTAACAATACCATGAGTTAGTGGTCTTAATTCATTATTTTGCATGTGGATATCCAATTGTCTTACTATTATTTATCGAAGTCTATATTTTATCTCCCAGGGCCTGGGAGTGTTCCCTGAGCTTTTTCACTCAAGACTAGCATTCTACCACTTTGAGCCACTACACCACTTGGAGATTAATTGGAGATGAGAGTCTCACAGACTTTCTGCTCAGGGTGGCTTTGAACTACAATCCTCAGATCACAACCTCCTGAGTAGCTAGTATGACAGACATGAACTACCAGCACCTGGCTGTACTTTTCTATTTTTGTTATGTTTAAATTCTGATATCTGGATAGCACCTGCCTTTTTGAATGAGTTAGGAAGTAGTTTCTTTTTTTCTTTATTTTGGAAGAGCTTAAGGAGAACAAGTAGTAATGTTTCTTTAATGCTTGGTAGTTATTTGGTGGTGAAGATGTATGGGCCTGTGCTTTTCTTTCTAGGTAGTTTTGTTTTTGTTTATTTTTTAAAATTAGTATCTGAACCTCCTTACTTAAAGGGTCTCTTCAGTTTTTTTATTTCTTCCTGAGTTAGTTCTGGTAGTTTTTGTCATTCTAGGAACTTTTTCATTTAATCTATATTATTTAATGTGTGAACATACAATTGTTTATAGGCTTTAAAAATTCTAGGAACTTTAGCTGGGAATACAGGTGTGAGCTACTGGTGCCTAGCTTTTTTTTTTTTTAACTTATTGAAGTATCTCAGTACAGTAGATTAAAGTCAAGTGACATTGCAATGCAATTATCTTTTGTTGACAAGTACATCTATTTTAAAATCAGGAAATGTTCAATTTTGTTCTCCTTTTTTCCAAGATTGTTTGGCTATTTTGAGTTTCTTGAATTTCCATCCCAATTTTAGGAACAGTTTTTAAATCCTACAAAGGAACCATCTGGGATTTTGATAAGAATTGCATTTAATCTGTAAATAAATTTGGAAAGGGTTGCTATATCTATATGAACAAAATCAAATCTTTTTACCCATGAACTTAGAATGTCTTTCCATTTATTTAGACTTTTTTTCACAATATTTTATAGTTTTAAAAATATAGGTTTTTACACCACTTCTGTGAAGTTTATTGATATCGATTCTATTTTTGGATACTATTATAGATGAAACTGCATGGCTAATTTAGTTTTTGAACTCTTGATGTGATTGCCTACAAATATTTTGAATATTGATCTTATATTGAAATTTTGCTGAACTCATTATCACTAATAGTTCGCTAGTGAATTCTTTATGGATTTCTCTATATAATAGGCCATATGCAAATAGAGGTAGTTTTTCTTTTCAATGTAGATTCCTTTTATTACTTTTATTTGCCCACTTTCCTTGTATAAAGCCTCCAAAATAAGGTTGAGTTGAAATAACAAGACAAAGCATCAAAAGCAGTCTGTGTTCTAAGTGTAAACAAGAAGTTAGCTGTTGGGTTCTTAAAAAATAGGTGCTGGGGCTGGGAAGGTGGCTCAGTGGTAGAGCGCTTGCCTTGCATGCCTGAGGCCCTGGGTTCAATTCCTCAGCACTACATAAGCAAAAAGGAAAAAGCTGGAAGTGGTGCTGTGGCTCAAGTGGTAGAGCGCTAGCCTTGAGCTGAAGAGCTAAGGGGCAGCGCCCAGGCCCAGAGTTCAGGCCCCACGACTGGACACCCCCCCCAAAAAAATAGGTGCCATTTTTGAGATAAAACAAAAGGTTCTTTCTGGTCCCAGTTTGTTGTATGTGTTTAACTTAAGGGATTTGAATTTATTTAAATATTTGTTTTTTTGTCCTTATTCTATAATATTCTGTGTTACATTCACTTAAAGCCAACTTGGCTTTCCTACAAAAAATCCAACTCATTAATGGTGGTTTACAATTCCTTCTATATGCTGCTGATTGGCTTGCTAGTGTTTTGTTGAAGGTTTTTGTGTTCATATTTATGAGATATTGGTTTGTAGTTTTTTATTTTTTATATTTTATTTTATTTTACTTTTTGTCGGTTGTGGGGCTTGAACTCAGAGCCTGAGTGCTGTCCCTGGGCTCTTTTGCTCAAGGCTACTGTTCTACCCCGTTAAGCCATAGCATCACTTCCAGCTTTCTGGTGGTTGATTAGAGATGAGTCTTATGGGGACTTTCCTGCCCAGGATGGCTTTGAACCATGATCCTCAGATCTTAGCCTTTTGAGTAGCTAGTATGACACGCGTGTACCACCAGCACCTGACTGTACTTTTTTATTCTTGTGTTATGTTTAGTTTTGATATCTGCATAGTACCTGCCTTATTGAATGAGTTAGGAAATAATTTCCGCTTTTCTATATGTTGGAAGAGTAAGAAGTGCTAATATTAATGCTTCTTTAATGCTTGGTAGTATTTGGTGGTGAAGATGTATGGGCCTGTGCTTTTCTTTGTAGGTAGTTTTTTGTTTTGTTTTAATTAGTAAGTGAATCTCCTTACTTAAAGTTCTCTTCAACTTTTCTATTTTATTCTAGGATAGTTCTGGTAGGTTTTTGTCATTCTAGGAACTTTTTCATTTAATCTATATAATTTAATTTGTCAACATACAATTGTTTATAGTGTGTTTTTCTTTTAAATCAATCCGTTGGCTCATGTCTTGTAGTCCTAGCTACTCAGGAGGCTGAGATCTGAGGACTGTAGTTCAAAGCCAGCTGTGGCAAGAAAGTCTGTGAGACTCTTGTCTCCAATTACCCACCAGAAAAACAGAAGTGGAGGTAGTGACTCAAGTGGTAGAATGTTTTAGATAAATTATCTCATACTTATTTTTTTTATAACAGATTTAGATTTACAGAAAAATTGAGCAGATAGTACAGAGAGTTTCTAATTTCCCCTTTTCAACTTTCTCTATTAAATATTAGCATGGTACATTTGAGATAATTCCAATTAGTTTTTTGGTAACATGTTCCAGGATCCCATTTAGGACACAACATTGAAGTTGCTTGTCATGATTCTTCAGATTACTCTGGACGATAACAGTTTCTTTCTTCTTGGTTTAGGTAACTGCAACAGTTTTGAGCAGTATGATCAGATATGTTGAATCTGGACTGAGATTTTTCTCATGATTACACTGTTTCTGTAATCATCATGTCTATGATAGATATCCTCTTAAAACCAAGAGTTTTCTTCTTAAAATAATTTTCCTCTTAAAACTGTTGGTTTTATGGGGCTGGGAAGTTGGCTCAGTGGTAGAGCGCTTGCCTTGCATGCCTGAGGCCCTGGGTTTGATTCCTCAGCACCACATAAGCAAAAAGAAAAAAGCTGGAAGTGGTGCTGTGGCTCAAGTGGTAGAGCGCTAGCCTTGAGCTGAAGAGCTGAGGGACAGCGCCCAGGCCCAGAGTTCAGGCCCCACGACCAGACCCCACTCCACCCCCCAAAAAACTGTTGGTTTTAAGAGAAAATCTACTATAGACATATTCTTTAAAAATCACATTAAAGATACATGGTTAAGGGCCTGGGAAGGGGGCTCAGTGGTAGAGTGCTTGCCTTGCATGCATGAGACCCTGGATTCGATTCCTCAGCACCACATAAGCAGAAAAGCCAGAAGTGGTGTTATGGCTCAAGTGGTAGAGCACTAACCTTGAGCCAAGGAGCTGAGGGACAGCTCCCAGGCCCAGAGGTCAGGCCCCACGACTGACCAAAAAAAAAAAAGATACATGGTTAATTAGATTATAGCTATTGATATTGACCTGATTAAGGGTTGGGGTGAGGTTTTTCAGATTTGTGGAATTTGAACTCAGAGCCTGAGTTGAACTCAGAGCCTGCATGCTAGGCAGGATCTTTCTTTCTTTCCTTCCTTCCTTTTTTCTTTCTTTCCTTCCTTCCTTCCTTTTTTCTTTCTTTCTTTCCTTCCTTCCTTCCTTTCTTTTTTCTTTCTTTCTCTCTGTGCTTGTTCTGAGACTTGAACTCAGGTCCTGGACACTGTCCCCAAGTTGTTTTGCCCAAGGGTAGCACTCTACCACTTGATCCATATCTCTATTCCTAGCTATTTCGGTAGCTAAGATTACATGAGCCACTGGTGCCTGGTGAGCAGGAGCTCTTGAACTACACCTCCAGCCCTTTTCGCTTTATTTATTTATTTAGGTAGGATCTCAAGCTTTTTGCCCAGAACTGGTCTAGATTGTCCTGAACCACGATCTTCCTACATCTCCCTCCCGCATATATAAGATTATAGGTGTGTGTCACATGTCCAGTCTTCTCTCTTCTTTTTTACAATGTAAGTGTTTATATCCTCTTTAAGCACTGTGTGGCTATATTCTGTAAACTGGTTTTCAACCAACTCCTGAACAAGTCCATTGAACTACTTAGTGCCTATGTTTGAGGGCTGACCCAAAACTTAGATAAGTACCATTTTAGCATCTAGTACCTAAAACAACAGGATTCTGTCATTTTATCAATCTCTTCCATGAGGTGCAACATAGATTAGTGTTTATTTCATACTTGCATGTATATGTATGTCAGACAAAGGAGAAATGGGAAGGGAAAAGACAAAGGGGAAGGGAGAATCTTAATGTCAAAACTTTAAATACGGGCTGGGAAGGTGGCTCAGTGGTAGAGAGCTTGCCTTGCATGCCTGAGGCCCTGAGTTCAATTCCTCAGAGCCACATAAGCAAAAAGAAAAAAGCCGGAAGTGGCGCTGTGGCTCAGGTGGTAGAGTGCTAGCCTTGAGCTGAAGAGCTGAGGGACAGCACTCAGACCCAGAGTTCAGGCCCCACGACTGGACCCAAAAAACAAAACAAAACAAAAAAAACTTTAAATACATTTAAATTTATTTATTTATTTGTGTGTGTGTGTGTGTGTGTGTGTGTGTGTGTGTGTGTGTTTGTGCATGTATGTGTGCAGTACTGGGGACTGAACCCATGGCCTTAATCTTGGTAGGCAAGTACTCTACCACTTAAGCTATGCCTACAGCCCTGATTGTATTTTTAAATAGAATCATCTCATTTGTTTTTGCAGTGTCACCTCTTTCTTTCACCATTTTGAAAATGGAATAACTTTGACTTTCTTGATTTCCATCTGGGACTAGCGATAGAAAACACACATCGTATGTAAATATCCCTGTTCATATGACAGTGTGGGACATTCAGGACAAACCAAAGTAACCAATCATAGCTGACTTGGCATGGCCTTGAGGCTCCATAATGACGCCTCTGATGAGTAGCTGGTTAGTACTTTGTGTCAGCACCCCACATCTATTTGGGGAAATCACTTGTCTCTCTGAACATCACTTTAGTTTGACCAAAAGGAATTTGCCAACATGTTCACCCACACATTTTCTAGGACGAAGCAATATACACCTGGCGAAATACCAAATTCATTAAAGGCTTTAGTCCATTCAGAAGCTATCATGGAGTTGACTTAGGTTAGTCTCTTGAACAATGTTCAGATATCTTACTTTTCTCTTTTTTTGTGCTAGTTGAACTTAAGGTGTGGGCACTGCCCCTAAGCTTTTTTTTTCTTTTGTTCAAGGCTAGTGCTCTACCACTGGAGCCACAGCTCCACTTCCCACTTTTTTGCCATTAATTAGAGATAAGAGTCTCATAGAGGGCTGGGAAGGTGGCTAAGTGGTAGAATGCTTGCTTCGCGTGCATGAGGCCCTGGGTTTGATTCTTGAGAGCTTGTTTGGAGGTTCTAGCAGGGGAGTGCAGCTACTCGTATACCCTTGACCGAAGACCAGTCCTCCTCTATTGAGGATAGTCATCCTCTTGGACCGAGCGCGCAGCTTCGGGAGGGACGCACATGGAGCGGTGAGGGAGGAAGGACCCGCCTAGCCAGCCAGATCAGCCGAATCAACCCTGGCGATCAATGGGGAGACAGATGTCGCAGCCAGATCGCCCTCACATCCATGGGTTTGATTCTTTAGCACCACATAAACAGGGGAAAAAAAGCTGGTAGTGGCACTGTGGCTCAAGTGTAGAGCGCTCGCGTTGAGCTAAAGAGCTCAGGGACAGCGCCCAGGCCCAGAGTTCAAGCCCCATGACCTAAAAAAAACCCCAAAAAGCAAAAAACAAAACAAAACAAAAAACTTCAAACATTTAAGGGTCATTATTCCAGGGTCATTATTCCAGTCTGGATTTCTCTTCCTGTGTTAGATCCATTCAGTCAGCATGAGACTCACCAAGTATTCTCCTAAGTGATTCCTAGACTGTCTTTCAAAGAGGCTTCCAGCAATTATTATTTGTCCGTCACTGCATTATTTCTACCCTAGATGTCATTCTTGTCAACCACAAGAGTTTCTAAGAGTCATCCAACTCTTCGCAATTGATCTGTAAATGTCATTGCAATGATGGTTCTTCAATGATTAGTTGCATTCCACAAGACTTAGAAATTTCGGTTTATTTGCATCTCTGTAACAACCCCAGGTTTTAAGCATCTAAGTTCATCCTATACTTCTTAAATTGCTCAGCATTCTTACCACAGATTGACTTGCTAGGGTTTGGGAAAAGCTGTCTTACCTCCTGTAAGATGATGCCTAGGAGCCTTGGAGCATGCGCTCAATTAGCATGAGCATGTGCTTGTGTGTGAGTGTGGTCAGAGCCCGGGACTGTCAGTGCTTACCCCACAATTCTTTGGACCACTTGTCCTCAGAGGCCTGAGTCTTGATCTCAGTAAAGATCATTGTCTATGTTTGCCCATTGTGAAAAAAACAGTGTAGAAGCTGTGTAAAGAGCGACGTTCTGGGGCTGGAGGTAGAGCGTAGAACTGTGACGCAAGTGGTGAAAGTGCTACCCTTGAGCATAAAACCTCAGGGACAGCAACCAGGCTCTGAGTTCATGACCAAAACTGGCACAAAAAACAAGCCCCAAACAAAAAACAAACAAATAAAACTCCAAGCCAAATCAAGCTAAAACACACCCTGACAAAACTCCAGTGGTTTGAATGCCAATCTTTTCTGAGTAAGCTAATGGCTGGGGCAAGCCTGTATCTGTAAACTAGCTTTGCTAGAAGGAGCTCCTTCAAATGTTCAGTCAAGGAATGAAAAATGTTTGTTGAGAAAATTTAGAACCAAGTGGCAAAGGTAAGACTGTGGTGGGTGGTCCATTTCATGGTTGACCCTGATGATCAAAGAGACACAACGCATTGCCCCTTACAACCCAATCTTCTTTTCAACATTAAAACGAACTATTTTTAATCACATTGAATTTGATAGCTAGTGACAGGATGTTTGAGAGTTGGATAAGGGATGGGCAGTTCATGGGGAAGAGGTCAGGAGGTAAGAGGTAGTTCAGAGCCTCTGTTTACTGCATCTGAGTTCATAGCCCCGAAGGGAGAATAAAGAAGAACATGGTTAGTCATCTTCCATCATGGAAAACCACTTATGGAATGTTCTCTGACATGGGTTTTAGAGCGTAGAAAATTTCTTCCAATTATCATGTGGTGTCAGTGACTAGACAGCCTGACAAAGACACACTGTGTTGAGTTTACGGGGACTACCTTTCAGTGGCCTTAAACTACAGTGCTACGCTTCCTGTTGGGGACCATTCTGTTGTCTCCTCCGAAGCTACTGTGACATGCTTTAGACATTTGTTACAAAAACAAAAACCAAAAAATAAAAACAGCTCAGCAGTGGCAGCCATTACATTTGTGTGAATCTGTGTTTACACATGCTGTGACAGAGAGAGGAGCCATGGCTTGGTGGAGGCCGCTTGTTAGTGTCTCCTTTGTGCCCAGCTTGCTTCTGCTCTTCTGAGGCCTCTGCCAGGGGGGCCTACTCCATGGACGGATCTTGCTATGGCCACTTCCTCCTCCCCAAATAGTTGACAGGGTTCTCGGTGGCCCACGGGCTCTCTTCCCAGTGCTCTTTTCAGTGTTCCGGGCCTTCCTGCCTATCTCTCTGGACAGGATGTCAGTGTTCCCTGGTGAAGCCTGCTCAGCTGTCCTGCGCTGTGGGCACTTGGGCTCTTGTTTGGGTTTTCAAAATGTTCTTTTCATTGTGGCCCTCTCTTTGACTTTGCTGGTTTGGAGTGTCTGATATTTTTGGTCTTTGGCATTCTCCTTTTCCTGGGTTTTCAATAAGTGACCATTTACATGGTGTCTAGGCTTCCTGTGGCTTTTTCTTTTGTCTCTTTTGAAAATCTTGTAACTTTCTTATATATATATATATATATATATATATATATATATATATGCATATATATATAACACACACACATAGATAGATAGATAGATAGATAGATAGATAGATATTCCTAACTAGTACCCACAGAGTGTCAAATTTCCCTTTTCCAGAATTGATGACCTCTATGCAGTAGACATGCTTGCCAGCTCACTCCCCATAGGCAGTTGGATAGGGGCAGGAAGTAGGTGGTTGATGTCAAAGAATATTCATCATATATGCATTCTAGACGTTAGTCTTCACAAATTAATTAACAAATGTTTATGCCCAAGATGACAAGAACTCAAGAATTCTGTGTGCACTCTTTCACTTAAGGTTCACAACTCTCTGAGGCATATCATAGTAATGATAATATATACTATATTACTAATTCATGCTGGGGATGGAATCCAGAGCCTAGGGAATGCGAAGTACATATGCTGTCACGGAGTGCTACCCAAGCGCACTCTCCATTTGAAGGGTTAGGAAGCTTAGGTTCACAGAGGTCAAGTGCCCAAGGTCACAGGGCTCCTTCATAGCAGGTATGGGCTTCACACTCAGTCCAAGCTTTGGCAGCTATGCTCTGGAGCACACTGTTTCCAAGAGCTGAGGCCAGGCTTAAACCAGATCAGCCTGGCTGTGGCATCCAGTCTCCTTCCATTACAGTATGCCTGCCTCCTGCACCGTCGCACGCCATAAACTCCAAAGCGTGCAACTTCATAATCTTCATAGTAGGCCATGGTGAAAAGGAAAAGGATAGATTTTATTTTCTGTTTAAGTAGGGTACTACGAGTGTGTGCATGTGTGTGTGTGTATGCATGCACACACGCACGCACGCGTGCACCAGTCCTAGGGCTTGAACTCAGGGCCTGAGTACTGTCCCTGGGCATTTTTGCTTAAGGTTATCACTCTACCCCTTTTGCCACACTTCCACTTCCAGCTTTTTGGTGCTTAATTGAGGATAAGAGTCTCACAGACTTTCCTGCCTAGTCTGGCTTTGAGCCATGATCCTCAATCTCAGTCTCCTGGGTAGCTAGGTTTACAGGTGTGAGCACTGGTAACCAGCTTCATCATTTAAAAACAAAATGTGTTTAAGCAGTACTGAGATTTGAATTCAGGGCTTTGCATGTAGTAGGCTGGTGCTGTAACAATTGAGTCATAACTGTGGCCCTGGTTTTTCTGATTATTTTTGAAATAGGATCCTGCTTCCTGTTGATGTGCACCTGAGTCATGATCTACTTTCTCTTTAGGCTTGTCCTTGCTGGGGTCACAGGTGCAGGCTCCTGCACCCAGCTTCCCTCCCTGGAGATGGAGTCTTCCACACTGTTCTGTGCAGGCTGACCTGGGACTGCCATAGCTCTCCCAATCTCAGCCTCCCACGTCACTAGTGATGACAAGAACATGCCACTGCACCCAGCTATGGATTGAGAAGGGGGTCTTACGAATTTTTCTGGCTTCTACTTATGATCCCTGTAACCATGATCTTCTATTCTCAGACTCCCAAGTAGCTAGGATGACAGGTGTGAGCCACCCACATATGGCTTAAACTTTTACCATTAGCCGTTAATTTTCAGTTGATTTAACTGTTAAATTAAAGATAACTGTAAAGGTACCTTTACAGTTACCTTAAATATCTTCAAATAAGGATAATACCAGCTTCTCCTTTTTAGTGTTCCAGAATTTTGGCTCTTAACCTTTTCTTAGATGTCCTGGCTCGTATCTATAGGATAATGTTAAATAACAGTGGCGGATACCCAGCATAATTTAAACTGCCACTCAGGGTTCCTGTGATGGTTAATCTTGATTGACTTAAGCAACAAGTAGGAGATTAGTAAAGCATGTCTAAGAGTGTGTCAGGGAGGGTATTTCCAGAAATAGATTATGAGGGCTCTGACCTAATGAATGGTTTAACTCATTTAGTAGATTCAAATTTGAATAGTCTATTGGATATAGTAGAACAGTGGAAGGCAGAGCCTGATTGGAGGAAGCAGGTCATGGTGGGGGCGGATGTCCTTAAGGCTATAGTTTATCCTGGCCTCTTCCTGTTAATACCCCACTCTGCTTCCTGTCTGCCATTTGGAAAAGATTCTCCTCTACTACATAGTTCCACCAAAGCCCATGGGGCCAAACAACTATAGACTGGACCCTTTGAAACCATGAGCCCAAATGATTCTTTCTTCCTTTAGAGTTGTTCATTCTATCCAGTATTTTGGTCATAGCTATGCAAATGGAACACTGTTCTCTATTTAGTTCTTTTTTCTGGAATAAATGTTGAGAAACATCCATCATTCCTGCTTCACTGTTTATTCAAGACCAGTTAATTGATTTTTGTCAAAGGCTCTTTCAGCATCTTTGAGAATGGTTATATAATTTTCTCTTTAGAGCTATTAATATGATAAGTTGTAGTAATTGTTTGGTTAGCAATGAGTCATCTGGGAATGGTAGGAATAAACCTGACTTGGTCATAATGAATTAGTTTCAAATAGACTATGAATTTAGAAAGAGTGACTATGTGAGATTGATCTAGACTTGGTTTTGAACAAGCTCTGATAGATTTTGTGGTCATTATTATCATAATTTGAATATCTTCTTCAGTTTTCCAGGCTCTAAAACAGTTTGCTTAGAAATATGTTCTCTGAGGGTTTGGTAGAATTCCTCATGCCAACGTGCCAGGGGGTGGGTCTAACATTTTGTTAGACCCACATTTTTCCTACAGCCCAGGCCCATTTTGATTTTCTTTCTTCTAGTTGACTTTTATTAAGTTGTAATTTTCTAGGAAGTTTTCATTCATGTTAGTGTGTTGTATGTCTCTGCTTTTCCTCGTAGACTTCACTTGGTCATTGTTTTCCTCTTCTACTTCTTCATTCTCTATGTGGGTTGTTCTCTATGTGTTCCCAGGGGTTAGTGATTTACTAGTGGAGATTACTTTTGACTTTCTTCCTCTGCTGTTTCTCCCTCCCTTCCCCCCTCTCCCTCTCCTTCTCCCTCTCCCTCCCTCCCCCCCTCTCTTGGGATTAGTCAGTATTGACTTAAAGTCAAGGCCTAGGCCCTATCTGTGAGCTTTTTTACTCAAGACAAGCACTTTACCACTTTAGCCACACCTCCACTTTTGGCTTTTTTGTAGTTAGTTGGAGTCTTACAGACTTTCTAGCCTGGGCTGGCTTCTAACTGTGGTCCTCAGAGCTCAGCCTCCTGAATAGCTAGGATCACAGACTTGAGCCACCAGTACTGATATGAATCATGTCTTATCGTGTCTAGACATGATAAGATAGACATGATAAGACATGTCTATCTCAAGATGTGAGAAGATGAGGAAAGTTGCTTTCAGTTTTTCTTTTGTGAGTTCTGGGGATTGAACTCAGGGTCTAGGTATTGTCCCTGAGCTATTTTGCTGAAGGCTGGCACTCTACCACTTAAGCTACAGCTCCACTTCCTGC
The DNA here is from genome assembly GCF_000151885.1 of Dipodomys ordii. Taxonomy (NCBI): domain Eukaryota; kingdom Metazoa; phylum Chordata; class Mammalia; order Rodentia; family Heteromyidae; genus Dipodomys; species Dipodomys ordii. Next base: position 25,437,079 of record NW_012267218.1, on the reverse strand, counting down.
TGTTTCTTTCTAACATCAGTTTCTGCTTTTTATTGATTGATTGATTGATTGGTTGGTTGCCTTGCTGGGATTGAACTCGGGAAGAGGCAAGCACTATACCATTGAACTATACACCATCCCTATTTCTGCTCTTATTTAAATTATATTCTTCTGTTTTATGTCTGTTTATTTTGCTCATTTCTTAACTCAATGAGTCCTAATTCATTTTTTCATATTTATTTACGTAATACTGGGGGTTTGACATCAGGACCTTGGGCTACCTAGTCTGGTGTTATACTGAGAAGCCATATCTCCATCCCTGCTTTTCACTGGTTATTTTTAGGATAAGTTTCTTAACTCAATGAGTCCTAATTCATTTTTTCATATTTATTTATGTAATACTGGGGGTTTGACATCAGGACCTTGGGCTACCTAGTCTGGTGTTATACTAAGAAGCCATATCTCCATCCCTGCTTTTCACTGGTTATTTTTAGGATAAGGTTTCACTTCCCAAACAAACCTGCCTGAGCCTCAGCTTACCTACTTTTGGACTTCCCAGGATTAGTGGAATTGTAGGCATGTGCCACCACCATCAGTTTGAAGGAATCTCACAGGCTAGCCTCACATCACAGTCTTCTGTAGAGAACAAGGAATGGTGCTTCTACCCCGTGAGTGGTTGAGAAAGAATCTCAGAGCTTGTCTACCTGGACTGGCCTAGAATGCTGATCCTCCCACTCTCAGCTTCCTGAGTGGGATGACAATCATGAGCTATGGGCACCTGGCTTCTTATTTTATTTTACATCTTAAAATTTACTTAGCTTCATCTGACACTGACATTATATCTGTATTCTGTAGCTGTGACATGTCTTTGTTACTGTTTTTCCCTGAGGAAGTCTAGAATTTCTGTTTATATTTTCCTTGTAGACTTCAAGGTAAACCGAACTATTTGCTTTCTGATTGTTTTCAATTTGTAGTGTTATTGCCTTTGAATAGGAAATGTTATCTGTACTATTTTTAGAATCTGGAATTGGTTGAATTTTCTTTGTAGACTTAATCTATGGTCATTTTTTTGTATGAAAATCTCATAGACACTCGAAAAGAAGGTGTATTTCTTTCTAGTTTTTAGAATTCATAATTTGCCACCAATCTGTATACCAACTCAAAGGTACTTCGTTAATTATTTACATACGCTATATCTTATTTATTCTTTGCTCTGCTTAATGCTTTTTGGCCTAAATTCTAGCTTACCTTGTATTTAAGATGATGACCTTTGTGTTTCCTGTTTGCATCTGTCTGCAGTACCTTAGCACAAACTTCCATTTCCAACTTTGCTGCAAAATTTTGATTTTTCTCAGATGTATAGTTAGAGGCAGGGTTTGCTTTGTGATCAATCTAAAAATACTTTTATTTTAATAAGTAACTTAAGTCATTTCTATTAACGATGTGACAGCTCTGTTTGGCTTCAGCTCTGTCACTATAATTTATGCTGTGTTTTCTGCATTTAGAGATAGGTGTCTTTTTTTATTGTGAAAATACAGTATAGAGGGGTTACAATTACATGGGCAAGATAATGAGTACATTTCTTATCAAGCATTGTTTCCTCCTCCTTTGTTTTCCCCTTCCCATCTCTTCCCATCTCCCTCCCCCCACCCCTGCCAAAGTGATAAAGTTCGTTTTTCAACATAACGACTTGTACATCTCATTGTTGCAGTGGGTCCACCTGTATCCCAAGATAGGTGTCTTTTGACCGTAGATTATTTTTTTCTTTGAGCAGCTACCACACACCACTTCTTATAATATCTTCATTAAACATAAGATTTCCATTTCTTTATTATTAGATGAGAGGCAGTTCTGTTGAAGCTGGTTTTCAGGATATTCCTTCTGGGAGGATCAGTGAAAAACTTTAGGGTTTAAAATCCAAGGACTTTCTGTGATATGTTGCAGACTGCTCTCTGCAAATATGGCTGCCTGGGTGATCCATTGTGTATCTCTTCTCCACTGGGTCTCTGACCCAGGCCTGACCTGAGAGGTCATTGGTCACCAGCTCTCCTCCATCTTTTCATGACAAGTACTGAGACAGTGGGAAGTTTGGGAACAGTTTACCTTCAGGCTAGATGTCTCAGACCTGATTTCCCTGAACTTCCTTATGAGGTCTATATTTCTTCTCTTTTACTTTCTGCCCTTGGGAGCATCTTGTTAGCATATTTTGAAGTCTTCAAGTTATATTTGTCTCCTAGGATAGTTAAATTTGTCGGGATTTGTTCCCCTTCATTCTCTTTATTGCTCCTGTATAGCATCCAGGAGAAAGGAAAAGGAAATAGTTATGATTTACATAACTGTTTATATGAGAATCTCTGAAGACTGGCCTTCTTGCAGTAAAAACCAGATGTCATTCCTAGCTTAAAATCCTCTTGAGCTTTAGGCTTCCTATAGAATAAAACCCAAGTTCACTTTTGGTGTGACTACGTCTTAAGACATTGTAGTCTCTCTGGTCATCTCTGCTACCTTAAATCTCTGGAGCTTCAGCTCCACTGCCAGCCTTATGGCTCTGAGGATATGATACTGCCTTGATTACTTAAGGCTCTCTGTCCATGAAACACTCCATCCTCACTCTTTGCCCTAGCATTCTCTACCTAATTGGCTCAAATAACACATGCTCAGAGATTTCGTCACTGTCCAAACCCTCTGCTTACTGATTTGCAGTACCCAACATATGTATTTCTCTCCTATTCTTTCCTACCCTTATATCTCTCTTCCTCCTCTCTTTCCCCCTCGCTTCCTCTTCCCCCAACCTTTAGGAGAATGGTATAGGAACTGTGATGGTCACAGTCATCATTTTCACATGTAACACAATGCCTTTCAATAGGTACCCAATAAAAATGTGTTAAAATTACCAAATATATCAATGAATAAATACACACTCTTAATGTATGGGTGTCAGAGTGTCACCAGGCAAACACCTTTTATTTTTTGTGGTATTAGGGAACTGAGGTTTGAATTCAGAGCCTCTCACTTGCTAGGCAGGTACTCTGCCACTTGAGTCGTACTTCCAACCTTGAGAAAAACAATCATTTTTGCTATTCAGCATCTGTTTCAGACAAGACCACTACCTAATATGCAACAAAGACACCCTGGATCCCAGCTTCTGCCATGAAAGTGGATGCAGGATGGAGCCAGACAAAATTGGGTTCAGCCATAAAGGATACCATGTTGACCTACTATTCACCCCATACTCATTTTTGTCCACTGGTATATTTTCCACCAGCCCCATCTTGGTCCCCTTGCTGACCCACACAGGAACTAGATTTTATAATATCAAAAAGGCTGCCCCTGACTCCGAAATGGTGCCATCCCTTTCTAGGGTTGTAGTTGGGGTTGTGGGCAGCATGAATCGTTCTACTCATTGTCAGACCTGCCCAGGAAAAGGGTCCCTTTTCTCCATGCAAATCTGCACATAGACTTCTCCTCCCCCTTTGTTTTCCATGCAGGATGGCAAGGGCTTCCCTAAAAACCCCTCCCCTCCCCCAGCACCTGCATTACCCAGGTGGCCAGCACACCTGGGGGCAGTTACTTCTCATACCTTGAGGTCATGTCCAAATCCACTGTGGCCCTCCTACTTCACTCCACCGGGGTTGATCTTTTTCCGTGGCCACTGCTTCAGCTGTGGGGCAGGCCGGCAGTTTGCTCTCCCTCAACAAACTCTTCTGCCTAAACCATGTGGCAGTTGGGAAAACCTTACACTTATTATCTAAAATCTTCTCTTTTCCCTCCTTCCATTCAGAAGGACCCTCTTCTTTGTTCCCATTAAAAAAGCTGATTTGTGAGGCTCTTCTATCTGCTTTTTTTCTTGGCCAAGAATCAAACTTCTTTCACTGTGGTCTCTTAAAAGTCCCCACTATTCTAAGAAAGAAAACAAAAGACTCATTTTGGGAGGTCAAAATTTTAACAATCTCGCTGAGGCCAGTGGCTCAAACCTGTAATCCTAGCTACTCAGGGAGCTGACATCTGAGGATCATAGTTTAAAGCCAGCTCTGGCAGGAAAGTCTATGGGCTACTTAGTCTCCAACTAACCACCAAAAATCCAGAAGTGGAGCTGTGGCTCAGGTTGTAGAGTGCCAACCTTGAGAAGAAAAGGTTAGGGATAGTATCCAGGTCCTGAACACACACACACACACACACACACACACACACACACACACACACACACGATAACAATATTTTAATAGAAACTGTTGTTTGTGTGGAAAACGAACAAGTTGGAAGAAACCTGATGGAAACAATTGTTGAAAGGAATGACATTGATCAAGACATATTGTATTCACAACTACTTTGTTAAACGGTGGTACCCTTATACAAGTGCTTAAAGAGAATAATAAAAAGGAAAAAAAAGAGATTAAAAAACGGGTTGGGCTGGGAAGGTGGCTCAGTGGTAGAGTGCTCGTCTTGCATGCATGAGGCCCTGGGATTGATTCCTCAGCACCACATAAGCAGAAAAAGCCTTAGGTGACGCTATGGCTCAAGTGGTAGAGCGCTAGCCTTGAGCTGAAGAGCTGAGGGACAGCGCCCAGGCCCAGAATTCAGGCCCCAAGATGGACAAAAAAAAAAAAAAAAGAAAAGAAAAGAAAAAAGAAAGAAATGGGTTATGGGAACAAGGAATTTGTTTGTGGAGAAAGCAAAGTTTAAAGATAGGATTTTTAAAACGAAGGAACTATTATCAGGTAGAAAAATGTTTTTATCACGTGGATCACCTAGGGAGATTGCTAAAGGTATGGAATCCCAGGATCTTATAGATATTTGACTTGTGGGTATGGAGTGGGATTACAGGATTGCTTTCATTTCGTTTTCTCTTTTAGTAAGCACCCCAGGTAGTTCTTTTATTAGAAAAGGTTGGGAAATACCATTTTATAGGAGGCAGTAGTATGACTGGGAGAAGATAGGGTCTCCAGGCTTAAGTTATAGAAAGACTGACTCTGTCAGAAAATTGTCTTTAACTAGAAGGGTCCAGAGTAGATGGTGTGACCCACTGGGCACCAGCCCCTCCTGGTGGTAATCTTGTAGGGGTGAATGAGATTTATGCTTAAGGAACTAAAATCTTGGGTTCCAAGGGCTATAAGAACCAAGTGCCTGGGGCTAGCAGTTACTGCGACAGGGTAGCATATAACAATAATAAACATAAACCAGACCAGAATAAAATCCACTTCCCTCTCCCATTAAAAAAACAACCCAAGGGACAGACGAAGCTTAATTAAACCTCCCAAGATCTTGAAGACCAAAAGAAGCAGCACATTTTTAATGTACAAGTACTTACTGCCACAGGACAAACCATAAGATTGATGGGGATAAACTCCCATCTCAGTTATGAACTAGATTAATTTAAATCACAAGGGCCTCAGCAATTAACATGCAGCACCAGCTTGCATTTGCAAGTTAAAAATTGATGAGGAGATGGGTTTTGAAGCAGGGATCTGACCTGCTGAGAGGAGGATTGGCCGGAGAATGTTCATCTGCGGTCAGTAATTCCCTAGGCAGCTCAGAGCAAGGAGGAGAGAGGCCTGGGCAACTCTGACAAGTCAGAAGCAAAAGGTCTGGTTTGTTTCTGGGTCTGGGTAGAGGTTGCTATAGAAACCCGAGCTGGTTTTGGAAATGCACTCCAGACTGGCCTGAAGAAGGCTCAGAAAGGAGTGACCACCAACCCCCTTTCTCCATGTTTATTAATATATTATATATATTATATTATATATATTATATTATATATAATATATTATATATAATATATATTTTATATATTATATTATATATATTATATTATATATAATATATTATATAATATATATATTTTATATATTATTATATATTAGTTATGACACGCAAAAATCCCGAAAGACAGTTTTAATTACCCCCATGTTACAATAAATAAACAGCCTCTCTAGTGTGTAACTTATCCCTTTCACCAATGCTTAATATCTCATAAAGGTTTATAAACGGAAGATTCTGAATTTGAACCCATTCCTTTCTCCAAAATGCACCTTTTTTCCCTTCCTTAATCAAGAGCCAACTTTAATAATAACCAAAGTGCTCTCAAAGACCTGTAAGAAAAATTCCAATAATCTAAAAGAGCAATTGGCAAAGGACATGACAGGCAGCTCACCAAAAAACTTAATCCAAGTGAACTTAAAGGGCATGAGTGAGTTGTAATGTTTTATGTCATCACAATAAAAGGAACACATGTGGGGAATCAGCAATGACTGCTCCTGGGGGACATGCAAGCTAGTGCCACTGTTAGGACCCATCGCGACCATCCCAGAGGACCACGCAGAGGCAGGCATGCACAGGAGAAAGATTATCCCAAGGCTTATTAGAAGGGCCATATCTCTCCCAGGAGAGGGAGCAATATGGCGCCTGCTCCTATGTGGGTGGGTAGCTCTGGGGCTAGTGGTGAGGTCCAAGCACAGGTAGGTCTGGGTGGAGAGAGGGAGGGGCCAGCTATATGGTGGGAACTTCAGAGCAGGGAGGAGCTCAGGTCTGGGTGGAGCTGAGGACCAGAGGTGAGGATAATGCTAAAGCCTTCTTGCTGACTTAGAGATTCTTCTTCACTATTTTATCTCTCTCTCTTCTTTCTCCCTCTCCCCTCTTTCCCTCTCTCCCTCCTTTGTTCTCCCCCTCTCCCTCTCTTCACCCCCCTTCACCCTTTCTCTCTCCCTCCCTCCCACTTAAGCCAAACCTCCGCTTCTAGCTTTTTATAGTAGAGCCTCTGAGGCTAGGCTAATGAAAAATGGCAACGATCTGCCTGGAGATAAAAGTCTTTCAGATTTCTCTCTCTGGGCTGTCTTCAAACTGCAATCCTCAGATCTTAGCCTCCCGAGTAGCTAGGATTATAGGTGTGAGCCACTAGCACTTGGCTTTGAGGAGTTATTTTAAAGTTGCTCTGCAGAAGGCCCCTTGCTGCCAGTGGCTTGCGTGGTTAGCAGACTGATTTCTCTGGATCCTGGTGAACTTTTCCTCTTCCACCTAAGGAAGCTGACAGCTCTGGCCTAAAGACATTAGATTCTTTCACCACTGTTACCGATGTCCAAAATAACAGTAGCTCTTTATTTTTTTATTATTTTTGTCGGTTGTGGGGCTTGAACTCTAGGCCTGGGCACTGTCCCTCAGCTCTTCAGCTCAAGGCGAGTGCTTTACCACTTGAGCCACAGTGCCACTTGCAGTTTTCGGGTAGTTAATTGGAGATGACAGTCTCAAGGACTTTCCTGCCCGGGCTGGTTTTGAACCAGGATCCTCTTATATCAGCCTCCTGAGTAGCTAGGATTACAGATGTGAGCCACTGGCTACTGGTAACTCTTTTTGACAGATATTCCAAGTGGGTGCTTGCCCTTTGAATATTTACAGAAGTTTTCATATAACTTTTCTAAGATCAGAAGAGTAGAGGGGCCAACCTTGTGGCTGAGAAAGTTGTGTAGGTCATGCAGTAGTTCTAGGCCTGTGAATGAGAACAACAAAATCTCCTGTGGAAGGGTTCCATTTGGTTGTTCATTGAACTCAGCTAGGAGGAGTGAGGTTTCAGAACTGGTTTATGCTAGCTCTTTAAAAGTACTTCTGAGGGGCTGGGAAGGTGGCTCAGTGGTAGAGGGCTTTCCTTGCAAGCACAAGGCCCTGGGTTCGATTCCATATAAGCAGAAAAAGCCAAAAGTGGCACTGTGGCTCAAGTGGTAGAGTGCTAGACTTGAGCTGAAGAGCTGAGGGATAGTGCCCAGGCCCAGAGTTTAGGTCCCACGACTGACAAACAAAAAGCAGTTCTGAAATGTTCAGACATTTGTGACTCAGTGATTGAATATATGGCGCATTAATAATTATGTAAATGTATGTATAAATTATTTGAAAAACAAAGTAATATTCAAAACTCATTATTTACTAGTTCTTTAAATGGTATTTATATTATATGGCCTCAGAAGTATAGAAAAGGGTACATTCTACTTTTATTTCTCTCTCCGTGTATATATGTATATATAATATATGTACATACATATATGAAATTCTATACAATGGTAAGCAACCATTCTTTTTTTCCCTCAGTTTCTGTGCCCATATTGTTACTGGCCATAGTAGAAATATTTACACCATGGAAATTGGCAAGTACTACAAAGAAGGTTGAGGCATGGACATAATTCCAGGGAAATGGAAACCATTAAAGGTACATCAACTGGAGGGAATTCCATATAGGGCATTGATTATAAAGCTATTAGATTAGCTAGAAGAGAAAAGAAAAAAAGGGAGCTTAGTAACCACAGAAACCAATTAGCATCTCCTTCTTTAGCGGAAAAAAGTTAAAAATGGCTTCACTCAGAGCCTAGGATCCCTACACATCTGAGTTTGTTACAGCATCTACTAATGCTCTAAGAACCATTTTGTTGCTGCCCAATGCAAACCAAGACCCTGTACACGGACAAGTAGTGTGAGAATGCAACAGCCGTCACCAGAAGAACTGAGCCACTGATGCAGCCACAGTTGTTGCTGGAAACAGACGTCTGAGAACTGTCCACTTAGGTGCAAGCACTTTTGTCCTCACTGGCATCCCCATGGCTGCTTATGTCTTTGTTGTTGGACTTACCATCAGGACCAGAAGGGTTGGGGAAAGAGGGAGAAGACTTCTCTCTTCCTTCTGCCTTACAATATCTAACCAGTGCCTACCACTGCCAAGATATGAAGTAAAGGTAATTTGGGCAAAAGAAGTTGTGAAATGTGCTACAGAAGCAACCTAAATATGCTAGTTTAATCTTCTATTGATTGACTGATTATTATTATTTTTGTTCTGTTTAATCAATATTGAGATAATAGGTTGATATATATTTCTCTTTATAGTCCCATTGATATTTTCCTTAAATATTTTGAGGCTGTATTATTAGATGCATATAAGTGTAATATTTTTAGAGCTTCCTGGTAAATGGAGCCTTAAAAAATTATAGAGTATACCTTTTTATCTGAAGTAAGCATTTTTGCATTAAAGTCCCTTAGTGGGATAATAAAGTTTGTCTTTGTTTGGGTTCCCTAAAAGGAGGGCAGAGACAGAAATTCTGATATACAGGTTGTATAGAAGATATGCTCTTGAAAGGAATCAAGTGAGATAAATAGGAGAGAACATCTAAAGGCGCAAGACTATCTAAGCTGGAAAGTTGTATTAGTCCAAGCCCACAGGAAAGTTCTAAGATTGCTTTCTAGCATTGATTCCGTATAAGAGGGAAGGGACTGGAATATAGAACCTATGAAACAAAGAAGTTACTGTTGGGCCAAAGGCATGGGGGGCAGCTGCCAGTGGTTAGAAGATCCCGTAGCAAATGGCTGAAAGGTGTCCAAGTGAGATGTTAAGAACATCGTTGCATCATTCACTTTTGGTTAGGACTTATTTGGCATCATTTTTCAATCTTTTAATTGTCATCCTGCTTGAATTTTTTTAGATGTATTATTTGGAATCAACAACATAGTTTGACTTTATTTTTTTTTCTTTTAAAAGTTGCTTTTCTTTGTCCTCTAAAAAAATATTTCTATTGAGCCAAAGTTATATCCTGTAACTTAGACAAATCTTACATCAATTTTGAGGGAGATATAAATCTATGTAACCAAATCCATGCATCAAAATATAGATCATGTCTTTATAAATGAGGAAGTTCCCATTCAGTTAATTATCCCTTCCTCTTCTGCCCATGGGGAAAAAAAATCAGAGATTTTTATGATAAAGTAATTTTGCTTATTCTGACCTTATTGTAAGTGGAATCATAAAATATGTAGTCGTTCATTTCTGGCTTTTGAAATTCAGCATCATATTTTTTCAGTTTATCCACGGGTATTGCATATTCCCATGTCACCTGCTTTTATGTTAAGTAGCAGTCTTTTTACAAATATTCCACAATTGAAAAAAAATCCATTCACCTACTTATGAATATTTGGATTTCTCATTTTTAGCTGTTATGAAGTTGCTACAAAATTCTTGTTCAAGACTCTTGAAGAGCATACTTTTATTCAAGTAAATGGCTAGAATGAGATTGGTAGGTCATAAGGAAGATGTCCATTCTACAGGAAAGGGCAGACTATTTTCCAGAGTGGTTATAAATATTTCAAAGTCCAGGAAAAATGCATAAGAGTTCTAGGTGCTTCATAATTTTGTCAACACTTGCTATTGTTAGCCTTTAAATTTTTAGCTATTGTGACTAGCAGGCACTTTGTGGTAACTAATAGTGCTTTAAATTTGTATTTTCCTAGTGATTAATGATGTAGAACTTATTTTTTAATGTACTTACTAGCTATTTGCCTGTGTCCTTTTATAAAATATCTAAATCTGTTTCCTTAAAATAAATTATTGAGTTATAAGAATTCACCAGCTACATGTTTCACAAATATTTGCACCTTGCCTGTGGCTTACCATTTCATTTTTAATATTGTCCTATTTATTGCAGAGATTTAAATTTTAATGAAATACATTTTACCTTTTTTTTCTTTTATTGTGTGTGTTTTGGTGTCTGCCATAAGAAATCTTTGCCAATCCAAGGACACAGGAGTATTTTTTTCATGCTTTTTAAATTGTTATTATAAAGATAATATACACAGGGGTTGCAGTTACATAAATCAGATAAAGAGTACATTTTCCTTTTGAACAATGTCACCCTTTCTCTCTCTCTCTTTCTCCAAGTTTTTCCCTCCTATCCCCATCCACAAGTGAATACCACTGACAGGAGTATTTTTGTGTTTTCTTTTAGACGTTTAATACATTTTAACTTTTATATGTAAGTCAATGGTTTTATGAAAAAGATGACCACAGACTTGATTTGGATTATATTAGTTATTTCAGTGATAGCTTTTCTGTGTTCCACTGGCCCATCCAGAACCTCACATTAAATTTAGTTTTCATGTTTGCTTAGACTTCTCCACTCTCTGTCATCCATGACCTGACATTCTTTAAGCATATTAGCTACCGCTTTGAAGAATAGTCCTCAATCGAAGCCTTACTTTTTCTCATGGTTTAACTGAGGTCACACATCTCATCAAGAGCACCACAGAAGAGATGTGTCCTCAGTGTATCTATCACCCAGGGTCCCATTTTGAGCGATTGTGATTGGTGTGAACTCACAGTTAAGGTGTATTTTGTTTGTTTTTGGTGTGGATATGGGTTTTGAACTCAGGGTCTTAACTTCTTGTTTTTAGTTTTTGCACTCAAGGTTGGTGCTATACCACTCTATACTTCTATATACTTCTGGCATTTTCTGGTTAATTGGGAATAAGAGTCTTTTGGACTTCCCCCTGCTCCCCCTGCTCCCAGCCTGGTTTCAAACCTCAATCTTCAGATGTCAGCCTCCTGAGTAGCTAGAATTATAGGCATGAGTTACTGGTGTTGAGCAGTTGAGGTTCTGGTTGGTATGTGTTTCTCTCACTGTTGCAGCATGTTCTGTTGAAAAGAAAATGTCATTATCTTGTCACTTCTGTCTGTCAGAGTGTTCATCTAGTACTGTATTATCTTGGTCACTGCCACTCATAGCAAGTCTTGAAAACAAATCATATAAATCTTATAACTTTGTCCTACTTCAAATTGGCCTTGGCCTTTATAGATCCTTTGCATTTCTGAATTAATACTAGAATCAGCCCCACAGTTTCTACATAGGAGTCACTGTTGACTTTGACTAAGCTTGCTTGTCTCTGTAGCTCAGTTTAGGGAGAAAAAGTATCTTAATCATATTGATCGTTCAAGTCTATGATATGTATTCTATTCATCTTTCCCTTAGAAACATTTTCTAGTTTTCATTGTTTAATTGCTAATCACTAACAAGTGAAAGCATAATTGATCTTTCTATAATGACCTCATGTACTATGACTGTAATCTTCTGAAATTTACTAATTCTACAATTTTTAAGACAGAGCTCAGAATTTGACCCATGAACAAATGACATCTTTACGTAGAAACTTTGTTTATTCTTGACATTACTTTTAAATAAAAAACATTAAATTAAGATAAAATATGCATACCATAAAATTTATACTACTAAATCATTTTGAATTATACAGTTCAATAGTGTTAAGAATATTCACATTGGGGCAGGGAACTTTCCTTAGCTGAAGTAGCAGTGTGTTTGCCAAGGACGCGCAAAGCCCTGGGTTCAATCCCCTGTTCAGCAAAGCAAGCAAACCTTTCCTCTAAGAAAAACAATATATTTGCATTGTTAAGCAACTAACCAAGACCTTTCACAGAATAACAACCCTGTTAAACTTGACTATCATCATCACCATGTATAAACATAGCATTTAACAGAGTATTAAATACACTAAGATCATCGGACAAACACCATTGCTGTAGATGTTTTTAGAACGAGTGTTTTAGTGTTTCCCTGATTGCTGAGAGTTGTAATAATAAATGTATGTTGAATTCTTTTTTTTATTTTTATTTTTTTTTGGGTCCGGTTGTGGGCCTGAACTCTGGGCCTGGGCGCTGCCCCTCAGCTCTTCAGCTCAAGGCTAACGCTCTATCACTTGAGCCACAGCACCACTCACTTCTGGCTTTTTTTTGCTTATGGGTGCTGAGGATTTGAACCCAGGGCCTCAAGCATGCAAGGCAAGCGCTTTACCACTGAGCCATCTTTCTAGCCCTGTATGTTGAATTCTATAAAATAATTTTCTTGCATGTACAAAATGACTCTTGGAATTCCTCTTTTATTCTATTAATTTGATGAAGTATATTGATTTGTTTTAGACTAGTCAAATGATTTTCAGGTTAATACCCCTTGTACATAACTCGTATAAGTTGAGGACAAGCAGAAAAAGTCAAAAGCTATGTACATATGACCATATAAGATGATATTAAGTGAAATGAACCCCAAGATAGGACAGAATTTTTTTCCTTCTTGCTATTGTTTTTAACATATCTAAAATGTACTATGTGATTTTTTTGTTTCTTTTGTATGTTCTTCCCCCACGGTATAACCCATTTTTCACTGTATTTGGTGGGGAGGGAGGAGTTGGGGAGGTAAGGAGGGAAGAGATGATAGGGGGAAAACAGAGGAGGAGCTAACAATGCTTGATAGGAAATGTACTCATTACCTTACTAATGTAACTATAACCCCTCTGTATACTTTTTACAATAAAAAACATAAAAAAGAAAGGTGAAAAAAAGCCATAAAACACCCTTGCACATGGAAGATTGCCATTTTCACGTACTGATGGATTTATTTTATATTTTACTAAGGACTTTCAAGTCATTGTTCACAAATGAAATGCATCTTTTTATCTATGTTTTTTTGTTGTAAAAATAGTATACAGAGGGGTTACAGTTACGTAAGTAAGGTAATGAGTACATTTCCTATCAAGCATTGTTGCCTCCTCCTTTGTTTTTCCTCTACCATCCATTCCTGCTCTCCTCACCTCCCAAGTTGTAAAATTCGTTTTCAACATAGTGTCTTATATACCTTATTGTTACAACAGGTCAACCTGTATCCTTGTTTCAGCATTTTGTTATTTCCCTTCCCCTCCCCAAATTAGAAAAATGTATATACAAGATGCAGAGCACCAGTGAAAATGGGTTATACCATGGGGGAAGAACATACAAGAGAAACAAAAAAAAAATGACATATACATTTTAGATATTTTAGATACATTTAGCAAGAAAGAAAAAACAAGTTGTCCCTATCTTGGGGTTCATTTCACATAACATCATCTTATATGGTCATATGTACAAAGCTTTTGACCTTTTCTGCTTGTCCTAAACTTACACTAGTTATAGCAAATAAGGGAAACCATGGGACCTATGTTTCTTTGGGCCTGGCTTCCTTCACTTAATATAATTTATGAAATGTGTCCTTAATTTCCATTTCTTTTAATATCATTGTCAGTTTGGGTATCACTGCTTATGATGTTTTCACAAAGCAATTTGGAAAGTTCTTCTAAGTTTTGAAAAAAATTTTTTTTGTAGGAGTGGTATTATTCCTTCTTAAAATATTCACTCACTGGAGTTTTCTTTGTGAGAGATGTTTAATTACCAGCTCAGTTTCTTTCATAAATTTATTACTTTAAATTTTTGGTAATTTGTATTATTTACATAAAATTGTTTCTAATATTAATTTATTTACATTTAATGTTGGTAGCAATTATAGTAGACTCTTTCTTTTATTCTTAACTGGAGTTATGAGTTTTCTCCTTTAAAAAAATCAGCGTTTCTAGTATTTACCAATTTCATTGATTTTTCAGAAAAAAATCTTCAAAATTTTTCTATTTTTCATTTTAATTACTGTACTGTTAATCTGATTTATGGTTGTTAATCATTTTTTTTCTTATGGCCTATTTTAGGGTTAGTTTGTTCATTATTTTTCATGTAGTTTCTTAATCTCAAATCATTACATTAAATCTTCCTTAGCTAGGCATGGTATTACATGCCTGTAATCCCAGCACATGGGAGGCTAAGATCATGGGAGCACAAGTTTGGAGCCAGCCTGAACTCCATAGTAAGGCCTTACTTTTTTTTCACATCAGCATTTTTAATGGTAAAATGTCCTCTGAGTGGTGCTTTAGTTGTGTTTCACAAATGTGTTATATCTTCAATACCATCTGATTTAAAATACTTTCTAATTTGACTCAAAGGTTATTAAATATATGTTGTTTAGTTTTTCAAATGTGGAGCTTTTATAAATGTCTTCCTGGTATCTAATTTAACTGATTGCAGTTAAATTATACATTCTGTATGATTTTAATGTTTTAAACTCTTTGAGATTTTTATAGACTCACATATAGTTTATTTTTGAGACTGGTTCAGTCACCCAAGTGTACAACCAGAATTTTTTTGCTGTGCATTTGACAAATGTCGGCTAGGTCAAATTAGTTGATAGAGTTAATCTCTTCTATATTCTTGCAGGTTGAAAAAAACAACTTTATCATTGAAAGAGGAGTGTTAACATTTTGAAGTATGATTACATATTTGTCTCCCTCTTTTTTAGTTCTGTCAAATTTGCTTCCCACATTTAAATACTCTATTATGGTGTACTGAATAATTCAGGATTTAAGTCTAGTTAATGAACTGACCCTTCATCTTTATGGAATGTGCCCTCTGTGTCTCTGTTCATGCTCCTTGTGATGTTTTCCTTCCCTCTGCTTGGTATAAAGGGCAAAGCAGTTGATTTTCCTTCTAGTCTCCTGATTATGAGTAGGCAGAATGGTTCACCTGCAAACTAATAATGTGGTTGTTTGGGGTTCCAGCCCTATAAATGGCACATGCATTTTTAAAAATAAAGATAGCTGAAAGAAGTGAATCTGGATTGGAGAATCAGAACTCAGCTGTAGACATGTGCTGTTAGATATTCTTAAGAACCATGTAAGTAGTTGGGTGCTGGGTGCTCACTTCAGGAGGCTGAGATCTGAGGACTGAGGTTTGAAGCCAGCCTGGGCAGAAAATTCTCCGTGAGACTATTACCTTCAATTAACCATTCAAAAATTGTTTTGTTTTGGTTTGGTTTTTTGGGGGTCCGGTTGTGGGGCCTGAACTCTGGGCCTGGGTGCTGTCCCTCAGCTCTTTAGCTCAAGGCTAGTGCTCTACCACTTGAGCCACAGCGCCGCTTTCAGCTTTTTTCCTTTTGCTTATGTGGTGCTGAGGAATCGAACCCAGGGCCTTGAGCATGCAAGGCAAGCGCTCTACCATTGAGCCACCTTCCCAGCCTGGCCATTCAAAAATTGGAAGTAGAGCTGTAGTTCAAGGCAATAGAGCACTAGCCTCTAGCAGAGGAGCTCAGAGACAGTGCTAAAGCCCTGAGTTCAAGCCCCACAACCACCAAAACAAACAAACACTCCCTCCCCCCAAAAAACCCCATGAAGATCATTTATAATCCCAATACCTCCCAGGTACTTAGCAACAGATTGAATTCTTGAACCAGACATGGAGAGGTAGCGGGAGGTTGTATAACCATTATTGTTCTCTTTTCTGAATGAGAAACTGAGGCACAGAGGCTGAACTACTCACAAAGCTTATAGAGAGGCAGAATGTGGGTATCAGGTGACATGGTAAGTTCATTCTGAATCCGCAGTGCAAACCTATCAATACTTTATTGCTTATATCCTTTACTATCTGCTCATGGGTCTTAGAGTAAACATGGAAATATGTTACCTGTCCTGTAAAAGAAGATCTAGTCCCTACTTGCCTTTACAGTCTCATTTTGAAATACATTCTCCACCTGATTTACCTCCTTCATGGTGCTCATTTCTAAGATTTCAAATGGAATATGGCCTCTCCTCCAGGAACATGACTAAAGTCATGTGTACTTACAATGGAAACAAGTGGCCAAAGCTGTTAAAAATTCCCCCCTCCCTTTATTTTCAAGTTCCATATAATTTTGCTTTAACCAATGGGAAGGGGGCACAGTGAATGCTATTTAAACAAAAGTTGGTTTGAAGTATAAAATGGAACCCAGAGAATCCCTTATGATCTAGAGTATTTCCTTGCTGGTGCCTAAGATTATTTAGGATATACTAACAACTGCCCCTTTTCAAATGCAAATATCACTTAGGGATGGTGGGAGGCAGTGCTAAATAAGGGAGCATAAGGAACTTCTTGTAATATTCATTTGCTTGTTGGTTTCAATTTTGTGTGAATTAGAAAATATCCACTGATAACAAAAGATCCCACGAGGAGGAAAGTGAGAAGGGAAGGGAAGGAGAAGAGAGGGGAAGGAAGGAAGAGGAAAGTAGGAGCTACTGTAGGAATGGGAACTGGATAGAAAACAGATGAGCAGCATTGAGCAATCCCACAGGATGCAGGGACAGGAGGAAGCTGGGTCCTGTGGAGAAGGCAGGGAGGAGAGTATCACAACCAAATTATATGCCAGGACTGATATAGCTTAGTGGTAGAATGCTTGCCTAGTGTGATGGTTAATCTTGATTGCCAACTTGATTGGGTTGAGTAGTGTCTGTGAGAGCATCTACAGGGATAACTAGATCTTGAGCATGCTCACCTGATGCACTGATAGATTCAGGATTTGAATTGACTATGGGGAGGTGGTAGAAACTGTAAGAGATGTGTTCTGCTCGAAGGAAGTCGATCACTGGGGGTGTGTCTTTGAAAGGCTCTGACCCCTTCCTATCTTTACTCTGTTTCCTGACTGCTATGAGGAAAAGAGCTCTATTCTACCACATTTTTCCTGCCTTGATAGACAGAAGCCTCTGGAACTCTGAACTAAAATGAATTGTAGCTGCTAGGTATTTGGTCCTCCTTGGTACTGGTATACCGAGCATATCCTGGGCACAGACTTATCTTTTTACATTCAGCTTTCCTATTCTGCCTTTACTGGAAAGAAGTGAGTGGTGACAGCTCCTGGTAGCTCTTATGTACATTCCTCTAATGACCAATGATGCTGAGCATCTGTTCCTCTGCTTGTTTGCCTTCTGTGTACTTGTACCATGAAGTGTCTTTTCAAATCTTTTGCCCATTGTAAGAAAAATGGGCTATCTTTTTCATTGTGAGTTTTTTTTTTTTTTGGGTCCGGTCGTGGGGCCTGAACTCTGGGCCTGGGCGCTGTCCCTCAGCTCTTTTTTTAGCTCAAGGCTAGTGCTCTACCACTTGAGCCACAGCGCCACTTCCGGCTTTTTTTTCTTTTTCTTTTTTTGCTTATGTGGTGATGGGGAATCGAACCCAGGGCCTCAAGCATGCAAGGCAAGCGCTCTACCATTGAGCCACCTCCCCAGCCCCTCATTGTGAGTTTTAAGAGTTCGTTTATCCCAGATGTAAGTCCTATATCAAATGGAAACTATGTAAATATTTTCTTCAGCCTTTCAGCAGTTTTTGGTTTTGTTTTGTTTTCCATCTTAATACTTTCTTTCAAAGACTAGAAAAATTTTAAGCTTTGATGAAGTACAAACTATCATTTTTTAAATTCTTTTATGGATTGTACTTTTGGTGTCATGGCTAAGACAGCTAACTCAAGGTTACAACATTTTTCTCTTCTGATTTCTCCTAAGAATTTTATAGTTTTAGGTTTTGGGTTTAGGTCTTATGATCCATTTTTAGTTAATATTTGTATATGGAGTGAGGATTCAATTTAAGTTTAATATTTTGGCTTTTAGGAGATCCAACAGTTCTGGCATCATGTTTAAAAAGTTTTCTCCACTGAGTTGTCCATGTCTTTATCAAGACATAATTGTTCATATAGGAGCGGCAACAAACTCTGTACCATACGGCTATTTATGTAGCAGATTGTCTTGATTACTGATGACTTACAATAGGTCTTAAAATCACATGGTGTTTCATGAAAGTTGTGTTGTATGTTCTAGGCCCTTTGAGATATGTATGAAACATAAAACCAGTTTATTAATTTCTACAACCAACCAACACTGCTGGGATTTAAATCTATAGGACAATTTGGAATAATCAGACACCTTTCCAATTTTTAGTCCTTCAACCCAATCACGTATGCTGTATTCACATATATCTTTATTTAAATGACTTCAGATGTTTTTCTAACTTTCCATACACAAGATTAAATATCTCTTTTGTAAGGTATGTTCCTAGGTATTTCATATGCTCAACACTATAACAATAATTCTTCTTTATTTTATTTGTATTTGTTTTTTCAATAAATGATTTTTAGAATGTAAAATTTTGGCTGCTCTTTTCTAGTAAAAAAGAAGTACTGCCAATTTTTAATATTAATGTGATATATTGCAGACTTTCTAAATTTGTTTATTAATAACAATAACCTTTTAAAACAGGTTCCAGATTTTTTACATAAACAACTAAACTAAGTATTGTCTATAGCTAAAAGTTAACTTTACTCCTTTGTTTCCAATGTGGATGCCTCTTATTTCTTATTCTTCCCTTGCTGCACTGACTAGACCTTCTAGTGATTGTGAAAGAAGAGTGGTAGCCGGGCACCAGTAGCTCATGCCTGTAATCCTAGCTACTGAGGAGGCTGAGATCTGAAGATCATGGTTCAAAGCCAGCCCAGGGAGAAAAGTTCCTGTGAGACTCATCTCCAATTAACCACTGAAAAACCAGAAGGGGCACTATAGCTCAAGTGGTAGAGAACTAGCCTTGAGCACAAAGAGGCTTAGGGACAACACCCAGGCCCTGAGTTCAAGCCCTGCAGCCAACCAAAAAAAAAAAGAAAAAGTGGTGACAGCAGGCTTCCTTGATGTCTGCCAGATCTTGGGAGAAAATATTCAGTCATTCCCCATTAAATAAAATATTAACAGTAGGGTTTTCTAGGTGAGTGTGGGCTATTTGTGTCTTCTATAACTATCATTGAACTCCGTTTGGGGTGATAAAATTAAGGAATTTGGAAAGAGTTTGATCCTCTCAAGTTTTGATTTTTAAGCTTCGTTAAGTGAACCCATGGACCTTTGGAATCACCTCTACAATTCCTTGTCCATGTTGAGTTTTTGACTCTCCCCTTCCATCCTTTCCACCACCTGGGGTATCTCCTCACACAAATGAGGTGCTCAGTGTCTGGCTGACTTCTCATGGCTAATCCTCTGCTGATTCCAAGTCCCCTCTGTGTGCAGTTTTCTCCTCGCTCGTGCTCGCCTGCCTACTCTGGCTGCCTCAGCTCATCTCTTTAACACAGAAGTCAGCAGGATTCTGCTGTTCCTCCCCGCAGCGAGGTTTGGAAACTTTCTCAAGACAATAATCAGGGGAGATGGCATGGCTCCCAGCCTCCTGGGAATCTCGGTGCTTCATTTTCTGATGTCTAGGACAGGTGTGAGATTCTGAGATCATATGTGGACCAGGGTGTGTTACTCAGGCTTCAGGAGCAGCAGGTGCAGGGGCTTAGCAGTGAGACAATGCAGGCTGAAGAAAAGACGTTGGGAGATTTGTTGACTTTGGTTAGGTGCCCACATGACTGTAGGTTATACAACATCTAAGTGATGTGAGTCAAATGCAGCAACTTTTAGGTTTTGTTTAGATCTTGTTTTGTAGAAAGTAATTTCACACAGGCATGTTTGGGATGACTGAATGTTGGGATCTAGAGTGGGTGTTGACACTGCTGGTTGTGATAATTGTCTTATGTTTACATAAAAAATGTCTGCATTCATTACAAATGCATACAGAACGACTCGGGTGAAACAGGATGGCAGGAATTTGCTTGAAGAAATTACCAGCAGAAAGCAATAGATGAAGCAAAGTAGCCAGATGTGGAAAGGATCTGAACTACTCTCTTCTTCCCAGGAGTTTGGAAAACTTCCATAATTAAAAAAGTTAAAGAACTCTGGATTGTATCAAACTTCTTATGTCTGATTTCTGTGAAGCTCATCTCATGATCAAACTATCCCTTGAGCTGTGCACAAAGCCCTATTTTCCTTCTTTGAATTCAATTCAAAAGTACTTGACAGTAGGTCACCTTGAGCCCAATGGAGCGGAGTGTGTTTCCTTTCATTGGGAAGAGCAGAGAAATAGAGCCTTTGCAATGATTTTACCCCGTGTCCTAATATAAATATTGTCCGAGCCTGGGGCTGGGAGCTGCCCTGTGGTGAAGACAGCCAGGCTTGCAGCTTGTGGGGAGGGTCCTAGTGGTACAGGATGCAAGAAGAATGCATACTTTTATGGATTGTTGAGTCTGGAGTCAAGCAAGTACAATGGAAGTCTTTGGTGGTAGAGACTGTGGGTTTTTATGTGAGAAATAGGCACAGCCTCTTTCAGCTACTCAGTACTAATCACGTAAGGATAATTAAAAGGGCACCACGGGGCTGAGTGTGGTAACACATACTGCTTCAAATCCCAGCTACTCAGAAGTGGAGGCAGGAGGATCGTGGCAGGAGGCCAGCCTGGGGAAGATGCAAGAGGCCCTGTCTAAAAGCGGATGAAAGCAAACCAGCCTGGGGTAGAGTAGTGTACTAGGATAGCAGGCATGTGGACTGGAGTTCAACACACACACACACACACACACACACAGACACACACACACACACAGACACACACACACACTTACACAGACACACAGACACACAGACACACACACACAGACACATACAGACACACAGACACACACATACACACACAGACACACAGACACACATACACACACAGACACACACACATACAGACACACACACAGACACTCACACACATACAGACACACACACAGACACACACACAGACACACAGACACACACACACATACACACACAGACACACAGACACAGACACACACAGACACACACACAGACACACAGACACACAGACACACACAGACACACACACAGACACACACAGACACAGACACACAGACACACACACACACATACAGACACACACACAGACACACAGACACGCACACACATACACGCACAGACACACATACACACAGACACACACACAGACACACACAGACACACACACAGACACACAGACACACACAGACACACACACAGACACACAGACACACACAGACACACACACAGACACACACACAGACACACACACAGACACACACAGACACACACAGACACACACACACAGACACACACAGACACAGACACACACACACACAGACACACACACAGACACACAGACACGCACACAGACACACACACAGACACAGACACACACCCACAGACACACACACAGACACACACACAGACACACACACAGACACACACATACACACACCCACAGACACACACACAGACACACACACAGACACACACACACAGACACACACACCACACACACACACACGCACACACTGAGGAAAAGGAAGAAAAAGAAAAGAGAACAGCTCTGGAACAACCATTTGCCAGCTGTGTCCTTTAGAAAGCTGCCCGTGTCTTGAAAAATCTTTGCCATCTGTACAATGATTTCACCTTCTCAGTTGAGCCCTGTGAGGATTTAATAAGGTAAGGTGCACATTCTTGGTCTCATTGAAAACTGTAGGAAGTGATAAATGTTAGTTGAATTTTTCTTGAGTTGGGCTTCATAGAATTTTCACTTATTTCTTTTCTTTTTCTTTTTCTCTTCTTTTCTTTTTTCAGTCATGGTGCTTGAACTCTGGGCCTGGGTGCTGTCCTCAGCTCTTCAGTTCAAGGCGAGCGCTCTACCACTTGAGCCATAGTGCCACTTCTGGATTTTTCTGCTTATGTGGTGCTGAGGAATCAAACCCAGGGCCTCAGGCATGCAAGGCAAGCACTCTACCACTGAGCTACCTTCCCAGCCCCTCACTTATTTCTGATGTAGTTCAGGCTTAGCTTTCCTGTGTCTTGTGTGAGGGCTGGATCAGGACTGCCAAGTGATAGATCCCAACATTCACTATCCCTTACCCGCCAGCACCCCGTCTTCATCTCCAATGCTGAAAGCTACTCTCTAACTTGCATCTTTCACTTGAGTCTTCTTTTTATCTGCCTGGGATGTTGATATGATTCCTGGTGATACAGCAACTACCTTATCACCACAAGAAGCAGCCTACCATCTAAGGGTATTACAGCAGAAAATACATGCAGCCTAAGCCCCTGATAGCAATGTGGTACTACACCAGAGCTGGGTTACTCTCTGAATCTCAGCTTTAGAGAACATATACTTTCAAAATTTTAAACTCCAGTTATCTCTGAAACAGGAAGAAAGAGAGAAGAAAGAAGAAAAAAAGAAAGAAAAGGTTAGCCTGGGCACATAGCTTCTGTTCCCCACCCCCAAAACCATTTTCTGGGTTCCCTATTAGGACTCATTGTTCTCTTTTCCATCTCTTCACCAATACCACATTGTCTTCATTTCTGTAGTTCCATAATGTCTTAAAATTGTTTTGTGTGCTTTCTCCAGAAGACCAGAAATGGTCTTGCCTTAGATCCGGAGGGCTGAAATTACAGGTGTGTACCACCATACCCTACGGAACTAATTTCCTTTAAGGAGTTATCTTGTAAGTTCCATATATATTTCATCTTGCTAGTCATATAAGGATTAGGGAAATGTAGTCTTGGCTGGGTTCAAGATTCAATCAGGAAGCCAGGTGCCGGTGGCTCACGCCTGTAATCCTAGCTATTCAGGAGGCTGAGATCTGAGGATCTTGGTTCAAAGCCAGCCCAAGCAGGAAAGTCCATGAGACTCTTATCTCCAATAAACCACTCAGAAAATCAGAAGTGGCACTGTGGCTCAAGTGGTAGAGAGCTAGTCTTGGGCTGAAGAGCTGAGAGACAGCCCAGGCCCAGAGTTCAAGCCCCATGACCGACAAAAAAAAAGAAAGAAAAAAAGAGATTCAGTCGGGGCTTTATTGAGAGGAAGGAAGAGAAATGATGTTGGGTATCCAGTGAGTAGTCTCTACCTCAGGGTGACAGCTGGAGGAGAGAGAGTCAACTGATTTGACAAGGGAAGATGGTCAGATTGTCAGTCTGGCCGGGTAAAGATTCTCTTCAACTTGCCAATAGTTTAGAATAAGAAGTATTTTCTATACTCAGAAGACTATTAGAAGGGTGAAAGTACTGTATGATACTATGCTCCTGGGTATGTGTCTTCATGCCGTTGTCCAGAGCTACAGAATGCACAACACCAACAGTAAAGCCTAATGTACACTATGGACTCCAAGCGCTGATGGTGTTGTCAGTGTTTGGTTTATCAGTTGTAACACATGTGTGGCTGTGATAGGGGATGTTGCTCCTGGGAGAACCTTTGCATGGGTAGGGGCAGAGGGCTAGGGCTTGCTTGAATTGAAGACTAATGTTGCAATCATAGGCCCAGCCTATGAGGAGGCCTTAATGGCTGGGGCACTGTTAAGGGTTGAGTAAGCTGGAGCGGGCAGAGGAGAGTCTCCCATCTCTTCCACTGACCCGCTGTAAGCCTGGAGCTTCTCGATCATGATGTGGCTGATCTTAGTGAGGGACATGACGAACTTTATTTCAGAGTTCCCATATAACCTCTCCACCCGCTCCACCCCGCCCCCGCCACTTTATTGCTGCAAAGACTTTCTACTCAAATGTTCTGGAAAACAAATCCCTCTTGTTGTCTTGACCTGTTTGCTAGCCTCACTTTTCTTCTAGTTGTCTTTAGTTGTTAACTTTTCTCTCCTGATGACCTGTATGTGGTTTTAAGTACAAGATGAAAGCATGAAAGCATACCTATACTTTTTTTTTTTTTGTAGTACAAAATGAGTGGCACTGGGAAGCAGGAAGCTCAAATGAGTTAAGGGGAAGGGAGCGTTTCCCCTGATCAGACTCTACTAATGGCAATAGCTCAACAGGCTCTCAGCCACTGCAGAGTGCCAGATTCTGTAGGGTGGCGGTGAATCTCTGCCCGTGTCCCCTCCTTTGACATCTCAAGCATGTGGCACCAGATTCCACCCCCCACCTTGTTATTGGCATTTCTTTGCTTGAGGACCCTGTCCTGCTGCTGGAAGCCACTTTCCACACATGCATGCTGGGGAATTAATGTTCCTCAGGAGCGGATCCGAGTTGATGACTTTTAGAAATCACCATACAGATGCTTCCACCAAACTGGCCACTGGTGGCACTCTTAGGCACACATGTTAGACTGGGTACCAGAGACTCCCTAGCAAGGCTGGGTCCCAGGCAGCCATCCTAGCTGTTGCTTTGGTAACACAGCCTCACCTCCCTACTGGTGCCCTTAGTCTCAATTTATTCACTCTGAAACCTCAACTTAGGGCCAGAATGCTCACCCAGGGGAACAAGTCAGGTACCCAAAGAATGCTGGGATCAGATACCATCAATGTCATGGTTTTCACTCATCTGAAGGAATTTCCAGGTCTCAGATCAGTGACTTGGCTACTATTGCTTCCTACTAAACGGATAGCTGTTATATGAACCCAGCACGGGTCAGAAGTAAAAACAAGAATAAAAAGCTCGTAATATTAAAAGGGAAAATATCAATTATTTTTACCCTGCAGATGACCTACTTTCAATCTTGTGGATAATTTTTTTCTTCCTAATAAACTTTCCAATTACTCTCACTCAAAACAAACACACAAAAACATCGGAGATGGGGATTTTGGACTACTTAAGTTTAGTAGCTTACTTGAGAAAAGCTAAACAAAATGAGTTAAGAATCAGGCAGCTTCCTGAGCTAGAGCAAATTCTGAGAACTCCAAACAATCATGGGAACTGACAGCACTTCTAGAAAACTAGAAATGAGCTGTAGAAAACAACTCAACTTACTACAACTTAGTCAATTACCCAGTCAATGGTGTTATAGCTTAATTGGTGAATTGGCTATAAGGTCTTCTGTCATCACTGAGGTGCAGTTACTGTTAAATTCTATATTTGTTTGGTCTGTTGGGTTCTGTGCAAGTACTTAATTCAAATCCATGGCCTCCCACAAATTTATTTAACAGAAAGAAGTGGTGTTATGTCACTGAAAGGTATAGAAAATAAGAACAATGAGTGCAAGGAAAGGCTAAAAACACAATTTTTAAAATAGTTCATGACTATCAACATCCACAGCAATTTAGAGGCCGTGTGATTTGTGACAAATCACTTGTATCTCCTCGTGGGTCTGTGATTATAGAATTGTAGATGAAATGGTTGTAATTTCTAAATCCTTTCTCTTGCCCAGACACAATTTTGTTGCCTCTTGCTGTTGCCCAGGTACAGATGTTTTCATTCTTTTTTTATTATTATTAATGTTTTTTAAATTGTGGAAATACCGTACAGAGGGGCTACACTTACATGAGCAAGGTAATGAGTGCATTTCTTATCAAGCATTGTTGCCTCCTCCTTTGTGTCCCCTTCCCATCCCTGTCCTCCCATCACCCGCCCCCTATTACCCCCCCCCTTGTGTTTTTATTCTTGCTAGGACCATTGCAGTAGCAATAGATTCTGATCTCTCTGGCTTTGGGCACATCTTTCCTTAATTCAACCCCACTGTTAATGCCAGAAAAATAATTCTAAAATGCAAACCAAATTTACATTTAAAATCTTTCATGAGCACCAAACTACTGCTCAGTTTTCCAGAGAATTTGTGTCTTAAAGGGCTTTTTTCTATTTTCTGTTTGTTTATATTTTTTAATCTGAATTCCAAATCCAATTATTGACACTACTTACCTAATATTTCCTGTCAAAGTAGACGCTTTCAATCCCAGGGAAGATACATTCTATGGTAATGGTAATGAGTTCAGAAGGGCCGCTTTCTTGGAGAGTCCACTAGCCTGAGAGATCAGAAAACCTTCATATTCATGTGAGGCTTTTTGATGCTTATTTAAGTTATTCTTACTCTTGAGCACATATTTAAAAATTTATATCCAGAATGAATTAATGGTTAAAGATACACAATGCAACAAGCTAAAGAAAAGCATACAGAAGAGCATTCTCCTATAGGCTCTTTAAGATGATTTTTATCAGCTCTAGAATTGCAATTATATAATAACACATCCTGTATAGTGCTTCATGAAGTACCCCCAGTACTTCAAAAACACATAATGATGATTACCTGCAGCCGTGTGTCTGGTTTACTGGGTACGAAATCCTTCAGTGCCTACGGTGTGCTCTTGCTGGGAAGAGCTGGGAAAGAGAAGCTTGAAATGCTTTTCTAAATCCATCATTTAGAAATAAACACAAACGTTTCTAAAAATAAATCAGTTGCTTTTTTTTAATGGCAAAGACAAGCATTCCAACATTAGGGTCAGGAAAACAGTTTTATTCTATTTTTGCTACTGTAAAACGTAGTCAAAATCATTCTATATTAGGTGTGCTCAATCTCAAAACACACCCACAATGCAAGATGTTAATGTTTGGTCAAGAAAATACACTTTCCTTTACTTTCTCAAGATACATTAAGTGGTATATGTTGCTTATTTAAGGAAATAAAATATTTTAAAATAAGTATTATTAAGGATTATATTGCAAAGTAAACTTTTTAATATAATCTATAATATACTATAGATATTTTAAGTTCAAACTTATCGTATACTATATATAAATGATACTATATATAATTTTATGTATACATCATGCATACATCATTGTATGTGTGTGTGAATATAAATGTGCAGATACTAGGGCTTGAACTCAGGGCCTATGCACTGTCCCTTAGCTTTTTCACTCAAGGCTGGAGTTCTTCCATTTGAGCCACAGCACTACTTCAGGCTTTTTGGTGGTGAATTGGACTTTCATGGACTCTCCTGCTCAGGCTGGCTTTGAATCACAATCCGCAGATCTCAGCCTCCTAAGTAGCTAAGATTATAGGTATGAGCCACTGGCGCCCAGCAGCATTATATTTTCTGTCATCTTGAAGAATACCATAGGCTTGGAGTTACATTCAGTTTCTGCAGTGTCACATGTGAGCATCTGAGACTTGGTTTACCACTCTTCTCTCTACCAGTGTTCTACTATGGAAGGTCACCCGAAGCATGTCCTTAACAATGAGGGATTTTACAGGTCCTCCTCTCAGCCTGAGCTGGTCACCACTTTTGAACTAAATAATTATTTTCTTAGTCTCTGGCATTGATTTCTCTGTAAGAATTTCCCTTCTGATAAATTTGCATTACTTTCTATGGTCCCTAAGCATCCTTTGCACAATCCATCCAATTATCAGGACATTTTGTGCTTAGGTAATTAGATATCTGTTTATCCTATCGGACTGAGAATTCTTTGCCATGCAGTTTTGTTTTTTTTTCTTTTCAAGTACCAGGACTTGAACTTTTTCACTCAAGACTGGCAATCTACCACTTGAGCCACACCTCTGCTTCCAACTTTTTGCTGGCTACTTGGAGATAGGAGTCTTACAGACCTTCCTGTCAGGGCTGGCTTCAATCACAATCCTTAGATCTCAGCCTTCTGAGTAGCTAGTATTACAGGTGTGATCTTCCATCACCTGGTTTGCCCTGAGGTTTTGCCTTATTCATATTTGTATCCCTTTAGCACAGTGCCCAGAACAAAAAAATTGGCTCTCTATAAATGTTTAAAATGATGTTCTGTAAGATGATCCCAATCAAGAAAATGCTTAATTCTATTCAAAATATTCCACTTAAAATGCCAGAAAGAATGACATGGATTTTGGAAAAAGATTATGGTCCTAAAACACAAATCTTGTTGCTTAACAGTTTCCTGTCTGATTGTCACAGCTTCTCTGCAGGGGGTGGTCCTTAAGGGGGCTTGCTTGGATGGATGGGCTGTGGTTAGTGGTGCCATGTTTCCTCAAGTTCAGCTGGATGGCTTGGATGAATGGGACTCAAGTGGGTTGTTTTTACCTTGATATTGACTGCTGGTTTCCTCTGGAGAGGACTGCATTGCTAAAGTTAATGAAATTAAGGCAGAAAAGGATAATGAAGCCAGGCTATTACTTTAAGATGTTATTTTATTGCCTTGCAAGGAAAGAGACCCTTGGAGAAATGAATCAGGGCACATGAGCACAAGAGTCACACTTATTTTAGCTTCTGAGAAATCCTAAGGGAAAGTAGGCATCTGTTCTCCCCACTTTCTTTCTCTCTTTGGCCTGGGAATTAAAAGCATGACTCGAAAACTTGTTCTTTCTAATAACTCAGGGCTGGTAGGCTTACTGACCATCATCCTTGCCTCAGATCCGAGGAATGTCAGAACATCTCTGTTGATTATTTTGTGGCCATGCACCAAATTTTTAGTATACTGTTTGAGCAAACACAAAGCATAAAGAAATAAAATGTCTTGTCTTCTATTGTCCAACAAGAAATGTACTCTTTGCTTGACTTATGTAACTGCAACTCCTTTGTATATCACCTTCATAATAACATTTTTAAAAACCTTTAAAAATCTATCTTCAATAGATCCTTTTTCTTTTGGGACTGGTTGAGCAGTAGCACATTCTGTGAACTTTACCCTAACTCTACTTAAAAACGATGTGACATGGGTCACCCCAAAAGCCCCCAAGAGAATTTAATTAGTCAACTGAGCTCCAGGTGATTTGTCTGAAAGCAATCTTTGCAAAAGTAATTTGAGCGAAGAGAAATTGGCCAATAAGATAATTTTGGTCAAAATGAATGTTTTGCAGTCATTGATTTTTCATTTGTTAATCATCCTGGCAGACTATCAGGAGGTTTTGCAACCCTTAATGTATTTGTTTGGCACGTTTTGTCTCCTTTGCTTTTCAAAAATGTACTAAGTGTTTTTCCTTATTCTTCTGATATTTTGATTTTGAAATTAAGTTTCAAAAATCATTCCAGCTCTGTCATATATGATAATGGAAGATTGGAAATACTATCTTAAATGCTTAGCAAAAGAAGATTAGTTGAAATTACTCTATGTCCAACAATAGGTAGGCTGCTTAAATTAATTACAGTATGTTTCAAACAGGTATAAAGACCCTTAATTATCTCTTTAAATTAGCTATTTTTTATTTTTCCTTGAGATATGGTCTTGCTATATAGCACAGGTTAAACTCATAATCCTCTTTCTTCAGTTTTGTGAATGCAGGGATTACTGGCATGTGCCACGTCTTGCTCTCACATTAGCTATTTATGACTCAGACCTAAGGGTTATAGATACTCATCTTAGAGAAAAGTCATCTTTTCACACATAGAAAAGTATGTAGACAACCCATTCCTGGATGGTTTGTGCCTATGGCTAAGCTTATGAAGAACTCTTTGTATTTCTCTTTGTTTTTCCCTCTTTAATACATACATAGCTGTATTTTTTTAAATGAGACAAATGTGAGAGACTTCCATAGTACAATGAGCTAGAAAAGGGAATGATCTGGAATTATCACTCACTCTGGACATGTTGGGGACTTTCAGTGCTCTCCATCACCAGCTCTTTGGACCCAGCCTCCCTGTAGCTAGAGGGCCCTGGAGCTGGATTCTGACCTCAGCAGAGGGGGATAGGTCCTCCCAGAACATTCCAGAGAGGGTATCAGGGACTCTTCTATCTTCAGTTCTACTGCCAAGAACGTGGCTATGATAGTTAACAGACCAACAGCAAAGTCTGCCTGGAAATGAACTACATGATAAAGATACAGGCAACAAAACTCATCAAAACAAGAGAACATTTGGAAAGTTGGACAACAGCTCACAGAGGCTGCAAAGTCACCCCAAAAGGCACGAGTTGCTAATAGTAGAAGCAAAACTGCAATGGATTGGAGATGTTGCTGTGACAGAATGGAGAGTGGCACCAGGTCAGAGATTCCTTTTTACCCTCACTCTTGTTTAGTTGAAAACAAACCTCTATTTTCCCAGAGAACAGCCGGCTGGGCTGGCTGCCCTGGGATAGCAATGCTGCAAACCCACGTGTTGAGAGGCAATGGCTCAGCTAGTCCCACACCACCAATGGCAACTACCAGGGCACCCATCCCAGTCAGTACAGGTCTGGGAGGGAGAGGATGATCTTTAAGTAGCAGGATAGTAATTAAAACGTCTCCCTGGCTCACCCCACTCTTCCTCCTCACGGGAAGGGAGGAGTACTAAGGTAAGTGAAGAGAGCTGGACATTACCTGGACAGCTAGCTGGTGATGTCTTCCAGAGAGGAAACAGACCTCTTTATTTTATTTGTATTATTATGTTTTTGTTATTTTTTGTGATCATTTTATTAGCTCCCATAATGTTACATATTCACTTATTCAGGCTCTGTAGTCGCTCAGGCTTACTGCCTGTCAGGAGAGAGGGGGCTTGCTCCAGAGCTGGTTGAGTATTGCTGAAATGGAGTGGCTTTTGGGGTGGGGTGAGGATGGAGAGCTAAGCTCCCACGCTAGGACATCCCTTCCCTGCCTTCCTGCTGGGCTTCACTGCCTTCCTTTTTTCCTTTAAGTTTTTTAACATTGTTGTTATGAAGATAATGTGTAGATGGGTTATAGTGATGTAAGTCAGGTAATACGTACATTTCTTTTTGGATAATGTCGGACCTTCCCTTGCTCTCTCTCAGTTTCCCCTCCCATCTCCACCCAAAAGTTGTATAGTTCATTTTCAACATAGTGTCTAGTGAGGACCACTGCTGCATTTGTTCCCCCTTGAAGCTGACATCAGCTAGGGCTCAAGCTAGGGCTTGGGAGAGAATCTTGGGAGAACAAATGACAAAGAGTAACCTGGGCAGGGAGGGACGAGGTGGGGAGTCCCTTCCCAGTGTCCATTGCTAGAGGCACAGAAAGTAGATTCCACTCATGCTAGCAGACCCCGCGAGCCTTCCACCAAGGAACGAAGAGCCAAGGCCTTGCAAAGAGAACAGCACAGGCTGCCCCTGGGACCTGGGGGTCACCCTGAAGAGGAAGTTGAAAGACTCACATCCATCAGGCCAGTAGAGACCATGGCCCATCTATGTCCAGTCCATTGGAAGAATCACAAATGTAGCTAAGACCAATCGAGGAAAGTTCTAGATGTCTACTGGGCCTTTATGGAGCCAGTGATGCTTTTGGCTTTCCCTTTCCAGGCCAAATCCTGCCCTGTGGAAGAGCACAGGGAAGAGGAATGTGTCCAGAAGTGGCCAGCCCCCAGGAAGGCTTCTGTGTAGATGGGTCTTGGTGAGAATGGGCGGGCTGGGGAGGTTAGATTCCATTTGGAATCAAGAAATTGAAATGACCAAGACTGAATCTTAAGTGTTGAAGTGAGATGAACAGGATAATTGCAAGTGATTGAAGAGCTATGAGTGGAGGCTGAAATGTCACCAGGAAAGCAAGAGAGAAGGTACTGGAAATCTCAGAATCCTTTCAGGTTTACACATCCATGGGATCTTTCTCTTTGTTAAACCAACAATCTTCCTTTAAGAAAAACTGTCCAGATCAAGGATATACTCCTTAGAAGGCTTGACAGGATCTTGCCATAAGGAAGTCGCCTAGACAGGTATGGAAGAAAGTTTTAGAAAACTCTGGGTTAGACATATTTCAAATTCTCTTCACCTCATCTGTCCCCAGGACCTTCAACCCCTTGATCTACTGCCTCCAACATTTTCTCAAGGATTCCTGCCAGCTTCACAAGAGCATGGTGCCCTAGTGTGCAGTGCCTCTCCCCCTACTGTGAGATCTCTGTTGTGTTTAAGGCAACCTCGAAGTGTGGGAGTTCAGGCCCTGTGGGGTGAACCTCCTACCAGAGAGTGAAGAAACCTGTAGACACATATTTTCCTGGTCCTCTGGGGACAGACATTGTCTCGTGCACCCCTGGGAAGGGAGCCTTTGAGATTGAGCAGTCAGCGTGCTTGACATCTCTCCTCTCTTTTCCTTCTTAATGAGGATGAGCACGGAAGCCTTTGCCTGAGGCTCTGCTTCTGGGGAGCTCAGGCTGAGACAGGGATGAAAACCTACAAGGCATTTTCAGAGTTCAGTCTAGGGTCTGTGCCAGATTTGCCTTTAAAATCGGTTTAAATGTTCTGAGTGTTGGCCCTAAAGATTCCAGCACAGAGAGGGAGAAGGAGGAGGAGGAGGAGGAGAAGGGAGAGGGATAAATAGGGAAAGGGGGATGGGAAGGGGTAGGGAACAGAAAAAGGAGAAGGAAAGGGAGAGATGAAAAGGGAGAGGAGCGGGAGAGGGAGAGGAAGAGGGAACTGGCTTCTTCTTGTGTTCCATCTACAAGTGCTCACTTACATGCCAGGAGAAGTGGAACTAGAAGTTTTTTCAGACTTCCACCCCTGCTGTGATGCCGGGGGTCCTTTCCCAGGTACTTTCCTTTGCTTTGTGATGGGAATAATGTGAGAGCCACAGCAATTGGGGGCAGGAAAGGACTCTCAAGACATGGTTACTATAGTCACTGTGAATATCAAAACTGAACATAAGAAGCATTGCCAACAAAGGAAGATGACGTGTCCTTCAATGTTAAGTTTCTACAGATACATTGTTCATAGAAGCCAATCAAACTCTCAAAGACCCTGAAATCCATCTATTGCTGTGGTCATTCCCATGTTCTTTCTAATTCTTTCCTTTTTTTTTTTTTTCTTCAGCCATGGGGTTTGGACTCAGGGCTTGACACTGTCCCTGAAAATTTTGTTTTGTTTGTTTCTTTTTTTCTTCCTTTTTTTTTGGCTCAAGGTTAGGGCTCTACCACTTTGAGTCACAGCTCCACTCTGGTTTTTTTCCTATTTAGTTGGAGATGAGTCTCATGGATTTTCCTGCCTGGGCTGGCTTTGAACAGTGCTTCTCAGATCTCAGCCTTGTGAGTAGCTAGGATTGCAGGAGTGAGCCACCAGTGCCCAGTTCTTTCTTATTCTTAATGGTTCTTCTCTTTTCCTACCATCCTCTGTGGATTCCAAGAGTTAGGTCTTTAGTTCTTTGCTCTGATTTTGTTTTCTTCTTGAAATAATTCCCATGAAGTTTATTCCCCAAAGAATGCCCCTGAGCTTTTCCCCTGTGGCTGTTCCTGTGAGCTCCGCAGTCACCCTCCAAGAATCCTGCCTTCACCTCGCCTACCACATTAGTGCAGTCATAGATTTGAGAGTGCTTTCTCCCCTTGGGCCATTCCCATTTTATCTATCACCTTCACTGAGACTCTGACTTGTTTATTTTGTGCTTGATGTTACAGGATACCACAGACTGAATCATTTACCAATCATGGACATCTCTTTGTGTTATGGTTCTGGGGACTGGGAAGTCTAATAATGGGGACTGTGTCCCAATATCTGAGACCATCTTACTGTGTCATATGGGGGCAGGATGTCTCCTGATAGTGGAAGGGCCAAGAGCCCTTTAATAGTTAGCATTGATCCATTCATTCTGACCCTGGAAGAATTAAGGCTAGTTTTCAGCACTTACTATGGAGGGAACACCTTCCAACCAGTCCCAATCATGGCACCTGTGTTGCTCCATCCTGGACCCAGCTGATGAGTTCTTTTTCTCTCTAGCTCATCCTGCACCTTCCCCTTGGACCAGTCTTCGCAGAGCATCTTTATTGTGTCCAGTCACCCACCCACATCCCAAACCACCAATACTATTTCCTGGAGCACCAAACCAGAGTTCCACCTGCTTGGGGGTGGCAGGGGTGGGAAAGACCGGAGGGGAGGGGAGAGAGGAACAAGTCCAGCCTCCTCTGTTTTACAGTGTCTCCGGGAGCAAGCCGTGGGCAGCCACCCAGGGGGGCTTGCGCTCTCGTTTAGGTTGAATTTGTTTCTAATTAAAAGTGAACACCATGTCCCCTGTCCCCCCCTCCCCACTCCTTAGCTACTAACTCCTGCTACTCTCCCCAAGAGAAGCTGACAAATGAGCAGTTTCCCACACTTCCGCCCACAAGATGGGATAAAAGAAGGATAGATTCAGTGACTCAGGGCCTCCTCCGGCTGCCAGGCCCATTCTCTTGCCAGGGGGCACACTTCCTGAGGGGTGGCTTGTCCAGTGCCTGTGTACATGGCCTTCCTGGGTTCTCTGATCATGAAGGGGGAAAGCTTTTCAAGCTGCTTAAAGTCTCCTCTCAAGGCCTGTAACCTGGCTTGTAGAATCTCACAAACTGTGATGGGTTGTGTGTGTGTGTGTGTGTGTGTGTGTGTGTGTGTATACTGGAACTGGGGGTTGAATTCAGGGCCTTATGGTCTTGATTGGCTTTTCCAATCATGACTGGTGCTTTACCTCTTAGGCCATAGTTCCACTTTTGGAAATAAAAGTCTTGCAGATTTGTCAGCCCTCACTAGCTCTGGTTTCAGGCTCCTGACTAGGTAGGGTCATAAGCAGGAGCCAACGGTGCATGGTTTCCCATATGCTTTTTGAATTTGGGGATAGGGTACTGCCTTGTAGCTCAGGCTGACCTTAAACTCATGAACCTCCCGTCTCAGCCTCCTAGGTGCTAGGATTACAGGCATACATATCCACTCCCAGCCATTGCTCCCTTTCTTTGATGGAGCTTTACAGATTTAGAGGTCTATCACCAAGCCTTCCTTCTGTGTCTGGTTTTCAGCCATTTAACCAGACTTCCTGGGCATATTCTTTTGTTCTCCCGGATGTCCTCCACTTCCCCATGTATTTTCTTTTTTGGTGTGCATAGGTACCATGTCTGGGTTCCCAGCCCTGCAGCAAGCTGAGCTTGAGGTTGTCAGAAAGGAAGGACAAGTTCACCAAGTCTGGATGGGCTAGGCTGGAAGATCTCCTAGGGAAAAAATCTCACATGGATTTATGGAAGAAAGTTCTTTCCATTATCCTGACCCCCACCCCCTTTGAAAGCACAGAGTAGAAGAACTTAAAGAAAGAGGTTATTCTGAAATTAACTGTATTTAGAAAAGACAGATTTGTCTGGCAGAGAGAGAAGAGGAAGTGTGGAAGGTAATGGTTACAAACTTTGAACAAAGATAGAACTGGCTCTGCTGTGTGGCTTGGAGGAATTGACTTTACCTCTCTGAACCTCTGTAAGATAAGCAGAATAATTTATCACAGTGCTGTGGAAATTAGATGACAAGGATTTAATTCAGGGCCATAACAACATACAAAAATAGCTAAGTCCCCAAACTAAAAAGATGGGTCTGAGAACTGGTTCTTTCCTTTCTTCCTGACTTCCCTCTTCCTATTTTTCCTCTCTTCCTTCCTTCCTTTGCTTTTATTGAGATGAAATGAATATGACATACAACCCACCATTTTAGCCATTTTTAAGTGTCCAGTTCAGAGGCATTAATTGAAGGATTGACCTCCACCCTATTGTCTCAGGCCCATACAGACTCCAGGCAAAATCCCAGGTGTGTGTGAACTTGTATGAAGTGCAGGCAAGGCAATCCGCCGAAGCCCAGCTGTAAACATCCCACTGTGGGCCCAACTGAAAGGCCCCCACCTTTCTTGACCTAATGACTTTTTCATTAACCTCTACCTCCTTGCTTGGACCTCCTATAAAAACCCAGATCCTGTCCCAACTTGCGGGCACACCCTCCAAACCCGCGGGAAGGTTGCTGTCGCCTGTTGATGATCAAGTCTGGCCTATTTTCCATTCTCCTAACATTAATTCCATTCTCATTGTTAGCTCTCCATCACCACCATCCAACTCCAGAGCTTTTTTGGTCATTGCAAATGGAAGCTCTGCCTTCATTAAGCAGTAACTGTCTCCCCCACCGCCTCCAGCTTCAACTTTCTGGTTGGCCTTTCCTGCAAGGTGCTGGGTGCTGTGAATTTCCCAGCCCACCTGCACAGAGATGAGCTCATTTTCTAGGAGGTGAAATTTTGTTCCATTTCCAGTTTTTGATTGCGTCGGTTATTTTCCAGTCGGTAAAAGGTAGAGGTTAGTGCCTAGAAAACGAATAGCACTACCAAAGATTCTGTCCAATAGCAATGCAAATGATTTCTCTCCAGGAGAAAAGAAAGTTAACTCAAGGTCTGAGTTAATGCCCGTAGGGTATTTTAACAGCATCAGGGAAAGAAAGAAGACATCTATACAATTTTAATAAGGATGATTTTTGCTTCTAGTTTCATCATGCGCCGCTGTTCAAAGAGCCCACTACAGTATTTGCAGACATTCCTTCTGCCTTCATCTACCAAGTATTTCTCCACTATGCCCTTCCTTAGGCCAAGGTTGGTTCTGGAGAAACAGCCAGCAGCTCTTGTTTGGGTGTTAAGGACGGAGCCCACCCAAATTGTCCCAGTGCCAGACTCTTACCTGAGCCTTTATTTCCCAGGTGGTCATTTAATTGTGACCCCTCTTTCTGAAGCATTGTCACAGACCCAAATGGCTCTGGTAAGGGAATTTCAGGTTTTATACACCATTGAAGTATCCGGGGAAATAGTTATGATTGGGCTGCTTTTGCTTCCATTTTAAATCCTGTCCCCTTAACCCAGTTTTGATTTTCAAGCTAAGGGAACCACCATCGCTCCTCCCTTTTGAGCAACTGATTTTGTCCAGACCACCAAATCCCTCCTTTCTCCCACAGTCAGGCTCCACCTTAATCTTCCTGAAGTCAGGTGCCAGATAATTTCACACCCAGCCTCCACATGGAGGAGCCTGCCGGGCAGTCACATGGGCTGATCCCCAGGGAATCATGACCCCTGGCAGGTCCCTGGAGACTGCCTTCCATGAGCTGCCGCTCATGTTTGTGATCTTCTTCTCTGCAACCCCCGTGGGGCTCTGCCTATGTCATGAGTTCTACCTTCCATCTACTCCGGTGTCCTGTGCTGTGTCCCTCACTCACACAACCCACCTCCTCTGTGTCCTGATGGAAGGCAGGAGGAGAGATGATCTCTGTTCCCCAGGAGGCGACAGGCCTAAGGAGAAACGAATCCTTACACGGAGCATTGCAGAGGAAAGCAGGAAGTGTCTGGAACCTCAGAACTTGTAGCTGGGCTTGGGGGAAGGTGTGAGCATTCTATCTGGATAGCTTATTGGGTGGGTGGATAGAGGTATTTTCTAGCCTCCCGCTCAGCATTTTGAACAACACTTGAACTTTTGGATTGAAGTCATTCTTGTGGAGAATTTTGCTTTCTCATCAACCTTTGACTTTCTGTCAGATGATGATGAGGTTGAGGATGATTGATGATGATGATGATAATGATGACTGCAGTGCTGGAGATAGAACCCAGGACCTTCAGCATGTTAGGAAAGTGTACCACTGAGCCACACTGCAGCCCTTTTCTGTGTGTTATTTTAGCTTGGTGATTGGCAGAGTGTGGAACAGGAAGAAAAACAGGAGCAAATAGGAGACGGGTGAGTGGGACAGGCTGGGTTTTTATACCCAGTTCTTTTTGCCTGAGGAAAAGAGCTCCATCTCCACTAAGCCCAGGAAGTGCTTTGTTCTTCTCAGCTGCTAGGGTGAGCAGTCACTGGCCACTCTTCACCACTCTTGTTTCTACCTTTGCTCTCCCATTGGTTATAGCTAAGAGCCTTGCTGTCTGCATCCATTCCCTTTCACAGTCCTACTAGAACTCAGTTACTCGGCACCAGAAGTGTGAATAGGGTGCTGTAAGTGGTTCTCTCTCTCCCTGTCCTTCTGAGTGCCTTGCCCTCTTGCTTTATTTTGTGGGGGAGTGTTCTTGAACTTAGGACCTCATGCTCTTACTTAGATTTTTTTTTTTGGCTTAAGGCTGGCATTTTACCACTAGAGCCACTGCCACCACATCCACTTCTAGCTTTTTGCTGATTAATTGGATGTAAGAGTCTCCTGGAATTGGCTACCTCAATCCTCAGATCTCTCACTCCTGAGTATTTAGGATTTAGGCCTGAGCTACTGGTGCCTGGCCTGCTCCCTTGTTTTTGTACCCTAGTTGCCCTCTGCCTCACCCTATTCCTAGACTCCACTCTCCCTGTCCTTCAGGAATAGACAGAACTGCTAATGTAGAAACCAGTTGTTCTTCCTTAGAGACTTCATCAGGGCACGGTCAGCTTCCACGCATCCCTCCTTCACTCCTCTGATTTAGCCTGTACATTTCTTCAACTCATCCCTTAAAAGACAAGTACATTCAACTTGTAAACAGATCCTTATTTAACTAACACTAGAAGTAAAAAAAAAAAAGCTAACAAAAGCCCCACCTTTTTACTCCACTTGATATCATCAAGTTTTACATTTTTCTTCTTCAGAGAGTTGCTAAGTTAACTCAGGATATAAAGACATGTGATAGTCACTTCTAGAATGTGTGAGCTGGGTGACATTGCAGCCACCTCTGGACTTGAAGAATTCAAAGTTGCCATCACTTCCATTCTGATGTGAGCCAATTCTAAAGGGACCACTTGATGTTTTGGAGCTCCTGGGGTGGATCGACAACAGAGCTTGTGGGAAAGTCTCTGTGGTTCTACTAGGATGTCAGGAGACCCAGCTTAACAATCACATCAAAGAATCCCAGGTGGATTTCAGGAAGAGCAGTGATTGAGAGTATTGGACCTGGAAACATAAACAAGGGCTGCCAAATGAATAATTCAGCACATTCTTTTGAACGTAAAAGACTTGGAAGGCTTTTCTTGTGGGATATGAAGCAATTCTTTCCAGTGCTGTCTCCTTTTAGAGAAGACCCTGTCCCTTGACCTTCTCTTTAACCTATACAATATGTATCTTTGGCCTCAGAAGAAGAAGGCTGTTTAATCTTGCGATCAACTTCTTTCTTCCCTCCCTCCCTCCTTTCTTTCCTTGAGTTCATAGAAAGGCATACCTAAGTGCAAATAAGGGAAATGGGTAGTATCTTTCTTCATCAGTTAGCAATACAATGATTTCTCAGGACTTAGGTCATTTAGATAAATGACTAGGCTTTAAGTTATATATGATTAATTAATTTGATTCTAGTGAGTTATGCTTAACTGATGTCTTCTCTGGCTACACTAGGTAAAAGTAGTTCTGTCTCTGGTCATACGTATCATTATCTGAAACTCTGGTTAGAAATTGGTGTGTCTCCACTAGAAAATAAAAACTCTTCAAGGGTTGTGGCTTTGCCTTATTCATGAGCACACCATCAATTAATATCATGGTGTACCTCACAGAGCAGGCAACCAGTTTGTATTGGCTGAATGGATAAAAATGTATGAATGAGTCGCCTGGTTCTAATGAGTAATCCAAGGAAGTAGATAATAGTATGTGTTAGTTCTTTCATGGAGTTGTCCTTGTACTCAAGATATATTTGGATACACTTGGCAGGCAGCTCATTAGCCACAGCAGATAAGACACTAAGCAAGATGAACATCATCCCTTCATCTACAGACCTTCACACGTTGGAGGAAATGTAGGTAAAACCCAACTAATCTCAGTGAATGTTAATGGTACATTATTAATTCTATTTGTTCTGAAGAGATTATAACTTGCAGGCTACTGAGAGTACCTTGATAACATTTATTTATTTATTTATTGTCACGGTGATGTATAGAAGGGTTATAGTTACATAAGTACACTAAGTACATTTCTTGTCAAACTTGTTACCCCCCTTCCCTCATTTTTCTCCTACTTTCCCTCCCATCCAACCCCTACCCCCAAGTTGTACAATCATTTCCAACATATTGTCTTGTGTATGTCACTGTTGCATTGGTTCCCCCTTGTCCTTTGTCTCACCATTCTGTTATTCCCCTTCTCTTTCCTAATTCAAACAAATGTATATACAATACCAGGGTACCAAAATCAAATACAGCGACAACAGGGGATATACTATAGGGGGAAGAACAGTTAAAAGAAACAAAAAAAATTACATAATACATTAAAAACAACAACAAAGAAAAACCTCTTGTTTCCATGTCTTGGAGTTCATTTCACTTAGCATCATCTTATATAATCATATGTATATAGCTATTGAACTATTCTGGTCCTCTGATAAGATTATCCTAGACTCATACAAATTATTGCAAATTAGGGAGACTATGGGACCTATGTTTCTTTGGGTCTGGCTCATTTCACTTAATATGATTTTTTCCAAGTCTTTCCATTTCCTAACATATAGGGCAGTGTCATTCTTTCTGGTGGAAGCATAGAATTTATATATATACATATCCCCCCTTCTCCCCCCACACACATTTTCTTGATCCATTCATTTACTGAGGGGCACCTTGATAGCTTTTTGAAAGAAACATAGACCTTTTGGGGGAGTATGTCAATTGCAGTTTGTTTCTTCTGCAAATATTAGAATTCTCACTATGGAGATGTAAATTCATTGGTATTTATTTTCCCTAATATCACAAGCAGCCTGGCAGGAGCCCTTGGAAGAGTCATACAGGAGCCCCATAATGTTGATGTTTCAGGGTCATTCTATGTCCATTCATTTATAAAAGAGGAAACAATGAGAGAAGTCAAAATCTTCCTGGAAGTCTCCATGACATATTGTACAAAAATGTGTTGTCTATTTATTTTCAGATGCACAAAAGGCTGGGAACAGAAAGCTTAAAGACAAACATGGACTATACTGGTGTGTGTGTGTGTGTGTGTGTGTGTGTGTGTGTGTGTGTGTGTGTATGCTATCCTATTACAAGTCAAGTGTCAAGTGTAGAGAAAGGGGAGTTCTGAGTTGTTTGCCATTGGGTAACTAACTAGCAGTCTTCCCTGGAGGACCTACATCCTCATAAGCTTGTCCAGTCAGACTGAGTTGCTCTAACTGTGGTTTAGAGATTTGAAGTAAGTCTTCAGAAGTCTTCAGGAGAACAAGTCCCCAGAAGACTGGTACCTAGGACTCTAGTACCAGTGACAAAAGAACAAAAATAGTAACATGGCCTACAACAGGATCTGTCTTTGGATAACAAAGCAACCAGGATTAGGTATGTGTTATTCCAAACAGGGAACATATTATTGTACTATAATAAAGAGTTCCCCACCCAAGATAAAATGGCCTGGGTTAAGATGTAATTTATTTTCTTCCTATGTAATACTCCAGAAGTAAGGTATCCAAAGCTACTTCACTATCTCTGTCTTTCTCAACTGGTGGCACTCATTTCAGGACAAGGAAGCTACTCTAGTTGTTCTTTATTTCTCAGCCAAAGGGAGGTGAAGAGGGCCATAGATTTAGGTAACAGTGTTTTTAAAAGTAAGGCTGAGAATGTCACACACATCACTTTTGCTTATATCCTGTTGGCCAGAATATAGTCATGATACCATGATGTAAGAGATTCTAGGAAATGTGTAGTCTAACTAGGCAGTTATGAACCTCCAGTAAAACTACATTACTATAGGAGAGAATGAAACTAACAGTGAACAACACTTTCTATTATTTGTTATGAAGTCCTGCAGAATAAAGAGGTCACTTCAATTCCATTAGTGTTCTAAGAATGCCCATGTCTGGCTCTTTGTACACTAATAAGACTTTGAGGAAGAGTCTAATAAAAAGTCTATGTAAATATAGTCTCCAAGAGTCATGATAGACACAAAGACAAAGCATTGCTCAGCAAGGCAAAGTTTACTTCTGCAGAAGGGTGTGCCATCAGACAAATCTGGCCAGCAAGTATACAGAGTAGGTAGGCTGTTCCCTATTTATCCCTAAGCAGCGGGCCCCACCCTTCTGCTCAGATTGGTTGAGCTCAGCTTCCCAATCTGCTGGCGATTGGCTAGTTTGAAGAAAGTAAGATGTATTATTTACATAAGGTAATCATTAACATTAATAGTACACAAGCAATCGCAAAACATCTCCACACTCTCTGCTATTTCTTGAACTATCTGAGGTGGGTCTTCTGAGGTGGGTTTTAATTCTAGCCAAGAGCAACTGGTTAAGACAAAACCTTACATCTCAAAAATCCTTCCTTATCCCAAAGCAATTCTTTTCTTGTTTTTACTTGCTGATATCATCTAAGCAGAATAATCAACAAGAACTAAGTCACCAGGCTAAATTAGGAAATTTTCAACAAGCCACTTTTATAGAAAAGACAGTTTTCCTTACAAAAGGCAGACTTTCTGTGAGGTGAGCTCTTTCTATGAGAGCTCAAGTAATGATCTTAGAGATACTAGTGGAGAGATTTTACTTGTAGTCTTTGCTGTGCCATGGAACTCCAAGTCTCACTAGCAAACCGTAACGATTACTAAGAGGGACTATATTAGATAGAAGCAGAAGCAAAGATTAAGGTACCAATCTTTTTGTTTGGAGGAGGTACAAAGCAAGGAGGAAAAAAAGAGACAAAAATAAATCAAAGAAGATGGGAAGAGGTGTAATGCAGTGTGCACCACTTGGTATGGTATCACTCCCTGTGAGGTACAGAGCAATGAGGGGTACAGTAGACATGTTCATTCAGCAAGGAGAAATCATGCCCTGGGATGGCCCAGAGGTGAGAAAGGAGAGGATGAGTTTATCTCTGCTTCCCATTTCCTATTTTCCCTTGTCAACTTTTCCCCTGCTAGAAGTGACCTCTCCCTTTCCATTGTGAATCTGGAGGGGAAATTGACAAAAGTATAACTCTACTCAAGAGAGACAAAGGGTGTGGTCAAGGGAATTTGAGAAAAGGCATAGGTTTTTGTCCTTATTATAGGGACATGAAGGCTGGGGTAGGGACATAAAGGCTCAAGAAGACCTACGTTGGGTCTGAAAGAATAGCTGTGCTGCCTCAATGTATCTTCTCCATTTGCCTGCTGGGGAGTTAAAATATATTTCTAGACATATTCCTAAAATTTACTGCATTGTTGAAAATCATCACATAAAATATTTAATGTATGAGCTCCCTTAAATGGATATAACATCACAACCCAGTACATGCTGAGAGCCACATGAATGGGGTTCCAGGAGAGGAGAACACTTCATGGAAATGATAAGATTTTACCTGAGCCTTAAGTGAATAACAGTAAACTTAAGTATGTTTGAAATAGGAAGAAGGGTGTTCTGGCTGAGTCAAGGCACAAAGATATGTTTACATGGTAACCAAGAGCAACAGAAGAAAAAAAAATGAATATCTGCCATTGTGTAGAGAAGGAAAGAGTAAGAAAGATAGGCTGAGCTTGCTAAGAAAGAAATCAAGGAAGCAATCGTACTTGGAATAGCTGAAAAAATATATATGTAGGAATAAATTTAACCAGGAAAGTGAAAGAGCTCTACAATGAAAATTATAAGACAGGGTTGAAAGACATAGAAGAACACACTAAACATGCAAAGATGACATTCACATGTTCATGAGTTAGAAGAATCATCATTGTTAAAATATCTATACTCTCTAAAGCAGTTTACAGATTCAATGCAATTCTCATCAAAACACCAATGGCCTTCTTCACAGAAGGAGAAAAGGTAATCTCTAAATTCATATGGAAACATAAATGACCCTGAATTAGCCAAAGCAAATTTGAACAAAATTACAAAGCAGGAGGCATCATA
The DNA here is from genome assembly GCF_000151885.1 of Dipodomys ordii. NCBI lineage: Eukaryota > Metazoa > Chordata > Mammalia > Rodentia > Heteromyidae > Dipodomys > Dipodomys ordii. The sequence continues at coordinate 25,393,638 of NW_012267218.1, read as the reverse complement.
GAACTTAACTTCAAAACATATTAAAAATGATTAAGTACAACAGCATGATACTGTAAAAAAGCAAAACAAAGCAAAACAGGCGCACAGGCCAATGGAATGAAATAGAAAACCAGACAATAAATGTAACTTCGACTGCCAACTTATCTTCAACGAAAGTGATAAAATATGTATTGAAGAAAGGTCAGTCTATCCATAAAAACTGATATCCATATGAAGAAGACTGAAACAAGACCACTAAACATCCTGTACAAAATTCAGTTCAAATTGAGTCAGATACCTAAATGTAGGACCTAAAACTATAAAACTTCTAAAGGCATTGTGGATTGGTACAAGCAGTGATTGTTTTAATAAACTCCAAAAGCACAGAAAACAAAAGGAAATATGGACAAATAGGATTATATCCAAGAAACAGAAACAAATAAGAAGTCCTTTTCTGTGTAACAGAGGAAACAGCTACAGAGAGAAGAAACAACATATTGAATGGAAAAAATATTTGCAAATGATTGATATAACAAGAGATTAATATCCAGAATATATAAGAAACTACAAAAATATTCAATAGCAAAATAAGTAAAAGAAGCACATTTTTTAAAAAGCCTACTTAAAATATGGCCAAATAATTTGAACAGACATTTCTCAAAGATGATATACAAATGGCCAACAAAGACATGAGAAACAATGGGCATAGTAGCTCCTGCCGGTAATCCTAGCTACTTAGGATACTGAGATCTGAGGATCTTGACTCAAAGCCAGCCTAGGCTGATGAATTTGAGACTCTTATCTCTAATTAACTAGCAAATAGTTGGAAGCAAATTTGTGGTTCAAGTGCTAGAGTACCAGTCAAGTGAGGGTAAGAAGCCCTGAGTTTCAGCACCAGTACTAGTACCAAAAAAAAAAAAAAACACCACCACTAACTCCCCCACCCCAAAACCCAACCCAACCAAACAACAAATCAAACAAACAAAAAAAAGGATGTGAGAAATGCTCTATCTCACTACTCAGCAGGGAAATGCAAATCCAAACATCCATAAGATAATAGTTACTAAAGGTATAATAAAAAAAGACAAAACTTAAATGCTGTCAAGGATGAGGAGATAGGAGAATCTTACCTACTGTTGGTGGGAATGTAAATTAGTATATTCATTATGGAGAATAATAATGAGGTTTTTCTAAAACTTGAAAATTGAATCACCACATGATTTGGCAATCCCATAACTGGGCATCTATCCAAAGGAAACGTGACAAGGCATATCAAAGAGATACCTACACTTCTATGTTTGCTGCAGAACTGCAGCTAGGTTGTGGAATCAACTTAGATGTACATTGTGGGATGAGTGGGGGAAGCAGTTGTGATTCAAATATACAATGGACTATTATTCAGCTTCAGAAAAGAATGAAACCCCATTACTTGCAGCAATACAGATGGAACTGGAGGACATAATGTTAAGTGAAGTAAGCCAGATACAGAAAGATAAATGTTGAATGTTCCCACTCAGCTGTGGGAGCTAACAAAGTTGATCTCATATAAGTATAGTGTAAAATATTGAGATCACTTGAAGTTTAAAAGGTAAGAAGGGAGGGAGAGAGGTTGAATACAGGGTATCAAAATCCAGTTAAATAGGAGGAGTAAATTCCTATGTTCTAGAGCATAGTGGGTTGACTATAATTCACAACAATTTATTATATGTTTTATAAAGAACTGGAAAATAGCTGGGTGCTGATAGCTCACGCCTGTAATCCTAGCTACTGAGGAGGCTGAGATCTGAAGATCACAGTTCAAAGCCAACCACAGGCAGAAAAGTCCCAGAGACTTTTACCTCCGATAAAACATTCAGAAAACTGGAAGTGGTGTTGTGGCTCAAGCGGTAGAGTGCTTGCCTTGAGCTGAAGAGCTCAGGGACAGTGCTCAAGCCCAGAGTTCAAGCCCCACAACCAAACCAAACCAAACCAAAACAAAAAACAAAACAAAAAAACCCCCAAAATGGAAAATAAGTTGAATCTTAAATTGTGGATATTCTCAAAAAAACTAACATACAGAATGTAAACTTGTCCCCCCAAAGCTCATAGACAATTAGTGTTGGGTTTTTAGCGCTCAGAGAATAAGAAACTTGGAAGATGGAGAAGGGAAGTTGGAAAAAAATCCCATTATGCAAACTATCCCTTAAAAACGACATCCACACCTGGTCCTGGTCAGAGAGGTGATAATGAAGGTGGGGAGGAGGGTGTTGTTCTTGGGTAGTATACTTCAGGGGTGGAAGGGGCAAGAAGGAAGAGCAGGAGGACAGTGGGATTTTTCTCAATTGTAGTTTTGCCCAATTTCTGCTCTGAGCAGACTTGGTCTGCCTGGTTTGTAGTGGTCACTTTAGTGCTACATGGAAGGTAACATCAGCACAGGAGAGGATTGCTGAAAAAGAGCCAGCTGGGCGCTGGTGGCTCACACCTGTAATCCTAGCTACTCAGGAGTCTGAGATCTGAGGATTACAGTTCAAAGCCAGGTGGGGTAGGAAAGTCCATGAGACTCTAATCTCCAATAACCATCAGAAAACTAGAAGTGGCACTGTGGCTCAAGTGGCAGAGCACTAGCCTTCGGCTGAAGAGCTGAGGGACAGCGCCCAGGCCTAGAGTTCAAGCCCCACAACCAAAAAAAAGTCATATCCTGTAGCAATGTGAGTTGGGGGGAGGGAAGAAAAGGAGGAGGAGGAGGGGGAAGAGGAAAGAAAGATGAGAAGGAGGGGGAGAGGATGGAGAAGGAAAGGAGGAGTGGGAGGAGAAAGAAGAGGGGGAAAAGAGGAGGAGGGAGAGGAGGAAGTGTGAAGGAGGAGGAAGGGGAGGAGGAGGAAGAGGAAAGAAGAAAGAAAGGGGAGGAAGGGGAGGAGAAGGAAAGGAAGAGGAAGAGGAGTATAGAAGAGGAGGAGGCAAAGAGGAAGAGGAGGCAGTCCTTGTCTAGAGTCTGATTTAGAACTTCCCTATAGTTCTATGTTGCTGTCATCCTGTTAGACCAAGTGACAGAAATTTGTGATGACTACGGACTTTTGTTCTAGCCCACTCCTTACAAAGCGTATTTTCCAGCATATTTCATCTCGAACCATGTGCCTGCTGCTGGTCTTCACCCCAGCTCATTCCAGAGCTGCCTGTGGACTGAACCATGGCTCAGTTTTGTAACTGTTCCAATGTATTTCCCCAAATCTCTGGGGATGTTTCCCCTGTAGTAACTTACTCTTCTAGAAAGTCTTCAGCTGCTACCCACACAACACATGAGTCACAACAGCATCTGATTCACAGCTAGTGAAACCCTGAAGAGTAAAACTGTTATTAGTGAAAAAGAAAAGGTTTAGCTTAGGAGCAAAGAAGGAAGATTCAATTCCCTTTGCAATGAAACCCCCACAATGTTGTTTTTAGATCTTTTTTTTTCTTTACATCGCAAACCTATATGTTTTGAGAAAATATTTTGGTGCTCAATTCTGGGAACGTAAGTTGTGAGGAAGTGCAGTGAAGGGATGACTTAATTGTGTTTATTTGAATGTCTAGGGGATAAGATAATTCACTAGCTTGGGAAAGAAAAGAAAGTTCCATAGTAGTTAAAGATAGTTTGTCAGAGCCTGCCAATAAATGCAGAGCTCTACATTTTCAAGGTTTGATTAAGGGAGCTCACAGAGTATTAAGGTTTGTAGAATTCTGACAGAACTTCTGTAAGTTAGTGAATTAACCTTCATTATGGGTGACAGTGCTTTAAGACAAATCAACCCAGGGCCAAAAATTTAGGAAGGTCTGGGCAGTTCTCATGGGGCATCAAACACATCTTGTAGTCACAGGTCTGCTGAGGATACAGTGAGCAGAAGGGTTCATTGGACAGAACATCAAGCAGGCTCCATCCACGGCTGACAGTCAGTGCTACAACCGCACAGAAGAAAACCACTGATTCTTCATTTCAGCCTTGCAATGTCCAATGGGTACCTAGAAGCAGGCGAAAAGTCAGCCTCACAGCCTCCACTTTGCATGTCTCCTCTGCTCTGAGCCATTCTCTCCTTCAGTCATCTAGGATTCCAGGCACAATGAGACTGATCTATAAAATCCCTGTAGCCAGAGTCATATCTACTCTCTAGGCACTAAGGATTTTCTTACAGAAACAAGGCCCCGATGCACCTATCCTGAGATTGGTGTACCACATATTTGGCCACACCATCCATCAGAACCATTTAATTTTGTAGACGTCTCACTACTTGCTCCAGTTCTTCCTGTGTTTCAACCTAAAGCTCAGATCAGTGCCCTGGATGTGGGCCTAAAGGCTTTGTCTACTGTTCCCCCTCACAACCGGGTGCATTGATAAATCTCCTTTGTTTGATTTTCACCACTATTTATCTCTTTAATTGAAATATTGGACCAAAAGTGGCCTATCTTGACATGTGGGAACCTTTGGGGTCGAGCTTCTGGCCCAGGAATTCAGTTACCATTGCGAATTGTTGGCCAGGAGCTCATCTAGGGCTATTGACAAAAAGCAGGTACAGACCCTTCCAAGCACAGGGTTTTGGAGCCCTCTGCTTTCTTATGTGGTAACTAGCATCCCCCTGAGCAAACATCCCAAGCCAGGTGGAATCTGCATGACATTTTCCAGCCAAGCTTCAGAAGTGAGACAGTGCTGAGTATTGGCTGAAGCAGCATCAAGCCCACCCAGGGTCAAAGAGGAGGCCAAGACCCCTAACACAAGCCAGAAAGAAAATGAGATCTACTGTCCTAGATCACAAGCCTTCAATTTCCTTGAGCTCTTCTCTGGGGATTGGCCCCAAGTTCATGTCTAACTCAGCTAACATGTGATATCCACTTGACCACGGGCTTCTTCACAGCACCTCTTTGATTCTCCCCACTCTTCTATCTACTTAGAATAGAAAATCACCATAGGTTCCATTTCTCCCCCTTTAAATACTTTATAGCTGATTTTCTTCAAATCAGCTAATAGATCCTAACTTACATGTAGAATGATCACAATAATTTTCTTTTTTTTTAACTCCTTTTTTTTTTTTTTTGCTGGTCATGGGGCTTGAACTCTGGGCCTGCGCGCTGTCCCTCAGCTCTTGAGCTCAAGGCTAATGCTCTACCACTTGAGCTACAGCACCCACTTCTGGCTTTTTCTGCTTATGTGGTGCTGAAGAATTGAACCCAGGGCCTCATGCATGCGAGGCAAGCACTCTACCACTGAGCCACTTTCCCAGCTCAGTAATTTTCTTTTTTATAAGTCTTATAGAGGTCTAAAAATAATTAATTTCCCCTTTGAAATATCTTTCGCTGGAGGACAGTACACACGAATCTTACAACACATACCATTTCAAAAAGAGTTTCTGTGGTGCTTACCTCCACGGGCAGCTAATTGCCCTTCTCTTTCAAATAATAGAATTAAATTCATTCTCAACAAAACTCCAGGGGTAGTCCTTTGGAAATAATGGTAGTAGGTTGGACCGGCCTTAGAAAAGAGATTCTATTGGAAGCTGCTTCAGTACCTAAGAAATTGCATTCTATCTAACACCATGGGCCACTAATAGGTAGGTATCTTGAAAATATACTCTTGCTCTCAAATGGAGTAATTGCCAGTAATCCATCAGCCAGGTGAGTACAGCTTTCTACCTTTCTAGACCTCTCAGGTCAGCCTCAGTGCTGTGCTCCTGTGAGTTGCTTGATAATAAGCAAATAGGAACAATATTGGACCCTTGATACTCCTTCAGCTTGAGTCAGGATGCAAGAGTCGTTTCTTCTGTGTGAGGCAGTCAGTCCTGAAAGTGGGCCTTCTCATTAAGAGCAAACGCCACAGTATCACCCGAGTACTTCCCCAAATTATTTAAATTGTTATCCCAGCAAAAGGAAATGGTAAATCAAGGAGAAATAGCATGCTACCGAGGTGGCAACAGGAATACAGAATTTAATTATGAATACCAAGCCAGGTGTGATGGTTCAGGCCTGTAATCCCAGTACTCAAGAGGTGGAGGTGGGAGGATCACAAGTTCCACATCAGCGTGGGCTATCTATATTCTGAGACTCTGTCTCAAGGAACCAAGTGCTGGAGATACAGCTCAGTCGTAGAATATTTGTCTAGAATATCCAAGACCTGTTGTTCAATCCCCAGTACTACAGAAATAAATAAATGTGAATTATTTTTAGAAATTAAGACAATTTATAAAGTAATTGAATTACTAGAGATGGTAAATGTAAAAGACTTTCTGTAGGACAATGGTATTTTATGATGACTTTGTATTCATGTTTTATGGGAAAAAATCCTGCACATATTCAGCACAGCCATGCCATTTTCGGGAGAGAGATTTTTTAAATTTACAGTTGGTTGTATCCATGGATATAGACGCCATGGATTCCAAAAGAATCCAACAAAGCCAACACTTCTTGTGTAGATTCACCTGCTGATTTCTACATGTATTTTCAGGGAATTTTTTGCCAAAGAATCTCTCTCAGTATTTAAAAGGACTTCATTGAGTTTACACAAAAAAGTATGACTTTTATTGTGTTTATTAAAGAAAATTCTTGGAAAATTAATTTCCAAGTCTACCAAAGATATTTTCAAACTTGCTGCTAGACAAGAGGGTTATGAGAAAACTAACTTAAATATTCCTTACTTGATGCAGACTTTTTAAAAAAGAAAAACAAAGGAAGTTAAATAAATTACAGTAAGATTACATTTATTAAACAAAAGACAAGTAGTCAGCCCTGGAGATGGCTCAGTGATTGATAAGCAACTGTCAAGGTAGATAATCAGCTAGTGCATGCATGACAAGATCTTAGTAGAAAGCAAAAGGCTCATTTTTATTGTTATTGTAAAGGTGATGTACAAAGGAGTTACAGTTATACGAGTCAGATAAAGAGTACATTTCTTTTTGAACAGTGTCACGCCTTCCCTTGATCTCTCCCTTTTTCGCTCCCTCTCCTACCCACAAGTTGTAGAGTTCATTTCTAACATAGTGTCTAGTGAGTACCACTAGAGTACCTTCTGTTTCTGTGCCTCCTTTACCCTGCCAAAGACAGGCAAATGATCAAACGTGACAAAAGAAAAAGAAAATAAAAACAGCAACAAAAACCCTCTTATTTTCATTTCCTGTAGTTCATTTCGATAAATATTATTTTATATGATCAGATGCACGTAGATATTGTGCCTTTGTGTTCCTCTCCTAAGAATATCCTCCTTTGGGGGCTGGGAAGGTGGCTCAGTGGTAGAGTGCTTGCTTTGCATGCCTGAGGCCCTGGGTTTGATTCCTCAGCACCACATAAGCAAAAAGAAAAAAGCCGGAAGTGGTGCTATGGCTCAAGTGGTAGAGCGCTAGCCTTGAGCTGAAGAGCTGAGGGACAGCACCCAGGCCCAGAGTTCAGGCCTCAGGACCGGACCCCCCCCCAAAAAAAAGAATATCCTCCTTTGGTCTCAGTGTGTACAGTCATAAGATAATTAAGTGAAGTAAGCCAGATCCAGAGAAACATAGGTTGCATGATTTTCCTCATTTGTGGTAGCTAGAATGTGCCTATAAATCTATAAGTAAACACACTAGATGTTAAAAAAATTCACTGGGACATGATAAATTAAAAAAGGGCTCATTTTCAACAGTTAATATAAAGACAATTGAAGAGGGGGTGTGTAGTTTGGAAGTGTAGTTCTCAGGACTAGCCAAGGGGGGAGTATTTTCTACTCTGAGAACAACAGGATCAAAGGAAAGGAGCAGGTACATACACCCAAAGAATGAAGCTACATGGATGGTCCTCAGTGGCGGGATACAGCAGCATCTGTGCAAGGGGGAGAGTCAGGGGATGTGATCCCAACTCCACTCCTTGCTTGTTGCCCTCCAGTCTCCTGATGGCTAAATCCAACTTAAGCTAGAAAGACCAGGGAGCTCATATCTGCAGGCCATACAGGCAGCTCTGGGACTCAGTGGGGGGAGGAGACGGTAGGCTATAGAACTGGGGAGGGAACAAAAATATGGCATAGGAAATTTCCTAAAAAGAACTTTTGAATTCATTAAAAGCTATCACAAAAGAGCTTATGCAACTTATCAGGAATAGTATTTACCTCTTGAATAAGGTAGCTTAATCACATTACACTATAACGTTTGGCCTCCATTCAGAAATAATTTTCTTTCTATGTATAGCAGAAATTGGTTAGATCTTGATTTTATTGTAATTCACCACCTGTTAGGAAACTCACTGTTTAATTTACTTCTTGTCATGGTGGTTACAAGGAAGAGGTTATCTTTTTTGATATTTCATGCCTGTGAAGGGTTAAATTAGGGTTTGTAAACTTGCTACTATCCCTATACCTTCTCCTTCCCCCTTGTCAAACTTATCACAATACTTACATATTTGCAAATGATTGTCTTCCGGCCACCCCACCCAGTGACCAAAATCTATGAGAGTCAATGGATGTAACTCTTACTTATTGATTTGTTAAACTTTAAGTTGGATACATTGTCATGTGCCTAACAGGGTTATTTATGAAGCATGAAGACAACCAGAAACAGAACGACACCTGCTGCTGGTCCCACCAGAAAACCAGAAATGGAGCTGGGGTACAAAGTGGTAGAGAATAAACCTTAAGCACAAAAGCTCAGGGACAGCACCCAGGCCCCGAGTTCAAGCCTCATGACTGACAAAAACCCTACAAAAAAGGAAAAACAAAAACAAAAACTGCCAGAGATGATTTTATTAAATCACTATTTTTATAGTCACTTGAGTGACTTTAAAGGAAAGCAAATCTTTTTGTTCCTGTTAGATGTAGAGACTTGGACACCTCAGAGAGGTCCTTGGTGTCTTGGGACATTTGATTTCATCAGTATAGGCTTTGGAAGTGAATGCTGATGTACGGTGGATTTCCTTTGAGGTGTGTTCCTTGGGGAGGTGAATGATTGGGAATGCAGAATTCAGAAAAACATTTCCTTCTTAGGGACAGTCAGAAAAACTCTTAGAAGCACAGCTTCTGATATAGTAGAGAAACGGAAAGAAGACTGGATGTAGCTTCTGGGCCATATTATAATGAAAGAAATACATCAAATGTACCAGTTTAGTTGACTTTTGAAAGTAAAAGATAATGTGGCATTTGTTTATAGGCATATGAATCCCTCTTCCAGATAAGATAAGACTGGACATTGACCATTTGTCCACAACTATTATAGATAGACAAATAATGTAGCTAGGCTGCAGACTTTATTGGGATGAACACGGGGCAAGTGTTGTATCTGATTCTTAATCTGGGAACCAATCTTCCCTCCTTCGACTATTTTCTGACTCACTGGATAAACCAAGTGTATTTCTGACCCCTTTGTTACTGCCTAGAGAAGACATAATGACAGGTCATTATGTCTGGATAGGTTCAATGCTATGCTGGAAGGAAATCTGGGCAACTGGGAGCAGCAAGATCTGGTCCTATCAAATAGCAGTGCTCCCCTTGAAGGGAAATGCCTTTCAAAGCTACTACATTTCATTGCTGTCTCCCTCTCTCCACTCAGCATCCATCGTTGGAAATGTCACATGACTTCGTGTCTGTGCTTCTTGAAGGAGTCTCCTTTTCCTTCATGAATCTCTCTTCCTCTTCCTAGCATTACAGTGGGGTTTGTTTTCACTTTCAACCAAAAGCTGGTACTACTTTGTAGTTATTTGTAATGACCACTAAGCTCATTTTGGTCTTGTTGGATATTTTAATACAATTCAACTTTCTAATGACCAGGATCTTTCCTTGATTTCTACTCCACCTGATACTTGTCTTTTACCATGGAGTGTCTGGGAATGACAGTACATCTGAACTCCTTTATCTTTTTTTTCTCTTTAAACTGTAGTTTCTAGTAATTTGTATTAGTTGTTCTTGCTGTCATGGTAACTAAATTACAGAGAAAGAGTTTAAAAAAGGAAATATTTGGCTGGGCTTAAGTGGTTCACTCCTGTAATTCTAGCTACTCAGGAGGTTGAGATCTGGGGATCAAAGTTTGAAACTAGCCCAAGGCAGAAAAGTCTGTGAGACTCTTATCTCCAGTTAACCACTAAAAAGACACAAGTAGAGCTGTGTGTGGCTCAAGTGCTAGAGTGCCAGACTTGAACAGAAGGGACAGTGCCCAGGTCCTGAGTTCATGCCCCAGTTCTGACACAAGAAAGAAGAAAAGGAAGAGGAAGAGGAGGAGGAAGTTAAAGAAGGAAGAAAAATTTGTTTTGGTCCATGGTTTTAGAGATTTTAGAGATTTTGGTCCATGTTGGCTGGTTCGTTGTTTTGGGGCCACGGTGTAACAGAGCATCATGGGAGGAGGAACATAATATAACAGCAAATGGTATTCTGGGAAGTGGGGTAGCCAGGAAGAAAAGAGAAGGACAAAGAACGGACCCAGGCACATGATATAGTCTCCAAGACTTAGCTCCTTCAACTAGGTCCCACCTCAACATTTCTACCAGCTCCTAATATTATGAAATCATATTCATATTATGAATTTATCAAGGGGTTAATTCATTGATTAAATCAGAGCCATTGGGATCCAATGACTTCCCAAATGGCCATCAGCTGGCAACCAAGCCCCCAACACATGATACTTTGGGGACCATAGCAAGTGGAAATTGTTAGACAATTCAATCGTGTTTCTTCAGGCTTCAATGGCGTCTCACAAAATGTCCATGGAAAGTGCAGACATCTAGGCATGCGCCATGCAAGTCACATTTCCAGGAGGTTCTGTTATGCACTGAAATTTGAAGACTAGAGGCCTAGCACTAGAGCTTCATCTAGGATTGCTTTCTGCGATTCCCCCAAAGATCTTAAGTCATTCTTGATTAGTTTCTTTCTCTATCTAGATAGAAAATGGAGGAGAATGTAGCTGAGGAGGCTGGAGGGAAGGGCTGGTAGGGGAAAAACAAAGGGTGAGGTAACAATGATGGATAAGAAGTGTACTCATTACCTTGCTTATGAAACTGTAACCCCTCTGTACAGTATTTTCACAATAAAAAAACTTAATTAAAAAAAGAAAATGGAGGAGAAATGATAAAGTTACATGAACTTCCATAGACCATAGGATCCTGAGCTTCCTCATTCATTTACTAAGCAAGAGAAAACTCAAGAACTCAACTCTTTTATCCCCTGGAAATTTGAACTTATACATTCTAAGTAAACACAGGAACAAGTAGTTTCCCCTGTTTATTTCAAAGCTGCAGTTTTTTGTTTGTTTGTTTTAAAATTTATTGTTTTAGAGGTGACAGACATTGGAGTTACCTTTACATACATCCGGTAAGAAGTACGTTTCCTTTCACAATAGTGTCAGCTGTCCCCTCATTCCCTCCCATTCCTTCCCTCTCATCTCCACCCACGAGTTGCATAGTTCACTTTCATCAATGCAAAGCTGCAGTGTTTGACAGGGATGTAAGATTACTAAAACCCAGAGCAAAGGACAAAATGAAAAAAAATAGGCTCAAATAGAATGTCTTGAAATGTTTCAACATTTCCCTTTTCCTTCATCTTCCCACAGAGGCAGGAGAGGTTGAGTACTGTCTGCTACCTCTTTTATAAGGTAAGCACATTTATCTGCAGGCTTGTATAGCTGAATCACATCTGAGTCTTTAAACGAAGATTCAAAGGATTTCCTCAAACTTGATGCGCTTGTGGATGGTTTTGATGCATGAAGCGGAAGGAAAAGTTATGGAATAGGCATAAAGGCCAACTTTAAGCTGTAAGCCTTTCCCATGACCTGTGCCCCCAAAATAGTAGCTCCTTGCTGGCAATTATCTGAAGCCTTGATCTGACCCTGCCCATGAATGTTTGGCATGTGGAAACAGGTCCAGCTGTCACAGAAAGGCAGATAAAGAAATGTCCCAGTGTTTATAGACTTCTCTCGGACTTCTGTATATCCTCCCAGTAACTGTGGTTTCAAAACACTTGATAAAATTCACGAACATGCCAATAATAGCTTGTTCATCGTAAGCTGGGCTGGATTTGCAGGGCAGCAAGGGGTGACGGCTGTTCCTTCAGGAAAGGTTAGTGGGGTACTGGCAGCCCTCTTAGGAAGTACAGGTTCCCCTTTCCCCAAACCAAAGGACTTGTACTCATAGTGTGTGAAGCCTGGGCGAAGAAGGACTTTCTGTTCTTTCCATCAGCTTTCCTTAACCTTCCTTTGCTTTGAAGGTCCTGTTGCTTGTCTCTGTCTGTCCTTCTGTCCTTGGGTCTCTTAAAGCTGCCTGGAAGTCTTTGAGTTTCTTCCCTTGATGCCTTTAAATCTTCCTTTTTCCTCTTAAATCTCCTCTATGATATCAAGGACCTTGTCTGGATTAGAATGTTAAAAGATTTTAACTTAACAAAGAAAAGGATACCTGAAGTTTTCTCTTTGAATTGAGAAATGGAGAGAGGCAATGTGGAATTTGTTTAGATGATCTGATCCCAGGAGATCAGGCACTAGTTTATATTGAAAAGCATAATACTGTGTATTCCCAGAATCACAGGGAAATTCAGGGGAAAAAAAACTTGCCTAGTGTAGTGTGTACAGACATTTCCTGACTGAAAAAGAAAAAAAAAGTCTATGGCAAGGTCAGTACAGATAGGACACGAGGGAAATGAGGGCCTTCATGGAGCCAGATTGGAGTGGACGAGATGTTAAACTTAGGCAAGTGTTCTACCAGTGAGCTACATACCCAGTACCCAGTCCAAAATGCACTTAGATGTCATCTGGTTTTCCTTCCTGCAAAACAAGCTGGCGGGGGTGGGGGTGGGGAGGTTGGGTTCCCAGCAAGCCAGGAGATGAAAGCTATCCTTCCACAAATATCGAACGCCCTATACGTGCGAGGCAAGGTACTGGGTGCTCTGGATACAATGATGTGGTTTCTTGTTTCCATAACACCATGTGGAAGGGTAATTCTATTAAGGAATCATTAAAAATGAAAATATAGCTGAGATCCGTGCTGCAGAGGGAAGGTCTATGGAACATGGAAGCCAATGTAGGAGAGGGTGTGGCATCATCATGGCTCTTAGCTACTGACTAGACTGAGCTCAGAATGACAAAAAGGGAGGAAAAAGCATGTGCTGAGCCCTGGGGAGGTCTGGGGCACCGTGGGCAGTGGCACTGAAGCAAAGACTGGGCTGGAGCAGGGAAGAGTAGAGAAGCTCTAGGAGGGGCCTTGCCTTAGACATTGTCAAGGATTTAAGTCTTCAACCTACTAAGCAGCAAGGAACCATTGAGCCATAGTTGTTGGTGATAGGTGACATTTTGAGATTTGTGTTGAAGACTGTCCTAGCTATAAGGTGATTGGAGGTGAGTGAGGCATACAGATTCAAGGTAGAAAACAGTAGGGAAAGATAAGCTTGGGCTGAGTTGGTGGCAGTGACGAGATGAAGAATGTCCAAATTGAAATCAGATCCTCCACCTGTGACTCCAGCCCTTGAGAGGCTGATCGTGAGTTTAAGGCCGGTCGAGTCTGCTTACAGAGACCCTGTCTCTGAAAACAGACAGACAGGTGCCAGTGGCTCATGCCTGTAAGCCTCGCTATTCAAGAGGCTGAGATCTGAGGACTGAGATTTGAAGCCAACCCAGGCAGTAAAGGCCCTGAAACTCTTATTTCCAGTAATCCAGCAGAAAGCTCCAGAAGTGGCAAAAGCTAAGGACTCTGAGTTCAATCCCCAGTACTTGCCCCTAAACAAACAAAACAAAACCAAAAGTTAAAAATCAAAAGAGCTTGATGTTTTCACATGCCTTATTACCTTCAAGTGTAAACCCATTGAAGGTAACAAGAGGGAGCAATAACAAGGCTCAGTAACATTTATCTAAACAAACAGCCCCCGTGCCAGATCCCAGGGAGCATTTCCCACCTCTATGCATCTCTAGCATGAGCAGGCACTGAATGGAAAGCATGAGGCACCCAGGTTATTTTTAGCAAGCTATAGGAAACAGCTAACATTTTCATTTCAGTTCTTCTCATTAAAACCCAGAGGCTAACTTCACACAGTACTTGCTGCTAATGTCTGCGAACTTCTCTTTTACCAGATAATTGACAAGAGCCCCCACAAAAGTCTCCTCAGCATTTCTGCCGAAATTGAGGAAACATTAGGTTTGACACTACCATCCTGTTTGCCAAGACAGCAAAAAATCCCAGCCGGCAAAACTTCCAGTGTGATGAAGCAGAAGACGGAGGGCAGTGCAGGATGACTGATCACTGCAGAGTCTTCCGGGGAGATTTCTCCATGATGCATTTTTCCCTGGTCCCTGAAGTCAAAGTAGGAAGTGGCTACTTGGGATGAGCCATAGTGATGTAGGTCAAGATTTCCTCCTCTTTCTTTTCTCCTTTTTCTCTGTGTCTGCAATTGGTTTTTAGAGTTACATTCACTTTAACACTTCCTTTTTTATTACAATGAGAGTATTTTTAGATTTCATAAGTTAAAATGAAGAGCCTGGGTATGGTGGCACATACCTGTAATCCTAGCTAGTTGGGAGATGGAGATAGGAGGTTCCTGGTATGAGGCTGGTCTGGGCAAAAGCACAAGAGCCCTATCTGAAAAATAAGTAAGACAAAAAGGGCTGGAGATGTGGCTCAAGTGGTATAGTGTATACCTTGCAAGAATTAGGCCCCAAGGTTTTACACACACACACACACACACACACACACACACACACACACACACACATATGCTGTGTGTGTGAATAGCCAGTGTCTGACTTATCATTGAGCTAATGACATGGCCTCACAGGACCTTCACCATTTGACCAGAGAAGGTTATTTTGATTCCTCCAGCTCAACAGTTCTCCCATTTCTCCCCCACCCTGCCATTCTGGTACCATGTTCACAGCACTGGTCCTATAGGTTTCCTCTGACATTAGTAATATCCTAACACCTTTTTCTTTAAGTTGATTCATTTGCTTACCCAAGTAGTTTTTTAATCTGCTTACAAAAAGTTTGGCAATATGAAATCATGGAATTGATGTGCTAATGGATTTTGTAACACATGTGAATAAGCACGTAATTAAAATACACCTGTTTCTTGTGTCTATGATAGAATCATTCTGTTTGCCATCACAATGCTATGTAGACCCAGCCCTCAGAACTCTTATGTGAGCTGATTCAAACTCTACTTGCTGTGCTAACAGCTGTTCTTCACATCTGGCCTTGTCTACCCAGGCTTATTTTCCAGGTCTGCCTAAAATAAAATCTAAGGATTGGCCAACCCAATCTTCTTGTGGCTCCTTGTAGGGACTCTGTATGCCTGTTGCTCCTGTAATAAGGAAAGAGAAATTGGGAAAGCAAAGCACATGGTTGGGTGAACAAGCTACCTTTGCTATTAGACCAAGATAATCCTTAAGGTGAGTAGCTGCTGGGAGAAGGTTTGGTGAAAAAAAAAAGAAAGAAAGGTTGGTAGAGTGTAGGCTTTTTTCCTAAAATGGCAGATTGATCCTGCCCACTTACTACACAAATTTTTGAGTGACCCCATAGAATTCATCTTTTTACAAAGAAGGCTTGTAATTAACCATTACAAACTTATTTTCCATGTGCAAATGTATTTATTCTATGCAATTAGAAATAAAGTAAGACTTTTATTCTGCCCTCCAGAAAACTAAAGTGTTCAGGAGATAGAAGAGTAAATAGGTGAATGTGATTAAGACACCACCATCCTTATAGTAGAGGGGACAGAATACCTTCAGCCATAGCAGGAAGACTGTCCATGGTACTGGAGGATCAGACAATACTTCTAGAGGATGTAACCCTCAAACTGAGGCTTGATTTATTAAGTCTCTTGGGTGTGGATTGGGTAAATGGGCAGTGTAGAAAAGAATGTCCTTCTTGGGAGAATAGACAGTATGTAGTTTAATAGAGATGAAACACTTTGCTCTCCCTCTCTCCCTCCCCCATCATTCTCTCTCTCTCTAAACACACACACACACACACACACACACACACATATATATATATACATACACATATATACATATCCACATATATAAAAATATATGAAAGACACACACCTCTCTGTATATATATATATCTGTATCTGTATCTATATATATACAGTATATATACATATATATGAAACACCCACATACACATAGATATGAGACACAGAGAAGTGGAGGGGGAGGGGAAGGAGGATGGAGGGGACTTGAGAGACGTACTAAGAAGGATATGATGATGAAGGATGTGGGAAACTAGAGGGAGCTGTTTAGGCAGATGCTAAGATTTCCAGCCTGGGTGTTTGAAAGAGTGCTATTCTCAGAGGTGGAAGTCAGGAAAAGGATGCAATTTGGGGAACACAAGTTTCTTTGGGAACTGTATTTCTTGGGGTTGGTGTACACAGTGACTGGGTATGAAACAGTGATATTTGAATTCTTTCCTGACCTTGCTTGCCTACTTCTCTGAATCTTCTCTATTAGATGTATTTCCTGCTGTGGCTTGATTATCCATCAAGAGAAGGTGGTATCTATGAACGCGCTTTGTAAATGTCTTCTCACATATAAATATTTATGTCCAGGAAAGAGCAATGTGTAAACAGCAGAGTCATCAGCATACTTAGCTTCCAAATAGGCAGAGAGGGTGGCTCCTTTGCCTACAACAGAGTACTCAACAAAGATCTCTCTGCCGAGTTTCCAATATCACTGCCTGACCTCTGACAGGCTTAATTCCTATGGCACTAAAAGGCATTGCTTTGCTACTCGACATCCCCAGTCAATAACCACCATGTTTTTATTTTCTCAAAATCTTGTTAAATCTTTTATCCTAGTCCAATTGTGAAGGTAGATATAGCATTCATTTTCAGGTAAGATTGGGAGCCCCATCACACCACACAAATATCTTGATATTCATTAGTGAAATGAGTGGGGCTCAAAACATGTAGGTAGATTAGAAATCTCCCACAAGCAATGTGTGGTATGGTATAAGTGGTATACCAGTTGTCCTGCTTATGCTTAGGCAGACCTGGAGCATTTTGGCAGTTTAGATGTGAGTTTTTGAAGGTCTTGTAATATGTTTTTAGAATGGAATACATCTGGGCCAGGTGCAAGTGGCTCACGCCTGTAATCCTAGGTACTCAGGAGGCTGAGATGTGAGGATCGTGGATCAAAGCTAGCCTGGGCAGCAAAATCCCTGAGACTCTTATCTCCAATAAACCACCAGAAAAAATGGAAGTGGCACTGTGGCTCAAGTGGTAGAGCACTAGCCTTGAGCTGAAGAGCTGAGGGACAGTGCCCAGGTCCAAAGTTCAAGCCCCACAGTCAAAAAGAAAAAGAATGGAATAAATCTACCACTGTGAGATGATCATTGGAGAAAACATGAAGATTTGTCTGTCTTAGTGATTGCATATTTATTTTAGTTATGACTAGTATCTTTGGCAACTCATTATGATTTTCTATTTAAAACATCGCTATATATTCTTTAAAAGCATGTTTATTTAGGCAAAAAATGAGTTGATTTAAAGAGAGAAAAAGTATTTTTAAGTGTAAGAGGATATGGGAAAACAGAATGCTAGTATTAGAATGGATGTAGTTTGAGAAATCTCATTACTTGGACTCCACTTTGGTGGAGAAGTAGGAAGAAAAAGGTATGATATAGTCCTCATGGTTTGAGATTTCCTGTAGACAATAAAGTCATCCTGGTAGCTTTCTTTTCAGAAACTTTTATCTCTAAAACTGCAAATAATTCTAGGAGATGGTTGCATGATTTTATTTTATTTTTTGTTGGTCATGGGACATGAACTCAGAGCCTGGGCATGGTCTCTGAACTTTTTTTTTCTCTCTCAAGGCTAGCACTAACACTTTGAGCTACAGTTCTACTTCCAATTTTTAGGTGGTTAATTGGAGATAAGAGTCTCATGGCCTTTCCTGCCTGGGCTGGCTTCAAACCAAGATCCTCAGATCTCAGCCTCCTGAATAGCTAGTATTACCAGCATGAGCCACCAGGGCCTGGCTATTTTATTTTTTCTGTTTGTTTTGGTGATTTAGAGTGAATTCTTGCATGTACTAAGCACATGCTTTTTCAATTGAGTTGTACTACTGTCCAAGCACATTTCTGAATGATCAGCTAATACTCTGACTAGTATCTATCAGGAGGGAGAGAGTAACCTCAGAGGCTGCTGTGGGAGGATGAGCTTCAAAAAAAAAAGTCAAGATTGTTCACCAACCTCACAGTTTTACTCAAGCCTTAAGGAGAAATTTCGTAGTTAATACCTGGGTTGCTAGTATCTGACCACTTCCTGAGAAGTGAACTGAACATAAATGATTAGTTTTGATGTAATGGTAAGGGCAACTTGTGACCTTCTTTGCATATAGATTTTACAAATCTTAGAACAGTCCTGTGGGCCTATATAAAAATACTCCACAAATATTTAAACAAAAGAATGAGTGACTGTGAAGTATTTTATATTTATAGTATATATTTATATTATTATATTTATATTTTATATTTATAGTTACACATGAGGGGATAGAGCTCAGATTTGGAATTATACACAACCAAGTTCATGTCCTATTGCTGCCACCGACTCATTGGGTAACCTTAACATCTCTGATTCTTATCAAATGGTGCTAACCAGTAGTGTGCTGGTAAGCATTTTACCACTGGTTGTCCCAGGATGAAAAATAAAATCTCTACTTTCCCTTGGATAAATATTCTCATCAAGTTAATGACTGCTTAACCAGTGAACTTGAGAAATGATGATTGATTGGCAAATCAGCTGTGATGAGCCCCCAGGAACAGGTCTCCAAGAATGGTAATGATGCCAATCTCACAGGGGTTGGTTGTGATTCCTGGAGTACTTGCTGCCTACTAAGCATTAAGCTTCTTAGATTATCCCATTTTTTCTTATAACAATAATATAAAGTTGATATTATCACCCCTATATCAGGGATGAAGAACTGTAATGGATCTAAAATATGTAGGTAGGTTAGAAATGGCATACCTATGGCATACCATGAGGTATACCAGTTGTCCTACTTAGGCTTAACAAGTTTTGATCCAGATATGGGTCTTTAAAGGTCTTGAAATTAGTTGCCCATAAGAGAGATTAAGGAACTCATGGATGGGTACACAGCTAGCCCTGGTACTATTCACTAGGTTGCCTCCTGTATTTTTTAATAATTTATTTTAATTTTTAGTTATTTCAATTGGTATTACTTATATGATATATTTTTTATTAGTATTACTTATACTAATTATATTTATGTTATATATCACACTTACACTATACTTATTTTTAGTTATTTTTATTAGTATTACTTATATATAGTAGTTGTACAAATGAGTTGCCATTTAACAAAGTAGTTTATGAATACATCTTGATCAATGTCACTCCTTTCAACATTCTCACCTAAACCTCCCAATCTACCCCTTCCCTTACTTTTCTTAATTTTGTAGGATACATTGAATTCTTTTTTTTTTTTTTTTGTCGGTCATGGGGCTTGAACTCTGTGCCTGGAGCTATTCCCTCAGTTCTTCAGCTCAAGGCTAGCACTCTACCACTTGAACCACAGTGCCGCTTCCAGTTTTCTGAGTGGTTTATTGGAGATAAGAGTCTTATGGCCTTTCCTACCCAGGCTGATCCTCAGATCTCAGCCTCCTGAGTAGCTAGGATTACAGGTATGAGCCACCACTCCCAGCGTACATTGAATTCTTGACTGCATTCTCTACCCCCTTTCCCTCTTCATTCATCTATCCTTCTCCCCTTGACCCCACTCCACCTCTTTCACATTCTTATTTCCTGGTGTTTGAACTTTGACTTGGCATTTCTAAGGAATGATACTTTTTGAGTTCTCCCTTGAATCTACCAGATGTCAGCTAATACATTTGAGGAACAGGACAAGTCCATATATAGCATCTAGCATATAATAGATGCTTCAATAATGTAACTTTCCATTTACCTCCTTCATTTCTCTTAAAAAGACATTGGTAGAAAAATTCCATAAACCAGATCCCAAACATCCATGGAAGACTCTAGCTATGGAACAGCTCAGAAACATTTATTTTTGAAAACACACACTATGTTTTATAGGAAGAAATAAAATGGCACAAGAAATTTTGAATGTACAAAACAAAATGTCTCTGTAGTTCAAGTATTTGAAGGATCAAATTGCTTTCTATTGACCAATTTAGCAAGCCAATGGCTTCAAACACATGCGAATTCTCTCTATGGGAGGACACACACCACTCCAGCAAATGGCAAGCTCACGGATATTCCCAATAGTCTGACATTCAGTTCCTCATTAAATACGGAAAATTAGTACTTATGCACTATATTTTCTGTTCTGGGACTTACATGGCCTCCCTCAGATAGGGACATAAGTTGGTTTGGAGGAAATAGGGTGAGGGAGTTGTCTGAACCAATAGGGAGCCAGCCTTGCCAGAACTAGTCCCCACCCACATCCTCCAGCCTGGCAAGTCAAGTACTTGCTTAAAGGTAAATAGCCATGTCATCCACCCGTCCTGACCAATGAGGCTTAAGAACAAATGAGATGGAGGCTGCTAGATTCCATTTTGATTTTTTCTTTTTGTGTTGGTGTAAGTTAAATTGTACATACTGAGGGAAAAAAGGAAAAAATTATATCTCTCTTCCTGCTCTTTGATGTTGTCTGTCATCTGGGTACATAGCCCAGAAATATGGTCCTTCCAGCTTCATTTTAAGCAAGGTAAACAAATACCCTTATTGTTTAAAAGTCTTTTCTGTGTGGACATTGACATTTGCAACGCATAATTAAAATAGATTATCAAATGCACCTGCAAGAACATAACTGTTAGAACTTGTGGCCTTCAAAAATCCAGTGGATATGTTAGGAAGCTTTCTGATACAAGGAATTCACTATCCTGATTTCAGGTGATGGAAGCTAACTTTAGCTTCAGGAAGTCTTTACCTATAGCTGGAAACACATTGGGATGGGTTTGGTGGCAAGTGTACCTGACCTTGCTTTCCAAGATTCCTTTATACTTTCTACTGAGAATGCATTTTGTCTTCAGACAAGATGACTGCTAACTTCTAGGCATCATGTATGAACAAGACAATGTCTGGTGGAAGAGAAGTATTGGTCCTTCCCTTGTGTCTTTAGAGAAGAGAGAAGAGATGCTTGGGGGGAGGTGGGGGGCAGCAAGGCTCATTTGTATGTCCCTAGTCATGGAAACAGTTGCTTGGTCATCATGGGCTACCTTTGGAGTGGCGTGTGCTTAGCGGAACCTACTCCAACCAGTGACAAAGTGCAACTTTCACTTTTCTCATGTTTCCTTTGCCTGGAGATCTTTCAGGGTCTCTGATTTTTTTCTCTCCTTTCTTGCTTGCCTTAAGTCTTAAGGTCCCTTGTGGGTACTGAGTGCTTATTTCTACCAGTTGTTGCTTTTTATTTTATTTTAAGGAATTTGAACCTTTGTTTCTGAGTGCTTATTCCCAAACCCATTTTATTTATTTATTTATTTATTGGCTAGTCCTGGGGCTTGAACTCGGGGCCTGGGCACTGTCCCTAAGCTTCTTTTGCTCAGGCCTAGTGCTCTCTACCACTTGAGCCACAGAGCCACTTCCAGCCTTTTTGTGTGGTACTGAGGAATTGAACTCAGGGCCTCATGCATGCTAGGCAACTACGCCACATTCCCATCCCCCCACCCCATTTTAAAAGAAGAGTTTTCTTAAAAATAATACAGCACCGATTTCTTCACAGGAAAAATAATGCTAGACAAACACACTGTTGTTTTCATTTGTTTTACTTCTGTCTGTTCTGCTTGAGCATACTTTGATGTTCACAAAGAAGACACACACACACTGCTCTTGTAGGAGTGTCTTAATCTATTTTCTACTGCCATAACAGAATGCCACAGACAGGGCAATTTATAAACAATAGCAATTGATTTGGCTTGTAGTTCTGAAGGCCTGAAGAGTCCAAGAACACACAGCCAGCATCTAGCAGGGGCCTTCAAGCTGATTCATAGCATAGTGAAAAGGCAAGTGAGTATGTGAGGGGGGGCAGTGAGGGAGGGGAAGAGGTAGAGAGGGAAAGACAGAGGGAGATGGAGAGGGAAAGGGAGAGAGGGAGGGAGGAGAAAGGGGAAAGAGGAAAACAAATCAAGAGGGTAGCAGGGAGGAGAGACACACAGACGGAGACAGAGAGAGAAGGTAAGGGCCAAATTGTCCTTTTGTTGGGAGCCCACTCTTCTGTTAACTAACTCACTTCCAAGATAATAGCACTAATCCAATCCTGAGGCCAGAGCTTTACACTAGGCCCCCTTCAAAGATGTTCTCCCTTTTGGTACCATCATCGCAATGGCAACCATATTCGCTACATTCCAACATGAGCTTTGGAGGGACTATTCAAACAACAGCAAGACGATATCTGTAGTTTTTGTTGTTGTTGTTGTTGTTGTTGTTGTTGTGTGTGTGTGTGTGTGTGTGTGTGTGTGTGTGTGCATGTGTGTATGTTTGTCTGTGGCTTGAACTCAGGGCCTGGGCACTGTCCCTGAGCTCTTTTTGCTTAAAGCTAGTGCTCTCCTACTTTAAGCCATAGTACCACTTCCAGTTTTCTGGTAGTTAACTGGAGATAAGTCTCATGGAATTTTCTGCTTAGACTGGCTTGAATCTGTGCTCCTCAGACCTCAGCTTCCTGAGCAGCTACAATTATAGGCATGAACCACCAGCCTCTGGCTTTGATTTCAGACTTTTAACCTCTAAACCAGTGAGAAATAAATGTATCTTATTTAAGCCACCAGCTCAGTGGTATTTTGTTATGGCAATTCTAGCAGCTAATCCATTGGTGAGACTAAAATGGAAGACCCTTTTTGGAATTTGGGACTGTTTGCTTGGGTGCTACAGCAGACACATGTCTCTCTTTGCCTGCTGCACCCATGTGAACCTGGGTCTTGCCAGTGGAAGGCAGAAGAGAAAGGCTGAAAACAAAACAAAAAGAGCAGCTGGAAAGGAACTGAATCAAACTCCGCTTGAGGGCTGGCCTGGTGCTAGCCCTTCCAGTTACATGGGCCAAGAAATCTCTTTATTGCTGATTGAGTTTCCATTAGCACAATCGAAAGGCCCTACTGATGGAATGGTTTATGCTTTGTGTTTACAGACTGAGGAAGAAGCTGTCCTTAAGAAATTTTAGTAAATAGCTCTGTGTGTTTTATAAGTCTAGGTTCCTCTAGGCAAGTAAGTTTTATTGTCCCCTAAAGGAAGGGAAATGAACCCTTTGTGTTTTGAGGGTTGGAAAGAAAACCAGTCTAATTTCAAGCATGGATTTGCAGGGTGAAGTTGCAGGCCTAGCAAAAAGCAATGCTTTAGGAATTCTCCAAAGGCTGAGACCATGCCTACTTGGAGACACAATCGATGACGTGTGGGGTTTCTGAAGGACTGGCCAAATTATTGCCCGAAAGGATTGGATTGTTAGGGTAACTGAGGCTGGAGTCAGTGTGCAGGGTGGCCGATCTAGGGACCAGTGTGTCCAGTGAGGAAGCTTGTTTGGATCTGGGCTAGCTGTATAGAGCATAGGGTGCAGGGCAAGTGGATTTTGTTCATATACAGATTCCTAGGCCACATACCAAGGCCACTGAATTAGAATCTCGGTGGCACAGCCTAGAGACAAGCGTTTCAGGGACTATATGGCTGTTGCTTATGCAAGTGCCATTTGAGAATGCATGGCTCAGAGTGTGCAGCAGGTTAAGATAGAGAGCAATTCCCCAGCCAGGTAGGAGAATGGCTGGAAACAGGTAGCCAGATAGCCCAAAGTCAAGATTCTAATCCCTTCCAGAAATAGCATGCCACCAGCCATGATGGCATGAGTGTATACCCATGAGCCAGGCTGGTTAAAGATCCTGAGTCAGGATAGATCTTAAAATAGCTTAGTATCTGGTGTCAGGACCACCTTTAATGGTGACTAGTGACCCTAGTACTTCTCCTAACCCATTACACTGTCCTGTCAGCTTTGATGGTGGGAGAGGTAGGGTGATGGTATATGGCACCCAGTACCATTAGAGCTCCTCAGAACTATGCACGGGGAGTCACATGTGATAGTGTGATAGATCATAGTGATAGATCATGTGATAGTATCATCACAGAGATTACCTGGCCATTGTCACACACTCTCATTTCTTGTCACCAGTGCAGAGATCTTTACCACCACATTGTATGCATAAAGCCAGGAGCACAGAGTAATCAAGACTTCTCAAAGGTCAGGCAGCAGGGAGTTTAGGGAGATGAAAAGCACCCCGTTTTCTCTCTGATCCTAAGGGGCTAAGATCAGTCCTCAGGGCCAGACATCACAGCCTGGGCTACAGACCCTCAGGTGACCCACCTGCTTCTAGCATTACTTAAATCTTGAGTGGTATTTAAAAAACTAAAAACAAACAAAGAGCAATGCAATCCAAACACTTGGAAAAGAGCCATTCACAAGAATACAGGCTGGAACTGGAGAACTGGGTCTGTTGTGCTGTCATCCACCTGGAAATCTTGGCTCATTTCCTGATTTTCTGTATGCTGCTCTTCTCATCTGGATGGTACAGGGAAGGATTCATTCATGCAAGTGTTATCCAAGTGCTTCTGACTTTACTGCTGGTATTTGCTTGCCAGTGAAAGCATTTGTAATATAAGACCAACTTGGAAAGGCTTTGATGTAATTGTCGTACATTTTCAGATTGATGACTCTTACAATCTAAGAGAGCTTATCTCATTTGGTAAGCACTGCTCATATTTACCATCTCAGTGAAATTAAAATCTATACTCACCATTTAGTTAGTTCACAGGCTTGTTTCTCCTGGATACATTAAAGAAGGTGCTAAATCCTTATTCTATAAAGGACTAACTAATAAATTTTTTTCTCCTAATAATGGAGTTGAAACTGAGGGCTTCTGGTCTGCTAGGCAGGTGCATTAGCCATCTCAGCCTGCCTTCTCATAGTTTTGTTTAGTTTGAGAGACCCCCTTCAAGAGAGTAGAAGTTTACGGTTTATTGTGATTGGGATTTTATGAAGAAATTCTTTACTTTTTCTAAAGGAAAGAGATACACATAGAGATGTCGTTTACTCCAAGATAATTTTCTCTTCCTGCTGGAGTTGATACAGCAGTTAACCGAAAATAGGTACTACTTAAAAAAATACTCCTTCAGTGTAAATATTTATATGTGTGTAATTTCTAAAGCCCCAAACATTTCTCCTTAGGTGGACTAATTTTCATTCATGAAAACTAGTGAATCCCGTGAAACATTCTATCATCCGCAAACTTGACCACTCTCTTGATTTCCATGGGGATTAGTTTTAAGTCATTTTAGTTCATTGCTCTATGTTTTTATGATATGATTTACTTGCATTCTAAGATATATACCCTACAAAAAAAGTGAATACAAGGTATTGGAAACACTGGGAATGAGTTACTATGAAAACAGTTTGTTTAGAACACGTGTAATGGTACAAATAGCTGATGTTTCTAGGCAGGTGAGCTTAAAGCAGTTAAATTCTTCTCCCATCCCTAAAGAATAACTTTTGCCTTCCCTAAGAAAAAGTGATACTTCTAATGAAATTATGTACACGGCACCTGTGATGGGGTAAGCAGAAAGAGACAGGGTCAGCTTCCCTTGTGTCATGTGACTACAGGGGCTTCGGTCCACTGATGAGTGGATTGTTCTTTGTAGCTCCCAGCTTGCGCCCCCCTGCCCTCCCCCAGCTTCTGGCACAGACACAGCCTTGGAATGGGAAAAGAATAATGGTTGGAGGGAGTAGAATAATGGCTAGATCTTCCCTTGGCCTGTCCATATTTTTTGAGAGGAAGTGCTTGTGGTGGGGGTGGGGGGTGAGGGTAGGCCCTTCTACCCTTGCTCTCTCTTCAGACTCTAGGGTATCTTAGAAGGATTTGAATTACTCACAGAGGTTGTCACAATGCTGAGTGTAGCTCCTGTTGCAGATGTTCTGATTCAGTAGGTTTCTGGGAATGCAAAAAACAGAATCCAAACCTGCATATCAACAAGATGTAGAGGGTGTGTGTGTGTGTGTGTGTG
Source organism: Dipodomys ordii (assembly GCF_000151885.1). Classification (NCBI taxonomy): domain Eukaryota; kingdom Metazoa; phylum Chordata; class Mammalia; order Rodentia; family Heteromyidae; genus Dipodomys; species Dipodomys ordii. The sequence continues at coordinate 25,367,723 of NW_012267218.1, read as the reverse complement.
TGTTGTTATGTGTGCTAAGTTTAATGGGTAGATAAAGCAGTGGATATCTAGAGTATTTTAACCATAAATTCCCATTCCAGGAATAGACTAGGAATTTATGGAGACTCCTATCTAAAGCCCCCAATTTTGGTAGGGGTAGAAGGAGGGTGCTATACACAGCTTCAACTGTATCACCAATCAGCACTGGAAAATGTGTTTGTTACTACAAGATGCATATTATAAATATTAGGAACCCCTTTTCATTGGTGAAGCAAGTGGGGTTCAAGATATGCCGATGGGTTGGAACTGTCACACAGGCAGCCCACCCTTGTATAAGCTCATTGTCAAACCTTAGGCGTAGGCCCAGCTGTAACACCTGTTAATTCAGAAGCACATCTCTGAGATTCATTGCACATAGAATAGAGATGACCCTTGAGTCCTGATTAATATGTACTAATGGTTAGCATCTGCGAGGTAGCACAACATCATTATCATGCTGGCCAAAGAATGTATGAAGTGATCTACTTTGGTAGCTGTTGTTGCCTTCACAATTTGCTGTAGCGTAATTTTATTACTTGTAAATAAAGAGAGCTATAGCGTCTACAGTGGAGGGAGAACTCCCCCTCCTCCAAAATTAACAGGTGAGATTGGGGGCTGGTGAACCGGGTGAATGATGGATGATGGAGCTGAGGTCAACTGAAGAATAAGAAAGAGGCAGGAAACAAAGATGGTGCTTAAAAAAAGAAGTGAGACATGAGAGAAATAGGAATAAAAATTCATTTTGTGTTCATTGAAAAGAACCCAGAAACCTTTCTTATAATTCTTTCTTGCAAAATAAAATCTAGTAGGTGGACTTACTTTAGAATAAGCATTTCTGGTCAGGGTGTTTTAGATGCTAACGACCTGCTCATGTGTATATTAAACCTAATGGAAAGACATCTTGCAAGAATTCAGGTTAATATGTACCCGTTCTTAGGAAATGCTTTTTTTGGATATGCCCCCCAAGCACAGGCAACAAAAGCTCAAGCAGACAAATGGGTTGTATCAAACTAAAAAGCTTCCATGTTGTAAAGGAAGCAATCAACAGAGGAAGGAGACAACTCTTAGAGTAGGAGAACGTATTTGCAAACCATGCATTGGATAGGTTAATATCCAAAATACATAAGGCTCTCAATATCACAATATCCAATTTTAAAACTAGATGAAAGATATTCATAAACACAAAAGCAACCTGTAACTGTTCAGCCTCACTAATTACCAGAGAAATGCAAATTAAGGTGACAATAAGATGTTGCCTTACCCCAGTTAGAATGATAATTGTCAAAATAGCAAAAGTAAGGGTTGATGAGAATGTGGAAGGAAGGAAACCTGGGTGCACTGTTGGCAGAGCCGTTGTGAAGGACAATATGGAAGTCTTCCCCTCACCGCCCAGATTAGAAATTGGGCCACTTATATGACCCAGCAATCTCTCTTCTGAGTACATATCCAAATCTTATGATATCAGTATGTCAAAAAGATATCTGTGCTCTTGTATCTATTGCTTCAGATATGAATTAATTGCTTGTTAGCGAATGACTGGGTAAGAAAATGTTCTGTCTGTTTTTCTATCTATCTATGTATCATCTGTCTACACATATATGTAATGAAATATTATTCACTTAAAGAGTGCATAGATTCTAGGGGCTGGGAAGGTGGCTCAGTGGTAGAGTGCTTGCTTTGTATGCATGAAGCCCTGGGTTGGATTCTTCAGCACCACACAAGCAGATAAAGCCCAAAGTGGCACTGTGGCTCAAATGGTAGAGTGCTAGTCTTAAGCTGAAGAGCTGAGGGACAGTGCCCAGACCCAGACACACAACCAGAAAAAAAGTGCATAGATTCTATAATTTATGACAACTTGAATAAACCTGGGGAACATTACTAAATAAAGCAAACCAGACAGAAATGCAAACACTGTGATCTCTATTCATACAGGAGATCTGAAAATGTCAAAGTCCAAAACAGAGACAGAGAGTAGTTACCAGAGGCTGAGAGTTAGAGAAAAATAAGAAGATTTTGGTTAAATGATACAAAGTAAAAGTTCTAGTTATACAAGCTACTTTTTTTTTGGTCAGTAACAGGGCTTGAATTCAGGGCCTGGACACTGTTCCTGAGCCTTTTTACTGAAGGCTAGCACTCTACCACTTTGAGCCACAGCTTTACTTCTTGTTTTGGGGTGGTTAATTGGAGATAAAAGACTCATGGATTGTCCTGGCTGGATTAGAGTCAATCTGCAATCCTCAGATCTTAGCCTCCTTGAGTAACTAGATTTATAGGCATGAGCCACTGGCACCTAGCTGATGCCTCCATTTCCTATGTGAAATTAGAAGTGGAAATTAAGGGACCATTCCCAGGAATGTAACTGTAAGATACAATTTTAAAAAATTAGCTCCTGATTGTCCAGATCCATGGCTCTTTTAGTGGAGGGAAGGACCCCTGGGTTTGTAATAGGACATCTGTGTGTGTGTGTGTGTGTGTGTGTGTGTGTGTGTGATTTAACATGTAGACAATGTCACTGCCACAGGAAACTCTCTGAGCACCATGGCTTTAAATCCCCCTTACTTCCTGTCTCCATCCCTGATTTCTCCCAAGGTGAGGGAAGACCCAGAGAGGCCCCAGATGAAGAGCTGCTCCCAGGCCAACCTGCTATACTTCCTTGTTCTTTGCCTTTGTCAATGCTACTCTCCTTTCCTCATGTTTTTAAGGTTGAAGACATCTGGATCCTTCTCTCTCTGAGTCTTATCCCATCAACTTTCATCAAATAAATTTTATCCTGAATTCAACTATTTTTCTTTACTTTCACCTCTATCAATGAAATCCAAGACAAAACACTGTCCTCTCTTTCTCACTGGATTCCTGTAATAGCCCCGCCCCTTACTCTCCTCTCCTCTTCTCTACCATAGATTCTAAACACAGCTGCCCAGCAGCTGGAAAAGTGCCCCTTCCTGCCAACTCCCTATCACACTTAGCATCAAAGTGTTTGTTTTGGTCAGCGAGGCTTTGCTTGACCAGAACCCCGGGTGCTTCTCTAACGTTATCTCCTCTGCTCTTCTGGCTGTATGTATGGCGATGTTCTCTGAATATGTGGTTTGTGTCATTTTGGAGCCTGTACCAGGGGTTGTTTCCATCTCAGGTCTTATCCTCGGTATCGTGGCGTTTGGTCACCATCTCCAGGGTACTGCTGGAATAACGTTTTATCTGGAAGGCCTTCCGGAACAGTCTCCCACCCTGCTCTAAGATCCCCTATGTGGCTTTTTCCTGAGGACATTTGTAATCTGATGATATGCAGATTTTTGTCCTTCCATTATATTCCTTCTTCTGCCCTCCTTTTCTTCCCCTTTCTCTTGATCCCATTTTTCTTTTCACCTTTCCTTTCTTCACCTTCTCTCACCAGGATATCAGTTTTAGGAGGAGGAGGAGGTCTTTGACTTGTACCTAAATAGTGTTTGATAGACAACTTACTATTTATTGAATGAATTAATAAGCTCTTAAAATCATCATAAGCAACTAAGCTAGCACCTCCATGGAATAAACCACATGAGCCCATGCCTTTGAAAAGACTTCTTAGACTTAAAGCTTTTCTTTAAAAATTGGCATGATTTTCTGGGTGCCAATGGCTCATGCTTATAGCTACTCAGAAGGCTGAGATCTGAGGATTGCTGTTTGAAGCCAGCCCAGGCAAGAAAGCCTATGAAACTCTTATTTCCAATTAACTACCAAAAAAAGCTAGAAGTGGAGCTATGACTCAAGTGGTAGAAGGCTAAGCCTTAAGCACAAAAGTTTAGAGACAATGCCCAGGTCCTGAGTTCAAGCCCCAGGACCAGCACAAAAAAATTGGCATAGTTTTACATTTACAGAACAGTTGTAAAGATAATATATTGTTTCCACTATCTTTCATCCAGCTTTCTCTAATGTTAATGTCTTATAAAGCTGTCTAAGGCTGTTTCATATTTCTGTAACAAAATACCTGAGGCTGGGTACTTTATAAGTAGAGAGGTTGAGTTGACTCATGATTATGGTAGCTGGATGGTAGAAACAGCATGGCATGGGTGTGCTGGAGAGATCCCCCTTGACAACACAGTGAACAAGTGGAGAAAGGTCAGCAGTTTGCAGAAGAGAGCAAGCATGTGTGTGGCACCTTTTATAACAACCCACTCTGATGAGCACTGACTCACCCCTAAAACGTTCATATACTTGATTGTCACATAATACATATTCACATGCATAAAACTTATAATGATCATATCAGAGACATTAGCAGAGAAATTTGAATCATTTCTGTGCATTACAAAACTTCAAGCTCATCTCTTCTGGTTATTTTGAAGTATATAATAGTATTGTAGACTATGGTCACCCCTCTGCACTGTAGAGTTGTAGGATTTATTCTACCTTTCCAATTGGACAGCCCAGATTCCATTTTGTTGCCTTTCTACCACACAAACAAATAAAAAAAGAGCAGAATACAGTCTATAACATACCTAATTGATACTATTGAAAATTGTCAAGATCATGAGAAGCCTAAATTAACCAACTAGCCACCCAGCCATCTAGCCAACTAAGCGAATCATCCCAACAAGTAAGTAGACACCCAACCAGCCAACTAACCAACCGAAGACTGAGAAACTGACTAGAGGGGCCAAAGAGGTGTGCAGACTAAATGTGCTGGCTTGGGTCTACAGCAGAAAAGGAATGTTAATGAACATATTTGTAATGTCCAAATAAAAGCTATGTTGTTCTTACCTTTGATAAATGTGCTATGGTTACTATTATGGTTTGGATATGGTTTGTCCACCAGTGGTTCATGTGTTCATCATCTTTGCTGGGACAGAATATCTGACAGAAACCAATTTAAAGGAGGAGAGAATACTTAGGCTCATTGGTTCGGACGTTCAATCCATGGTGAGTTGGCTACATGGTGACTTGGTTACTTGCCTTTGTTATGTCTGGGCTATGGTGGCACACCCTGGCCCAGAGCAGGATGGTAGAGCAAAGCTGTTCCCCTCATGGTGGCTAGGATACTACTACACTGCTTCTTGTTTGGCTACTATGAATAATGGTGCAGTAGACACAGGAGCACAGATATCTCTACTGATTTCATATCCTTTGTGTTACTACCATGAAGAGGAATTACAGGCACATAGGATAATAGTGTTACTTTTTTTCTCTTTTTAAGCAGTCTCCATACTGTTTTCTACTATTTGCGTTTCCACCAACAGTGTGTGGGGATTCCCTTTTTCCCTCATATCTTTTGATTTGATAATAAACATTCCAGTCATGCTAGTCCAACTGCCTTGTGATGATATCTCATTGTGGTTTATAATTTGCATTTTCTTTTTTTTAAATTTAATTTTTTTGTGTGAACATACTGTACAGAGGGGTTACAATTACATGGGCAGGATAATGCGTACATTTCTTACCAAGCATTGCAGCCTCCTCCTTTGTTTACCCTTCCCCCCCCCTCCCCCCCCCCCCCCCACCCCCCCCCCCCCCAAACCCCCCCCCCCCCCCCCCCCCCGCACCAACGTTGTAAAGCTCGTTTTCTTTTTTTTTTAATTTAATTTTGTTTGATTTGTGAACATACTGTACAGAGGGGTTACAATTGCATGGGCAAGATAATGCATACATTTCTTACCAAGCATTGCATCCTCCTCCTTTGTTTACCCTTCACATCCCTTCCCAGCCTCCCCCCTCCCCCCCAATCCCAATCCTTCTCCTTCCCCCCCTTCCCCCCGCCCCCCGCACCGATGTTGTAAAGCTCGTTTTCGACATAACCTTGTACTTCTCATTGATGCAACAGGTCCACCTGTATCCTTAAACCACTTGTTTTTCCCCATTTCCTCCACAAGTTATACTGACATCAAATATAGTGAAAGCAGGGGTTATATTGTGGGGGAGGGACATACAAAGCAACAAAGAGATAATCTTATAAATGCATTAGAAACACATGCATGAAAGAAAAAAACATTAAAATACATATCTAAGGGTTCATTTTCTTAACATCAACTTATCTGACCTTTTCTGCTTGACTCAGACATATACTAGTTATTGCAATTAAGGGAAACTATGGGACCTATGTTTCTTTGGGCCTGGCTTACTTCACTTAATATAATTTTTTCCAAGTTTTTCCATTTCCTAACAAATGGGGCAGTGTCATTCTTTCTGATGGAGGCATAGAATTCCATTGTGTGTATATACCACACTTTCTTGATCCATTCATCTACTGAGGGGCATCTGGGTTGGTTCCATATCTTAGCTATGGTAAATAATGCTGCAATAAACATTGTTGTGCTGGTAGCTTTAGTGTGGTCTTGTTTGTAAACATTTGGGTAAATGCCCAAAAGTGGGATTGCTGGGTCATAGGGGAGCTTATGTGAAGTCTTTTGAGGAACCTCCATACTGCTTTCCAAAGTGGTTGAACAAGTTTACATTCCCACCAACAATGAAGTAAGGTTCCTTTCTGTCCACATCCCCTCCAGCACCTGTTGTTGTTAGAGTTCTTGATTATAGCCATTCTAACTGGGGTGAGGTGGTATCTCAATGTTGTTTTGATTTGCATTTCTTTTATGGCTAGGGAGGTTGAGCATTTCTTCATGTGTCTATTGGCCATCCTTCTTTCTTGATGATTATTTCTTGATGATTATATCTGCTGGTCATTTGAGAAATGTCTATTCAGTTGTTTTGCCTAATTTGAAGTTAGGTTTTATTTGCTTGCTGTTTAGTTCCTCCTCTATTTTGAATCTTAACCTTTCATAGAAGTATAATTTACAAATAATTTCTCCTACTCAGAGGGTGTCCCCTTACTTTGCCAATTGTTTCCTTTACTGTGAAGGTTTTTTTTTTGGGGGGGGGGTTCGGTCATGGGCCTGAACTCTGGGCCTGGGCGCTGTCCCTCAGTTCTTCAACTCAAGGCTCTACCACTTGAGCCACAGCATCACTTCCGGCTTTTAAATTTTTTTCTGCTTATGTGGTGCTGAGGAATCGAACCCAGGGCCTCATGCATGAAAGGCAAGCACTCTACCACTGATCCTACTGTGAAGGTTTTGGTTTTTTTGTTGTTTTTTTTTGGGGGGGGGACTTGAACTCTGGACCTGGGCGCTGTGCCTGAGCTCTTCAGCTCAAGGCTAGTGCTCTACCACTTGAGCCATAGAACCACTTCCGGTTTTCTTGTGGTTAATTGGAGATAAGAGTCTCACTGATTTTCCTGCCTGGCTGGCTTTGAAGCTTAATCCTCAGATCTCAGCCTCCTTAGTAGCTAGGAGTACAGGTGTGAGCCACCAGCACCTGGCTGTGCAGAAGTTTTCTAGTTCAATGTAGTTACTACTTATTTATTTTTGCATTTGTTGCTTGATATATCATTAAAATAAACCCATTGCCTAGAACAATTTCAAGGAACTTTCCCTCTATGATTTCCTCTAGGAGTTTTATTGTTTCAGGTTTTATAGTTTTCGTTCATTTTGTGTTGATGTTTGTGTATGCTAAAAGAAAGGAGTACTCTTTAGCATATGTATATCCAACTTTTCCATTTATTTATTTAGTTTTTATAAATTGTTATCATAAAGGTGATATACAGAGGGGTTATATTTACTTGAGTCAGGTAATAAGTACATTTCTTTTTGGATAGTATCACCCCTCACTCTCAACCCAGTTTTTGCCTCCTGTCTCCACCCACAAGATGTATAGTTCATGTTCAATATGGTATCAAATGCTGCATTTGTTTGACCCTTTTTCCTCCATTTCTATAATTTTCCATCTATTAAAGATATTACTGCTGGGAAGGTGGCTCAGTGGTAGAGCGCTTGCCTTGCATGCATGAGGCCCTGGGTTCAATTCCTCAGTACCACATAAGCAGAAAAAATAAAAAAGCTGGAAGTGGTGCTGTGGTTCAAGTGGTACAGCACTAGCCTTGAGCTGAAGAGCTGAGGGACAGCACCCAGGCCCAGAGTTCAGGCCCCATGACCAGACCCCCCCCCAAAAAAAAGATATTACTCCTTCTTCATTGTGTTTTCTTGGTGCTCATGTCAAAAGTTAGTTGGATATCTATTACTAGGTTTATATCTATATTTTTCATTCTATTCCATTAGTTTGTATGTCAGTCTTTGTGCCAGTAACACACTATTTTAATGACTATAGCTTACAAAATCAACTTACAGAAGTCAGGCTCAGTTTTTTACACCAATAATGATCTGACTGAGAAGTCAATAAAACAACCTAATTTGTGACCGCAAAAAAATAATAACATACTTGGGAATAAACTTAATCCAGGGAGCAAAAGATCTACATAGACACTGAAAATGATGATATCTTTTGTGCATTGTGATTAGTTGTCTATACTACCCAAAGGAACCACAGGCTCAGTTTAATCTCCAAAAAATGCAATGGCATTTTTTTTCATAGAAACAGAATCTAGAATCACAGAAGACCCTAAATAGCCAATGTAATCTTGAGAGAGAAAACAAACTTGAAGCCTTACATTTCCTGATTTTGAATTATACTGCAAATTTCAGTTTTTAAAAATGTTCTTGAAGAATATCAATGAGGAATTAGCAAACAAGACTCAGATGAGAGCTGAGTTGAACTCTGATCCTTAACTGCTTACAAAAAGACATAAATTATTAAAACATGGTTCTTCTTAAAAAGAAATTGTTGTCATGTTTTATGTGGGAGTGTTAAGAATTCAATTTTAGGTTCTTGGGGGAACTGTGGTCTTATATTTCTAAGTTTTTGATAGAGTTTTCACATGATGCATTTGACTTAACAAAGGACCTTTTACTGGATCTTCAATAAAGGATCCTTCGTGTAGAAACATATTCTTGTCCTACTATGGTTTGAATCAATCCTTCTAAAACTGACTCTGATCAGTTGTGGGAATCCCAGAAATTGCAAGAGTGAGGCAGAGAGGGTCAGAGACAGATGTTTCTGGAAGAGAACTTGTTTAACCTTTAGGTCATACACACAGGCATCTGTCCACTCTGTGTCCCTTCTGATTATAAGAGCCTGGAAAGCAGTTCCAGTGCTAAGGCCTAGAAAGTACCTAAATGAAACTAGTTGGCCCAACCAACTGTTGTAAAAAGCATTCCTAGTTCTTTTGGGCTTTATAGAGCTTTTAAAACATTTGTTATTGGTGATCTGAAATTTTGTGGATGTCCATCGATTACATGAACGTATCCTTGCATCTTGATGATTAAGTTTCAGGACTTTGTAAACATACATTCCATGTTGACCTAGCATGATTTCCAACTTGAAAAAAGAACCATTCCAGCAGCATGACACAAACACATCTGTTCACAGACACTGATTTCAAAACCATAGAGTGCTAACTTTGGAAAGAGGAAGACTCTTGCTTCATAGCATTTCCAGCATGGCTACTGCAGACCCCTTCTGAGACTGAGAGAATGGGATTCATGCTACAAAAGATGCTCCTTGTTCCAAGAAAAAAAGCTTCCTGCAAGGTGGCTCATAAATTCTTGTTCAGTAGTAGCATCCCTGGTCCCACCACTGGAAAGGTAGACTTAGGGGCTCTGAGAAGGGCTTCATAATTTTTATTTCTAGGCTTCATTAAATATTTCCAATTCCCAACACCAGGTGATAGTGAGATTGTGGTCTTTTAACCACCTTTATTCCCTTTATTTCTTTTTTTGTGTGTTTTAAAACTGTGGATTGAACTGAGAGTCTTGTACAGCAAGTGCTCTACCACTTGAGTCACGCTCCCAGCTCTTTTGTCTTATTTTTTGTTGTCTCTGAGATAAAGTGTCACTGACTTTGCTCTAGCTATCTGGCCTCAAACTTACAATCCTCCTGCTTCTGTCAACCCAGTAGCTGGAATTACAGGTGTGTGCTACCACAGGCAGCTTCCAAAGCTTAGAGAAGCTCTGTTTCTATGTACCTGCCAGAATACTTACTTTCTTGTAGGACTTAACACAAGGAAAAATGGAGCTGAAATCTTTTCAACTTTTACTGCCCAAACAGAGAGAACACAGGTCTTATTCTTAGACCTCAGGAAAAGAAAAAGTATATACAAATTGTGAAGGAAAAAAAAGTGTTGAAGAAAAGTAGCAATAGCTGTCAAATGTCATAAAAACACCCAAACACGCAAACAAATGTCATTATCAACCCAAACCCATCATCTTAAGCTGCTTGAAAGGCATTGTCTCCGATACCATTTTTCTAGCTTTGCCTGTCAATGCAGTTATTAAACACTCAATTTCCAACTCATTCCTGCTCTTCTGTTCAATTTGTCACCTGCCTTGAGAGCTATATGACAATCAATTTTGTCCCACTCTTTCCTGCAGCTCCTCACAGGGTAATGAAGTAATCAAAAAAATTCAGGATTTTACCTAGAAGCATATTTCATTTTATATTTTAGATGAGTTTCAGGAAACAGTCTTGTATTGCAGCATGACCTTAATAAATAATTGCTGGGTAGATGAGTGAAAAGTTGGGCTGGTTCTCATTCCTGCATATATGCAAAAGGTGTCATATAGATCAAATCCTATTTGCAGTATAGTTAGCAATGAGTGATTCTTAAAGGAAATGTATGGTGAGTGAATGCTTTTGAAAAGTGATGGGGGTTTGTTCCTGTTGCTGTTTGGTTCAGGAGAACAACTATGTCTTAATGTCTCTTCTTAAACCTTTCATTTTAAATCACAAAATAAAAGGCAAAAGTGGACCCCTTCCATTCAGGCATTAACACTTCTGAACCCATGTGAGAAGAAGTTGTAAATGGCCACTTTTCCTGTGCTGTGACAACATACCTGACACAAACAACTTAAAAAGAGGAAAGTTTTATTTTGGCTCATGGTTTTAGAGGTTTCATTCTATGGTTTCTTGGCCTATGCCTTGTATATTGGAGCTACACAGAGGACTGGCCACTCATGGAACCTGGAAGGAGAGAGACAGAGACAGAGACAGAGAGGGAGGGACAGAGAAGAAAAGAGAGAGGAAGAGAGAGGAGAGGAAGAGAGGGAGAAAAGAGAAAAAGGAGGGAGAGAAATAAGAAGAGAGAAGGAGAAAATGAGGAAGGGTTTCCTATTATCTCTTTCAAGGACACATCTCCAATGACCTAACTTCCTCCCCTGAGACCCACCTTCTAAAGGGTTACCATTCCCCAATGGTGCCAGAGGCTGGAGATGAAACTTTCCACATTTTCCAGGTCCAAACTAGACTACCCTCTTTACTCTTTTCTACTTCCCTGTACACTTGCTAAAAACAGGAAGCTCCCTGGATGACCAGAGCACAGTCGGTATGTCAAGAAAGTAACATCTATCTAACTTGGTCCTTCGGGTCTATAGGGTTTATTGAAATTGCACTGTGTGCCTGCCATTCCTGTCATTTACAGACCTATGTCCCATTCAAGATGACATGCTGCATTCCGTTGTCTTCTCCCTTAGTCTCTTTCAACCTAGAGCCATCTTCCATCGTCTGGACATTTCCCCAGAATATAGGCCAGATACTTGAGTTTCTCTCTGTTGGCGTCTGTCCGGTGTTTGCTCATGACTTCTGTATTCATGCGTTTTAAGTACTGACAAAGAACGCATGCGGGGAAAGAAACTGACTTTCAACCTCTGGAACCCCATGGACGTTCCCTTTTAAAAGGCATAGGCATTTCGGTAAACGCAAGTCTCCCTCAACCCCAATGACAGAATCGAATTCAAGAATAAATTCAGAATTTATTTATGAAAACTGCATTTTTATCATCTTTCAATAGCTGTCACAAAGCGTTTCGATCCCACAGGTCAATTTATGCTCACAATGCCTCTTGATCAGTGTCAGCCCCTCCAATACCCTCCCTCCCTCCCTCCCCACCGGTGCCGTCAAGTTACATCTTCATCAGATGGCTCTCATCTGCTTTCCAAATCCTCGAACGTCTGATGTCAAACTCCCCCACGAAAGTGGGTTCGTTCAGGTTTTGCCATTCTCTCCTCAATTTCCTTTTCATTCCCAAGGATATTTGCATGCATTTTCTCCAAAGCTCTCCCCCCACCCCACCCCACCCCATCCCCGCGCTCCCCAGTCGGGTTTTCAGATAGGAACAATCACAAAGCACTCCAAATCTCCACTGAAACACGACGAGGTTCGAACCGTACCACGGAGGATCACTGTGGTCCATTTTTAACCTAGAAGGCGCCAAGCTCACAAAACCGGCTAGGAATTCCAAAAACTGGAACGAGATCTTGGCATTTCTCAAGTTTCTGAACCGTCCCTGCTTAAAAGGGACCAGAGGAGCTTCCCCGGGCTCCAGCCAGTCTCTCGGTTTCCTCGATGGTGGCCTCTCCAAGTGCAGAGCCTTCTCCGTATTTCTCTTCCCCGGGCGAATCCCGACCCGCGCTGCAATCAGGTGAGCCGGGCGGCGGCGCCCTTGGGACGCGCACAGGTGCCTCGACCCCGCCCTGGCCGCCGGGCCCCGCCTTGCCCCGGCG
>NW_012267218.1:25335593-25354977 GCF_000151885.1 Dipodomys ordii | reverse complement strand
GGCTGCGCCCTCGGCTCGCTGAGCCCCGGCGCTCGCTCCACACCCGGGCCACCCGGCCAGCGCAGGCGACACGGCCGCCCGGCAGCGCGGACCCGGACTAGACTCCCCTTCGCTCTTCGGTTCCCGGGGCTTCGCCAAGCTGGACCATGAATCTGGCGCGAGCTTGGCTGTAGGAGCAATTCCGAAGCCGGAGGGAGAGGGCGTCCAGCAGTTCTTCGGTTGCTAAGGTAATTGTAGTTGTGACCAAAAACAATCCCCAGCAAGAGACAAATGGAGGGGCGGCGGGGATGACCCGAGGCAGCCCCGCACCCCTCTCCTCCTTCCCCCGGGTCTCCCGCCGTTCAGACGTGTGGATTTCATCTCCCGGGGTTGGGCGCGGGTCGGCTTCCGAGGCGTGACAGGTGCGGTGCGTGCCTGCGGTTGGGACCGCCGCTGGAGGGGAGCTTACATAAGGGCTTGGGCGAGCTGGCGAGCCGACTTGTGTGGGATGGGCGCAGGTCTGCGCAGGACTCGCTCCCGGCTGCTGGGTGCGAAGCGCGCTCCGCCCGGGACCCCCGAGCCCAGGCGCTTCCAAGCGCTTCCACGGCGCCGGCTGGGCTTGCCGATCGCAGGTACGACTGCGCACCTCAAACGCAAAGAAGTGCCTTCAACTTTTTCTCGGAGGAAGCTGGCGGTTGGTGGTTGGCGGGGGAAGACAGGCGAGGCTTGGTGGTGAGCTTGGTGGAGGGCAGGCGCGGGGTGGCGAGCCTCGGTTGATTTGGGGAGGTGGGGTTCGGGTGCTGCTTAGGAAAGGAAACCCTGAGAATCTTAGATCAGACGGCTGACCGACTGATGGGTTAAGTGTGCAGTCGCTGTCACAGTGACTGGCAGGCTGAGTGGAAAGTGGCCCAGCGAGATCGGGGAAGTGACCCAGAAAATTTAATGTCGTTCAGAATGAGAGCTGCTGTATTTCATTTAACGCAAGAAAAGAAAAAAGAGGGGGCTGATAGAGTGGGAACGTCACTTTCTCTCGTGGAAGACAAGTGGCGTTTTTCTACTGCACAGGGGATTTATTTGAGATCCTCTTATTGACACGGAATCGTCCTCCCTGCATGTGTTATGCTTAGGAGCTGGAAAGACTGAAGCTTGTGATCAATACCTTTGAGCAGCCCCCAGGTCCATCTGCAAAATAAATAAATAAATAATAAACAAACAAATACATAAATAGGATCAGGTGAAATCCAGCAGCAAAACCTTTTCTCTCCCAAGAGAATGAAAAATGGAAGGATAAGAATTGAGTTGGGTGCCCATGTATTTGTAACCCCTCTGTACAGTATTTTCACAATAAAAAAAAAAGAATTGAGTTGGGAAGGTCATACAAGTGTGTGTGTGTGTGTGTGTGTGTGTGTGTGTATCCAAAATTGTCAGACTGGAAGGAAAATCCTGTGTTTAGTTTCATGTAGACCACTAGGCTCTTGCTGAGCAATTTGCATAGATGGGTAATTTTATGGCATCCAAACTAGACTATTGGTGGGAAACTTTCTGTGAGTTGTGTGTTCTTTATTCTTATTCTGAATTTATTGATTTTGCAGTGGGTGTAGGTTTATTTTGTGGAAGAGTGTAGAGGACTAATGGAAACTGGAGACTGGACCGACAGCCTTGTAAGCCAGAGCTTCCACGATTACACTGGCAATATAAATAAATTCTTTGAGTTCTCTGATACTACTATTTGGATAAATTGTTGTGTAAATATGGTGATCTCAGGTACTATTAACTACTTCAAGACTTCTAGTAAGTCATCTTTGCCAGAAAGACCCCGCAGATTCTAGAAATGTCAACTCTAAAGGAAACAATGTTTGGTGGAGTTTTTCCCATAATCTTTGGAGTGATCCTTCTTTCTGATAAAATTTTTTTTCAATTAACATTCACTAAATTCCTGCTGTAGGGAATTTTGATAAAACAATGCTAGTTTCTCATAGAAGCAATCAAGGCCTTCTCCAATGTAACATTATCCCTGAATCTCTTGTGGCAGAAAGTACCTGCTTCTGTACTTAGTTTTGATTTGTGGAATAGGATCTCCAGCATAAAGATTTTTAAGTGAGCAAGCTTTTGAGAAAAGACTCCCCCCCAAAAAAATTAAAGTACTTTGGACTATGGAATTTGCCAATGTTTTATTATCCTGCAGGGAAAATATTTTATGTGAGAGTAGGATCGTTATGTGTCTTCTCATTCTAATTTTTTCCCATGCATTTTATGCTCTGAACTCCTAAGACTTTGCCAGGCATGGCTGAACATTCCGTTTTGTGCCAGGGGTTAAACACCAGGGAGCTTTGAGTAAGAAGCTGTGTGTCACATAAACATTTTTTTTTAATTTTTGAAAGGGATGCTCTTCAAAGATCTCAATGCTGGGATTAATTTTTCCTTCAGCCCCACAGCTTGTCTTAATTCTTAGTGCTTTGAACCTAGGAATGCATTTAACCTCTTCAGTATTCAAGGCCAGCTGGAAGGAATGTATTTACTGAATTTCATCTTCATTGTAACATATGGCATGATATAAATAATTACTATACACACACTGTCCAGCTGTATGGAAAGAAATAGAAATATAAAGTACATCTCTATGTTGAGTGATAGGAATATAACATTTCCAAAATCAGTTTTATGGTTTTTTTTAATTATAAAAAGGTAACATTTATTTAGAACAATCCAGAAAAATAAAAAAAAAACTGAGGATTATCTGTAATCCTCTACAGACAAGTGAGCCTCTATTGACATTTCTTCAATCTACATCCCTCCAGATGTTTATATGAATTACATCTTCATTGTGTTTACCCTCCCCCCAGTCTTCAGATCCTACACATAGAGCTTGAGAAGTGATTGCTGATTTACTAGATGAATTGATAGATCAGACTTCAATTTTAATCTTTGTTATTTTAAAAAAAAGTATGTTCTCTACTTCTTTACTTGTCCCAAACTAGTATTTGCACTTTGAGATGGTAATGTGGATGGCCTCCCATTAGACTTAGGAAACAAAGTGCCCAAGAAATACTGGCCATTCTGGGTGGGAGAACTGGGTTCTGCTTGCAATTTCTCTATCAACTATCAACCATGGGGCCTTGGGCCACTAGGCCTCTGTTTCCTCGAAGGAGAGATGACACATACAGGTTCAGCTCAAACGCCTCTGACTTTTGTGTTGCCTTGACATTTGATGAGGATGATCTTTATTTGAAGAAAGATTATTCAAACAGAGAGCTGGGATTCACCCTGCCTGGAATTGGCCTGAGAATTTACATTTCTAATAATCCCCTAGGTGAGGCCAACTCCACTGCTCTGGTACACTCATGAAGACTACAAAGTAAGCTTCTGGGCCAAAAACTCTTTTCACTTTTTTTTTTTGTTTTTCATCCATCGACCCAGTTCCCAGCAATGTACCTGCCAATAGTTACTCAGGAACCACTGGCTGGTTCAATCAATATTTATTCTATCCATGGAGAGAAACGTTCTCAACTAGTCAAGATAGAAGAGAAAAATCATCTTAAATTTGGGACCATGAAATTTGTAATAAGAGTCATCATTAGTCATGAAGCCCAGTTCTTCAAACTGCAAGGAACACCAAAATGCTTGCAATTAAGCAATTAAAAATAAACATTAAGCCTAATGAGTTCCACAGAATGACTAGGAATACCTGCCTGAGACATTATACACCGTGAAGTTTACTACATGCTCCAGAGTACCTCCCTGAGACCTCTGAGCAGCAACACATTTCCTGCCACATACAGTTAACCCTTCATCGCTCTGGGTTCTGCTTCTGCCCACTCAACTCACCATTGAAGTATTTAGAAATATATTGTGTCTGTACTGAGTAGCTACAAATAGAGTATCTACAAACATTTACATTGTACTAAGTAAGCTAGAAATGGTTTAAAGTGTACGGAAGAATGTGCATAGGTTATATGTAAAGACTGTGCCAGTTATTTTATTATTTAAGTAGTTGTACAAAGGAGCTGCCATTTTACCAAGCAGTTTGTGAATACAAGGCATCTTGATGGATATCACCCTTTCAACTTCTCACCCAGCCCTCCCAATCCACCCCTTCCCTCACTTCTCTTCATTTTGTGGGTTATACATTGAATGCTTGACTGCACTTTCCCCCTTCCCCTCTTCATTGGTCTACCCATCTCCCCTTGACCCTACCCTACCCCATTCAAGTCCCTGCTTCCTGGTGTTGGTTTTGTTGAGCTTTGACTTTGACTTTCTAAGGAATTACACTATTTGAGTTCTCCCTTGAATCTACCATATTTCACTTAATACATTTGTATACACTTGCATACCACCCAACACTTACTTGTATGTTTGTAAACTAATTCTAGCTTCCGCATATGAGGGAAAATTAGCAACCCTTGTCTCTCTGGATCTGACTTACCTCACTTAATGTAATTTTTTCCCAGGTCCTTCCATTTCTTTGCAAATGATACAGTATCATTCTTTCTAGTGGATGAGTAAAATTCCATTGTTGTCATCCAGAAAAAAATGGATTGGAGGAAAGATATTCTATAATGTAATGTTCTTATATATTAATGTCATTATAATTATAACATATAATAATATAATTCTATTATATTCCATAAAAGGACAGAGGAAGTTTGCTAATACTCACCTCATTTACGAAACCAAGAGGTAAAAGAGTCAATGCTATCCCACCCGCCCAAGCTCTCCCACCAAAAGGTACATCAATGTTCATTAGCACCTAGGAGAGAGATCACCATTTTATGATTGAGGAAACTAAAACCCAAAGAGACAAATTAACCAGAATAAGTACCACAGCTAGCAGTAACATCAGAAATCAGACCCAGGCTCGCTTGATCCTGAAGGAACGTGCTTTTCACTTCCCTCCCTGGACCCCTCTTGGGTGTTGGAAAGTCAGATTTTTGGGAATTCCAGTTGGCTGCGGAAGAACTTAGAACTTTCATTCATCTTTGTGTGGCTACTTGTCGAATGGAAAATCAATCCTTTCCTTCTACTTAGGTGCTGGAGACATAGTGCACACCCCTATTTTATGCATGGAACCACTAAAAGGTGAATGTGAATAAATTAGGTGCACCTTTATCTGTGGCTGTTAAAGTTAGTTGTGGCAGAGACTGTCTCAACTTCTCTAAAATGCTTTGGAGAAAACATCAAAGGAGAAATCTGCATATCCGCCCTCCCCAGGAGGCTCTTCTTATCCAAGTGGAGCCCACTAAGGTGAGTTCTCCGGGGAGAGTGTGCACTAGCTTGGACTCTTTGCAAGTCCTCAAGACACCCGTAGTGCACTCCTTGAGACCCTGCTAGATCACAACCTGGATAGACTCCTATTGGTTGTTCTTAAAGAAGCACCTACAAAAACCTGTTCGTTGTGTTTTTGAACCTCACTTCCTCATCTGCAAAATAAGAATAAAAGTTAATTCTGCAGTGTGTGAGACTGAAGACAGATCAGCGGTAGTGCAGAGGCAGAAGAGGTAGAAGCCGCTTGAGGAAATGGAACAGTCACACCCAAATGTTTTCCAATAATTCCAACAAGTGTTTCTGAAAAGAACATCTTCCAAGGTAATGGTTCCTTTTTGTCTTTTTCCCAAAGACTTGCTGTATCAGTCTAGTCTCTCTACCATTGAGATTTGAAGAAACTTGTGGAAAGCAAGTAGACCAGATATCTAGGTGGAATAGGGCACTACAGGACAGACCTCTTTGTGAAAGGCAAGGGTTCTATCATAAATAGCCATTAGGGCTATTTATCAGCAATGGAAAGAGAAGTGAAACACTATTCATGCTGCTGCATTGGTACCTCTTGAGCCAGTTGTGACCCACTCCTGAAACTGGTCCATGGTTTGTTTATTTTTTTTCCCTCTAGATATAGGTATTTCTTCTTCTTTTTTTTTAAATGTTTTTATTGTGAAAATACTGTACAGAGGGGTTATAATCACATGAGCAAGGTAATGAGTACATTTCTTTCTTTTTTTTGGGGGGGGGTCCAGTCGTGGGGCCTGAACTCTGGGCCTGGGTGCTGTCCCTCAGCTCTTCAGCTCAAGGCTAGCACTCTACCACTTAAGCCACAGCGCCACTTCTGGCTTTTTTTTTCTTTTTGCTTATGTGGTGCTGAGGAATCGACCCAGGGCCTCAGGCATGCAAGGCAAGTGCTCTACCACTGAGCCACCTTCCCAGCCCCATGAGTACATTTCTTATCAAGCATTGTTGCCTCCTCCTTTGTTTTTCCCCTACCATCCCTTCCCTCCCACCTCCACAACTACATCTTCCACCCTCCCTGCCTAAATTGTAAAGTTCGTTTTTTGACATAGCATCTTGTACATCTCATTGTTGCAATGGGTCAACCTGTATCCCTATTTAAACAATTTGTTTTTTACCTTCCATTCCCCAAATTATACCAACATCAAATACAGTGAAAACAGGGGTTATACCGTGGGGGAGGGACATACAAAGCAACAACAACAACAAAAATCACATGGTACCTTATAAATATGTTAGAAACGATAGCAAGAAATAAACCCTTGTGTCCTTATCTTGGGGTTCATTTCGTTTAACATCATCTTATCTGACCTTTTCTGCTTGTCTCAAATATATACTAGTTATTGCAAATAAGGGAAACCATGGGACCTATGTTTCTTTGCGCCTGGCTTACTTCACTTAATATAATTTTTTCCAAGACTAGGTATTTCTTACAGTGCCTGGGACTTAGTAGGAGTTTGGTTAATGTGACCTGAGTTTTTGACTTGCAGCGGTGGGTGCAGTTAATAGGAGAAAGGATAGATTAGCTGGGATGGATGCCTGACTGGTATAGGAAGCATGAACAGATTAGCTCAGAAGTGGGTGCGAGGGGCAAATGCTATAACCCTTGGCTTCTTGCTTATTGGACCCACTTCTGATCTATTACAAGGTGAGACTTACAGTCTAGTATCTAAATATGTGTTTGTCTCCCTTAGTGGGCTGTAAGGTGTCTGTTTGTTTTGGTCTGAGTCTTAATTTTATCTCCGTCTCCAGCATGAGGTCACACACATAGTGAATGGTTTATAAAAATCAGTTTACTAAACAGAATAGTGACCCCAAGCTGTGGATCTGTCAGAGTGGTGTGCTATTCTTACAAAGTAAGGATCTGCTTCAGTAAAGATTCCTGTAGATCGAAGCCTTTAACAGCAGAGAGGTGGCATTACTTCCAAGAGAAAGTATTGAAACAGGAAAATAAGCTTTGAAACTAATGAAGAAATTAAAAAAGAGATTTGGCCCTTGCCCTTAATGCCAGAGAATTATCAAGTGATGAAGCCCAGGTTTAAGCACACATATGTCAATAAATTTTACACACACACACGTATGTGTGTGTGTGTGTGTGTGTGTGTGTGAGAGAGAGAGAGAGAGAGAGAGAGAGAGAGAGAGAGAGAGAGAGAAGGAGTCTTGCTATGCTATGTTATGTTGCCCAGGCTAGTCTTGAACTCCTGGATTCAAATGTCACAGTATCAAAAACTATAGACATTTGTTAGTAGGCCTGGCTTAAACTCAGATTTTTATCCGCCTCCAAAATCTTGAGTTTCTTTGATATATCACAAAATGGGGAGTAACAAAGACCCTACCCTCAAGCTATTTTTGGTCCTCTTGGAATGATGATAGAAATAACTAGAAAATTAATGATAAAAGATGTTAAATGAGTATCTAGAAAAAACTTACTGCAAGTTTATGTCATATCAGATTTTGTAGCAAAGAATTTTAAAGGCAAGAAACAATACAATTCAGTTCAGAATTAGAGAGTTTGTCCTATCGTCAGATGTGGAAGAGACAGCCTTTGGGAAATGGGAAGAAATTTTATAGGTAAAGAGTGGAATAACAGCAAGATATTGTTTTCTTTTGATGGGAATGGTTGACAGTGGCTGACATTAAATCCATTAATGTTTACTTTTAGAGTAAGAACTAATCTAATGGGCTGGGGATAGAGCTCAGTGATAGGTTCTCATATTTACCTGGCACAAGATCCTGGATTAGTCCTTAGCAAACTCACACACACACACATACACACATGCACACACACATGCACAGAGAGAAAGAGAGAGAGAGAGAGAGAGAGACAACCAAACAAAAACAAAACAACTAAAGCCTTCAAAATCAAAGTCATTCCAGCAAAAATGGTAGCTCTGGGGTTGGAGCCATGGCTCAAGTGGTAGAGTACCAGCCAATAGGGGAAGCATCAGATACTGAGCGTGAAAGCCAGGTTTGAAAAAGAAAAATGGCAGCTGTACCTCCTGATTCTACTCATTATCATTTATTGTCCCCATTACTATTTTTTCTTCCTATGCTGTTGCACACTGTGTATCCATGTGGACATCTTGTGTCCTTTCCCTAAGCATATATGTCCAGGAAGTGGGGACTCTGTCTTATTTCCTGTTCTAACATCAGCATCTGTGGTATTCTGGTTCATAGTACTTAACCAAGATTTTCATTTATTGTGGAATAAACGCTAGAAGGAGAAAGTTAGTTAGTTGCAAACTCAAGTACTTAGTGGGACTGATTGAATAAAGCAAATGAGGGGGATGAGTGAGGAAATTTAAGTTGTAGATGGTTATCTGGTTGTGGCCTCCAGGGCTGGGAAGGCATTGGGGAAAAGTGAGGACCATGTTAAAATAAAGGGTATGGGCTGCTCCAAAAGTCCTATTGTTGGCCTGCTTGTAAACTATTTTAAATCAGCAACTAATTCCAATTAAGAAAAAAAAATCGTATAGTTCCACCGGGCATAATCTAAGAGAAACTTTGTCTGAAATGCTCCTTTTATCTATCTGTGTTGGCCAATCTAATCTGTTTGTGACCTCTCTAGTAAAAAAGACAACAACTTAAAAAAATATGCAGTGTATATTATCTTAAACTGCTATGTAAGTGCTACTGTGTTCAGATTCCAAACCAAGCAGGAAGATGGTCATTATTCTGCTGACCGTACATCCTAATTCAAAGACTGATTCAGCAGCTGCATAGAAATAGAAAGGACACATTCACAAAGAAGAACTATATCGATTGTATTGTAGACTTTTTAGGGGAAGGCATCTTCATTTTTAATGCAACAGGTAGTTAGGAGGTGGCTGTTGGCTTCTGTTTATATGCAGGAGTCTGGGTCATAATACAAAGCAGATCAGCACTATTGGTCCGCTTCTTGCTCCCCCACAGAATAGAGTTGGGAAACCTCTGATTTAGAGGGTATTACAGGGAGAGGGTACTGGAAGCCCTCTTGGGAGCAGTAGTCATCTCTTCCCTGGGTGTAGAGGTTCCTTTCCCTATTGCAGTTAGCTACAGTCTCTACTGTTCCTCTTGACTCCTTATTTGGACCAAGCTGTGAGTCCTATAACCCAAGATCCTTCTGGATGATGGTTAATAAAATATGGCTCGTATGTTTAAGAAACTTAGAGTTTTATTGAGGGGGGGGAGATAAGACGATATGTAAGGGGCATTAAAAAAAGAGCATTGGGGAGAGCTACCTCCAGGCTGAGCGCTTTCACTGAAGAGGTTGAGCAAGTGTGTTGAATGTTGGAGGACTGGAAGGTCTGAAGCCTGGAGAGATGTGACCAGCCACCCGGGTAGCAGGGCACAGGAGTGTGCATGAGGCATGCCAGTGTAAATAAAAGGATAGAAGAGCTAAAATACAAGGAGTATACAGGGAATATGTAATACCCCCTTGCTGAGAGTTGGGTTGTTAAAAAATTTTTCTGACAGGAGAAGTCTGCATTGAAGAACTTAAAAATATGTGAAACAGGGACAAAGGAAATCTTGATTGTTAGCAAAAGTGTTTCTCTGTGTGTGTGTATGTCCAAAACATATATAAAATAAATATATAAATATATTTGTATATAAAACAAAACCCCAAGCTAGGCACCGGTGGCTCACACCTGTAATCCTAGCTACTCAGGAGGCTCAGGAGGCATAGATCTGAGGATCGTGGTTCAAAGCCAGCCTAGGCAGGAAAGTCTGTGAGACTTTTATCTCTAATAAACCACTAGAAAACCGGTAGTGGTGCTGTGGCTCAAGCAGTAGAGTGGTTGCCTTGAGCTGAAGAGCTGAGGGACAGTGCTCAAGCCCAGAGTTCAAGCCCCACGACCAACCAAATAAACAAAAAGCAAAAAGAAAAAACAAAAAAGCTCCCAAATATATAAATAACTAATATATATGTATATATATAACAAAAATCCAAACATATAAATAAATAAATGTTTGGGTTTTTAAAATTTTATTTATTTGTAGGTCCCAAACATTTATTTATTTATATGTTTGGATTTTTGTTATATATATACATATATATTAGTTATTTATATATTTGGGTTTTTTTTTCTTTTTGTTTTTTTTGGTTGGTCATGGGGCTTGAACTCTGGGCTTGGGCGCTGTCCCTCAGCAATTCAGCTCAAGGTGAGCACTCTACTGCTTGAGCCACAGCACCACTGATGGTTTATGGGAGATAAGAGTTTCTTGGACTTTCCTGCCTCGGCTGGCTTTGAACTGGATCCTCGGATATCAGCCTCCTGAGTAGCTAGGAATACAGACGTGAGCCACCAGCACTTGGCTGGGTTTTTGTTTTTTATGCCAGGCCTGGGGCTTGAACTCAGGGTCTGGGTGCTGTCCTTGGGTGTTTTGCTCAAGGTTAGCACTCACTCTACCATGTGAGTCACAGCTTCACTTCCAGCTTTTCAGTGACTTATTGGAGATATAAGCCTCAGGGACTTTCCTGCCTGGGTTGGTTTTTGAACCCTGATCCTCAGATCTCAACCTCCTGAGTATCTACGGTTAGGAATGAACCTCTGGTGTCCAGCCTATTTGTCACATTTTGTGCTAGTAAAATGAGAAATTAGAAGTGTACAGTGAGTGACATTTTACTCACCTTATACTGATAATGTAAGTGTTCCAGCAAGTCTGCAGCTACATCCTTTACTTTTCCAGCATCTTCCACCCCAGCAGGGAAATGTGGCATGAAGTTTTCTTGTATCTCAGTCCTCACCCGGGCCCATGGGCAGACTCCTCTGGTGTCAAGCTCTGTCCCAGCATTCTGTGCCTTTCAGACTTTCTTGATGAGAAAGGTTGGCTGCTGATGCCTGGGTCTCCTCATTCTGTAAGGGTGCAGTAAATACATCACTGTTTGAGCTTTATCAGAACTTACTCTGCCTGACTCATTAGGAACTTCCCAGCTTCACACCCCTGTACATAGGATATTCAGCATCAGACCAAAGCATATGCTGTCAGTTCTAGGTTCTGATTTTTTGGGCGGCTGGGGAGTGGGCTTCCTTTAGCTTTCCAAAGCTCCTCTGCAAAAGCCATTTCCCCTGTTTTTGTCTCCTGCAGCCACCCCTTCCTCATTTTCAAGCATCAGTTTCTGATCTCCAGTTGCTTATATTCCCAATATTCCTTAACATGAACGACCAGTGGGCTATCAAAAACACAAACCAGGCACCAGTGGCTCACGCTTGTGACCCTAGCTACCCAGGAGGCTGAGATCTGAGGATCGTGATTCAAAGCCAATCTTGAGAGGAAAGTCTATGAGACTCCTATTGCAATGAATCACCAAAAAAATACAGAGGTGGAAGTGTGGCTAAAGTGTCAGAGTGCTCGTCTTGAGCAAAAAGAAGCTCAGAGACAGCATCTAGGTCCTAAGTTCAAGCCTCAAGTCTGGTGAGCACAGGCAGGTTTTCTGTGATTGAGACTGTCTATGTTGTTGATGCATGAAGATGAACAGTAATTGATTGGACTAGAAACACAAGTTGGGAGCCAGTCCTTGGAAGGAATTGAATGCCACAAA
This sequence comes from Dipodomys ordii, assembly GCF_000151885.1. NCBI lineage: Eukaryota > Metazoa > Chordata > Mammalia > Rodentia > Heteromyidae > Dipodomys > Dipodomys ordii. Next base: position 25,343,198 of record NW_012267218.1, on the reverse strand, counting down.
TAAATGAAAATGGTAGTGGTAATGACAATGATTCGGGCTCATTTAAATACAAGATCCTACCACCTCACTCCAGTTAGAATGGCAAAAATCAAGAACTCTAACAACAACAGATGCTGGAGGGGATGTGGACAGAAGGGAACCTTACTGCATTGTTGGTGGGAATGTAAACTTGTTCAACCACTTTGGAAAGCATTATGGAGGTTCCTCAAAAGACTTCACATAGAACTCCCCTATGACCCAGCAATCCCACTTTTGGGCATTTACCCAAATGTTTACAAACAAGACCACACTAAAGCTACCAGCACAACTATGTTTATTGCAGCATTATTTACCATAGCTAAGATATGGAACCAACCCAGAGGCCCCTCAGTAGATGAATGGATCAAGAAAATGTGGTATATGCACAATGGAATTCTATGCCTCCATCAGAAAGAATGACATTGCCCCATTTGTTAGGAAATAGAAAAACTTGGAAAAAATTATATTAAGTGAAGTAAGCCAGGCCCAAAGAAACATAGGTCCCATGGTTTCCCTTATTTGCAATATCTAGTATATGTATGAGTCAAGCGGAAAAGGTCAGATAATGTGATGTTAGGAAAATGAACCCTTAGGTATGTATTTTAATGTTTTTTTCTTTCATGCATTTGTTTCTAATGCATTTACAAGATTATTTCTTTGTTGCCTTGTATGTCCCTCCCCCACAGTATAACCCCTGCCCTCACTATATTTGATGTCAGTATAACTTGTGGAGGAGATGTGGAAAAACAAGTCGTTTAAGGATACAGGTGGACCTGTTGCAACAATGAGAAGTACAAGTTGTCATGTCCAAAACGAGCTTTACAACGTTGGTGCGGGGGGGGGAAGGGGGGGAAAGGAGAAGGATTGGGATTGGGGGGGGGAGGGGGGAGGCTGGGAAGGGATGTGAAGGGTAAACAAAGGAGGAGGCTGCAATGCTTGATAAGAAATGTACGCATTATCCTGCCCATGTAATTGTAACCCCTCTGTACAGTATGTTCACAAAAAAATAAAATAAAATACAAGATCCTTATTCTCAGAGCCCCCTCCCCCAAATCCAACAATATCCCAATAGAACTGAAGCAAAATTCAAACCTTTCAAGCAAAAAATAAGTAAATACATTTATTTGACCATCTAGCTGAGGATTCAAGCTAAGGCTGGATCCAGGAACTTAAGCAATACCATCAGCACTCTTCCTTGACGTCGGGGCTTGAACTCAGGGCCTGGGTGCTGTCTCAAAGTTTTTTGTGTTCAAGGCTAGTGCTTTCACTTGAGCCACAGCTCCATGAGAGGCTCACAGACTTTCCTGCCTAGGGTTGGCTTTGAACTGTGATCCTCAAATCACAGTCTTCTTGAATAGCTAGGATTATAGGCGTAAGCCACTGGCACCTGACCTATTATTCATTTTTAGCCTGATTTCTAACTACCAATTATGTTCTCATTTTGGAAATATATACTTTTCATTTAAGAGCATGTATATATGTACTCATTTTTTTCTGCTGGATTCTTATACAGCATTGTTTAACAGACTCAGCCATATTGCGATGTGTAGTGATTATTCATTCATTTTTTATTGATATGCAGCATTCTCCATGGTGATACTTCACTGTACACATTTATGCACCTACTATTGGTGGAAGTTGGCGGACATTTGTAATTCAGTCACATTATGAATTTTGCAGCTTCAAACATTTTTGAACGTGCTTTATGGTAGACATACAAATGCATTTGTATGTTTGGCATACACCTGACTTGATTCTTAGAATTTTAGATTGTACATATATGTTCAGGTGTAGTTGGCTTATAGGAAGGGTTTTCATGAGTGGTTGTACCAATTTATATTATTGTTATCAGTCAGGTGATCAGACATATTGGGGTATGTTTGTGTGCTTTCTAGTCTATTCTATTTCCCTATTTGTTCTTTTTAATGCTGATATCATACCTTCATTATTTGCACTTTATAGCGGTCTTGTTGTCTGGTAATGGATGTCCTTCAGCTTTGTTCTAACATAAGCATAGTCTAGTTATTCTTAGCCATTTGAATTATGGAATCAATTTTAAAATAATCCTTTGAGGGGACTTTGATGGCGTTTGCATTAAGTCTAGTTCAAATTGGAAGTAAATAAATGTCATTAACAGTGGGGACTATTTCCATCCATTAATATGCCACATCCCTCCATTTATTTAGATACTTTATTTCTGTTGTATTTTTGTATCCCTTGTTGTAAAGATATTGATCATCTTTTAAGAGATATCTATTACTATTATTTGAAGTTATTTATTGTTGTTAGAAGTGATGCCTTTTAACACCATATCATGTTTCTGTATATGTTATATATAAAAATCATATTTCTATAAAATTGGTGTTTTATCTATTGACCTTATGTACAGTGACTTTGTTAACTTCTTAATTGTGATAGTTGTGTATAGATTACTATGGATTTTCTATATGCACAATTCAGTTACCATCAGAACAATTTTTACCCTTTCTTTTCTAATCATTGTGATTTCTATTTCCCTCCCTCTCTTTTCCTCCCTCCTCCCCCCTTCTTTCTTTCCTTCTTTTTTCTTTCTTTCTTTCCCAGTCTTGGGACTTGAAATCTGGGCGTGGGTTGCTGTTCCTGAGCTTCTTTTGCTCAAGACTAGTGTTCTACCACTTCGAGATAAGAGACTCATGAACTTTCCTGCCCAGGCTGGCTTCAAACTGGGATCCTCAGATCCTGAGATCTGAGTAGCTAGGATTACAAGTGTGAGTTACCAGCAACCAACTCTATTTCTTTTTCCTATGTTTTACATGGACTAAGACCTCTAACATAAGGCTGAGTAGCAGTGGCAAAAGTGTGCTTCCTTCTATATTTCTAATCTCATTGGGAAACTTTCTTTTTGAGATGGTGTCTTACTATGTAGCTCAGGGTGGCCTACAGCTCCTAATTGTTCCTCTTCAGGTTCCTGAGTGCTGGGATTCAAGTGTGCATCTCAGTGGCAAAGTTTTAAAGTTTGCCTACGAGGTATGATAGTTGCTTTAAGTATTTTTGTAAATGTCCTTTTCCAGACTCAACAAGCCCAGTCACATTCAGAAAATGCTAAGCCTATTATCATGAATAGAGATTGACTTTGACCAAATGCCTAAAGCAATAATTAAATTGTGGAATATCAGACTCCTGTTTTTCTGTTATTTATTTATTTATTTTTAAATTCTTGAACCACTATGTCTTCTTTGCTTCAGGAGGTTTTTTTTTTCTTTTTTTTTTATCCAGAATTTCTAGATGTTCTTGAGGGTTGGTCAGTTGTAGGCAGATCCTCATGGTCAGAAATGGTACATTCTAATCAGACTATTTTTGTACATGTAATGCTGTAAAACAGCCCTCTCAGGAACTCTTCAATTGTTATTTCCATGACTGAGATAGCTTCTGGCTGTTGAGCTTTATGAACAGATTTTTCTTTTGTTAAGTTTTGCTGTCTGAAGAAGAGAAAAAGCCTATTGCTTTTATGCCAAGTGTGGCATAATAGGGTTTTTGAAGGGATGCACTCTGTATTACATAGAAGGGCTTAATTTTAAGGTATCCACATACTGATTTTACCTGCTTTTCAAAAGAAAGAAAACAATGAAATCCCAAAGAATAAAGATGATATTATTATTTTTTTTAATCATAAGAGAAGAAAAAGACCATGGTAATACCTGAGATCACACCATCCTCTTTATCTCTTAGTCATCCCCTTATTGAGTATAAAAATTGGCAAGTGTCTCTGTCACTCCTACTTCTTCTCTAGCAGTCACACAATCTTTTCATGTAAAATGAGAGAATAATAAAGTGTGTCGTCTGCAGGCCCTACAGGCAAGAGCATTTGAAACTACAACCTTGATTCCATCCTTACAAGAGAAGCATTTGAGATCTCCAGCCCCAAGTTCTCTTGCAGTCTCTGTTACTGACCATCAAAGAGAGATTAGAGTACAACTGGACCTTCCCAGGACTCAGGGTCATCTTCTGAAAAATAAAACATTTGTGCTTGTTTTTTCGGACATAAACTTTTTTTTTAAGTGCCAAGGACTACATAGTCAATACCTTGAGCTTGCAGTTATTTGGTTCTGTATTGCAAAAAGCAATGACAAAGAAGCAAATAAAGGGACATTTATAAAGTTTTATTTATGGACACAAATTGAGCTTTGTATAATTTTCATGTGTCATAAAATATTATCCTTTTAATATTTTTCAATCACCAAAGAACCATTTCTTGGACACAGACCTTAGGAAAACAAGCAGCTATAGTGTCCCATGGACTTTAGTTTGTTAATCTTTGAACTAGTTGAATATCAAGAGTTATTTCAGAGTTCTGTTAGGCTTTGATATTCTGTCTTTTTTTTTTTCTGCCAATCTTGGGTCAGGGTCTCGGCACTGCCCTGAGCTGCTTTTGCTCAAGGCTAGCATTCTACTACTTGAGCCACAGTGCCATTTCCTGCTTTTTCTGTGTATGTGGTACTGAAGAATCAAATCCAGGGCTTCATGAATGCTAGGCAAGCACTCTACCACTAAGTCACATCCCCAACCCTGATATGATAGTCTTTAAAAGTATTTTTCTGGTTGGGTACTGGTGGCTCATGCCTATTATCCTCGCTACTCAGGACACTGAGATCTGAGAATCATGGTTTAAATCCAGGCCAAGCAAGAAAGCCCAGTCCAGGAGACTCTTATTTCTAATTAACCAGCAAAAATCCAGAAGTAGAGCTATGGCTCAAGTGGCAAAACAGTAGCCGTAAGCACAAAAGCTCAGGGACAGTGCCCAGGCCCTGAGTTCAAGCCTAGGACCATCACTATATGTGTGTGTATTATAAATATAGTATGTATAAATATATTAATTTTTATCCAATTAACATTGTTCAGAAGGGTCTATTTGTTTCTTGTAGATGAACTAACATAAAGAATATATAAGACTTTTTGAGGCAAAGCTTCACTCTAAAGCTTAGACCTGTCTTAAATTTGAGATTCTCCTGTCCCAGCATCCTATATACTAGGATTAGACATATGCAGCAACACTCCTGGCTAAAGATTTTTGTTTTACCTTTATTTCTTTTTTGATACTTGCGCCTTCTTTTTGTATATACAAGTGTCTGATTTGTACAATTTTCCTTTGCCTGAAGAATTTCTTTTAGCAGTTTTTTTACCCCCATCACAAATCTGCCAGTGATGAACTTCCTTGTTTTTAGCAAAATCTTCTGAGAATGTCTATTTTTGCCACTTTTGAGTGCGAATTTCACTAGATGTGGAATTCTTAGGGAGTGTTTTCCTTTTCTTTCATTTTTAGTATTTCAAGCTGCACTCTTGCTTGTGTGGTGTTTGATGGGAAAGTCTTCAATTCCTATCCTTGTTATATGGGTAAGGATCTGGTTCCTTCAGAATTTCTCAATGTGTGTGTGTGTGTGTGTGTGTGTGTGTGTGTGTGTGTGTGTGTTCAATTTGAATGCAAGGGTCTAAGAGTTATTTTTTTTCCTTCCCCCCATTTATTCTGATCAGTGTTTCTTAATTTTTCTGGACTTGTGCTCTAGCCTATGTTATGAAGTTTGAAAAGTTTCCAGTCATTATTGATTCAAATAGTTTTTCTCCTTTCTCTTTCTTCTCTGGACTCCTGATTATACTTGTATTACATCTTTTGATATTGTTCCCCGATTTTTAAATATTGTTTTGTTTTTCTTCATTCTCTGTGTCTGGCTCTGTCTCTCTCTCTCTCTCTCTCTTAGTCTGGAAATTTTCTTTGGCCTTCAAGCTCCCTGATTCGTATTTTTGACTATTTAGAATATGCAGAGCAGACCAGGGAGAGCAGGCTCCATGTGTTGCAGGGATTTTGAGTTTGTAATATCTCCTTTGAAAAGGAGCTTATTGTTGTTTTATTGTTTTTTAAATTTCATGTCTCTGCTTTATCCACTTAGTTTTTTTAATTAAAATCTTTAAAGTTTAAATATAGTTCTTTAAATTTTTCTGTCTATTAATGGCACCAGTAATTCTAACATCTGTGACATATCTGAGTCTCAGTCTGATGGATGCTGATCTCCTCAGAATGTGTTTTTCCTGGCTTGTAGTTTTCCATTCAAAGCCATTCATTATGTCCTGTGAAGCAGAAATTGAGGCAAATAGGCCTTTAGTGAGAGACTTCATTCTGGTGAGGAGTTGGGCTGCATTGAGTATTCTCTGTTGCTGTAGAGGTCAAAGACTTTGAATTTTGCCAGTGTCTTTGCTTTTGTTTCGTCTCTGATTTTTAGGTTTTTCCTAAGTAGTCTTCCTTAGGGAGTATGGTATTAGAGACCTCTTCTGTTGGTGTGGTTACAGGGTCCAAGTGAGCAGGAATTTCCTATAGCCACCTTTAAGAGCAAAACTAAAATACTTTCCCTTTAGTAAATGCAGCACAACTTTCCTGTGTAAGAGAAAGGAAAGTCCAGAACATGGTGGCATAGCTGAGACTGTATGAACATGAGGGTTGAAGGACGTGTCTCTCCTGACTTCCATTACTTCAGTGGGTTCTGAAATAAGCTACCAGCCGGGACTAAATGTTAAGTAAGAAGAAGGTGATATTGCCAATGCAGAAAGGACAAAAGGAAAGTCAGCTGGAAAACATTTTCTGGTTGGTGAGTAGTGTTGACTACTTGTTTCAAGTTTGTTGGCATGAACTTGAAATGCAGCTAGTCAGGATGGTTGTGGAACTTCCTCTCTGCTTTGAAGTTCATCTGCTTGGATGTGAACTTGGAGGTGGTGGGTGTTTGGGTTCCATCATTGATAGAGCTTTGCCAGAACAGCAAGATATGGAAAGGATTTGTGGGAGCAGAGAGATTACAACAGTGTGACTTCACAATGGAATTACAGAGAGAAGAAAGTGAAGGTGGAGGGAGAAATGGCCACAGGTAGTACAAAGGCTGTAGGGTTGGCAATGAATGCAGAATAAGTGAGTTGGAAAGTGGGCACATGGGGGGGCAGCGCTTGTTATAGAATTCAAGGTGAGACAGTCAGATACAGCTGAGGGAGAAATAGGTTCAGGCAGGGAAATAAAGGAACTGAGAAGCATTTTTTCCCATAAGCCCTTGACTCTGATGTTGAAGTTACGGAGATCAATGAAGGAGTTAGGGATGCAGAAGGAAATCTGAGAGCAACCATCTACTAGCAATGAAACCACTTCAGTAGGAGGGAGGAGGACCACCACAGTGAGGGTGGGTGGAAAGATATCTGTCACGAGAGCAGAGATTTGTGTAGGGAGGAGAGAGGGAACAATGGAGAGCCTGGAGAATGCCTGCCTTATTTCCCGGTCTGGAGAGACAGGAAGTTTAGATGCGGGGGCTACCAGGGAGAGAATGTCTTAAAGGAGGGTAGATTTCCCTAAGGTGGTAGGAGGTCATTGCTGAGAGTAGAGGTGGAGGACACTGTGGACATGGCTATTTTGTCTACAGGAGAAGAATTCAAAGGTGGAGAGAGAATTGGCAAGGGGCTATGAGTGTGGTTCTGGTAAGAGAATTCCCTGGTGAGCCAGGACTTCCTGCAGTTGTTATAGCGACTGAGTGCAGGACCATGAGGCACAACATCCTGGGTTGAGTGACAGGGAGGGGGGGA
>NW_012267218.1:25295540-25335543 GCF_000151885.1 Dipodomys ordii | reverse complement strand
GGGGGAGGGGAAGGGAGGGGGGAGGGAGGGGAGAGTGGTGTGCTGCCATATGGTGAACTTTCTACTTCTCTCTCCTGCCTCAGTTTGTAGGATCATTGTTATCATAGGACACACACACTAATTTTCTTTATACATAGCTTTGGAAAACTAATTTGTTTTGTTGAATTTCTTTCTTTAATTTTTTTTATTGTCAAGGTGATGTACAAAGTTACATAAGTAAGGTAATAAGTGCATTTCTTGTCACACTTGTTACCCCTTCCCTCATTTTTCTCCTCCTTTCTCTCCCCACCCCACCACTCCACCCCCCCTCCCGAATTTCTTTATGTGTTTCAAAGCAGGTTGGTATGGAGAAGTCAACTTTGCTGATCAAGTAGAAGGAATCTCCAGATTAATGGAGACGGTACTATGTTTTGTGCCAAATATGTTGTGTAGGTGATTTCATGGAGATCCAAACTGACATGTTGAAAAGACTATGGCTGGAATTTTTAGTTCCTTAGCTAAGCTTAAGCTACTTTAGGTACGTGCCCAATGTTCTTCAGCCTCAATTTTCTCCTCTGTAGGATAGAAATATGATCAACCACCTCTTGTGGCTGCTTGCTGGGCTGCCCAGGTGACTGTAATGAGCTAGATCAAGCTGAGAACCATTACCATGAGGTGAATAGCATTTGTTCCATTTTATAGATATAGCAGCCCAAGGCTACGTGTGATGTTTATGATGGTGCGACATCTAAACACCATCACTAGGATGGGGAGCTAGTTCTTTGACCCGAAGTTCCTTGCTTTATCCATGTTGTTGAGTTTCTGATTTAATACAGGGGAGCAAAGCCAGCCCCGCCTCAGCCTGTTGGCCCACCACTTGACAAATGCACGAGATGAAGGATCAGGTGGGTGTTATCCAGGTCAGTGGTTCCCAAACCTGGTTATGCTTCCAGCTCGCTGGGGAAGCATTTAGAGTGTACCATCCCCAGGGACAGCCCTGGGCCAACTGGACCAGAACTTCTGGAGCATGGGAACCAAGAGTTTTGTGTATTGAGATTTGTTCCTCAAGTGAGTCTGAGGCTGCTCATCAGACCAAGTCTTTGTATCTATTTGGGAGAACCATTAGATTCTATCTGAAGTCCTGATACACAACCGTGAGACCTTGGGTGCCTGCCAGTGGCCCCCAAATTGGTCTTCAGGAGTTGTGTGCTAATTGGGAATTGGCTTTGAGATCTTTGGTGCAGTACCTGAAACAGACAGTCACTCAGTCTGTCACTGAGCATTTGAACTTCAAGGAGGTAGGAAATGTCAAGCTGGCAGGCTCTGCTGTAGCAGAAAGTTATTTGTTCTTTAGAGTTGTTGTTTTTCCTTGGTTCCCCTTGAGGCTCCTGCCCACTCAGTCAGATTACAGCAAAATAAACATGCTTGTACTACTGAGCTAGCATACATATTATAATTTTTTCCCCTGGCTGCGTAACATCATTGATGTAAAAAATGTAAACCCACAAAAAACCCATTGGCTTTCATGGGCTGAGGCAACAATGTGAATTTGCTGTAATATAGAGGTGAGAAAAATAACATCAATAGAAATTCTTGTTTGGCAGCATAAATACTCCCTCGGACTATGTTACAGTCTGGGTTTGATGACCTCTCCTGGATGACATTTCCCTGAATGGGGTTTTCAGGGCTGGGCACTGGGGATGGCAGGCTGATGTTTAGGGCATTTAACAGTGTGCAGTGATGATTCTGGTGGCCCTGGGGTGTATAATTATAGTTGTCTTCCTAGCTCTGTCAGCATGTCCTGAGGAGGTCCTTGTAGCCCCATAGTGCGGTCAAACCATCTGGAATGGAGAGCTCTAAGGGTGGGGGATGGGCTTCTCTGGGATTTGGACTCAGGTGGCGTGGGAGTCCCATTCCCTCCAGTTCAGCTAACGTCAGTCACCTGTGCTATGTGGCATTTACGTAGCCTCCACCTCCCTCTCCAGAATAGTCATGCCTGGTGTTCCCTACCTCCCAGCTGAACAGCTGGGACTTTCAACCAAAGGCTGCCCTGAGATCTGACTTCAAAGCCCCTTCCTTCTGCAAATGCTGTGGATGTCTCCTTCCTGCTCTGCTCAGTGCTGTTTGCTGCCTAGGCTTTGCTTGCTCCAGAGGGCTGGTATTATGAAGAAAACAGCAGGCATTTGTTGTAACTGCAAGTTATTAAATGCAATGTAAGTTTGGAGGCAATTGCAGGCTAGATCCTGATTTTCATAAGCCTGGATAATCAGCTGGGGTCACAAACACTCAGTTCTGCTGTCCACCCTCCCCACACACTCCCTTTTACCCAAGTAGCTTGTGAACTGCAGAGATGGGATTCGCGTGTGGGTCTGGCCAGTGGCAGCCAGCCCTGGGGAGGGGTGCACATGGACTTCTGTGCATGGGTCGTGTCTGTTGGGAAGTTCTCACAATGTGTTATCCAGATAAGAGTTCCAATGGTATAGGCTGCATCTCAGTGGAAACTTACAGTTACATCATTTGGTGCCCACTGTGGACTTGCTTTTGGTGCCTGGAGAAGAGAGGAGAACCACATTGCTAAGTGTCTGCCCATGCAGAACCCACCTTCTGGTTGAGCAATTCCCTAATAAAGTGCTTCCCTTGGCTCAGATCTCTTTGGTCTTCTCACTCTTGATGCCCAGCACAGTCCTGAGCCACTTCTGGATCTACAGCTGTGCGTGTGTGTGTGTGTGTGTGTGTGTGTGTCCCTACTTCCCCAGGTCCCAGTTGTCCTTCTATTGCAATCTCAGGTGTTATTTCATCCTGCTCTGGGCAAGTCAGACTCAAGTAGACACATATTACAAAGTCCTTGATCTGGGCATATTTGCCACCCATCCAGGTCTGTTTGGTGTATATATTCCCAGGCCCAGTAGGCACCTTGGGGAAAGATACATTCAGCATACTTGCACTTAGAGTTCAGGTCTGGTCCCTGGAAGGTGGTTGTGACTGTCATGAGAATTGCTTTATGAGAGGGGATGATCTGAGTTGGAAAGAGGATGCTCTATTCCTGCAGGTCATCCTTGGAGAAATTCAACACGAATACTGTTCTGAAGAGAGGAGCTGGGCCGACATGGAAGTAGCCAGGATGAAAGAGAGGTGCCATGGCACATTCTGGAGAGTCTTTGAAGGGATGAGGCAATTATTTTACACCAGTGGTTCTGACAGCTAGTTGCAGAGCAAGGGGAACGCGGCCCTCCCTAATCATGGGGCTTTCTACTACACTGGGACTGTGGAGTGTGATAGACAAGGGAACAAAGAGAGAGGTGAGGAAAATCGCTCCAGATCACACAGCCACACAGTGGTTCACTTGTGGGCTTGCCTGCTGACAGAAGACAGCTGTAGCCTCCAAGCTATATATACTGTGTCCATTTGCCTTCTTTGAATAGTGAAATGACGGTCATAGCACACTTTTTTTTTTTTTGGGTCCAGTCATGGGGCTTGAACTGTGGGCCTGGGCGCTGTCCCTCAGCTCTTCAGCTCAAGGCTAGCGCTCTACCACTTGAGCCACAGCGCCACTTCCGGCTTTTTTCTTTTTTTGCTTATGTGGTGCTGAGGAATCGAACCCAGGGCCTCAGGCATGCAAGGCAAGCGCTCTACCACTGAGCCACCTTCCCAGCCCCATAGCACATTTTTTTGTTTTCCCACTTTCGTCACTGGGAATTGTTATAGAAAAACATGCTTTTCATTATCATTTTCATTTAACATGCTTTCATTCTATAGAAGTACAGTAATGTGTTTTTATAAAAAAATTATGTTCTCCAAAGTTTATAATAAAAGTTCCTAGAGTATTTACTGTGAGTACATACATGTAGCATAGATTTATAAAATAAACAAGGTTCTGTTATCTACCATTAAGCTTCAAACACTTCTATTTATTTCTATTGGGCTTCATTTAAAAGAAATATATTAGCTGGATACTGATGGCTCTTCATGCCTGTAACCCTAGCAACTCAGGAGGCTGAGATCTGAGGATCATGGCTCAAAGCCAGCCCAGGGAGCAAAGTCTGTGAGACTCTCATCTCCAATAAACCACCAGAAAACCGGAAGTGGCACTGTGGTTCAAGTGGTAGAGTGCTAGCCTTGAGCTGAAGAGCTGAGGGGCAGCACCCAGCGTGGGGCCCAAGCCCCACAACCGACGAAAGAAGGAAAGAAAGAAAGAAAGAAAGAAAGAAAGAAAGAAAGAAAGAAAGAAAGAAAGAAAGAAAGAAATGAATTAGTACATGCCAGTAATCTTAGCACCTGGGAGACTGAGGCAGGAGAATTACAAGTTAGAAGCTAGCTTGGGATACAAAGGAGACTTTGTCTCAAAAAAAAGTTAACTTGAAATCAGTATGGAGGTTCCTCAAAGGACTACACATAGAGTTCCCTATGACCCGGCAATCCCACTTCTGGGTATTTACCCAAATGATCACAAATAAGGACACACTAAAGCTGCCAGCATAACTATGTTTATCACTGCATTATTTACCATAGCTAAGATATGGAACCAACCCAGATATCCCTCAGTAGATGAATGGATCAAGAAAATGTGGTCTGTACATATAAAATGGAATTCTATGCTTCCATCAGAAAGAATGACACCACCCCACTTGCAAGGAAGTAGAAGGATTTGGAAAAATGTTAAGTGAAATAAGTCAGATCCAAAGAAACTCCAATGATCTCCCTTATTTGCAATAGTTAGCATACATCTAGGATAATCTTAGCAGATGAGCAGAATAGCTCAATAGCTATGTACATCTGACCATATATTTGCTAAGCAAAATGAACTCCACAACATGGACACAAGAGGTTTTTCTTTGTTGTTGTTCTCAATGTGATTTCTTTTTTCTTCCCTATGGTTTATCCTCTGTTGTCACTGTATTCGATTTTGGTACTCTGGATACTCTGAACTAGGGAAGGGAAAGAGAAAAACAAAATGGTGAGACAAAGGATAAAGGGGAAACCTATGCAACAGTGATACTCAAAAGACAACATGTTGGAAATGATCTGTACAACTTTGGGAGGGTTGGGGGGCAGGGAAAGAGGGAAAAAAAACGAGGAAAGGGGTAACAAGTTAGACAAGAAATGTAATCACTACCTTACTTATGTAACTGTAATCCCCTCTGTACATTACCTTAACAAAATTTTTAAAAAAGTTAAATAAAAGAGAGAGAAATACATATTTTATAGCTTATTATTATTATTATTAGTGCAAGTATTGCACTTGAACTCAGGGTCTGGGTGCTGTCCTTAGCTTTTTCACTTAGGGCTGGAACCATAGCTCTACATCTAGATTTTTGCTGGCTAGTTGGAGATAAGAGTTTCACAGACTTTTCTGCTGGGTTGGTTCTGAACCATGATTCTCAGATCTCAGCCTCTTGAGTAGCTAGGATTAAAGGTGTAAAGCCACTGGTGCTTGGCAGTACAGCATATTATAATGACTGGATATCTGGTTAGTCAATTTCAGGAGCTCCAGTATTGCAGCCAGTGAATTTAATTATGTAGTGCTTACCTACAGAGGTGTCACGTGAAGTTCTCCCTAACATTTGTTGACTTACGGACTGGAAGGTGTCTATATTACTATTTTAGAAAGGATTCTTTTTAGACACAGAAAAATTAAATGGCTTGTGTGAGTTTCCCAACCAGTTGATAGAGGAACCAAATATAGAAACCTTTCTAGTGAATACAAACTCACTAAGATTCCTAACTGGAGCTCTGGGCACTCCCTTAGCAACCTCCAGCCTAGGCTGAGGGACAAGCAGGCCATGCTAACCAGAAATGCTTCTGTGGTTGGGAGGGGCGGATGGAGGTGGAGGAAGGGCTAAGATGGTTGTTTCTAGGTCATTTCCAGCCTTGCCATGATAGCAGTGATTTAGGTAGTGGAAGAGAGTATGTTTAGTAGAGTGAAAGTGTGTGCTTGAAAATAAAGCAAGGAGACTCAGCAAGGTTCTGCTTCTTAGATAAACCAGCGTGCACAAAGGGACTTGTGGCTGTTGGGTTCTGGGATAGGGAAGTGAGTGGTCCTTGGAAAATGAAAGTGTGTTGTTCATTCGGCTTTAAAAAGTCACTGAGTATTGGGCTGGGAAGGTGGCTCAGTGGTAGAGTGCTTGCCTTGCATGCTCAAGACCCTGGGTTCAATTCCTCAGTACCACATAAGCAAACAGAAAAAAGCCAGAAGTGGCGCTGTGGCTCAAGTGGTAGAGCGCTATCCTTGAGCTGAAGAGCTGAGGGACAGCGCCCAGGCCCAGAGTTCAGGCCCCACGACCAGACCCCCCCCCCAAAAGTCACTGAGTAGAATAATAGCCAGTGTCTCTCTGTTGTAATCTATTTATGGACATACTGATGTAATCAAGTACAGGTAATAGAACTGTTCTCTTTATCTCTGCTTGTAACCCCACTTGGAATGTACTAATAATTCCTATATGCTAAGAAAAGCAGCAATATCACCCTACTGGAAGTATTTTGGAGAACTGCATTCTTTCCTCATTTCCTTTCATTTATCTCTCTTTCCCTCCCTCCCACCCTCCCTCCCACCCTCCCTCTCCCTCTTTTCCTCCCTCCTTTCCTCCCTCCCTCTCTCCCTTCCTCCCTCCCTCCCTCCCTCCCTTCCTTCCTTCCTTCCTTCCTTCCTTCCTTGCTAACATGCTGGTCCTGGGGCTTGAACTCAGGGCCTGGGTGCTATCCCTGAGCTTTTTTGCTCCAGGCTAGCCCTCTCTACCATTTGAGCCATAGCTCCACTTCTAGCTATTTGGTATTAATTGGAGATCTATGTGCATCTAACCATATAAAGTAGTATTTATTGAAATGAACCCTAGGAAATGGAAATGAGGGTTTTTTAAATTCTTCATCATTATTTTTGTTTTAATTTCCTTTCGTCTTGTTTATCTGTTTTTGAGAGGGTATGGGGAGGCATAGAAATGATGAGATAAAGGCTGGACAAATGCAACAGTGATACTTACTAGACACTATGTTGAAAACAAACTATACAACTCATAGGTGGGGATGGGGACAGGAGGGAAAAACTGGGAGAGAGTGAGGGAAGGGGTGACATTGTTCAAAAAGAAATGTACTCTTTTTCTGACTTATATAATTGTGGCCCTTCTGTATATCACCTTAACAATAACAATAAATAAAATTTTAAAAAAGAGTCTTACAGACTTTCGGACTTCAAACCAGGATCCTCAGATTTCAGCCTCCTGTCCAGCTAGGATTATAGGCTTGAGCCACCTGCATTCTTCTGGACATTGCATTCTTAGCATAACTTGGCAGATTCTTGTCTCTCTCCCTTTTCTATCCAAACTTGTTTCAATGGACTGACCTTTGGTACAACTTTTTCTAATTGAACATTTTCTGATTTTTCTTTTAAATGGAATGGCCTTTTTTTTGGCTAAGTATTTAAGTATTTATGAAAGTTTCCTTGATGAAAAGCCTGTGAAATTTGTGCAGCTAACTCAGGCATGTTGTTAGATTAGTGATAACATTTGTCAAAGACTTTTATGGCTTTATAGTGTACTTTCTTGCTCAGCTCAGCCTATTTGACCCGTACCTGGTGCGTTCTCTGTGGGCTGTGGGATTCACAGTTTGCTGATGGAGTGAAGAAGAGCAGGGTTCTTTGGCGTGGTTCTAAGCATGCCTTCCAATCTCTCCATAGGTTCATTTTAAAGGAAAATTAGTCAAGAGAACCCAATGGGCTATTTAACTTCTCAAGGTCACTCAGCAAATATGGGGTCATTCCCAAGAACTGAACTTGCTTTATTATTCAGAAATTCCACACACTTGGAATTTTCTTACTGTTATCCTGCCAAGATTTTTAAAAGGCCAAATTAATCACACTCAGTTTTCTTAACTGAGCTGAAGAAATACACTTAACATCAAATTAACCATCTTCAGTGGCCTTTAGTACATTCACAGTATTCTAAATTGCTCACATCTATTTAGCTTCAAAATCTTTTCATTGTTCCTAAGGGAGACCCCATTCATTGTCCATTAAGGCCACCCTACCCATCCTCTGTGTTCCCCAGATTCTGGTAGCTGCCAATCTTTTTTTCTGTCCCCCTGAATTTACCTGGTCTGGATTTTTGACATAAATGGACTCACAGTACACAACTTTTTCATTTGTTGTCTGAAACTTAGTGTAATATTTCTGTGCATTCTAGTGTGTCAGAAGTTTCTTTTTCTTTTCTTTTTTTTTTTAAGTCCAAGACTGGAACTTGAACTTGGTACCTCACACTTTCACTCATTGGCTAGTACTTTACAACTGAGCTATGTCTCCAACTCTGAAGTTTATTTCTTTGTATGGAGGACTACTAGTCCATTGTATGGATAGACATGTTTTGTTTATCCATTCATTAATCAGTAGACATCTGGATTGGTCCATCTTTTGGCTATGGTGATTAGGAATGCTGTAAATATTTGAACGCATCTATTTGAATGTTTCTTTTCTGTTCTTGGGGGGTTTATGTACATTGTTAATAGAATTTTTAGATCATGTGGTAATCCTATGTTTACCATTCTGAAGAACCATTGGACTGTGTTATTATGACTATACCATTCCTATCAATAATGTACAAAGGATCTCATTTCCCTATGTCCTTGCCAATTTCTGGTATTTTAATTTTAATTTTTTTATTGCAATCATTTTCATAGATATAAAGTCTATTTCTCGGAGGTCTTGATTTGCCTTCCATAATGAAATACATTTTACTACATAGTGTTTTAATCAGAAAATGAACTTGGATGAGACAAAAATAAACAGAATGCTGCTAATATCTGTCTTGAGGGGATTAAGGTTGGCATACACTTACTCCTAAGGCATGAGACTTAAGGATACAAAGAAGGGCTGTGTTCCTTTGGAAACCATAGTTATCTCCTGAGTTTGCTTTTTTCTGAAGTACAAACATTTGATCTCCGATCTTACACTTACTAGACAGGTGTTCTATCAGTGAAGCCATGTCCCAGCTCTGAAAACAAATCTTTTCAGTTAATAATGAAAACTAAATACTTACGTTCTGTTTTACTTTTATGGCACCTGTCAGAAGATACTTAGTTTTTGCTGAGCCTGTTTGTACATGGCAATAATCCCAGCCACCTGGGAGCCTTGAGTAGGAGAATTGAGGACTGAGCCATTTGGAGCAAAAGCAAGGACTCATCTGAAAAAGAACTAAAGCAAAAAGGACTGGAGTTGTCGATCAAAATATAAAGGCCCTGCCTAACAAGCACTTAGCCTTGAGTTTAAATCCTTGTATGGACCAAACAAACAAACACTAAAAAGATGCTTAGATCTTTGTATTTCAAAGCTACGTAAAAAAATGACTTGATAGTATATTCCTTTCTGTTTCAGAGTAAAGGAGACGCTCAGTCAGGATGGCCCAGGGATCCGGGGATCAAAGAGCGGTTGGGATCGCTGACCCAGAAGACAGTTCTCCCAACATGATTGTCTACTGCAAGGTAAGATTTCTCCTCAGATGCTAGGTGTGCCCCGGGGTGATGTGCACTGAGTCAGGCCCAGACATGTTTTCTCTAAACTGTTTTGATTAACGTGAACATTTTCTCAATACTCTCTGGTTGGCCAATTCTAAAATCCAAAGAAATTAGGTTTCGTTATACTAGAAAACTTGGTACTGAGAGGTTGAAATGTTTTATGCCATTAGGTTCTGTGTAAACCTGCAGCTTGCTTGAGCAGCGCCGTGGGGAATGCATTTTCCTTCAGTGTAAAGGCTTTCACAATACAATGCAAGGAAAGTTCATTGAACACATCAGATGCACAAGATACAGGCTTGATGCTGAGGAGAGACAGAGGCATCTCTGTATGCCATGCTTGTAGTTGGTTTGGAGGTAGAAGATGCTCAAAAATAGCTGCAATCGAGCCGGAGAGTGTTGATTTCCAAACAGAGGTATCACATAGCCTTAGAAGGGGAGTTTGGGGGTTCAGAGATCCTAGTGACTTGGGCAGCAGTGGCCTTGGACTTGGTTTGAAAGGATGTATCTGGAGAGCAGAGGGCAAGACCTCTATTCCAAGTGATGAAATCAATCCAGCAAAAGCACTGAGACTGAGCTAGAAAGGAGAACAGCCCCTAGAGTCCATTGGTGCAGGCATACAGTGAGTTACATGAAATTGGTTAGTACAGGTAAGACTATGGGAGGAGAAACTGCATGCAGCCGGATAAGAATATTCAATCATAGACATTTTCTTCATGAAAAACTTAAGACATGTAAAATCAGTATCTGTTTGAGACTAGGAGATTTTCCCCAGATTGTCAGATGGTTTGGTATGCGATGGGACAGAGGTACTGGGAGAAGGAGGGCACTAGAGGGATGATGGGTCTAAATTAATAATGACTCGAAAAACGAATGGCTGGAATTAGGAGGCAAGTTGGGGGCCAAAGATGACTAGGGTTTTGACGTTGGGTTATTAAAAGACATTATCATTGTAATTCAAATAGCATCATTTTGAAGAAGAATGCTTTCAAGGAAGGAAACAGGGCACATGAATTTATTTTTGCATACATGGATATTGAGGTAGTAATTATATTGCATGCTCATGAAAAATTAACCTAATGTTGTTACCTATTAATAAGGAACAGGGTTAATGTTTGTTCATTTCACTAAGTGTTTGACTTCTCTGCTGATTTGGTACATTCTGCAACCCTGGGTTCAGTGTATGTTAATTACAATGATGGGATTGAATGGCATATTGTGAATGATCAATCATGTTGTTTTTCTCTTTTCTTTGTAACTATAGAACTCTTACATTATTCTTGGTTTGAGTCTAACACTATAATTTTTTTGCTTTGTAAAAGAATGATGAGATAGCCTATTACTGAATGATGCTTATTAATTGTAGTAATGAGTCTAGTCAATTGATGAACCATATAGAGTAACAGATAACACTTACTCATCACCATTTCACCTCACACTGGAAAACCCTGTGGCAGTCTAGTTGGAACATGAGAGTTGGATGTGCACCTGGTTTAAAATTTCAGCTCTGGATCCGGTGTTGTTACTGATGTCTGTAATCAAAGGTATTCGGGAGGATTGAGGTTTGAGAGCAGCTCAGGCAAAAGGTTAGTGAGATCCATTCCCAATAAACAGGATAGCCGTGGTGGTTCATTTACAATCCCAGCTATGAAGAAGGTGTAGATAGGAGGCTC
This sequence comes from Dipodomys ordii, assembly GCF_000151885.1. NCBI lineage: Eukaryota > Metazoa > Chordata > Mammalia > Rodentia > Heteromyidae > Dipodomys > Dipodomys ordii. Next base: position 25,324,399 of record NW_012267218.1, on the reverse strand, counting down.
TCACTCCGAAACTAGCCCAGGCACAAACATGAGAGCCTATCTGCAAAAGAACTAAAGGCAAAGAAGAACTGGGTGCCGGTGGTTCAGGCAGGTAATCCTAGCCATTCAGGAGGCTGAGTCTGGAGGAAGGCAGTTTGAAACCAGCCTGGGCCAAAAAGTTTGAAAAACTCAAATTTCCAAAATAGAAAACAAAAAGCAATGCTGGAGCCCTGGTTCAAGTGGTAGAGGACCAGCTACACAAGCAAAGAAGCTAAACAGGTCTCCAAATCCAAACTTCCCTCCCTCAAAAGAAATATAACTCTACCATGTACTGTCAGTGTGACTTTGCATTAATTACTTAACTTCTGTAAATGCCAGTTTTTTTCATGTGTAAGAAGAATCTGACTTATTGAATTGGAACCTCCTTGTACAACTAAAATGAAAATCAAAATAAAAAGTACAAAAAAGAAGAAAAGAAAAACCAGGGAGGAGGGTTGATCGTTTAGATCAAGTGAACAGGGCATCTGATAGTGTGATCCACAGCGAACACCATCTTTATCTTTATCTTTGGGTCTTGCAGAGACAGGGGCACTTGGAAAAGAAATAAATTATAAGATGTATAAATCTTGGTGCTGTTAATAAGTTGACCAAAGTAAATTTATATAATGAGTTGCCTATGTAAGAGAAAAGAAATTACAAATATTTTTACCTTATGGGCTTTAAATGCATTGATTACTAAAGGTTAATAGGACATAAACAGGTCATTGCCATCTAAAGACATTTCTACTAAACTGTTTGCTGTTAGGTTGAAGGAAAACTGTCCAGTGGGGTTGTGAGAACTTGAGTTTTATTTTTTGAATGGTGAAGCGAATTTGTTTTTCTTTCTTCCCCTCCCTTTCTTTCTTTTTCTCTTCCCCTTTGTTCTGTCATTTTGTTTCTCTCTCTCTCTCTCTTTCCCCCATCTGTCTCCCTCTCTCCCCCCCTCTGTCTCTGTCTTCCTCTCTCTCTTCCCCTCTCCCTCTCCCTTTCTCTCTCTTTGTTTAATTTAGGAACAAACTTACCAGTTGTAGTTTTTTAGAGTAATGACCACTGGTACAGAAATGTTTTATGTTCCTTGTGACACATTTGTGTCAGTGTATATTCTTGTAATTTGCTATATTAATGGCTCTAAAAGCAATTAATTAAATCTGTTTAACCTATTAGAAAAAAATGCACACTAACTCTACAGCATGGGTCCTGGGCTTTGCATCATTTAACACCAATGTTAACCTGACATAAAACCTACATTAACCATGGGCATACTTGAACTAGAGGACAATTAGTTTTTGCCTCTCTGTGCTCAGCCTTGGGCTGTAGCTAAGAACTTAACCCTTGTGTGATGTGGTCAGCAAATGATGACTCTTGAAGGGAATGTCAGTTCAAAGCATTTCCTATGGATGTCCTTTTATGTGATTAGTTATTCAATTATTTATTCATTAGCCATAAAGCCAAATCTTCTCTCCTAGATTTATCTGAGTAAAATGTACATTTCAGAAAAATTGCACTTTATTTTTGTTTTCTTTCTCTTGTTTGTTATTTCTCTGGTCACAGACCTCACCCCAGTTAGAATGGCTATAATCAAGAAATCTAATAACAACAGATGCTAGAGGGTATGTGGCCAAAAGGGAATGCTACTACACTTTTAGTGGGAGTGTAAACTTGTTCATCCACTCTGGAATGCAGTATAGAGGGTCCTCAAAAGACTACACATAGGGCTCCCCTATGACCTAGCAATACCACTTCCGGGCATTTACCCAAATGATCACAAACAAGGCCATACTACAGCTACTAGCACAACTACGTTCATCGCAGCATTATTTACCATAGCTAAGATATGGAACCAACCCAGATGCCCCTCAGTGGATGAATGGATCAAGAATATGTGATATATAAATATAAATATATATATATATTATATATACACACATATACATACACAAATGGAATTCTATGCTTCCATTAGAAAGAATGACACCACCCCATTTGTAAGGTAATGGAAAGACTTGGAAAAGATCATATTAAGTGAAGTAAGCCAGACCCAAAGAAACATAGGTCCCGTGGTTTCCCTTATTTGGACTGTCTTATTTAGATAGAGATGCTAATGTTTGAAGAGACAAATTTAGAGAACTAGAGCATGGGGCCAACTTCTGAGTAGTAAGGGAATGGTTACTCTCATAATGTTGTGATTTACATTGTTCTTATTTTTAATTGTCACATACATGGATGGGATGCAGTGTGATGTTTTGATATATGTACAGATCAGAGCAATTAGCATGTTCTTCTTCTCAAGCATTGATTGTTTCTTTGTAGTAAGACATTCAGTGACCTTCCTTCTAGCCTTTTCCACAATGTGTGCAAAACATTGCTGTTAGCTCTTCTGACTCAGGAAGAATGATGGGTGTGTTTCATAAGCCCAGACCTTCCATAACATTCCTTATTTCCTTCTTATATCATTAACTTAAAAAGTTACACTTTCCCAAGACATGATTTATTTATTGAGTTGAACAGACTTTCTAATTTAGGTTTTCAACCTTAATATTCACATTTTGGATGAGAGATGTGTATGAAGAATGCACTGGTCACATTACGGATCTATTTAAGAGAGAATCTTAATTATTCATGAAGAGAGTCAGACCTGTTAACCTTCTTTATATTCCTAGATCCTCAGCATTCTGGATCATTGACTTGCCCAGTGTCATGCTGATATCCAGACCTGGCTATATGTAAGATTGTGCAGGGTATGTTATCAAAATACTAACCCTCCAAGGACCTCCCTCTCCAAGATATTTTTGTTTCATAGGTCTGGGCTGGAACCTTGAATTCTGAATTTTAAGATGGTCTCTGAACAATTTGTACCCAATGAAACTGGAAGAGCATTTACAGTAGGTAGGCCTAGTGTAGTCATGGGGAAGTTGGTGTTTTGCATTGGATATTTTATTTCCTAAGTACATGTCCATCTTTCAAGATGTGGAAGAACCAAGCTCTGGTCCGAGTGCTAGGACCAGAATCCTAGGGACTCTGGTAACTCTCTCTCTCTCTCTCTCTCTCTCTCTCTCTGTTGGTTGTGGGGGCTTCAACTCTGGGCTTGGGCACTGTCCCTGAGCTCTTCAGCTCAAGGTGAGCGCTCTACCAATTGAGCCACAGAGCCACTTCTGGTTTTCTAGAGATAAGAGTCTCATGGAGTTTCTTGCCCGGGCTGGCTTTGAATTGCAATTCTCAGATCTCAGCCTCCTGAGTAGCGGGGATTATAGGCGTGTGCACCAGCGCCTGGCTTGGTAACTTTCTCTTAGAGATGTTCTAGTCTATATTCTTACTTTCTAGATGAAAAACCTGAGATTTGGCAAAGATATATAGCTGGGTCAGCTTTCACATTTCTCAGTGAAGCTATGACTGTATGCCCAGGGATTCCTGGTCCCAGAGTGTGCTCAGCATCAGGTAGGTCACCTTATTATCAGCCTCAGGCTACTGTTGTTGAAGCTTGGTACCCACTGACTGAACTAAATGAATGCAGCTATTAGGTGAGGAATTTGGCTGGCATGCTTATTCCTGGGGACTTGGTGTAGGTCAACTTGTTACATTTGTCATGTTAAAGTTTCATTCTGCTCTCTGGTACTCTTATTTCTTTGGTAAAGATTTTTCTAAAATGTTTACTTTAAAAAATTTTCTTGAAGTAGTTGCCATTAAACAAAGCTTATGAATATAATGTATCTTGATCAATGCCACTGCTTTGAACTTCCTTACCCCTCCCTCCCAACTCCCCTTCCATTACTTTTCTTAAGTTTGTAGGATATGTCTTGGATTTTTTTCTTTACTGCATTTTCTCCTCTTTCTCTTCATTCATCTACCTTCCTCCCCTAACCCTTACCCTAGCCCTTCTAAGTACCTGTTTCCTAGTGTTTATTTTGTTGACCTTTGATTTAGCCTTTCTAAGGAATTTCACGATGGCATTCTCCCCTGAATCTACTATATTTCTGTTAATACATTTTGTAAACATTTACATATTCCCAAAGTATTTACTTACACATTTATAAACTAATTCTATCTTCCATATAAGAGAAAACATGTAATCTTTGTCTACTTTTTTTACAACTAGGATTTTCTTTTTTTTTTTTTAAGGAAGAGTAACATGCTTTCTGATTGTACTTGATTCTTCTGAGTATTGTTAGCAATATATATCAGTCAGACTTTTATCACGGTGACAAATACCTGAGAGAAACAATTTAAAAGAGGAAGTATTTATACTGGCTTATCTCTGTGAGGTTTGAGCTACAGCTCCATTGCTTTTAGGCCCTAGGCACGGAAAAAACATGGTAGAAGGGCATGGAAGAGGAAGCCTGGTAGCCACTAAACAAAGAGGGGTAACAGGCAGGGCCAGGCCAAGATATACCCTTTAAAGGCACCCCCTCCACAGTGACCCACATCCTCCAAATGCATCCTGCCTTCCACAGTTCCACCACCTCCCAATAGTTGACTCCGATTTTGAATCCACTAATAGACTAAACCATTGATTAGTTCAAAGCCTTCAGGATCTAATCATGTCTGGAAATGTCCTCACAGAACACACCTAGATGTGTTTTCCATATTTCCCAGGTATATCTCAATTAAGTTGACAATCAAGATCACCCACCATACAAATGTTTCTAGATAAAGCCCCAGTTAGGCTGGTGATTTGACTTATTAGAACTCTGGGTAGATGAGGGTCAATGGAAAAAAAAAAAACTGTAGCTTAACTTGACTTCATCTTGGGTCCGGAGACAGTAGATTGTGATGGGAGATGCTACAAATAGCTGAGGGCATTGGGGGCTGGGCTCAACTTTGGTTCTTACTGCATTGGGGTTCAGGACGGGAAAGTCATCTTCTTGTCTCTGACTCTTCTTTTGTCTTTCTCCCTTCTCCTTTCTTTCCTACCTTACCTACCAGTTACAAAATACTTTTAAACACACACACACACACAAATATATACATATATATATATATATTATGTGTAATATCTTAGACTTTACCCTCTCTTTTGTAAAGTGAAGGGATTGGTTGAAATATTGTACAAACTACCTATGCAATGATTTCAGTTTTTATTCCATAAAATTTGCGTCTCTCTAAGTTGATACATGATATCAAAGTAATATTGCCCGACTCTATGCATGTTTTAATTTCTTCTGAACTTTTCTAAAAATATTTTAGAGAACTATAGATGACTATATTGGATTGAGGCCAAACCAAATTTAGTCAAGGACCAGAAAAAAAAAAACATTTTAATTGTAATGTCTTTAGCATTCAAGAGTAAAATTTCTTGGTGGTCACTTGTTTCTACAGCTTACTAATGACATTCATGACATTTATTTTACAATTATATCCAGTTCTGGGGCTTGAAGTTAGGATCCTTGCTCTTGCTCAGCCTTCTTGTTCATGATTGATGCTTTACTTAAGCCACATTTCAGTCTGATTTTTTTTTCATTTTTTTCTGATTAATTGGAGATAGAATCTTTTCTGCCTGGACTGGCTTTGAACTATGATCTTCCAGATCTCAATCTTCTGTATAGCTAGGATGATGGGCATGAGCCTTGCATGCCTGGCTATAATTGTATGCTATACAGACATCAGGAACAGTATTTAGACAACAGCACTGTACATTGTCAATAATACACATAGTCACTGGATGAATTAAGGATTGTATAGGAAAAAATATCCAATACTTTGTATGCACTTGTTAGTTTCTAGTTATTGATCCCTTTTCTTCTGGGATTTGATTCAAGTCTTTTTATTGCTGGGCCCCTCTAAGGACCCTTGAAATTCTGGGCTGAAACTGACTTAGGCATACTTCCCAAAAGTAAGCATTGCTGTTTTAGTGTCATATCCTGGAAGAAGCAGATCTGTGAAGGAAGATAGGATGTGATGTTTGAAATTCATGAAAGACAATAGTAGAAGACAATAGGACTAGGTATCTGGGAACCTGTAAATCTGGTGACCAAGGCATGATGAGGGTTCGAAGCCATGGACCAGCAAGGTGTGACAGACACAGTGAGGTGAAGGCTGAGTCCCCTCAGTGGGTCTGTAAATCCCCGGGGAACCCAGGATAATGGGACAGTTTCTGTTTTAGTAGAGGCAAATGAATGAGTTCTGGGAGGAGGTAGACAGTCAGATAGTCCATACAAAGAGGGGATAAGGATTGGGTGCTTGCCTTTTTCATTCTTAAAAGATGAGCAGTAATTAATCTGGTGGAAAAGAGGGAAAAAATATAAGAGACTAAAGGGCTAGCACATGTGAAAAGCATAGTGTGGTGTTGAATACTGAGCTTTGCAAAGTCTGAGTGGCTGTTTTCATGGATCTAAGGTGTCTGTGATGAAGAGATGAGCCAAAGCGAGGTGCTAGGTAGATTTGGACCAGGCCATGACAGACCTAATGCATCATGTCAAGGAATTTGACATGAATTTGGACAGCTCTAGGTATCTACCCTTTGTGCCTCCACACCCACATCTTACCTCTGAACATCCTCCCATCCCCCAAAGCCATTTGGGTACCATCTACAGAACTTCTGTGACCTCTAGCTTCTCTGTGAGCTTGGACAATAGGAGCGTGGGGAGAAAAAGGAGGGAAAGAGAATAGTGAAGTCAGGGATTTCCTTTCTTGGCTGTCTCTACAAAGCCTCATACTGACACTGCTGTATCCCTTGGTTGAGGCTCATTGACTCTCCTCTTTTTGGTCCTGGATACCTCCCCTTGCCTCTACTCATACTCTTGGATGTTTGGGAGAGTTCCAGTCATTCTCATCTATTATTCTGTAACAAATAACTTCAGAACTCAGGAGCCTAAATGGCACATGTATTATGTCACAGAGTCTCAGTCTTTTATAATAGGACAAGCCATCTCCTTTGTTAGAAACAAGTTCTTATCCAACTCTCACCCAAGGTGAGGGGTTAGCACAAAGGTCACCAATACAGGGAGATGGCATCCAGGAAGTGAGTGTGGCCTATTGTGAAAGATCAGCCAGGGTTCCTGTTCCTGTGTAGTCCTTACCTGTTTTACTATCTGTTTATACTTAGCTCCTTGAATCGTCTTGTATCTGAGGTGCCCTCTGTTTACTAGAAAGGCTCTAACTTGTGCAAGTTATCTCACATACAAAGGGAAAGCACCAAAGCCCTGTTTTCCTTCCAAAGGAAAACTCTTGGTGAAACAGAGAAACTCTAAGCTCAATGTGGAGAATGGGATTGGAAGCAGGGAAGCCAGTGTGGTGATCCAATGTGTTCCACACTGCAGAAGGAATCCCGTAGGAACGTGGTACCAGGAATGGTAGCGTCTTAGACCAGAAAGCAGTTTGCAGATTTTTCTAGAAATTCAATGTGGCCAAGCAACATGCGCTTAGGTGGTAGTGGTCATCTAGAGGAAGGGTATGCTTGAGGTAGAATCAAGAGGATGGGTTGACTGAGAGTTCTAGAGAGAATTTTGGATGAGAGAATAACAAGAGGTCTTTGATTTAGGTTATTCTACTTTAGAGTTCTCAGAAAGTCTCCCGTGACAACGTTGTGAATTATGCATATGTAGCACTTCCTGGTGCTCTCCTCCCTTCATGGAGTTTTGGCGAGATGATTGTACCATTAGCCTATCTAGCTATTAATATTGTTTCTGTTGTTCAATAAGTTCAGTTCCATCACCAGCAAGGTTGGCTGGGCTGAGTGAACTCAGAAATATTATTCTTCAGTTGTTACATTCAAGGAATTTCATGATCACAAATAAACCAATTGCCCAGCACCAGTGCCTCATGCCTGTAATCCTAGCTACTCAGGAGGCTGAGATCTGAGGATTGTAGTTTGAAACCAGCCCAGGCAGGGAAGTCCATGAAACTCTCTAATTAACTACCAAAAAGCAGGAAGTAGAGCTGTGGCTCAAGCAATAGGGCACTAACCTTGAACACAAAAGTTCAGGGACAGCTCTTAAGCTCTGAGTTCAAGTCCTAGGACCAGCACAAAAACATATCAATCAATAAATATTACAAGGATAAATAAATCTATTCTTTTATAGTCTCTTTTGCTTCTTTGTTACTTGTCTTTACAAAGTTAACTCAGAGAAAACTTCCAAAACAGTTGAGTTGGAATGTTTAAAACAAATGCTTTTTTTGGGTCTTAAATATTTAGAGTTTATTTTCTTTCATTCTTCTCTCTCTCTTTTTTTTTTTTCTTCACATTAAATAAAATTCCCAAGGACTAACTTCAGAGAATGTTTGGAGTAGCTAGCTTAATTGTTCAGACTGCATTTTAAGATTTTTTTCATTACATCTTTTGAAGCTTTTTTTTTTAATTGCCTTGGGAGGAGGAAAAAAATCTGTTCTGTTTTTCCTTTCCTCCCAGGATTAGACTGACTATGAGAGAAACTTCCCATCATATTTGGTCGGTAGGAGATAGAGCACAGGCAAGCCCCAGACCCGTGGAATTGGCGTCCTCAGATGAAAGGGATGCTATTTTTAGCGTTGAGGAAGAGCTCAGGGTGGCTTTTAGTATTTAGTGTTTCATGACTGTCGCTTTCTAATTGGAAAAGCCTTGGTGTGTTTAAGGCGTCACTTCATCTCCCCAGTTTTCCTCCTTTCATTTAGAAGAGTGTAAGATTTGCATTTTGGCAGATCATCTAGCTCACTATGGACATTGGTTTACAGTATTTTCATGCTACAGTGCATATGAATGGCCACAGCTCAAATTCTCTATAAGTACAGTTTGTGTCCATAATAGGAAAAGAAGTTTTAAGATCATGAGAGAACAGGAATATCATTTTAAAAGGTTCTTTTAGGGTGGCATACAAATTAACTCCTTTGTAAAATTACTTAAAGATAATAAAATATAATAAAAGAGAGAAAGTATCAAGGATTCTGACGGTAATCTCAGTTCCGAACATACACTCCAGCGAAGAATTGAAAACATATGCCAAGATGCAGACAAAGACAGAGGCGCGTCCCCCTAGAATATTGACCCCTCTGCAGGAATCATAGCTAGAGACTCGAAGTAAATCAAATGTCCCTTGAAAGAGAAGCAGCTACAGAATTACAATGGGATAGAATTCCTATCTGGATTTGGTCATAGCTTACCGGCTTTCTGTTCTGATGGATGTAATATTTCACTTGAAAAGGAGGATTGCTATAGATGTTCTAGGATGTGGTAGGAGAGAATGTTGTCCTTTTAAAGCCATATTGATTCCAGTGCTTAAACTTAGTGCTTGAACTCAGGGTCTTATGCTCTTGCTTAGCTTTCTTGCTCACAATTGGCTTGGGCTTGGGTGTGTGTGTTGGGGGGGAGGAGTCAGGAGGAGGCTCTACCCTTTGAGCCATGTCTCCAGCCTGGCTTTTTGCTTGCAGTTTTGGATATGGAGTTTCATGAACTTTTTCTGTTTGGAGTTGGTTTTGACCTCCAGATCTCAGATACCTAGCTAGCTAGGATTATGTATAAGCTGCTGGTACCCAGTGAGTTGGTCATTTTTAAATAACATTTTTGCTGTATTTGTTAAATGTACAGGTTCTGTGGCTTTTCTCAGAAGCTGTCTGCATCTCTGCTTACATCTGAGATAATTTTTCTTTTGTCTGAGGATCCGCCTTTAGAATTTTCTTTAGTACAGGTCTACTAAAGAGACATTTTCCTCTGTTTTTGTTTGTCTAAAATGGTTTTGTTTCATCTTCAAGTTTTGAAGAGTGTTTTCTCTGGATGTGGAATTCTGGACTGTCAGTTGCCTCTTTACACACTTTGATGATGGTCCTTTTTCTTGGTTTCAATTGTTTTGGGAGTGAGGGGTGGGGGTGGAGAGGGGAGAGGTTAGCCATGAATTTACTGTTGCTCTTTTAAATATAAACTCTTCTTTTTTTCCTCTGGTTGAAAGGGAAAGTGAAGGTTTTCTTTCACTTTGGTGTTTGGAATTTTACTATGAGTCATGAGTTTGTTTTTAAATGTATTTTCCTTTGAACGTAAAGCTCTTTTGAATTGGTTGGTACTTAAAAATGCCTTAGCCACTAGCTCTTAACTATTGTTTATGCTTGGTTCTTCTCTCTTCTTGGTGCTCTTCTTTTATTATGCTGTTTTCTTTTCTTCCAGGGTTTCAAATGTTTCTCCTGTTTCTTTTTGTGTTTTCAATTTATTTGTTGTTTTGTGTTCCAATGTGCATATCGTCTATGGATTTATTCTCTGGCTCACTAATTCTTTCTACAGATTAGATAATATGGTTAAATATGGTCCTTAGGAATTTATAACCTTTGTTATTGCTTTTTTAACTTGTAAAATTTCCATTTAATTCTTCTTTATGGCTTCTAGTTTCTTGTCAAAATTCTGTATTTTGTCATTTAATTTATTAACCACATAAATCGTAAAGTCCATATGTGATACTTCAAACTTAGTTGTTTCTCAACTATTTCTTTTTTATGCTGTATTCCTAGTTTCTTGTTAATTTCTGGACATTGTTTATACAACTATCCTTGGAAAGGTAAGAAGAACATCATTTTACTCCTGAAAAGGATTTATTTTTTTAAATGTCAGGCAGCTAAAATGGAAGATTTCCTTAATCAAACAAGATATTATATATAGCTGGAACTTAGTTTTTATTAGGGCTGACTCATCTCTACTCCTTGTAGGAAGTCCTCTGGTTCTAATTGAAATCCTGGGTATCCATTCAGGCACCTCCCTCCTCCATGGTGAATTCTGCTCTCTGATTTCTGTTCCTTCAAAGAGCTCCATACAACACTGAAAACTGGAGCTCCATAGAACACTGTAAACTATTCAGTTCTCAATTTGTGCCTTTTGCTTAAGAAATTGACATCAAGATTATAATTTTCCTACAAAGAAAGGAAGGAAACTAGAAATGTTATTGGGAGGAAAAGCAGCTTCCATTGATGAACTCACAGTCTTAGTTTTCTTCACTCAGATCTTGAGAATTAGTGTTTACTAGCATGATGTCTCTCCACTGTCTTCAAACCTATTTACCAAAGTATTTTTTAATCTTTTGAGTTGTTCTCAGCAGAAAGATAATCCTAAACAATCTAGTTAGTTATTGGCAATAGTAGAACCTCAAAATATTGGTTTTCAAAGAAGATTAATTTGTCTATACAAGGTAGTTTGGGGCTGGGAAGGTGGCTCAGTTGGGCTGGGAAGGTGGCTTAGTGGTAGAGCACTTGCCTTGCATGCATGAGGCCCTGGGTTCTGATTCCTCAGCACCACATAAGCAAAAAGAAAAAAGCTGGAAGTGGCGCTGTGGCTCAAGTTGTAAAGTGCTAGCCTTGAGCCGAAGTGCTGAGGGACAGCGCCCAGGCCCAGAGTTCAGGCTCCACGACCAGACCCCCACCTCCCCAAAAAACCCAAAACAACACAGGGTAGTTTGTTTTTAAATACTTTAGGAGTGGTAGTATTAGATGAAGAGGCAAAAGGCAAACTTCAGTACATTATAAAACATAGCAGACATGTGATTACCTTTCAACTGAGGACAAGATAGAAACCTTGGAGGCTAATTGCCAGGATTTGTAAGTAAGGTACGTAAGTAGCAGGAGAATGACATGGGAGCACAATGTCACTACAGACACAGAATGACATTTATTCACCTGCCTGAATTCTGTCTATCTGTACCAAGAGGGACTGCATCCAGGTAAACAGCCCTGTTATGAAAGGGGCCTTACCAGAAGAAAGCCAACCTGGCTCTAGAGACCTTTTCAGTTTACAAACATCCAGGAAGTAACTTTGACCAACTGCTTATTAGGAGCTTCTTGTATTAGTTTTATAGGGTATTGCAATGAGTCACCACCATCTGTGGGTTGCAATAATAGAAATGTATTCTCCCAGTTCTGAAAGCTTGCTGTGTGAAGTCAAGGTGTTGTCAGGGCCACTCCGACTCTCTCTGAAGGTTCTAGGCAGGATGTCTCTATCCCTTCCTCCCTTTCTGTGGCTCTGGGGAATCCTCAGGGTTCTGCAGCTTTCAGGTCCATCTTTGCCTCAATGGTATGACCTTCTTCCCCTGTGTCCACCTCAGTGTCTTCCCCTAGCCTTATAAGGACACTGCTCACTGGAATTAGTCCTCAATACTCCAAATCTACTATGACCCCATCCTAACTAATTCCATCTCCAAAAAATAGAGCTCATTTCCAAATAAAGTCACATGTGAAGGTACCAGTCATTAATACTCTATAATAACTTTCTGAGGAATACAATTCAGCTCACAAAATTTTCTCATCTGTCTCAGATATTGTTGGTGGGTGCTGGATACATATTGATTTGTTTAGTCATCAGAAGAGTTTGCTGGGTAGGTTGTGTTCTCTCTATGTTAGAGAAAAGGAAACTGAGGAACAGAAGGAGCCAATCACTGGAATTAATGGTGATATTGGGACTTGAATCTAGATGTGCTTTACTCTAATGCTTGAGGTTTGGCTGGGCACTAGAGGTTCATACTTGTAATCCTACCTACGCTGGAGGCTGAGATCTGAGGATCACAGTTCAAAGCCAATTCAAGCAGGAAAGTTTGTGAGACTCTTATCTCCAAATAACCACCAGAAAACCAGAACTGTGGCTCAAAGTAGTAGAGCAGGGCTGGGAAGGTGGCTCAGTGGTAGAGTGCTTGCCTTGCATGTATGAGGCCCTGGGTTCAATTCCTCAGCACCACATAAACAGAAAAAGTCAGAAGTGGCTTTGTGACTCAAGTGGTGCTAGCCTTGAGCAGAAGAACTCAGGGACAGTGCCCACGCCCAGAGTTCAAGTCTCATGACCAAAAAAAAAAAAAAAAAAAAGCAGTAGAGCAGAAGCTGTGAACAAAAGACCCAGGAGTAGTAGCCCGGACCAGAGTTCAAGCCCCAAGCCCTATGACGAGGAAAAAAAGCTTCAGGGTTGGGGAAAAAAATGGATCCTGTTTATTTATTTTTAATCCTCAAGACTATTTGTAATTAGAAAAGAACTGAGAAGCTTACAGAGGAGGAAAACAATCTGTAGAGAATTGACTTGACTTGAGTCTTTAAGAAAAGCAAGTGTTTAACTAGGCATGGTGTCACCTGAACATTCCATTCTGGAGGTTGAGGGAGGAAGATAGCATGTTTGAGGTCAGTACAAGCTGCATAGTAAGACCCTTTCTCAGAAGAGCAAAACAAACAAAAAGCACATTAAAAGAAAGAAGGAAGGAAGGAAGGCAGGAAGGAAGGAAGGAAGGGGAGGAGGGAATGAATAAAGGAACGAATAAACAAAGGAAAGAAAGAGGTAGGATTCAGACTAGTGGAAAAGAGCCAAGAACTGACTCATGGTGATGAAGGCTATGTGAGCAAAGGATTTTTATAACAAATGATTTTATAACACAGGTGCTCCTCAGCTTGTGATGGGGTTCTCTCCCTATAACATAGGTTCCAACAACCCCATTGTAAGCTGGAAATATGGAAAATCAAAATTTACCCGCCAATCATCATAGCTTAGACACTTGATGCTCTGTAGATGCGGCTCTTCTGTCTTGTGCGGTGGTATGTCTGGCTGGGAGCTGTAGGCTTGCCCCATGAGCTAGGGCTGGTGTGGTGTTACTACAGTGTATAACCTCATTCTTCCCATGAGGACACCGTCACAAGACAGTATAAACCCTTTCACATTTTACTGTGTGTGTTATCAGTAAAACTGAACTTTCTACCAACTAGTTTGACTTTTCCTTTGCTTTAAAATATCTTTGTTTCCCTTTTTAAAATTAACAGTTTAATTCAAAAGAATGAATGCATAAAACCAAGGGAGAAAAATCTTACTTATTCTTACTATATAAATATGACTGATATGAACATTTTGGTCCATTTCCCCTAGTCTTTGTATTAGTGGTGTATGTGTGTATGTGTGTGTATGTATGTATGTATATATGTGTGTATATATATATATATATATATTACATTAACCTAGTGGATAATCATAGAGTAAGTAGTTGGGATTTTTGTTGTTGTTGTATTTTTGTGTTGGTACTAAGGCTTGAACTCATGGCCTGAGCATGGCCCCTTAGCTTTTTTGCTCAAGGTTAGCGCTCTACTGCTTGAGCTACATCTCCACTTCTAGCTTTTTTGATGATTCACTGGAGATAAGAGTCTTACGGACTTTCTTGCCCAGGATCCTTAGATCTCAAGACACAGTAATAGCTAGGATCACAGGTGTGAGCCGCTGGCACTTGGTTAAGAGCATGTAGTATTTTATGTTCTCTTGTCATCTGTCTCCTAAGTAGTGATCTGTACCAGATGATACGTTGTGATTATCATCAGTTTCAAAGATTGCATGACATATTGTGAAGTGGATAATGTGCCATGATTTACTTATTTAGCTTCCTGCTTGTGATTAATAGGAAGATTTAAAATTCTGCGGTCAAAAGGCATGCACTGACTCACAACGCTTAGTCTCTCGTATTTCTGACAAGTCTGGCACTGACTTCTACATACCTGGACTGGCCTTCTCTGGGCACCCCTGCATCACCCAGGACAGAAGAAAAGTGAGGGATTCCTAAGAGTAAGGCCAGTGTTTCCTTGGCTTTCTTTTTCTTTTTTTTTTCCCTTGGCTTTCTTTCTTTAAACCCCGGCCCCATACTGGTGTCTGACCAGTTATGCAATGCTGCCCCCTTATCCTAAGAGCTTGATTGGTGCCAGGGTGTTCAGAAATGCTCATCTTGGAAGCTTCCCAAACCATTTGCTATTTTATCCTCTATTTGTTTTTCTTAAGCAACTAACTAAATAAGAATAACATTTCAACCTCATTCCATGTCCCACAGCGTTTCGCCCGCCTGTAACCACCTCTGCCTACAATTTAACCATGGGGCTGCTTCTTATATTTTTAAGCGTAATACAAAAGCACAGCTCTGAGAAGCAGCCAAGTTCTGCAAGCCAAGTTTGAAGAATAAAACTTTAAAACAGCTCTTCTGTCACATACTTGAGAGGGGAGGCAGGCTTTGCTATAAATAAAGCCACATTCCATTTCTATCATCCTTTGCAGGCCTCTCGGGTAGGCTTTTTGTATGTGATTACAGTGCTCTGTGACTGCCCACTCACCCCTTTCAACCTTCCATTTTATACCTTTCTTAGGTCGATGTGCAGCAGTTTTAGACTTTAGGGGACCCCCCCCCCGCCCATGCAGGCAGAGTAAGATTTCCTCACCTTCAGGGTTAGTGGTGGTGATATCCAGTGGCGGACTTAGACACTACGCTTTCTCTGTATCTGTCACAAGTTCAGGAGCTGCAGGTATGAGTTTCTTGGAGCTGCTGTAACAAATTGCCACCAATGTGGTGGCTTAAAACAAATGTAGAGTTCAGGAGGACCCAAGTCTGACATGCTTTAGCAGCACAACATGCATGCTCTCTGCAGGCTCGAAGGGGAAGTCCAGTTCTTTTTCTTTCAGCTTCTAGAAGCTGCCTGCATTCCCCAACACATGACCCCTTAGCCATGCATCCTTGGTACCTATCCTCCATCATCTCCCCACACTCTGACCCTCCTGCCCCCCCTCTTACAAGACCCCTGTGATTGCGTGGAGACCACCAGGTCAGCCAGGATAACCTCCCCATCCCATCACTCTTGCCATAAAATGCAACATCTCACAGGGTTTGAGGAACACACGGATGCTCAAGCGTCCACATTAGGATGTGAATCTTTGGAGGGGCTGTTATTCTACCAACCACATGCTGTGTCTTAGAAGGAGAAAGGAAAAGCAATTTGAAATAGTTAAACCTTTTATTTATTTTTTGGGACTGGGAAGGGACATTTTAAGTTTCCTTCCTCTTATTTGTCATGGAAGATACAGGACAAATTAAGTTTAGAACACTGGGTTGTTTTAGCTGAAGTCTCTGAGAGGGCCAGAAATGGGGAGCATTTCAGAGACTGGAAATGAGGAGGAGCTTAATGCCCATGACATCAAGGACAAATGACTAAGCTGATGAATTCACAGTGATTTCCTCACAGGACTAGGTCTTCAATCATTTTTTTAACTGTTTAAAAATGTGTAAAAATAAATGCTACTAAAATCTATTAACGAGTTAGCTACCTTCCCATGGCTGGTCAGTCAGCATAGTGAGCACCACGTGTTTTGCCAGTAATGATAAGAATGCATGGTGATGGCACAGGCCTTGGGTTGACAGGCATGTGCTAGTTGCTTATTGGTTCTGCGGAGCGGCCAACTGAATCTCACAGACAATAATGACACTATCAAGGGACAGAGCATGACATTGGCTTCTAACATGACTCAAGGCAGATGGGCTCCCTCAGGAGCTAGCCAAGGAAACAGATGACAAAATCCTCACTGTAAATGAATGAGCAGGGAGCAGGCTTTTCCTTCCTTAACTGAGTTATAGATAACATTAAACTGAGTTATGGAGATTACTGCTTGCCTGGGAAGGAAGGAGAGGTCGGGAGTTGAAAACGAATATGTGTGGCCAATGACACGTGACCACTTTCGGAAGGCTGTTAGCACATTACTTGCCTGTCCCCAGGCCAGAATTGTAGCCCTCAAGCTCAGAATGCATTCTCCATTTTGAAAGAGAGAGAGAGAGAGAAGCAATGCTTCATGATGTGTGAAAATCCTGCGAAATTCAAATTTCCCTGTGCGTGCGTCAAGTTTTCTTCAAACATAGCTGCACCGTTTGTTTGCAAATCATCTATGGTTTTTTGAGCTACCAAGGAGGAGTTGAGTGGTGATGACAGTCACTGTCCATATGATCAGCAGAGCCTAAAATATTTACTAACTCTCTTGTCTCAGAGAACTTTGCAGCCTCCGTTTCAGGGGATTTGGAAGATATGGAAAGAGCATCTGTAAAAACGTCCATGTTTGGACAATATTTCCAGCGGTGACAGGACCCTGGTGAGTCTGTGGAGCTGGTGCTGATTCATCACCAGGAACCCGTGGAGGGCTAACTGGTGGACGAATAGAGGAGATCACTGAGAAGCAGGAGCACATCGCATGGACCATAAATAACATTCAAATCCTGCCATTCCCTCCTTGGAGAGTATGATTGTGTCCCTTACTGAAGAGTGACCGTACATTATGGACAAGATTTTTGCTTGTTTGTTTTTTATGTTAAAGAGAGAGGGAGAGCATATTGAGCCACAGAAAAAAGTTGGTTTATATGTCCTGAAGTATCTCAGGCAGATCTGCCACCGGCTGGCTGACTGCCTTTGCTTGGGAGCGAGGCCGTGTCCATGGGGCTCTCATTTGGCAGCATCTACACTATGCCAGGCATTTGTGCCAAGGCTTTGGGCACAGGGATTACTCACAAGGATGGCACTGTCTCGTGGTTGTTGAGTGTGTGAAGAAAGGGGTTGGGGCTGGGTAAATCTGCTAGTGAGAAGCCAGGGTTGCTGCTCTGGCTCTTTTTCTCAGACCAGGCTCTTTTCGTGAGTCCTGGGAGGAAAAAGACAAACATGTTGGGTGCTGCTTACCTCTCTGCTTGCTCCCGTAGGATGGCGATCACAACAGCCTCACAAGCAAGATGCTCCCTTAGTTGTTGATGTATTTAGGGAAAAGATAGACTTTTTTTTTTTAAGGCAGAGTGTTGCTACCTAGCCCAGGTTGATCTTGACCTTGTGGTTTTGCTGTCTCTGCCACTCAAGTGCTGTGGTTACAGTCATGCATTTAAAGACTAGTTCTAAGAAGTGTTGTGTTCTGTGGGCCACAAGAGTCCCTCAGCCATTAGGACTGCTGCACAGGGTGTTTGTTGAAACAGCTCATGTGAAGCAAAATTTTTCTGCTGAAGAAGATGATTTCAGGGCACCTTAGCCAGCACCAAGGCTGGATTCAGCCCCGGTTTCTGCACAAGCTTTCTCAGTCTTCGTAGCTGGAATAGCATCCTCCACCCACCCCATGAGTCCGTGGCCTCTTTCTCTTCCGTGTGCTGCTTTGGGGCTATCTCCTCTTCTCTTCCTACTGATTTGATGACCTCCCCTCCCCCACATGCTTCCCTCCCTCCAAACTCCAAATGTCTGCACAGAGCTGCAGAACGACATGGAATGTGGATCTCTCCCCACCCCAGAACTATAGACACAGCTCTGTTCACTGCCTTGCCATTGGGGTCCAGTGATTGGTGTAACCAGATTCTCCCAGTTTGTAGCTGAATTAAAAAAAAAAACATTATCAACTTTGGCAGGTGGGGGTGGGGGTGGAGATGGGAAGGGATGGGAAGGGAAAACAAAGGAGGAGGCAACAATGCTTGCCCAGCTCATTACCTTGCCCATGTAATTGTAACCCCTCTGTATGGTATTTTTGCAATTAAAAAAATTTAAAAAACCCATTGTGATTCCTCTTGATTAGAAAATAAAAAATAAAAAAATTATCCCTTACTCCTCTATGCCACAGAAATACTTTTATTTTTGTATCACAAATCACTTAACAGCAACAAGGATTCTGCAAAATGGGTTGTTAGGTGTTTTTGTTGCTGATAAGAACATACGAGGCTGTACGTAGACAAATCTAGAGGTACATAAAGATCAGACACTTGTAATGGATGCTCATGCTTTCTCTGTCTCTTTCTGTCTCTCTCTGTCTCTGTCTCTCTGTCGCTGCCTCTCTCCTTTCTCAAATAGTATTGGGGATTGAATTCAGGGCTTTTTGCTTGCCAGCTAAGTACTCGACCACTTGATCTACACCTCCTGCTTTTTTCTTTTGGCTTTATTTCCTTTTGCAGATAGAGTCTTAGGTTGTTGCTTGAGGCCAGCTTTGGATTTTGATCTTCCTACCTTGCTTTCCTCACACCTGAGGTTACAGCCATGCACTACCTTGCCTGGCTTTGCCATAGTTTCTTTTTGATGTTTTAAAAAGACACGGTAAACCCAGAAGCATGAAGCCACTGCCAACCAGCCAGCCCAACCCTGTAAACTGTTGTTTTTTTTTTTTATAAGTAGGAGTGTTTTCTAAAATAATTATAAAAAATAAAGTATAGTAAATACATAAACCTGCAGCATAATGGTTTATTGTCATTATCAAGGGTTAGATCCTGTATGTAATTATCTGTGTTATGTTTTTATATGATTGACAGCACAGGAGGTTTGTTTTCCACCCTCATTGCCATAAATGTGAGAAATGAACCTGTTGTTAGGCTTAGAACTGAACACAGTCACATCAACAGGTGAGGAGGATTTTCACGTCTGCTAAAATCTCCATTATAATACACGTTGTTCATATGTGGTCTGTGCTGAATGAGGCATCGTTATATGGAATAAGACCACATAAACTCATTTCCCAATGGTATTTGTGCATGCCTGGCTCCAACTGATAAGAAATAAGTGCTTGAGGGACATACTTTTTAATTAAGCACCCTTAAGTCCATTCCTGTTGTCTTTGGGATGGGATGTTGTGGCCCATGACTTCTGTTTACATTGGCTAGATTGTGTAACTCCAGGATTCACAGATTGGTTGGTGTCTCTAAGCTCCACCAAGTTACTTATCTCAGGAGTTATTGATCCTGGCTGCTCTCCACAGCAGGTTACAATTCTGTTATCACTTTCCCTTCCTTGCTGTCTCTCTTCCCTTCTTCCCATCTTTCACACTGTGAGAGAAGACGAGAGAAAGCAAAGAGCAGAATGCTAATCCATATTCCTCTCACCAATTATAATTGCCCTTTCATTTTGTTTTGCCTTTAATGTGTTGTCTCTTGTGTCTCAATGAAAAGAGCTCCTTTCCTTCTTAGTTTCTTTCTTCCATTTTTTCTTTCCCCAGAAATGATTCATCATTAAAATTTTTTAAAATTCAGAAATTATAAACTCAGAGAAGCAAAATAAAATGTGTAACTGTCCTCGCTCAGAATCATGTTATCTTTTGACAAATGTACTTCCAGTTTTTCTATGTCTGTAATTGAACAAAATAGAGTAATACTTAATACTTCATTGTCTGTACAGGACCAGAGAATAGCTAATTTAGACTTTGTGAGACATAATGTCTTATTTCAAGTATGCAACTCTGCCATTGTGATGAAAAAGAAACGGCAGACAGTATGTAAATAAACAGACACAACTTTTTCCCTAATAAGACTTTATCTATAAGAACAAATGGTGAGCCAGGCACTATTGGTTCATGCCTGTAATCCTAGCTATCTATCTGCAATCTGAGGATTGCAGTTTGAAGCCAGCCCTGGCAGGAAAGTCCATGAGACTCTTATCTCCAATTAACTACCAGCCAACTGGAAGTGGAACTGTAGCTTAAAGTGGTAGTGCACAAGCCTTGGGCAAAAGAGTTCAGGGATAATACCCAGGCTCTGAGTTCAAGCCCCATTACTGACAAAAAACAAACAAAACAAACGGTGGGCCAAGTTTGGCCCATGGACTGTGATATCATTTGCCTCTGCTTCTCTAGGGTATTACTTTTGATGGCTAGTTTTCTACTTCATCAATGCATCACAATTTTCCTTACTAGTCAGAGTCATAGCTAATAGTTTGATGCCTTACTCTGGTCTTGGTGCACTGCTTAGCTTGTTCTACATTCCCCATTATTCCTCCTCACAGGTCATTCTTTCTGTTTCACAGAGATAGAAACAAAGACTAAGAACAGGCAAGCTAATTAATTGGACTGAGGTTAGTTGGCTAGGAAATAAGTTAAAGTTTTAGAAAAACATGCTCAAGTGGTCATTATATTTTTGTGAATGTTGGTGGTTATTTTTTTTGGACGAATGCATAGAGACAGAATGACAAGTACGTTTTCAGGCTTTGACATGGGCTCCCCAGTTGACAGGTACAGCCAAGTTTTATTTCTCAGGTGGATGTAACAGAGTTCCTGTACCCTTGTCTGTAATGAAGAGTCTTTGTACCCTTTGCTAATTTAGTAGATGCAACAAATTTTATCATTTAAAAATTATATTACTATTCAGGAGGCTGAGATATGAGGATCAAGGTTCAAAGCCAGTCCAGGTAAGAAGTCACGTCTCCAACTAACCACCAAAAAGCCAGACATGGAACTGTGGTTCAAGTGCTAGAGTGCTAGCCTAGCCCAGGCCCTAACTTCAAGCCCCAGTACGAGAAAGAAAAAGGGGAGAAAGAAAAAAAGAGAAAAACTTTGAAGCCTGCACTGTAATCGAGCATTCAGAAGCCAGAGGCAGAAAGATTGCGAGTTTGAGACTAGCCTAGCTTACACACTAGAATATGTGTCAGAATAAATAAAAAAATAAGTGAATGTATTTATCTTATTGTATTTCTCATCTGTGCTTCTGAATTTCTCATTCACATTCTTTTCCCATTATCCCGTAGAAGTATTGGTCTTTTCTATGGATTTGTTGAAGCCTTTCATACAAGGGAATTCCATAGGGTTTTGATGCTATATTGCTTGTTATAAAAACAGTCCCTTTCCTGTAAAGAGATGTTACCTTTGCAATTACAGAGAATTAAGCAGAGAGGATTTTGGTTTTAACACTTTTTTTTAGAAAGTCCCAATACTGTTAAGATAGAGCCTAATTCTGTTGTGGAACTTTCTTTCTTAAGCCACTAGAATTTGTATTCCTGAATTGGAACCATTAGTTCCCTGTGGCCATGGAAACACATCTTAGCTGCCACAAGCAGCACATACTTGACAAAATATTTTTTTAGAGTAGCTTGTAGATGAAATTTATTATCCAATGTATTCATGAAATCTAGATGAATCAAAGGATGGTAGACCCATAGTTTTATACTCATAACAGTAACAAAAATGGAGAAATGAACAGTTACTATCTACTGATCACTTACTATGTCCCAATCACTAGGCCAAAGTGCTTCATATTGTTTCATGTGGTCATCACAGTGATCCTATGCTAGATATTGTGATTATCTCTATTGTGTACATGGCTTGTTTTGGGCTAGACAGCTCCCAAGCTGTGGAACGTGACCTTGATTTTCTACAATCTGAATCTTGCAGGCTCATTATAGAATGGATTTGGGGCTTTTACTTAATTTGATGGTGGTAGCATGGGTGACAAATCTTGTTGGCCAAAACTGCAGTTCTCGTCACTGGAATCCAACCAACACCAGGAACAATGGGTCCCAATGAGTCTGACCCAGGATCTTGTGATTCACACTTATTTTTTGAAGGATTAGAGTTATGATGTTGATGGGATTCCAAGAGCCCAAAAGGTAGCTGTCCAGTTGTAGCTTATGTTAAGTTACTCAAGAGGAGAGAGAGTGTTGATGGGGAAAACACAGAGTGCTAAGGCATCTATCTATCTTAGATACTAGGAGAGAAGCATCATTTTTATTGGTCACTTAAATCACTCCTTGTTGCTTAAGAATTTACATCTTATCTCCTCATCCTGCCAATTAAGGATTCCTTTAAAAAGTTTATTGTCTTTAAGTAAGTTATACAAAGGGGTTTTAATTCAACATGTGTTTGTGAGTACAATGTATCTTGATCAATGTCACCCCCTTCCATCTTTCTCCCTGCTTCATGTTCACTTCTGTACATCGAATACAATGACTGCATTTGCCCACCCTTCTCAGCAAACGATTCTATGCACTGACCTCAAACTGCAATTTGGTTTTCTCTCACAGGATTGCACAGTACATGTGAGGTTCTCTGTGTACACAGATCTGATCTAAAAATATCTGATGCTTTCCTTGCCTCTGTTCAACCTGTTGTGTCCACTTAGAATGTCTCGATTGCTCTGCATCCACCTCTCTGTCTGTCAGAAGTCTGCATCCCCTCAGTATTGTGGTCAGATACAACCTGAGCAGCCATTCCTAATTTTTTACAGACAAAAGTGAATTCTCTCCTTCATTTGATTCCTACATCATTTATTCGTTCTCAAATCAATTATAACATTTTTACTTGTGGGATTTTTTAAAAGATATTTTGGTGTGTACATATATCTTTCTCTTTTTTCCCCAGCTCCTTTGGAAGATCCTGAAAATTAGGATCTAATTCGTGTTTGTAGTCCCTGTAGGATTTGCAGATTGCTTGACGATAGCCATTTTTTAAAGGTACACGATAACACTCCTTAATTCTGTGTTGAGGGTTTTTCTCTGTAGATGAAATGAAAGCACTGTTTAGTGTCTTGTGGTTGGACTGTTGTGTCCTCTTGATAGAGAATTTTCTGCTATTGCTTGTGGTGGGCGGAGCTCTCTCAGCCCTTCTGGTTCTAGCCTGCAGCAGGCAATGCCTGCCAGTGTTGCAGCTCTGCTGCAGACCGCTGCTGTAGTTTCCTTGGGTTCTTGTCTCAGAAATTTGAAAGTCCAGGACAGCGGAAGGCGAGCGTGAAGAGCTTAATTCTGAAGAGAAGTACCTTGCTTGAAGGCTGCCACCTCTGTCTATCATGTGTTTTCTTTGTACATTGTCCATCTTCTCTTTTCCCTGGTGGCTTCTTTTTTTTCAACTCAGAGTTGAGTTCTTACATCCTGGGCTCTGCTCTGATTGGTCACTCCTATTATACTTAGATGTTTGGAAGGTGATACTTCATTGTTCAGGTCTCACAACATTTTAATTGGGTTAATTCCTAATCTAGTTCTTTCTGCAGATCTTCTCCCCAGCGTCAGGGAAAAGTGATGGAAACTAGAAGGGTCTAGAGAGAGGCAGAGGCAAGATGTTTTAAAACAATGTCTCATTTGCATCTGATTTCCACATGCTAGGCCAAGATGCTGTCCTGAGACCCCAGGTCCTAACTAATTTACCCTTTTACTTTTGCTCTTCAAATCCTAACGTTGACATCCTAACTCCAGAAACTCAGGATGTGATCTTTTTTGGATATAAGGTTTCTGAAGATATTATTGGTGGGGATGAAGCTATGCTGGTCTAGAATTGGGCCCAGGGTAACTGGTGTCCTTATAAACAAAGAAATTTGTTAGGCACTGGTGGCTCATGCCTGTAATTATAGCTACTTAGGAAGCTGAGATCTGAGGATTGCAGTTTGAAGCCATCCTAGGTAGTAAAGTCATGAGACTTATCTCCAGTTAACAACAAAAAAAACAGAAGTGGAGTTATGGCTCAAAGTGGTAGAGTGCTAGTCTTGAGCAAAAATACTCAGGGAGAGTACTCAGGCCCTAAGTTCAAGTCCCACAACTGACAAAAAAACCAAACCCAAATCAAAGAATTTTGGGCCCTGAATCACACACCATGTGAAGACCAGAGTGATGTTGCTAGAAGCCAAGAACTGACGAATGTCAGGACAGATCCATCCTCAGGGCCTGCAGAGCTGATGTCACTGTGGAAGTTCCTTCATCTGAGACTTCTAGCCCCCAGAACAAAGAAACAGTTTCTCCTGTGTGAGCCACTCCGTTTGCGATTCTTTGTTCTTGTGGTCCCAGGAAGTGAATACAAGTCTGTTATCATTACCATCTGCAACCCTGTCTTGGCTAGAATTAAGAGCTGAGGTAGAGTGGCCTGATCGCAGAGGCCCCCAGGAGCCTTCTCTGTTATCTGTGCTCCTGGTGGAGGGCTCCAACCCCACAATGCTTTGGGTTCTCTGAGCATCTTCATCTGAAACTCAGCACTGCAAATCAAGCTCATCCTTTTTCCCCCGGAGTTCCTCTTCCTCTTGGGCCCATCTCAGCTATGGTTGCCTTGTTCTCCCTCACATGATCTCTCCCTTTTTCTCACCTCCAGTTAAAAATCAGATTTAGATTTTGACCTTCTTTTGGACAACAAGAAAAGTCTGACAGGCCCTGGTTACTGTACATCAATAATTGTCCAGGAACATGAGCTGCCCCTAATCCAGAGAATGAGTTCTTCATCCTGTTTGACATCGCATGCCCAGGCCTGGTGGACACTGGAAGCTGGAACCCTCTGGCAGTATGGGGTGGGACCACAGCTCTTCATTCTCCAGGATCTAAATAGAGATCATGGGCTCTGAGGTAGACTGCTGGCAAGGTTTGCATCCTGCCTCACAGGCTGGGGCCCAGCGGTGGGGAGGCTTCTGAGTCTCCCTGAGCCTCTGTTTTCTAAACTATATATGGAGATAATGATGGTGCTCACCTCAGAGGGATGTTGAGAGAATTAGGTGATTTCATACGTGTCAGGAGATTTTAGAACCTGATGCGTAGCAGGCGCTCCTAAACGTCCATCTGTAGTGTTGTGCATTCAGGAAAATCTTATCACCCTTTTCCCATACTGCCATGTTATTTGTCATGAGGGAGTATCTATTTGCTGCTCTGGATTTTCTTTGTTTCTCTCCATCTGCCTTCCATTCCACACATACATTAAGAAATAGGGAGGTAGTTTACACACACAGATTCAGGGCTGGCCCTAATGGGCAATTGGAAGCAAAGCTCAGGGGATAGAACACGGCTGAGCTCTTGGGCTTCTGCTGGCTGCCAAATCCCCCATGCTTGCCTGCCTTCTCTTGTTTAGGTTCCAGTGACCAAGGGCACAGCTTGCTGACTGGCCTCCTGGGGCCCTCACGGTCACTGGAGTCTCTCTAATTAGTTACACTGTTGAGCATGCAGGTATTTATCCTGCAGGCAAAGAGGACTGCTGGGAATAGCTGCACAATGTGAAATCCAGGCACCAGTCAGGCGTTTGTTGAAAGTATGTTACCTGTGTCTTGGAGCCACGGGCCAGTCCCACAAAAGAGAAGACTGATGACTGCCCCGCCCCATATTGTTCCCCCTCCCCCTTTACTGTGGCCCCTTATAGGTCACTCCTAAGCCATGATGACTCACTGCGCTAATGTTGTTGATTGAAGCTTCATTAATTAATGGGGATTTATTCAACATGTCTGGAGTGGCAGATCATTTCAGTGCCTATAAGGCATAGGTAGCCAATTCTTGTGGCCCAGAGTGGGTAGAGTGGAGAGTCATTAGTTGTGGGATCCTAGGAGGGGGTGGGGACCAGAAGCTGTTGGGAGATGGTGATATTTGTCATCACTCATCTAATGTCTCTCTAAGACTGAGCTTTGACAGGAAAGTGATTGTGACTGCCTTTTTATTGTTCTGTGTCTCAGCTCAATGGACATTGGATGGGTAAGGGAAGTGAGTGACATCTGAGCTAAGAACTGAAGGATAAGGAGTTGGTGTGGACAAAAATGTGTGTGTGTGTGTGTGTGTGTGTGTGTGTGTGTGTGTGTAGGGGTGGAGGATGACGGGGGTCTAGGTGAGCAGTAGGTGGTGATGAGGGAAGGCCAGAAGGGGAGGGAAGAACACGTGCTACTTGGGAAGTGGCAGGTGAGTTACAACAACTGTTCCATTCACTGCATGGTGCAGTAGTATGCAGCGCTTTGGTAGGGGTGGTAGAGGAAGGCTGAAAAGTGGTAATGACAGAGTTCATAGTTCTTAAAGGACAACAGAATTAGATTTAATGGGCATGTTCTGAGTTGCAGGAAATAGACTGGCAAGGGCAGAGTAGGAGCAGAGACCCTACTTGGTAGCTTGTGCAGCAATCTTGATAAGCGGTGGTGGCAGCTGCACGTTACTGACACTTGTGACGGGGAAATGACTAGGGAGGTAGAATGGCCAGGACTTGGCAACTAACTGTCTTTGGGGAAGGAAGGAGAGGCATCTGAATGATGCACCGTCCTTGGGAGAATGGTATTTATCATTATTGTGACAAATAACTGCGAATGAGGAGCAGTGGAGAGACAAACTCCCCCATGGACATACAGAGTTGAAGTTGCCTATGGGGATTCCAGTGGGCAGCTGCATATTCAAACCTTCACCTGCGGATGATGAGCCTGTTTGGGAAATAGAGATGGACATGTGTCAGCACAGCAGACCAAGATTTTGTAGCCTGGAAGTCCATAGATGAGATTAAGAAAGCCATGAACTCCAAACATGATTGTAAACCTGTAATGCATGTACCTTGTTCCATAGAGTTAGCTTTGGATCAATGAAAAAAGAAAAGGAAAGAAAAGAAAAGGAGAGAAAAGAAAAGGAAAGGAAAGAAGAAAAGAAAGGGAAGGCAGGAAGGAAGGCAGGAAGGAAGGAAGGAAGGAAGGAAGGTAGGAAGGAAGATGTTTCCTCAAACAAGCTCTTTTGTCTTTTTTTAATGCTCATAGTGGGGCTCTTTCCTACGTGCAGAGAAGTTTGGAAAATATTTTTAATAATACAACCTTTCCATCTACGTAAAAGGAAAGTGAAGGGGACTCTCTCTCTCTCTCTCTCTCTCTCTCATACATATGATAAGTTAATACAAATATAGTTGGCTTCTATATCCATAAATTTTAAATCTTTGAGTTAAACCAATTGTAGATTAAAAATGTTGTTAGACTTGTGACATTACATCTCTGTTGAACATGAACAAGCCCTTTTCTTGTCATTATTCCCTAAACAATCTATATGGCATTTACATTGCATATAGTATCATAAATAATCCAAAGATGATTTACAGTATATAGGAGCATATTCTGGAGTATATAAAGCATATTCTGAATTAGGGCCTGAGCATCCTTGGCCTTTGGTATCTGTAGGATCTTGGAATTATTTCCCTTTGGACACCAAGAGATGACTATAATTTAGTCTTAGTGAATTGTTTGGTCTCTGTTGAAGTGCCCAGACTGATTATTGCAAGTATTACATAGAACATAAGTGAGTGAGTATAGTTGTATTCTAATAAAACTTTATAAAATGGCTAATGGGCCTAGTTTGGCCTAAGAGCCATAGTTTGCTGACCCCTGAGATAAGCAATCAATTTACAAATGACCACATGTGCCCACCATTTTATAGATGAGGCAATCAAAAATAGGAGGTTCAATTATCTGACAGTGAAAACGTATCCTGATTATTTGGGTTTCAAAGTTCATGTTCTTTTCAGCAAAGCACAATACCTAGGCTTCTCCCTCATAAGGCTTGTGACCTATAAAGGAACTAACGTGAATGCCTCATCATTGAAGATGATGTAAATGCTACAAGAATTGTACACAATGCTTTTGAGAATAAGGTATGCATTTTAAAAATCAGAGTAAGTTTCATTGTGGAAATAGTTGGAGTTAGTTGTTGAAGGAAGGTATAACTTTTAACAGGTGGAAATGGGCCTGGGAAGAATCAAAAGATCCATTTAGATGAAGTAAGAAACTCCAGGCAAGTTTAGAAAAGCACCTGGGAATCAAACCTCATCTGAACATCATGACCTTCTAGGGTGTTAGGAGAGATAAAACTGGATTAGGAAGAATCTTAGATGTTAGGATTAAGAATCTGGACTTAAAAAGGATAAGTGTGCATGCGTGCATGCGCGCGCACGTACACACACACACACACAACATAACACACACACACACAACACACACACACACACACACACACACACACACACACAGAATGTTTTGTCAGGAGATAATGGCCAGGGAGAATTCACTCAGGAAGTTATTGCAGTATCTTTGCATGATGGATGACACAGAGGAAGCAGGGCATACGAAGGATGTGCGGAGCCATTCACAGGACTTAGAAACTTGTAAGTGTAGGTGGAATAGAAGGATGGCTTTGATAGGAAGAGATGAAATGAATAACAATACTTGGAAAGCTAGGAGTGGGACAGGTGGTGGAATCTATCTTGGATCGGAAGTGATGAGGAGAAATGTAAATATTGAAAAGGCAGTTTGAAATGTAGGTATGGATGGCTCCTCAAGATGGAGTTGGAAGCCATCATTTATAGGTGCTCGGAGCTATAGAAGAGCTTGAAAGTCTGAGGAAGTATAGATAGCTAAGGCTGCCCAGAGGAAGATCCAGGAGATGCAGATTATCAAGGACAAGAGAACAAAATGGAATGTGTGCTTTTGTGAGGGTTGCTGGAGTGCCAGGATGGAATATTATAGTAGGTGAATCTAGGAGTGGAGTTATTTCTAGGTAATTGGACGACCAGGAGAATTATGTGCTATGGGAGGGTAAGGACTATAGTCATCAGTATCTATGAGGAGTTTCCTTAGGTTATTTTAAGTCAATATATAATATTTATATTATATGGATTTATAGATATAAATATGTAATATTTATATTATATGGATTTATATATAAATATGTAATATTTATATTATATGGAT
>NW_012267218.1:25242781-25295490 GCF_000151885.1 Dipodomys ordii | reverse complement strand
ATATAAATATGTAATATTTATATTATATGGATTTATATATAAATATGTAATATTTATATTATATGGATCTAATATTTTGGGGACTATTTTTGATCTTTGACTCTAGATGCAGAATCTATGTAAGTAGTGGAACAGAGAAGGAGCCAAGATTACTTCCATGTAAGGCCTCTGCATTTGGTGATCACACTAACTCTGGGTGGCCCCTGATTGGTTAGTGTGATATTGAAGTCTAAGAAGACTGAGAAGGGTTGGCTGAAATTTGTGTTGTTCAAAGTAGATTAACTCTTCAGCGCCTAAATAGTACAGGTCACCTGAATTCAATACATCTTGGTTTCTACCCCAAAGTGTTCCTAAAGAACAGGTTCCAAGGAGCTGGGACTCAATGGTAGAGCGCTTGCCTTGCATGCATGAGGCCCTGGGTTTGATTCCTCAGCACCACATAAGCAAAAAGAAAAAAAGCCAGAAGTGGCGCTGTGGTTCAAGTGCTAGAGCGTTAGCTCCCAGGCCCAGAGTTCAGGCCCCATGACCGGACCCCCCCCCCAAAAAAAAAAAAAAAACAGAACAGGTTCCAAGAGGAATGTCTCTTAGTTCTCTCTGGATTTTAGGATTCTTTGTTTGTTTCTCTGTCTGTATAGTCAATTTTTTTTGCATCTGAATTGATTCTACTTTTGGCTCTGCTGGGGGCCTCCTCTAGCAGGTCACATACTAGGAGGCCCAGCTGTTCTGTAACTGTTTCCAGTCATTGTAATCCTGCTAAATTCGGAACATATATGAGTCCCAATCCAACCTTCATTGTGTGGAGAAAAAAAAATGGGAGTATCTGATTCTGAAATTTCAAAAGTCACTCATTTGTGGGCTAGGATGTCTGTTTGTTGATTATTGACCCCTCTCACAGAATTCTTTAAAAATTCATCCAATTGCTATGCAGTGCTGTGAAAATTTAGTTCTCTCCTGAGACTTTTTTAGAACACAAAACAAAGCATGATTGAGCCCCACAAGGAAGTGAATATTTTACACCAGTACTTTCTACGATAATAAATAAAAGCAGCGCCAACACCACATAGACAGCAATACAACTCAACAAAACAAGCCCAACACCACGTTTCAGGTGGAAAGGGGTTTACCAGTCTAAGCTAAAGACATATTCTAACTAGTATATTTTTTTGACACCTTGATTTGTCACTTCTGTAGTATCAATGTTTTGGTCTCCAGTGAATTATAAAATGATTACAAGAAGTATCTTGAATGAATGTTTTTCCTTAGTGGAAATCTGCCCTTTACTCTCATGGTTAAAGAGTTATATTGCACCTTAATGATCCTAAGGCATATTCTCAGGAGCTCTTTGGAGATTAGATGTGTTGCTTCTACAAATAGTACTGAAAATCTAAATACTATAAGAGGAAGACTTCTGCAGGTGTGTCAGGGCTTAAGTCTTTGAAATGTTTCCATGTATATTAATCTCCTTTGACCTTACAATAGGCTGTAGGCAGACCCAAAATGATCTTAGAAATCCCTGGTGCAGATAAATGAATTAGGATTCAGAGAGGCCAATGAATTGGCCTTGGATCATTCAGTGACAGAGTTGGGGTTAAAGGTCAGACTTCTCAGCTCCAAATGTAATAGCTTTGCAATTTATCTTTGGGTGGCATTTTTCACATTAGTATTGTTGCCTTTCGTTTTATTTTACTTTATTTTTTTCATTCTTAAGCCCTGCAATGTCTAGGCCTTGTGTAACACCATGTTGGTTTCTGGAAGTGCATTGATTGTGGAGGGCCCAGAAGCAGAAACCACAGACCTTAAGTGACAGTTGCCCTTATCGGAGGTTTGGCCTTTATTGAATGGAGGTCTTTTGTTAGGAGAAGAGATGCGTTGAGGCAAGAGGCCTGCCAATGTTTCAAAACAAGAAAAAAGAAAGAAAACTGCTGGGCTCCCTGCATGGAGAATGATGATGACAATGGAAGGACTTGCCAAAAGGAAGTCCTTGCCAATCCTGTGACCATGTGAGTCTGGGGAGGTGATTTGCTGGGTGTCCTGTGAGCACTGCTGCCATGGACGCAAACAGCCGGCCCTCCATGCATGTAGATTTTGTATTTTAGAAGTCAATCAACTTCAGATGAAGTTGCATTTGTATTATAGACATTTAGGCTTTCTTCCTTGTGTTTGCCCCTCCCCCCAACAATGCAGTATTAGAACTCTGTTCATTGCTTTGACGTTATACTGAATCTTATAAGTAATGTAGAGCTATTTAATTTATTTGGAGGCATGCATACCTCCTTCAGTGCAAACTCTATGTCATCCTAGAGAAGGGACTTGAACATCTGTAGATTCTCATCTTGTGGGGAGTCCTGGACCCATTCCTTCCATCTGTTGATGCTAAGGGATGTCCGTAATTGTTTTTATAAACAACCCTGTTTAGAGAAATCAGTCTGTTATCCGGTCATGGTGGCTTTCCGTACTTGTAAGCATGTACTTTAGTTACATCAAGTGCTTATATTCCTGCAAAATGGAACTCAATGACGTTGCCAATATCTTAGCCCTCAAGTAGTCTTTAAATATTCTTCACCCTGGAAGCTGGCCCAACAAATAGCTTATTCCTTTGCCTGTACCACTCAGCGTATAAATCCTGAGTTCCTGCTGACCAAAGATAACGTAAAGTACAAATCAATAAGCATTTGGTTTCTGTAATTTGGGGGAATGGGATGATGAGTGAAGGAGAATACCTTGATGAGGGCTCAAAAATCGCTCTCATTATTGTGTGGATTAAGTGAACTACACTACAGTTCGACTCATTTGCTGTGCACTGGGCCATTATATTGCACTGAGAGGTTTTGTCAGACTGCTTTCTTGAGATAATAATTTACATGCCTAACAATTCTCCCAGGTAAAGCGTATGAGTCAATGGTGGGTTTGTTTGTTTTTTTGGGTGTATCATTAATTTCTTAAAAAGTGATTGCAATATATTAAAAATTGCCACTCTGATTTAATGCATAGCGGCATTAATTCCAGTCACAAATTTTTACATCCTTTATCACTTTCTATTTCTAAAACTTTTCATCATCAAACAGAAACTCTGTCCATTAAACAATAACTGAATGGTGGTTTCAGTATACTTTTAAGTGTGTGTCAGAGCTTTCATCCAGTCTTCTAGAGCAGATGTCTTCTTTTAGGGGAAATTCACATGCTACCTAACATATAGCAGGTGCCCTTAGGAAACAGCCTCTGAGAATATTATTAGGGACATGGGGACATGACTAGGGTCTCTTAAGACCTACACTAGGGGGGAAAGGAAGGAGGCAGGACTGGGGAGAAAGAGATCTGCTGGGTAGCTATCGTAAGGTTTCGTCCTGCTCAGTAGAACTATGAATCTGGGATTCTAAGTCAAGGTGCTGAGGTTTGAATGTTCCCTTTCTAAACTCATATTGAGATTTACTCACTAGTATTATGGTATCAAGAGGCAATAGTATCTTTTGTGGTATTTATGGATTAATTTCACCTTCTTGGGACCAGGTTGGTTCTGGGAGCTCATGATAAAGATGTTCCTCCCCTGCTCTCTGACTCATACACATTACCCTTCTGCCATCTTGTACAGAAGATCAGGGCCCTTACCAGATACTCCAGACCTTCAGAACCATGAGCCAAATAAACCTCCGTGTCGCTACATAGCCCAGTCTGTGGCAATTTGTTATAACAGCTGAAAGTGGACTATAGCACAGGGCAGCAGAGATGTATCTTTCTACTCATCCATCATGGGATGCAGCGGGCTGCTCTCGGGAGGGGCAGGTTTGGGGGCTAGGTAACTCTCTAACCTAGGGCAGGAGAAGGTGTGCGGCCGGGAGCCAGCAGCATCTAGTGCTGGGGCTAAAATGCTGTCTCCTGACAGTTCTTTCAACTTTGCTGCTCATTGGCTCCGCCTTTGCATCTTCAAACCTGCCCTGCCTGGAATCATTGGAAATGCGTGCTGGAAGTTTCCAAAATTCTCCTGGGCAAAGCAGATTGGGAGTAATGGCTCTCAGTCTTGTGGGGACATCACCATGTCTGCCATTTTGTCTAATCATATTAGGTGTCGAATAGTTCTTCCCTTTACCAAACTAAGGACAATTATTCATCACCACTGTGGCAAAAGACAAACCCTCAGATTCAGGCAGATTTGAACATGGCTCATCAATTCACTGGCAGAGTTCTTACCTATGCTTTGCTAAGCCTTTGCTATGGGTGATATGAACGGACCATGCATTTGCAGGGGCGGGGAAAGAGTGAGTTATAACAAATCAGTAGGAAAACAGAGAGATGTAATTCTTAATGAAGGAATTCAATCTTTAAACATTTGAAAATACATTATCAAATGTATCAAATTTGAAAATACATTATCAAATGAGGACTCTATTTGATTAGTCTACTGGCAATTATAGTGCAGCAGAATCACTGGTGCTCAGTAATGATACTTTTAGTACTCAGAAGAGATTTTTATACTCTGAGGAGAGGATAGGCTGGCATGGTAAAGCATGTGTGATATGTATGAGAATTCTTGAAAAGTAAATGTCTTGAACTCAAGCCCTTGCACTCTTGTTGTTTGTTTTTATCACTCAAGGTGGGTACTCTGTTTGAGCCATGCCTTCACTTCTGACGTTTTTGCTGAGATAAGATTCTCTCTAATTTGTCTTCCCTGTGCTGGCTTTGAATACTGAAACTCAGATCCTAGCCTCCTGAATAGTTAGGATTATAGACATGAGCTGCTGGAGCCAGGTTTTAAATGTCTTCTTCTGGTCTTCATCTTCTTTTTGGTAAGTACTGGGTAGGGCTTGAATGTAGGTTTATGCTATGTCCTCTTCCCTGAATAAAGCAGGAATCTTTTGACACACTAAATCTAACACATGTTGAGGAAGCCATAGATAAGGATGGAAGCCTACTGCAGATGGTGTGATTGCTGAGCCTTTCTGGCAGCAGTATACATAAGGAACGGCATCAGTGTTTATGAACAGGGTATGGGTTAATTAGGTTCTGTTACAAACCTAAGTGCTTTAAACTTAGAGAAATTCATAAAACCAGCTTTGCATTTAAAATGCCTGGAAGAAAAATACCACATGGTAATAATGGTAAACAATGTTATTTCTACTAAAAGAATTCTAGATAAATTGCATCTCTAACATATCTTTTCATAATATATAGGCTAAAAATTCATACATGTTCATTTAGTTTGTGTGTTAATTTCATATTTATTTTTAAAAAGCATAGAGTCAGAGCCAGGCACCAGTGGCTGACACCAGTAATCTGAGCTACTCAGGAGGCTGAGATCTGAGGATTTCAATTCAAAGTCAGTTGGGACAGGAGAGTCCATGAGACAAAAATCTAGACAGCATTTAGGCTCTGAATTCAAGCCCCAGTTCATGCACTAACACAGAAAAAGCATAGAGGCAATTCCAGAATTATATATTTCCAAAACTAGACACACACACACACACACACACACACACACACACACACACACACACACACACACACACACACACACATACACACACACACACCTTTTTTTCTTCCCCCTTTCCTTCCCTCCATCTATTCATCTAGCAGCCTAAAAAAAGCAAAAAAAAAAAAGCCAATTTGTGGTCATTTCTGGAATGTGGGGGTGATGGGTGATTTTTATTTAAATACTTCCTTGTATTTACAAAGCTTTAGACTGGTATTGTATCACCCTTACAGTGAGGAGTAAATAATAGCTTCGAATATGTCAGTGTTCTTGCCTGACCTCGTTTCCATCCAGTCTTGCATTCGTCTTCTAGGAAAGATCTTCTGGTTAGTGTTCCTCCCTCCATGTTTGTCTTCCTTCCTTCTTATTAAAATAATCATGTGTGCTTTGCCAAGTTAGGGACCGTCATTCTACTCATACATTTGTTACACTGTGTGCACGTTTGCTTTATACATTCTTTTCTTCTTCAACCATTCAATGAGGCATTTCCAGGCATTGCATCTGTCAGCTACCATTATGCTCTTGAATCATGTATTGAAAGGTAATGTATCCTGCAAAAATATTGATACTGCATTAAGTCTTTCTGTCTTCACCCTGGGAAGAGTCTTGAGGCTGAGAGACTTTCCAGACAAGTGGAATATTCATAAAGAGCAACACAGGGTACCACTTCAGCAGGTGGATGCTCTTCTAGTGAAAACGTTCACCCTTAGGCTCAAACCTTAGGCTCTCTATGTTCCCCATCCTGCCTTTGCCAGGCTACAGGTGCGGCTGCCTTATGTACTTATTTTGGCTCCCATTACATTTTCTTGTAAGTAGTTGTCAGTGACCATCATTGAGTGTCAGTGACCACTGACAGGAAATGTGGTCATGTCTACCCACCCCATCTCTGCCAGCTGTAGTCTCCACCCCTTTACTGTTTATGCCCTTGATAAATAGATGATGCCAGAAGTGACCACATGTCATTTCTAAGACTAAATTATAAAAGATGGAGACTAATTATAAAAGATGGAGGCTTTCCCCTGGAAAGCCAGCTACATGTTGTGAAGACAGTCAAGCCATATACTGAGAGAGGCGCCATCTTGCAACTGCTAATAAAACACAGAAGCTGGCCGGCAGCTTCATGAAGGGAACAGACCTGTCCCTGTGAGGCCTCAGATATTGTCAGCCCAGCTTGAGTGAAAGCTCATAAGACCTCAGCCAGAAGCATCCATGTAATGGCCTTCTAATTCCCAGCCCTCAGGAGCTATGTGAGATAAGAACTGTACTGGGGTGGGGGGAGGGGCCCAATGTACTAGAAAGGAAAATGTGACAGTGACTTTGAACATAGCGTTGGGCAGTGAGCCTTGAGGAGTGTGTTGGTAAAAGCTCAAAATGCTTTGAATCCTGTCCATTGAAGTTTGTATGTTGAGGATGCTGACTGTGAAGCTTAAAGGAAAATGAGAAAGCTCCTCTTGGAAACCGGAAAAAGAATCTTGGCTATGTAGTGGCTATATATAGATAAATATCTCACTATACATTTCTACTTTCATAGAAAATAAAAAATGTACCTGATGAACAGGGTGGTTAAGATTTCTAACCAGTGTGTTGAAAGTGATTTCTAATTTCCTTTTCCTAGTTGCTAAATAACTAGGAAGCAGGTGTGGGGCTGTATGCCTGTAATCCCAGCATCGCAGAGGCTGAGCAGGAGGATGGAGATCTAGAGACCATCTAGCAACATGGCAAGTTCGAGGACACCCTTGTTCTGGATCCTCACTTACAATTGTGGAACCAGTGATAAGACAGACATGTGGTACTTACACAAATGGAATTCTACTCACCTATCAGAAAGAATGACATTGTACTATTTGTAAGGAAATGGAAAGACTTAGGAAAAAATATATTAAGCGAAATAAGCCAGACCCAGAGAAACATAGGTTGCATGTTTTCCCTCATTTGTGGTCGCTAGAATGTGCCTATAAACTTATAAGTAAACACACTGGGTAGTAAAAAAAATACACTGGGACATAGTAAATTATACAGGTCTCTAGGCATTCACACACAGTAAGATCAAAGGAGAATGCTCTTAGGACAGGAACACAAAGGTGCAACACGTATGTGCATCTGATCCTATAAAATAATATTTATCAAAGTGAACTCCAGAAAATGGAAACAAGAGGTTTCTTTCTTTGTTGCTGTTTTTTGTTTTCTTTTCCTTTTGTCTTGTTCATTCGTTTATTTGTCTTTGGGAAGTTAAGGAGGAGGCACAGAACTAACAGGACAAAGCGTGAACAAATGAAGTAGGCTAGACTCTATCATGAAAATGAACTTACACGACTTATGGGAGGGGTCAGGAGGGGAAAACTGGAAGACATCAAGGGAAGAGGTGACACTATATGGGAGGGGTCAGGAGGGGAAAACTGGAAGACATCAAGGGAAGAGGTGACACTATCCAAAAAGAAATGTACTCGTAACCTGACTCAGGTAATTGTAACGCCTTTGTAAATTACCTTTATGATAATAATAAAAAGGACAGAGTGAGTACCAATTGAAAATCGAGGGAGAGTTTTATTCTTGGCCAAGAATAGAATTAAGAGATAAACTTACAAATCAGTTTTCTATTCTTGGGGTTCAAGAGGTTACAGATACAGTAACAGAACAGAGGAGTCAGGGTAGGTAAAACATCTATAGGATTTAGCATGTAATGGGGTTATTATGAAGTCAGAGATTGTCTAGCTATGTCCTGTCATCTGTCATAGATCCAACATGTAGAGAAGGGCTTCTGGCCAACAGTCACTCATCCTGAAAGACAAACTTAGGGTGGCGTGGAAATTCAGCTAGGTTATCCAGGCAGTACCGACAACTCCAAGACCTAAATTAGAGGTTGAGGTTCTGAACTTGGATCTGATGCTCTAATGAGATGGGCTTTGGGGAGTAGTGTGTATTGTGTGCAGAATGTGATTCTTTTGGAGCAGGAGAGTGAACTATGCAGTAGGCAGCATCCTGGCTGTGCCTGGAGTGCCTGGAGTTCACAGAGTGGTGAGTCCCTTCCCTCTCCCCCACTCTAGTACGGTTGGTCTGTATGCACTAGCATATGGTAGAACTGATGGCACGCCACTGTGGGGATTAGCTTATTAAAGACTGAAGCTTCCATTTTGGGCCTGCTCTTTCTTGGATCACTCACTGTAGGGAAAGCCAGCTGTCATATGTTAAGGACAGCCTTGTAGAGGCCCAGATGGTGAAGAACTTCCAGCCAATGGCCATGCGAGTGAGATTTCTTGTAAGTGTACCATCCAATCCCAAGCCAGGCTTTATATGGTGCAGGCTGGACCCAGTGCTGGGCTGGACCCAATGCTGGGCAACCTCCTAAGATGCTATATAGGAATGAACTGCCATTGGAGCTGCAGATTGCTATCCTTGGAAAGGCCTGCTTTGTAAGATGGATTCTTGGCTGGCCTCTGGGAATTTGGGTTAAGGGGAGAGGTCCCCATCCTTCCCTAATGGGAAGAAGAGTAGCTCAGTGTGTACGTGTTAAACCAAGTTATTGATGCTGAATACCTGCTTTCTATCTGGGAGTCTGGAGTTTGAATATGTTCCAGATACAGGGTGTATACATGAGCAGCCCCAGATTCCAAGCACCAAGTTTGTAGAGAGTGTCTCTGGTAGACGGCATGTCCCACATGTTGTCAGAATATCATGCTGGGGGCACTGAGCCCAGGCTGTGTGATTCCAAGGGGAGAGAACTCCTGGATTCTGGTATCCTGTTCCCTGTCCAGCAAAGGAAAAGCTAACCCTTGTTGTAATAAATCATGTCTATGAGCAATACTCTTGGAGTCTGAGAATACTCCTGGCCATCAAGAGACCTAAGAGTGGTTTGGGCAGCCTTCACCCACAGAGAATCCCCCAAACAGATCACTAAGATTCTCCCAGATTACTGATCCTCATGAATTGTTTAGTGCTAAATATCTGTTATTTTCCCACCAAATTTTAGGATAGGTTACTACATAGCAAAAGATAACTACTCTAGACAAAGGAATCCCTCCTTTTTCCTAAGCATGTGGCTTTGGTTTGGGAAGGGTTTGAGTGGGTCTCCCAAAGATTCATTTTCTGGAAGCTTGGGTCCCCAGGGTAGTATATTGAGGGTGTAGAACCTTGAAGTGGGTGGAGCCTACTAGAAGGTAATTAGGTTTCAGAGACCCACCCTTATGAATGGATTAAGATGACTCCAGTGGAGTGGGATGGATTTTGCAGTGGTGGGTTCTTCTGGGAGCGGTTGTTATAAATCAAGGACACTTGTCATGTGATATGTGGAAGGACCTTCCTGTTTCCTTTCTCCTCTGTCAAGTTGTAAAGTGGCCCTAGGACCTTTGTCAGGATCTAGAAGCATGCTGTCAGAATTGTGAGACAAATGAACCTCAAGTATTTTCTTATAGCAACACCAAGTGAGCAATGCCATTTATTGAATGGGTTGAGAGTATTTTTTTGCCTGTGAAGTATTTTTTTGCATGGTTCCTCAGGTTCCTTGGCTGAAGAAATCTAAATCCTGACTTGGTGTTGTGAAGAGGGATTGCCATCTTTTTATTTTTTATTTGAATCTGGAAGAACTAGTCCAAGAAGCAGCAACCTGTCCTAAAGCTATCAGCTTCCACCACATTCTTCTTTAAAATTTTTTTATTGTCAAGGTGATGTACAGAGGGGTTACAGTTATATAAGTAAGGTAATAAGTACATTTCTTGTCAAACTTGTACCCCTTCCCTCATTTTTCTCCTACTCTCCTTCTCCTCCCCGCCCCCGCTCCCACCCCCCGCAAGTTGTACAGATCATTTCCAACATATTGTCTTGTTTATATTAATGTTGCATTGGTTACCCCTTGTCCTTTGTCATCCCCTTCTGTTATTCCCCTTCCCTTCCTTAATTCAAATACATGTATATGCAATACAAGCATACCAAAATCAAATACAGTGACAATAGGGGATATACCATGGGGGAAGAACATGCAAAAGAAACCAAAAATCACATAGTACCATTAAAAACAACAACAACAAAGAAAAACCTCTTGTGTCCATGTCTTGGAGTTCATTTTGCTTAGCATCATCTTATATGGTCATATATATATAGCCATTGAGCTATTCTGCTTATCTGATAAGATTGTCCTAGACGTATACTAGTTATTGCAGGGAAACCATGGGACCTATGTTTCTTTGGATCTGGCTTACTTCACTTAATGATTTTTTTCCCAACTCTTTACATTTCCTTACAAATGGGATAGTGCCATTCTTTCTGATGGAAGCATAGAATTGATATATATATATATATGTATATATATATGTATATAATATCACATTTTCTTGATCCATTCATCTACTGAGGAGCATCTGGGTTGGTTCCATATCTTATCTATTCCACCACAGTCTTAATTGAATGAGATCCATGGTTATAAGAATCAGGGTATGGGGCTGGGAAGGTGGCTCAGTGGTAGAGCGCTTGCCTTGCATGCATGAGGCCCTGGGTTTGATTCCTCTGCAGCACATAAGCAGAAGAAAAAAAAAGCCAGAAGTGGCGCTGTGGCTCAAGTGGTAGAGTACTAGCCTTGAGCTGAAGAGCTGAGGGACAGCGCCCAGGCCCAGAGTTCAGGCCCCATGACCGCCCCCCTCCCGCCCCCCCCACCCAAAAGAAAGAATCAGGGTATGTTTGTGTCTCTTGTCTGTCACTTTGTCTCAGTTCTCCTGATTTTTCCCCCCTCTTCTCTTCAATTGGTGGTGATAGCTACTCATCTCATCAAGGTATAAACTTCTTCCTGATGAAAAATTGATTACCAAGTGTTTCAGGGCCTTATAAGATATTCATATTTCCTCATCGACTCCTGCTGCTTAGTTTATCATGATTACCTTGAGAGAAGTCCAGACAAATGAACTTTCTGCTTTACATTGCACCCTATGTTCCCCACTTCTGCAAATTATCTTCGAATAGGCTTATATACAAAGCTAAGGATATTTCAGGTGAAGATGACTTTATCATAGAGAAAATTCAAAGGGTTTACTACAAGTGGACTTTGTTATTGTTGTTGTTATTATTATCATCATTTGAAGCCTCACCTCTTAAAGCTTTTACCCTTTTCACTGGCTAGGAAAGACTTCAGAACATGGGCTTGGAGGGGACATTCAAGTTTCACACTGCCACCGTCCCTACGACAATTTTGTGTAGTGAGGAAGAGTCCTCACTGGAATTTTACTGTCCCTCAATGCTTTACTAGCTGGTTTGTTGAGAAGAGTAAATGAGTTAAGTAAAAAGTACTCAGTATTTCATAGTATCATATAAGCAAACATTGCAACAGTAATCACTCTGAAGCCATTTTCCCTGTCCAGTAAGCATTGTTAATCATTACATCACTCCTGTAAGATAACATGCACATTGTATTTTTTAGTAAGGTGAGTGACATGTAAAATGACCGCATTTTATCAGTCCTTGTATCAGAGAACCACAAACACAACATTCACGATGTGTGGTCATTCCTATAGAGAATATGTAATCTTAAAAATATCCAAAGGTAAAAAAGTAATTCTATAGGAAAACTCATGTTATCAACAGTGGAGGTGCTGGGAATGTGGCTTTGTGGTAGAGTGCTTGCCTAGCACGCATGAAGCTCTGGGTTCAATTCCTCAGTACCACATACAGAGAAAAAGCCAGAAGTGGCACTGTGGCTCAAGTGGTAGAGTGCTAGCCTTAAGCAAAAGAAGCTGAGGGACAGTGCCCAGACCTTGAGTTCAAGCCCCAGGGCTGGCAAAAAAAAAAACCCCAAACAACAACAATAACAAAAACAGTGGAGAAGAAGTGAAAGTCTTTTAGAAGAACCTTTCATTCATATATGTAGATATGCATATACATTATATTCCTATATATTCCTATATATAATATCAAAACTTGATGCGGGCCCCTAGGGGCTGTTTCAGCTATTTCCTGGTCCAGCTCTTCACCATAGTAGGCATTCAATAAATAATCATGAAGTCAATAAATATTCATGAGCATGCATGCCTGTGCTTTGTGGAATGCAGGGTGATGTATATTTAAGTAGAATGATGGTTTTGACAACGAACAATAGAATTTGGGGCTGCAAGGTGGGCTACAGCCTTTCAGGCTCTTCTCCTGATGTATGGCTTTGGAGGGTGAGCAGATTCTGCAGCAGGGCTGAGGCGTGCTCAGCCTGAGCCCTCACTCTGCTTGCAGTGTCTGTAATTCCTTGGCTTGTCCCTCGTGTATCTTCTGTCCTGATTGTAGCTGCTGGATCTCATCTTACTGTGAAAAGTGTTTCCTCTCTGCTGACCCATGGGGCTCTGTGTTTGATTAACAACTTTCCCATTTTCTGTGCAAAATACCCAGGTAAGTCCCCCTTGGTCGAGGCGAGGATCTGCAATCATTTACAACCACCCCACGGGGCCTTTCATTGAGTGACATACTCTTTGTAAGGACGCGGTGTCATTTAGAATACTGGCGCTCGCATCCTTTCCCAGGGCTTCTCGGCACAATGTGCGGGCTCTGATGAAAGATAACACGGACTGCCATGACAGAAGAGACTCTTGGCCCGGATGAGCCAATATAAAATCAGACTTGGAATAAATAGATTTGCTCTTTTCAAAGTAGTGACCTTGAAGTGGATGGCATTCTTTGACGCTTCCATGGATATGGCTGCTGCCCCAAATGTTTCCGGGGTCCAATTTTTTAAAGTCGCTTTCAGAGTCTGGGACACAGTCCTGCAAATGTTCTTGAGTCTGACAAAGGTAGAGAGTCTGTAGAAGGCTTGGGTTTGGGGAAGTACTGAAGAGGGACTTACATCCATCTGGCCCTGGGATCAGCCAACATGGCTAGGATGATTGGCTTGTTCCCAGGCCTGCATCCTTTTAGAAGATTTCATTGAGTTAGGAGAATTGTGCATTGTTTTCTTTTAAAAAAGGATGTTTTAGATGATGCATCCTACAGAATGCATGTGATGGCACGCAGGCCTCTGCCCAGCACCATAATGAAGCAGGTGCTGACATTCCTTTCTATATACATTTGCATTTCTCGTCTCCTTGTTCTTTTGCTGGAAGAAAGTAATTTAGGTATTCCTGAAGCTCTGTTTCACTCCCATGCCTGTCTCCCTTCTTCACTCTTCCCATCTGTATTGATACCTTAGCCTTGGGGAATGTTTGAACAGTTGGCATGAATTGTATTGTTTCGTATCATATGCCTCCTCCCTAAGCTATGGCACACCTCCTTCTTATCCATTTTGATTTGTTTTTGTTGTCCTATAATATTCCACCATACCAATAAATCTGTTTATTCATCTCTTCACCCAAGAGCTTACGATGCCTATTTTTTTCTTCCTGCTATACCGAAGAGTGGTGCAGTAAAGGCATGTGTGGATGTGTATCCAGCAACTCCTTGTACGTCAAAGAGAAATTGCTATGTTCTAAGAATATGTGCTTCCTATTTCAGTGGATGTTTCCAATCTGCTCTGCAAAGCTTTGCAACTATGCTGTCCATCAGCAGTTACTGTATCTCCACAGCCTCTTGATGTAGCCAGTTTTTAATTTGGTTAATCTGACTGCTGTGGACGTACCCCTCCTTGCCTTCATTAGTTCTCACTTACTAGTGTGGTGGCGCATGTCTTCATACTCACTGGCTACCAAAAGCCTGTGCATTATTAGTGATATACAAGAATCGTCTATACTACACATATTATTACTTTATACTATGCATTTTAATTTGCTGTCAGTTTAATGGACATCAAATATCTTGTCACTGCCGGGCGCTGGTGGCTCACGCCTGTAATCCTAGCTACTCAGGAGGCTGAGATCTGAGGATCGCGGTTCAAAGCCAGCCCGGGCAGGAGAGACCGTGAGACTCCTATCTCCAATAAACCACCAGAAAACCGGAAATGGCGCTGTAGCTCAAGTGGTAGAGTGCTTGCCTTGAGCTGAAGAGCTGAGGGACAGCGCCCAAGCCCAGAGTTCAAGCCCCACAACCGACAAGAAAAAAAAAACAAATATCTTGTCACTGTCTGCGGCTAGATTGCTAGTGGACTGTGATGTCACTTGTGGACCGGCAGCGCTCATGTTCATAGAATCATATCCAACTTCTCCATGGTATGGACTTAGTGGTGTATAGTGTGGAAATCACTGTCATAAAAAGTAGTTGCCTGTCTAGCGCCGCTGTCTCAGTGCCTGGAATCCTAGCTACTCAGAAGATGTGAGAATTCCAGTTTGAATCTAGCCCTGGGAGGAAAGTCTGTGAGACTCTTATCTCCAGCAAAAAGCCAAAAGGGGCTCAAATGTTAGAGTGCTAACCTTGAGTAAAAATGCTCAAGGATAGTACTCAGACCCTGAGTTGAAGCCCCAAGATTGGTGTGCAAGTGTGTGCGCATCCCTGCATGTGTGCATGTACATGTGTGCGTGCACATACACACACACACACAAGTTGCCTATCTAGTCTTTAAAAATTTTGAAATGTAAGCCAGGTGCTAGTGGCTCGGGCCTGTAATCCTAGCTGTTAAGGTTGCTGACTCAGATCTGACAATTGCAATTCAACACCAGCCCAAGCAGGAAAGTCCATGAGACTTTTGTCTCCAATTAACCACCAGAATACTGGAAGTATTGCTGTGGATCAAAGTGGTAGAGCACTAGCTTTGAGTGAAAAAATTCTGGGACAGCACCCAGGTCCTAACTTCAAGCCCCATGACTGACAAAAAAACTTTGAAATGTAATGTTTTACAATCATCTAGTACTGATTTTGTGCACAATTAATGCTGGAATTTTTTTTCAAATTTCTGGTTGTGTTATATGTCGAATCTTTCCTCTGCTGCTATATTCCATATTCTCACTTATGTGGATTTTCTGTCTCTGCAGACAGAATTTTGCTATGTCCCAGATTGATCTTCAACTTACTATCCTCCTGCTTCAGCTTCTTGCATGCTGGGACTACAGACATGTGTTACCATGGTTGGCTCAGTTATGTGCTTGTTAATAGTGTGTTTTTGGCTTGTTCTAGTTTTACACTATTTTAACTACCTTTGGCTTATGATTTGGGTAGTTGAGTTGCAACTTATTTTTCTCCTTCAGATTGTTTTGGCTGTTCCAGGCTTTGGGTGCTTCCAAATGTATTCCTGGAACATGGAAGTCCTCTTGGGAGTTTTTTGGAATTACAGAGATGCTTTTAGGTGCATTCTTTTTTCAAATTTTTCAATAGGATTTTGTGTTTTTTCAACTACACTTTCCTTATATATCTTCATTAAAGGTATCTTTATTTCTTACGACTCCTTTTTTGTGTCTTTTCTGTTCTTATTGGTATACAGCAACTTCATTGGTCTTTATATATGTTACTCAGCTATCATTCACTTTCACAATTTATCTGTAGATACTCATAAATAATTTATGTATAAACATATATATGCATATATACATCTATATTTATATCTATAGGTACACACATGTGTATCTAAAAAACAAGAAGCCTTTTTATTCCTTTTTTTCCTTTTTGCTGGTCCGAGGGCTTGAACTCAGGACCTGGGCACTGTTCTTGAGCCTTTGTGCTCAAGGCTAGCACTCTA
The DNA here is from genome assembly GCF_000151885.1 of Dipodomys ordii. Lineage (NCBI taxonomy): Eukaryota > Metazoa > Chordata > Mammalia > Rodentia > Heteromyidae > Dipodomys > Dipodomys ordii. The sequence goes on along the minus strand of NW_012267218.1, from coordinate 25,279,465 downwards.
CCACTTTCGCCATAGTTCTACTTCTGGCTTTTTGTGGTTACTTGGAGATAAAAGTCTCATGGACATTACTGCCTGTTCTGGCTTCAAACCTCAGATCTCACTAGTAGCTAGGATTATGGAGATGTGCTACTGGCACCTGGATTTTTCCTGTATTTTATTTTTTGTTACCCAAACCAGGACTTGAACTTAGTATCTGATGTGCTTATTGGTTAGCACTCTACCAACTGAGCCATGCTTCTAATCCTGAGAGGCCTTTTTAAAAGTCATGTGTCTTATTTTTCTTGTCTTCACATACTGATACTGACTTTTTAAATACACTTTGGGATGTGTGTGTGTGTGTGTGTGTGTGTGTGTGTGTGTGTGTTTGTGTGTGTGTGAGTGTGTGTGTGGGGGGGTCAGTAATGGGGATTGAACTCAGAGCCTTGGCACTGTCACTGAGCACGTTTGCTCAAGGCTAAAGCTGTACCATTTTTAGCCACAGCACCACTTCCCATTTTTTGGTGGTTAATCTGAGATGAGAGTCTTATGGACCTTTATGTCTGGGCTGACTTCAAATCATAATCTTCAGATCTCAGCCTCCTGAGTAGCTAGGATTACAGGCATGAACCACTAGCACCTGGCTTTCCCTTTGTTTTTTTTTTTAATAAAGTTTTATTGGAGCGCATCAACTTCCAAATTGTCCATAGCTTCTTTTGCATTACAGTGGCAGAGTTAAAGAGTTGCCTAGACTTACATAGTAAGCAAAGGCTAAAGGATTTGCCATTGAGCCCTTTACAAAATGTTTCCTTCAAACCTTTCTGCAAAATGGGGTTGAACAGAGTCACTGTCAGTAACATTTCTTGGTTTACTCCTGGCATTAAAACAAGAGTTTATCACAGTGTATCATCAAGACAGATGCCATCATAGGTTGTTTATGTGCATCATTTATTAGATGAAGAAAATGTCCTTTTAGTCCCAGATTTATAAGGCATATTTTCTTGTTTTATTATATTTAAAAATAGGGAATAAGTGTTGGCTTCCATCAAATGCAGTTTTGGCACCTTGAGAGGATTAGCTTTATTCTCATTTCAAACATATTTAATTAAATTCTCTTTTAAATTGTCCTATCAGTTCCAGTTCTTGGCAGTGGAATCCCGCTGTTCACCGACTGTGCCTTTGTAATGTGGGATCGTAGTGGGTCTGACATTTCCTTGGGAATTGTCCATAGCATGCCAGGTGGGAATTCTGCTCTGGCTTTTCCCATGCCCATCATTGGCCCAGGGACTAGTTTTTATGTTAATTCATCAATCTGGGCATTTCTGGTCCTTGAAGAAAACCTAAATTGATAATCCTCAAATGTTCCAGAGTTAAAGGTCTGGGGATTAAATTGTGTAGGGAAGCTGTTTTTTTCTCTTTCCCTCCAGACAGACAGGCAGACAGACAGACAACAGACCAATAGGCAGACAACAGACAGGCCAGTGACTTGAGTTGCTGGGAGATGTTTCTGAGCCTCTTTCTCCTGAGGCTTCATTTTGCACAGCAGCCTCTGGCCTTGGGCCAGCCTCATAGGCTTTGCCTCTCTTGCCTACCTACTGAGAGATGCTTACTTCCAGCCCTGTGTTCATCCTGCCCTTCCTTTCCCTTCCCATGACCCTCTCGCTCCCTAAGGACAGATAACCAGGCAATTCCTTGTGCTTACTTTTAGTTTTTAGTTGTTGCTGTGCTTCTTGCACCTGGTAATATCTCCTTTACTTGCAAGCTCAGTTATGAATTTTTAAAAGTGATATATGTCTGGGTGCCGTGGCTTACATCTGTAAGCCTAGTTATTCAGGAGGCTGAGATCTGAGGACCACAGTTTGAAGCAAGCCCAGGCAGGAAAGTCCATGAGACTTATCTCCAATTAACTATCTAAAAACTAGAGGTGGAGCTGTGGTTCAAGTGGTAGAGCACTCAAAAGCTCAGGGACAGTGTCCAGGCCCTGAGTTCAAACCCCAGAAAAAGAGATAGGTTTAGGCGCTTGTAGCAAGTGTGTGTGGTTTGTGTTTTCTTAGCTCACTGTCTTGCAGCAATAAGAGGCTGTTCTCTAAATACAGTTTTGATATTCAAAACAAATGCAAGCACATTAGTCTCACCTGGTAATTCTGAGATATGGTCATGGTAATTGTGCTTCTTTGGGAGAATTTACGAATTTGCATGGTTATAAATTCAAACAAAATCTGAAAGCAGTGGTTTAGGGACATCCAACGCTTGAAAAAATAAAATAGATACAAAGCAGGGTGCCAGTGACACATGCCTGTCATCCTTGCTACTCAAGAAGCTGAGATCTGAGGATCATGGTTTGACACCAGCTTGGGCACGAAAGTCAATGAGATCCTTAGCTACAATTAATTAAACATCAAAAAGCCTGAAGTAGAGCTATGGCTCAAATAGTATAGTGCTGGCTTTGAGAGAAAAGGCAACAGGCCCTGAGCAAGCCCTAGTACAGACACAGAACAAACAGACCCAGATACATCATTAGCACTTTCTTCTGAGCAAGTATTGCTGCAGGGAATTACTAGGGGCCCATTGCTTCCTGTCTGACAAGGTGTGCGGGAAGGATCTGTCAATCCCCCATCTACTGCCTGTGTTTAGAATACAGGGGCAGGCCTGAGGCTGGAGAAAGACGACAGAGACCTGGACTTTCATGTCTTCTCTTGATTTCTTTGCTCATACTCCAAAATCAGGGCAGCTCTTTGGTAAAGATGCAGTCAGGGGTAGGTATAGTTTTGGCTTAGGGCTGGAATGGCTGCCATTTTAATCTCTGTTAATGATTGAGAGGAGGCTCTGGGGGTCTTTGCCATAGCTTATGCTTGTTCACAGTCTAATTTAGCAGCATCTTAATTTGGATTGAAAGACAGCTTTGGGAATTTTTGCTCAGTGTTGTTCAGAGTGTTCTAGGCTGACATGTTATCTGGTGCACCTGAGGGAAGGCACTTGGGCAGCTATGGCTTCTTGGTGTCTGAATCTACCCATGAGAGGCAGGCTTTGATTCTACCACAGAGCTGTGTGACAATGGAGTTGTGGTTCTGATTCTGCAGGGAGTCTTCTCAGCATCTAGGAGGCGCATTTGCTGATGAGCTGATCCAGCTAACCAGTCTGTCTGGAGCACAAAGCACAAGCCTGCTAATTAGTGTGATGTCTGGCTTCCAGCTAAGCACTGGGCGCTTGTGGACTGTGCCAGAATCTGGACTTATGAATGGTTTGACAAGAGGAAAAGAAAGGAATGGGCCAGAGAGGCCATCTCAGGTCGATTTCTTACAGTCAGAACCTGATACCACCCAAGTACCTGCCTCTTCCCTTCGCCAGAAAAATGCCCGTTTTTCCCCTTTCATGGCTGCTTGCTTGTTCCAGGATTGACTGTTTTCATTTTTCTTGCACTATGCACAAACCCAGGGCTCCATAGTTTGAGATATGCTCTCCCCAGTTGGCACACTTTTCTAACCTCTATGACCCAGCTGCTTTGTTAATTCTCCTTCCTCCTTCTGTGCAGTTCTATGACTATTCTCCAAAGTTCAACATTTCCACTGTCTAGTGATTCCCTCTCTCTCTCTCTACTAATTTTTAAGAGGTAGTCACTAAGAAATGTTATTTATTGAACATATGTCATCATGTGCTAGGCCCATTTAAAGCATTTTAATAACAATAGCTGGTATTTATTGAGCACCTACTGTGTGCCAGGTACTATTTTTGTTATAGGGAATGTGAAGTGGACCACACAACGACTGTTTCTCTCCCATCTTGTTTTATAAGGAACTGGTGGACTACAAAACCCATCAGTAGACAAACCCCAGATTGTGGCAAGGAGGGACATACCCACAGGAGCTGATGTGTAATATCTGTGCAAGGCAGGGACGTTGCAAAGACCGGTCTCTCCAGCAAAGGCAGGGGTAGCTTGAGATTTCCCCCTGCCGTTCTGCTCCCTCCCTTCCTGCCCTGTGCTAATGGCTCCACTTTTGCCCAGAGCCCAGCTCTAGAGTCCTGCTCTTGCACTATGACCCTTCTCTGCTCTTTTCTTATCTAATTGACAAACCTTTTTTTTTTCCCCCACAGTCTTCTGAGGTATTGGTGCTAGCCAGCCTTTCCATTACCTTTGTGGAAAGGAAACCCCTGTGTGGTAGGACTCTGCCACTGCAATGTAGGACCCCCGCTGCAGCCTCCTGCAGCTCTCTGCAGCCTTTCTCCTCCTACCAACCCCTCCTCACTGACATGCTGGTGTGGAGGCCATGGTTTGGGCCTTTGACACTGAATCCTCACAAGAGCTTCACTATTCCCGCTTACAGAGGAGGAAACAGACTTTCTGAGGGTCATTCACTCATCTGGTACGTGACTGAGACAGGATTTGGACTCAGGTCCTATAGAATCCATAGGCTTCTCCTGGCCACTAGCCCAATCTGCCTCTAACCTCCACTCCAGGATGATCATGAGCCTGCTTTGATCGCTCAGTCCTTAGAAAAATATTCATGCCTTCGAAAAATATTTTTTTCATGCCTTAGAAAAATATTCCAGCTCTTTTATACTCAGGTCATACTTCCCGTAGCTCCTCATTTTGTAAATCTGGGTTTTCTCCTTTGACCACCCTCTCATGTGTCACATAGGTGAAGCATATGCATACCTGCTGAGCAGTTTTTATATTCCCTCTCCCTAAGCACTCTTGCTGGATGCCCCAGGTTGGACCAGAGCTGCACATGAAGCCTCTATGCTTCAGTAGAGGCCAGTCCTCATGTTGGAGGGCATTCCTGACCATCCTCGGAGCACCCATGGCTCCTCTAGTCCTTCCCTCCACCTTGCCAGCCTCACGAGTTCCCTTAGGATGTGAGACCTAGCTGTTGAGAAAACTTACACATCCAGAAATAAACCCAACTTTTCCCAGTGATGGTCTTGAGAGACATGAAACTTATTTCACTAGATCTTTCCAGGGCTCGGAACACATTTGATAGAGCTCCTTTTTCTAAATTGCCTTCCGGCTACCCGAGAAAGTCAATTTTCTTTTTTAATAGCTGCACGTCATTTCTGGACTCACAATGGCCTCAACTCAGTCCAGTTGCCCATCACAGTCATCAATAGGGACTCCATTTAAAATTCATCTCTTTCCCTATGTCCGTCTACCCTCAGGGGATTAAAACCAGAGAGTCAGTAAAATGCACACAGGAAATTCTGGAGGAAGGGTTCTGAAATGTTCAGCACATCACCGGTTGATCCTGCCGCTGGCATGCTCCCCCTTGAACTTAATCTGCTGCCCCTCACTATCTGCATCTTAGCAGGAGGAAGGGAATTTCATGAGAATGAAAGCGGAAGTATTTGGAGGTGGAAAAGGAAATGACTAATTCATTGGAAGAAGACTGAGTGGGAACATTTCATTTTAGAAATGGAAGGAAGGTGGTCAGCTGCAGTTGGAAAGATGGATGATAGAGATGAGAGGAAGAAGGTGGAAAGGAAGGCCATTTGTTCACAAATAGCATCCGTCTGGTGAGGGAGAACATCCACAGACAGGGAAGCTGAGTATCTAAGGTCTCAGCCAGGACAAGAACTTGGTCTTTGTTCTTACTACCATCAGCTTTGTGCAAATGTTTGGTTGACAGTGGTTCATGGAAAACTGCCACTGTGTTTTCATCTGCTTTATAGATCTAGCATGGAGTTCTAGCTCTGCCACATAAGGACTATGTAAATGTTGAACAAATAAAATATGGGTGCTAAGGAGGGCTTGGGAGGTCTTACTGTCATTCCGGTAGAGACCACCAGGTGGTGCCCTCTTAGAGCAGGAGCAAATGTCTCCTGAGATGGAGAATGGAGAGGCCCTGGGTAGCGTTGACTGCACAGGGAATTCAGAAGTGTGGTTGCTGCTGACCTTCTTTCTTTAGCTCAGGTTCACAAGAGGCCCACAAGAATCCTTCCCGGTAGTTTTCATTGTTAAGTACAGTGTGAGACTTGAAAGTTCTAGCCCAGGCCAGTGGTGTGTAAAGTGGTTCCTATATGTCTTTCCTGCTCATATCCTGTCTTCCAGAATGTACACTTTGCAGTTTCTCCACTTCCTCTGTATGTCCTCTCTGCAGCATCATGTATGGAGCGAACATTAGTTTGTGTGGACCCCAGTATTGGGCCCTACTGTGTCAATTTCTACTCTCTGCCTGTGGTTTCTAAGTTGAATTCTCATAGTCTCACAAGATGGGAATAGTTAAAGAAAACATCTCAATGGGCTTAGGAAACTTCTCCACAGCAACACAGATAACTGAGTGGTAAAGAGCAAGAGAGCGAGAGAGAGAGAGAGAGGGAGAAAGAGAGAGAGAGAGAGAGGGAGGGAGAGAAAGGTTGGGAGACAAAGCATAGAGGAAGAAGGAGGAGGAGGAAGAGAGAGGAGAGGGAGAAGAAGAGACAGCACTCCTACAGAGGCTCACCACACCCACAGATCATGCTATTATGGTTTATGTCACCACATAGTTGAATGCATTTGTGTTGATGAGATCCAGGGACAATAGTAAAGCAAAGTCTAGGTCATAGGGAATACAGTTCTGGTATGAGTAGGTATCCTCAGCTCTTGGAAATTCACAGACAATTGGAAAGGAATACTCAGACCAAGACTTCTTTGTGTCCATAAACTTAATTAAAAGTTAGTGGAGATTCTGATTGCTCCAAGCTGAGGATGGAGATGCTGGATGGGACTGTATGATGTGTGTGTGTGTGTGTGTGTGTGTGTGTGTGTGTGTGTGTGTGGTGTATATATGTGTGCTTGTGTGTGTGTGTGTTGTATTTATATGTGTGTGTGCTTGTGTGTGTGTGTGTGTGTGTGTGTGTGCTTGTGTGCTTGTGTGTGTATTTGAGAGAAATTGAGTTAAACCTACATAGGCCTAAGACACTTGACAGGACTGGATGTTGGAAACAGAGCAGATGAACTTTACCCTGAATATCAGAAACCTCTTCCCACCCAGGCCTAATCAATGTCCCAAGCTCTTCTTCAAAATGTCTTCTATTCTATGTCTCTGTGTTTCAGAGTTCTGTTATTTGATGGGTCACAATGAGTTGCACAGGGTTAATCAAATAAATTGATCAGCATACTGATTTAATAAATAGCGTTTTTGGGGGGAGAAAGTGATTTATCTTAGTTAACATCTCCAGAAGGTCTTGACGGTGGGATATCAGGCATGACTAACAGTTGGGAGGATGAAGGAGTCTGGATGGAGATGGGAGCTATGATTAAAGGAGGCTGGAGCAAAGGGGATGAAGGGGACTTAGGGTAACACACACACACACACACACACACACACACACACACACACACATACACCAAGAACAACAAGAACAACAACACTTTGTAGTGATGACACAGACCAAGATGCACTATACACATCAACTGATTTGATAAATGGCAAAAAAATCAATACTTAACCTAAAATTAAGGTAAGTAAGAGAAGGAGTAGTTGGGAGGGGTAGGCGAGAATGTTGAAAAGGGTGACATTGACTAACCTGCTTTGGTGAATGGTGAATGCTACTGAACTACTTAAAGATAATAAGAATATATATTTTAAAAGCACCTCGTAAATACTTCCATTTCAGGACTTACTCAATGCGTTTTCATAGGGCTACACTTAATCCTCCTGTTTTTATGTCCAAAACGTCTTGTTGGAGCTCGTCAGAAATGCTCAGTGATATACATACATACATACACACACATATATAAGATAAATGTACTCGAGACTTAAGTGCTGGAAGTTGGGCATTATATTAGTAATGGTCAGAGGAGCCTTGGGCGGTAGATATTATTACTCTTTGCTCCCTTCTTTTTTAAAAAATAAAAAAAATATTTTTTTATTTTATTTTATTTTTTTGTGAACACACTGTACAGAGGGGTTACAATTACATGGGCAGGATAATGCATACATTTCTTATCAAGCATTGCAGCCTCCTCCTTTGTTTACCCTTCACATCCCTTCCCAGCTTCCCCCCCCAATCCTTCCCTCCCCCCCACTCCCGCACCAAACATTGTAAAGCTCATTTTAGACATGACAACTTGTACTTCTCATTGTTGAAACAGGTCCACCTGTATCCTTAAATGACTTGTTTTTCCCCATCTCCTCCACAAAAAAATAAATTTTTTAAAAATAAAAATGGAATTTTTTTTTAAATGAAGGTACAGGTGACCATAAACTAGCTCACAACAAAACCACAATCCAAAGCCAGGACTATGTGGTTATAAAGCTATACTCATAACCACTATGTTATGCTGTGAGAATCAAGTAGTAAATCCTAAAATGAAAGCTCTCACTCTCCATAATATAGCCAAGGAATTCACTTATGAATTCAACAGTGAGTGTACCAGTGCTGTGGTGAGTACTAGGTTATAGGGTGAATATAATGATGGACCCCATCACATAAGATGTGACCTTCAGAGAAAGGTAAGGTAAAACATTCCCTTGATAGGCCTGGGAGGTCTGGTTACAAGTTGACATTGGAGCCAATTTGAGATCTGTTCACTTAGTCTACAACTTGTCTTAATGAACGTTAAAACTGACCAGACTTGTATCCTTTCTTCAGAAGGATAGCCAATCAGCGATGGTTAATCTCTGGTACTTGTGTCTTAAATGGCAACCAATTAACAACGGCTTTACTTGATTGGGCATCTATTTGACATCCACATACATGTGTCTCAGAACACCTGCCAATCACAGATCCTCCTCCTTTTCAAAATTCTCTATGTATCCCTGAGTCATCTGTTCTAGTTGGAGGGAATCTTTGTCCATCATAGCCCTCTTTCACCATAGTGAGCAATAAACTCAGTGGTGTGATTCTGTTTCAGCTACTAAATGGAATTTTCATAGCTCTACAGGTGTGGGATCCTGTAGGGCTATAGAGAAGAAGTGCAGCTAAGAGGTCTGAGCTGTATGTAGTGATGATGATGGGTTACTGTAAAATATAGAGCTCAGGAGAGCCTCTTGATGCAACAATGTTTGTGGAGAGACTTGAGTGAGAAGAGTCTAGAAAGCCCCAGGCCTAGATGGAGAACTTCTAGCTGGGGAGGTTTTGAGGTGGGAGAGGATGTCAGAATATCTGGGGAAGAAGCAGATGAGGTAGGTGAGGAAATGGGAAGAGTCTGGTTCCAGGATTAGCCCCTCAACTGTTGTGCTAGCTAGCTAAATCAGATCCTGGCTTGGTCTACTCCTAAATATTTTAACTAGTTGTATTTCTCAGTCATGATTTACTTTCTTTTCTATGGATAGAGAGAGATGCCAGTTAGAAATCAGAAACCTATCTGGCTGCCTGTGGCTCACGCCTATAATCCTAGCTATTCAGGAAGAGATCTGAGGATCATGGTTGAAAACTAGCTAGGGCAGAAAAATCTGTGAGACCCTTATCTCTGATTAACCACCAAAAAGCTAGAAGTGGAGCTGTAGCTCTGTGGCTCAGATGGTAGAGTGCTATCTTTGAGCAAAAAACAGCTCAGGGCCAGCACCCAGCCTCTGAATTCAAGCCCTTGGACCAGCAAAAAACAAACCAACAGACAAAAGTGAAACCTACAACAATTTATTTCTTGTGCACATTGTATCTTAGTGAGATCACCTGTCTTCTGCTGGGATCTTCGGTTTGATTAGTTTTTGGAGCATGATGTACTTGCGTTAGGACAAAGGTGCCCCAGGTATCTGTTGTTTTAATTTGGGGATTATGGCTGCACCGAGTCAGGGGTGGAGTGCTGCTTGCTCTTGCTGGCATCAACATGGGGTCTGCTCAGTGAGATGACAGGACCACTGCCACAGTTTTGTGTGGTGGGTAAGATGCTTTTTTATTTTCTTGTGGTTTCACTCCTCCAAATTCATTCTCTTGTAGCCGGCTGGAAGTGATTCTCTTTTCTCATGGCTCCCAACGATAGGATCTATTTTCTTAGCCATACCTCATGCTGCCTTGGATGCTCAGTGGATGTGTCTTGCTTGTTCACACTTAAATTGCACCTGGTTTACTGACACTCTCCCCATGTGGGCTGCTAGCTGCAGAATTCATGAGTTACACTGAGTAGCAGAAAGTTAAAAGATAAAGCAAGGAGTATACAAGGAGCAGGCTGCCACATAATAGAGACTGTGCAACACACACATGCACACACACACACACACAATAGCACACTGAGGTAAGGGAAATGAAAAGTTGGAAAAAATTAGTTTGTCACTGTCACCACTTCTATTCACTTTAGGACTGAGGGCATTGACCACCCTTAGCCAGAGAAAGATTATCCAGATTGGAGAAGAGAAAGTCAGATTGTCACTACTGTATCTAGCAAATGAATTCAGCAGAGTTCCTAGACACAAGATCAATGGACCGGTACGTCCAATCATGGGTTACCTGGAAAAGGAGTCTCATTTGTAATAGCTACCTGAAACAATGGAATGCAAGCAGATAAGTTTAACCTTCACCACAAACTGGAAAGGACTCCTAGACCCCCCCCCCCCCCCCCCCCCCTCAGACTAACCAGAGCAATTTTAAGCAAAAAAAAAAAAAAAAACAATACAGGAGGCGTCACATTACCTGACTTCAAAATACACTACAACACTATAGTGATCAGAACAACACAGTAATGTTGAAAATATTGCTGGAAAAATTAGATGTTCACCTGCTGAAGAATGGAGCTAAATAGCAAGTCAAAGAGAAAGTTGACAAATAGCACTGCATCAAACTAGGAAGTTTCTGCACAATGAGTGACATAGTTGACAAACTAAAAAGACAGCCTACAGAATGAGAGAAGAGCTGTGTCTGCTACACAAAGAAGGGCTCAAGAAACTAAACCCTCAAAGAATCAACAACTCATATAATAAAGGGGTGAATGAGCTAAACAGAGACTTCTCAGAAGAAGATAAAAATGAACACGTGAAAATGCACTTATTGCTGGTCATAAAGGAAATGTGCATAAAAAACCCACTGAAATTCCATCTCACCTCAGTTAAAATGTCCATTATCAAGAATACAAACAGCAATAGATGCTGGCATGAATGTGTGTGTGTGTGTGTGTGTGTGTGTGTGTGTAGGAACCCTAATAATACACTACTGGTAGAAATATAAACCAGGACAATCAGTCTGGAAAACAGAGTTTATGGAGATTCCTCAATAAACTGAACATAGGACTACCCTGTGATCTAGCAATCCCACTTTTGAGCATTTATCCAAAAGATTACAAATCATCATACACTAAAGCCACTTGTATAACCATGTTCATTGCTGTTCTAGTCACTATAGCTAAGGGATGAACACAGCTCATATGCTCTTTAATGGACAAATAGATCAAGGAAATGTGGTATATATACACAATGGAATTTTACTCATCCATTAGGAAGGATAGTATTATATATTTCCAAAGAAATGGAAGAACCTGGGAAAAATTATGTTAAGTGAAATACGTCAGGCCCAGAGAGAAAAAGGATGCATGTTTTCTCTCATATGTGGAAGCTAATTTATTCATATACAAATGAACACGTACAGTGTTGTATGCAAGTGTACACAAACTATTAACCAAAGTAGAACCTTTACAAGCAAGAATTCAAATGGTATAATTCCTTAGAAAAGGAAACTCACAATCCAACAAAATGAATACCAGGAAACTGATATTTGAAAGGTGGGAGGTGGGTCAGGAGTGGGGCAGACTAATCTAGAAAAGTAGTTGGCGAGAATGCAGTTATAATATTCAACATGTATCCTATGCCACTAGAAAAATTGAGACGAGTGGTTGGGTTGGGAGAGATGGGGGAAAAAGATGAAAGAAAGGAATGACATGGGTCAAGATGCATTGCATTGTAAGTAGATTTAAATAGATTTGTTGAATGGTGGCTCCTGTGTACCACTACTTAAAGATAATAAAAATATAGTTAAAAATGGATCTAGATTCTTCTCTTGCTATATATGAGAACCAACTTAAAATGGAGTAAAGACTTAAGTGTAAGAACCCAAACTATGAAACTGCAAGAAGAAAACAGGTAAACTACTTCAGGACATTGAAGTAGGCTAAGATTTGTTTTAAAAATAAGAATCCAGAAGCTCAGACTGTGGTTCATACATATAACCCTAGCTACTTGGGGGACAGACATCAGGAAGATCATGGCTTGAGGCCAGCCCAGGCAAAACGATAGTGAGACTCTACCTTAAATAAGTCAGACGTGGAGATGCAGTCCTGTAATACAAGCTCTGCAGGAGCATTGGTAAAAGTAACCGGAGGACCTCAGAGTCCAAGTCTGGCTCCCAAAATGTGAGAACCTTTCTGAAAATAATATCAAGCACAAAGAAATGGAGGTGTGGCTCAAGTCATAGAACACCTGCCCAGCAAGTGCAGAGCTCTGAGTTCAAACATTTATACCACAAAAATGAAGTGCAAAATTATTTTACTTTAGTAGATTTTGGAAGTTTTGGGCTAGTCGTTTTTTTAGATACATTTTTTCTCTGTCTCTTTATGTACACATATGTGTGTATACATATGTGTATATAATGAATATGTCGATTTGCTTGGAGATTCTTTTTGTTCCTATAAAATTTAAGCGACTTGTGTTTAAGTTTGTGGACTCTTTGTTTTTTGTGCAGTCAGCTAGTGAGCCCCTTCGATGAGTTTTTAATTCAGTTATTAAATTCTTTTAGCTCCAGAGGCAAATTCATTCTTTTATTTTCTTTGCTAACATTCTTGTTTATTTCATTTTCATTTATTTCTGATTTTATTTGTGTACCTATAACTTACTGGGTTTCTTTCTTTCTTTCCTTCTCTTTCTTTCTTTCTTTCTTTTTTTTTTGTCAGTCATGGGGCCTGAACTCTGGGCCTGGGTGCTGTCCCTCAGCTCTTCAGCTCAAGGCTAGTGCTCTACCACTTGAGCCACAGTGCCACTTACAGCTTTTTCTGCTTATGTGGTGCTGAAGAATCGAACCCAGGACCTTATGCATGCAAGGCAAGCACTCAGCCACAGAGCCACCTTCCCAGCCCTTTTCTTTTATAACTGATCATGGGGCTTCAACTCAGGGCATGTGTGATGTCCCTGAGCTCTTTTTGCTCAAGGTTAGCCCTCTAGCACTAAGAGTCTCACAGACTTTCTGCCTGTGCTGGCTGGTTTTGAACCTCTTTCCTCAGATCTTAGCCTCCTGAGTAGCTAGCATTACAGGTGTGGGACACCAGCACCTGGCTTATTATGTTTCTTCAGGTGACTATTTTGAATTCATTGTTAGCTAACTCATAGGTTATAGCTCTGTTTCTCTGACTACTTTTGGAACTTTTTGTTCCTTTGATGAGGCCATATTTCCTCGTTTCTTTATAGATCTTGCTGTTGATGTACAATTTGTCTGTTTGCTTGCTATAATTTTGGCATTTGCAAAAACACTCAGTTCTCTCAATCTTTATAGACTGGCTCACAAACTCTGTGGTCAGACAGGACCCTATCCCTGGGACCGATCTAACCCTCCCTCCCTTGTCTCTCCCCCCCTTCCATCCCCCATGGCCCACCTTTCAAATTACATTGCCCCTAAGTTTGAGAATGTTTTACCTTCATACATGGGAAGACCTTTGCCAATCATTCTAGTGAGCAATTCCAAGGATCTTTTCTGGACACGTGTCTTCTCTCTGCTTGTATTTCTTCATGTCCAGAGATTTGCCAGGATTTTTAAGAGTTTGTAATCTCCCGCTCCATCTGCTGTTGCTTTGCAGTATTGCAGAGTCTCTGGTAGCGCAACAAGCCACCAAGTTATACACTTTGTTGTCAGTGGGGCTTCCAAACTTTGGATGAGGCAAGAGAGAAGCCAGTCCTTCCCTGAAAAGCTGGAATATTTGACCCATTCCTTTGTTTCTTGCCAAGGGAGAAGCCCAGTTCCATTTAGTTGTGCTGAGTGTGGGTAAAGGTAACTTGAAAGAAATGCAGTAAGTTTTCTTTCCTGCTTTAATTCTACGGTTGTTGACTTGTTCTTGTCTACAGGAACTGTCTGGGGTCTCATCAGAACTCTCTGGATAGTCAGAAACTCTGTGAGAATGAGTTCTGATCTTCCTCCTCCACCATCTTGCTTATGTCACTAGGAAGACAGATTTTATACCTGTTAGTGGAAAGGCTGTCTTTGGATAAGATTCCATGTCACTATCAGTAGAGTTACATTATCTTTTTTTAAAAAAAGGATAATGGTGCTAGAATAGAGATTATAAAAGTGTATTTGAAATGATAACATCTAAAGCAATTTATTTGCTTATTCTTCTTGCTCTCAGAACTTTAATGGTAAAACAATTTCCTTTAATAGTTTCCTAATTGTGAACCCAATAAATGCTTACAGGAGAATGTATATGGAAATCAGCTGTAATCTGTTCAGAATGTTTAATGAGTATGAGCATTTTGGAGTATTTTCTTTACATTTTGTATGCATCTGTGTAATATATTCCAAGTTATGCTGAATATATTACATAAATATTGTCTGTACACAGTTTACATTTACATTTGTATCATGTTTCCTCTGTGATCACCAGGTTTTATATAATGAATTTTTGCCATGTTAAGCCTTCAGTGATTTCTCAGTAGCTGCACATTTTTCCAAGCATATGGCTTTGCCATATCCTATTTAACCATCTAACCACATCTCATTATTTCTATATAAATGGTCATGACAAATACGGGGCGGTGAACATCTTTGCAAAAATATTTTACATGTGATTTCTTTCTAGTAGATTGCTAGAAATGGAATTATTAGACAAAGAAGGCTGTGGACATAGATGCTCTTAGAATTTTTCTTTCCCCTTTGCCAGTTGCTTTTGGACAATGTGTGGCAGTATCTTTTTCATTGTTCTTGTTATGTAGGGGTATTATCTTTTTTTTTTAACTTTTTATTACTTTGGTAGGTAATGATGATGTTGTATTTTTTCATGTTTCCTCAGTCAGTACCAAGGCAGAGTAGTATTTCATTTGTATAAATTGTTCTGCATCTGTGGCTTGTTTATTCTTATCTCTCTTGCTCTTTTTCATATTTGGGAGATTAGAAATGTTTCTTTCTAATTAGCTTTTAACTGTTCATATATTTAGGCCATTCATACTTACTTAGTTTTGTGGTACCAATTTTCACCTGATTTATGTTGTATAGAGTTTCAATTTTATCTTCTGTTCTGGCACACAGAATCTTTTATTTTGACAAGTCTGTAAAACTTCTTAGTAATTTTTTTATTGGGCTGGTAGTTAAGTTCCATCAAATATTAGATAAATCTGGATTTTCTTTTAACTTTCACATATATCTATCTAAGGTCTCTCTGTTTTAGTCTCCCCTGTTTTCCTTGGGGTTCCTCAAGATTTCCTCAAGTAGAATCTGTATCTATTAGGTCTCTTAGCTATCTAAAGCTTCGTTTATGTTGATTGTACTGATAAGCATGATGTTTAGTTGTGGGTATGGAGAAGCATTCCATCATCTTCTGTTTATCAGTCTAGTGGTGGGTCTGAGTTCCTGTTCCTGAGTTCCTTCACAGAACAGGTTTTCCAAGTACCTTGAGGTGAGACAGGAAGTTCACAGGAGGCGGGAATAGGAGATGTGTCCTTCCAGAGCATTAAGGCTCTGGTTAAGTCTATTTGAATATTATCCTGAAAAGTAGGTATTTGTTATTGAAAATCCTCTGGGCATATTTCATGGTGGTTACTGGATGATTGTGTCCTTCTAATATTCAGGATGAAGCCTGAACTGCCATTGAAAGTGGGGATTTGGGAGTAAGGACTTGGGGAGATTGGGGGGGGCTCTCAGATGCAGTCATGGAGGGAGGGCCCTGGGCTGAAGTGGAGGAAAAACCAACCCACTCAGGTGTGAAGGTCTCCCCAAGACTGTCGCTCCAAGAATATCTCATACCCAGGAGATGGTTTGTTGGACTCTGCCACGCTGTACAACTCCAAGGGCTCTCTGCTCTGGTGGCAGCTGTGCTGCATTCTGACTCCTCACTTCCGCCTCCCTTCTCTACCCTTGCCGTGCGTGCCTCCTCCTTCTTTTCCTCTGAGTTTGTGTCATGTGTTGGTTATGTGCACGGTCTTCGCCTTCCCCTTGCCCTGGTCAGAGTTTATCTCTGGTTGCCGTTCTGCCTGAGGGCTGTTAACTGTCTATAATTGTTGGGCATTAGCCACCTTTGTATTATAAGCGGGAAGAGTCATTCACTACGCTGAGGGGTGTGAGGAACAGGAAAGCAGGAGTCCAGAGAGAGGGGGAGGGGCATCACTGGAGAGTGAAGCACTGCCTTGATGTGTGCTCAGATCACTTGCTGCTCTCACTAATAGAGCAGAGGTCATTCTCTTAATCCACAGGTGCCTCTGGTTTTAGGAAATGTTCGAGAATGTGTGGTTTTGTATGCCTTTGTGAGTGTGTATGGGTGCTTGAATGTGATGGGCGTGGGGCAGAGAGACTAGGCTTGGGAAATTCAGGTTCCAGATAGTTGGGAAGTCTTGCCATCCAGATTTTCCCTGATGCTCCCTGTTCAGAGTTATGGAGAACAAAGCATCACAAAGCATTTCCAGGGCAGTGTCTAGATTTCCATCTTCCCGCTTCCTGGGATTAAGTCAGTGTTTAGGGAAGATTCACTTCTTGAGTTTTGGGTTTATTTTTACCCCATCATGGTTTTAATATTAAAATTTTAATTTGGACTTTTAGGTATGACACATATATGCACCTCTCATATTATTTTTGTTGTTTTTAATTTTTTCTGTTTGGCAAACTGAGGCATATTGTTTCTGAAATTTTCAATTAGGCAGTCAATATCCATATGAATTATGTGATACCAGTATATCTAGGTTCCAATTTGGGGATCTAGGTGCATTTAAAAAATACATTTATTTTTATCTTACTATGTATTTTTGTGCCAGTACTGGGGCACTTAGCTTTTCCACGCAAAGCTGGTACTCTACCATTTGAGCCCAGATCCATTTTTGGCTTTTTGCTGGTTAATTGGAGATGAGAGTCTCATAGACTTCCCTGCCCAGGCTGGCTTCAAATCAGGATTCTTAGCTCTCATCCTTCTGAGTAGCTAGGATTACAGGTGTGAGCCACTGGTGCCCCACTCTGTGTGCATTTTAAAAGTAGGGATCTTACTTTAGTCAAGGCAGGAAGAAGAGATTAGAAGATCCAGTGCCTGTGTATGAGTGTGAGAGTGGATATTTCTTCCTCCTCTTCTTTCTCCTACTCCTGTCCTCTTGTTAACCCCCACTAAAGATTAAGCTATGCTGGCAGTAGATATTTCCCTTAATGTTTATACTTTTCATATGTTATTCTTCCTTATTTTCTAGTTGATAACATGGGGACTTGAGGGCAAATACCATCTAAGGTATGGAGGTTCTTTGACTCCAGGCATGGCAAGATGTTTACTGCCCTCATTGACGTCATAACTGTACTAAGTAATTCATGGGTTTCCAATATGAATGCATGATAAAACTTGACTGTACTTTGTAGCCCCTTTATTTACCTGGCCTTATAGCCCTCTTGCTTTGTTAGATAATCTCAAGGCCAAAAAGTATCCCAGGACTTAATGCTCATATACATGCTCTAGCTCTGTTTTCTTTCTACACAAAATGCCAGGGTTCTGAGAAGCATTTCTTCCTATGCGATGATAATACCATGTACTCCATGAGTTGTGCCAGCTCCCAGTAATACTCTGCTCTGGCAAATCTGGTATCTGGAAACTCTTCTTAGCTGTTTTGAGTTGATAAAACTAAAGAAACCCATGATTAAACATGTTTCTCAAAAGAGTAACAAGTCAGACAAATGGTGTAATAAGCACTTACTGGATGTCAGTCCTGCATTAGGCTTTATGTGTATTACTTTGCTTAATTAGCACAACTCCCTGGGCCATTTTAGCCTAGCATTATACATGAACACAGTGAAGATCAAACAGCTAATCAATGGAGCTGGTCATGTGCCCAGTTCTAGCCACTACCACCTATGAATTGCATCATTAAGACATGCCTTGTCCAGTTAGATAGCTAGCTAAGTGCTCCCTGGGAGAATGCGGCAAAGAAAGGTGAGTGATAATTGACAGAGGAGAGTAAGATTTGCTTGTCACAGAACAGTGAGTGTGGAGTTACAGAGATGATGCTGACAAGATGTAGCATTAGCCATGATGAAGGGAGGGAGGGGCTTTCCAGATGCCATCTTTGACCTTTGCCTTTGTTTACATTTTGCAAACTTTAAAGTGGAGTATCACCTTGTGTACGAAGGCCCATCCTTGAGGTCAGCTGTCACACAGCACCTAGATGAAGATCCCAGTTTCTACCCAGCCAGGACTCCCATGCATCATCAACCAAGCCTGATTTGAAGTGGATGCGGGTTTTTCCTGTGTAGTCATACTTCTGCACAGGTGTCCACATGTGTCCTAGGTTAAATGGCAGCTACATTCATCATCATCCATCTTTAAATGCTCTTGCTTTAACACCATTGCCAAATTATGCTCTAGCCCTGATTTTTCCATCAGGCCTCAGAACCATACTTTTTTTTTTTTTCCCTCCCATAGGGTTTTTGTAGGATTACCTAAATCAGTGAGGCCCTTAACTCAGTTCTCTGAATATCAAAACCCTTTGAAGTCCTTTGTGTGGCAAGGCTGGGAAAGTCTGTGCTACCTCCTGCTTACTTCCTTTTAGTGGAGAGTACCTATTTTTCCTTCTCATTGTCCTGGATACCCTACAGCTTTGTCTCCCTTTGCAATTCATCAGAAAGAGACAAATCATATCTCGGCAGGAAACCAAGGACTTTTGCGGGCTGATTTTCCTTTTGAATCAAACTAGAGATTTATGGTCCCTCCTGCTTTCCTTCAGGTGTTTAGAAGTTTCCAGGCAATCAGTGCTCTTATCAGTAGAAAGTAGTAGGCTAGCCTTCTCTCAATATAGATTGCTTTCAGTTACAGGGATTTTTTTTCCTTTAATACATTTTTTTTTGCTCCTTAAGCAGAGGATCTTGAGATTTTTAAATAAATCTCAAAAAAGACCATGCCATAATTGCTCTTATTCTACTTATTAAGTTTTTTAATTGGATGAACAACACATGCCAATTGCAGTAATTAAAAATAGTGGTGAGCTAAAGATATAATTTTAAAAAACTGCTATCACAGTACTACCAAAAGTTCTAACCTTATCCCTCTAATAAGTACTATGCAACTATTGTACTTCATGCTGTTTACTCATTACATATTGAGAGACTAATATTAATTTTATTATGATGACAATTTATAAATAATTGCTGACAATGGATGTATGGAGATTTGAAATTGCAGCCATCATAGAAAAATCAGGATTTTCTTTCATTTGGAGAGAGAAATAAAAGATGTAACTGTGAGGAATTTGTTTCTAAGTGTATATTTATGATGGTTGGGCCTACTCTCAAGATACAGAAAATTCTGGGGCTGGGAAGGTGGCTCAGTGGTAGAGCGCTTGCCTTGCATCCCCGAGGCACTGGGTTCGATTCCTCAGCACCACATAAGCAAAAAGAAAAAAACCGGAAGTGGCACTGTGATTCAAGCGATAGAGCACTAGCCTTGAGCTGAAGAGCTGAGGGACAGCGCCCAGGCCCAGAGTTCAGGCCCCACGACTGGACACCCCCCCCACACACACACAAAAAAAGATACAGAAAATTCTTTAATTCTTGATTTCATTACTTGTTCCTAAAACATAAATACAGTTGTTCCTCCCACTCTCCACTCCCCCCCCCCCAAAACCTAGCTTTGGTATAAACTTCTTAGTCAAGCAAGGCACTAGTGGCTCATGCCTGTAATACTAGCTACTTAGGAGGCTGAGAGCTGAGGATTGTGGTTTGAAGAAAGACCATGCAGGAAAGTCTGTGAGACTCTTATCCCCAATTAACCACCAAAAAGCTGTAGAGTACTAGGCTTGAGCGAAAAAAAGAGAAGGCAAGCCGGGCAGCCGGTGGCTCACGCCTGTAATCCTAGCTACTCAGGAGACTGAGATCTGAGGATCGTGGTTCGAAGCCAGCCCGGGCAGGAAACTCTGTGAAACTCTTATCTCCAATAAACCACCAGAAAAGCGGAGGTGGTGCTGTAGCTCAAACACTAGAGCACTAGCCTTGAGTTGAAGAGCCAAGGGACAGTGCCCAAGCTACATGACCAACAAAAGAGAGAGAGAGAGAGAGAGAGAGAGAGAGAAGGCACACTACCTAGGCCCTGAGTTCAAGCCCCAGTACTGGCAAAACAAACAAACAAAAACCCCAACAAAACAAAACAAACTTCCAAATCACAATGAATAAACATGTGGGAAGTAGGAAAGGGAAAGCTGTAGGATTTTAATTTGGAAACTGCCATCCTTTGGAACACAGAAGAGCTGGTCGTGGTCTTGGCTCTGGCTACTATGGACAAAATGAAGGAGGAGCTTCAAACCATAGGTTGGACAATTGGGAAAACTCAGAAAAATGATGTAAGTCTCTTATGATATTTACCTTCATGCTTACTTTATTCCTGTGGTAAAAACAGATCTACTGTTCTAAAAACGCATTGAGATCCTTTTAGTGGGCAGCAAAAGAGTGGATGAGTCAGGAGCAACGAGGCAGAAGCCCATAAATGGGTTTGGGCATGTAGTCTCTGAGAGTCCCACTCAGTGTGGCTCACTGCAGAACTTTCACCTATGATCCCTTTGCTGGATAAGATCAAATATAGTTGAAGCTTTGCATTTGAGATTCTCTTGCGGCGCTTCCCTATTTGATGACGGAATTCTGTGCATGACATTTCGAATGAGAATCTTCTGTTGACTCATCTACATTTCAGAATTAATGCCTTTGTCTGCCAGGATAGTCTCTACAATTATTTTGAAGATTTACAGTATTAGAAAGGCAAGTTTAGAAAGAAGAAAATGTGACAACTGTAAAAGACACAGTAACACTAAGAAACAAACAGAAAACTAAATAGTAGATTTGCCTAACACTGATCACTAGATAATTTTAATGCCACAAAGACACTTCAGAAAATAAAAACAAAGGCAATTAATTTTGGGGGGAAAACAAAAAAAAATACAAAGGAAATTCTACTTCAACATAAGTAAACTAAAATGTACCAGAATGCTGGGTAATGATAGGTAATGAAAATGAATCCAGTGGAAAGTGGTGGGACTGGTATGGTGGGTGAAGGCCATATCTACTTTCACTGAGCAAATGTCAATATCTGGATCTTCGCTGAATAAAAATATTTACCTAATAATAAACTAGGAATATTTTATTTTCATATTTATAATTAATTTATAGATTTATAGAACAGGAGAATAAATCATATTTACTGAACAAAGTGAAAAGGCACTTAAACTTGCAAGATAATATAGAGATCATAAAATATGAGAGAAAGAGAGAAGGTGCTCAAAGGTGGAGTATATATTTTCACTTACATCATGATTGATGGTTGAAGGGTACTTTTTAGTATGGATAAATGGAAAAATAGAGGCTTGAAAAATATAACCATAGAATTACTTAACAAAGATAATATACCCAAAGGAGACAAGAAAAAGCAGACAATACATTCTACAATCTTTCTCCGATAAGGAAGCATCAATATAAATTGTTCAAGTTCATATGAGAATAAGGCAAGCTTGCACTGTTACTTCTTGTCCTTGTTTTATTTCTTTAATTTTTAAACAGTTTTTAAAATGTTATTGTAAAGATGCTGTACAGAGGGGTTACAGTTACATGAGTAAGGTAATGAGTACATTTCTTGTCAAACATTGTTACTCACTCCTTTGTTGTTCTTCCACTATCCCTCCCTCTCCCCCCACCCTGAAAGTTCATTTCCAACTTAAGTGTCTTGTGATTATCATTGTTGCAATGAGTCATCCTTTATCCTTCTTTCAGCATTTTGTTATTTCTCTTCTCTTCCCCAAATCATATCAGAATCAAAGACAGTGAATGCCAGGGATAAACCAATGGAAGACAAAAGTGAAATAAAACAAGAAGAAAAAACTAGATACAATACAATACAATAATAAGGTCAGCAACCAAAAAAAAAAGAGAGAGAGAGAGAAAAAAACCCGTTGTTTCCATGTTTTGGAATTCACTTGTTTTATTTCTTTTAAAATAATCTGTATGCATGTTTTAAAATTTAAAAAAACCCACAATGGAAGCATATGATCTATAAGAAAGTATAATAATCACACTAGAAAAGTCCTGTTAACTCGCCTCATTAGGAGATATGGTCTCAAAGGCAGAAAAAAAAAAAGGCAAAAATCTACCTTCACCTAGTTTTCAGGAAAAGTACCTGAATGAACCAGGAGCAGTGATCAAGCCTGTAATCTTTGCTACTTGGAAGCTGGATAGTGAGGCCAACCTGGGCTTAAAAGTTTGAGATTCCATTGCAACCAATCGTGGGATGCAGTGGTGAATGCCTCTTATTGAAGTGACAAAGGAAAGCACAAATAGAAGGATCACAGTCCAGGCCAATCTTGGAATAAAGTGAGACCTTATCTTAAAATTGAAAGTTAAAAATAAGAAAAGAGGCTGGGGTATGGCTCAAGAGGTAGAACAACTGCCTTGTAAGCTCAAGGGCCCTAATTCAAAACCTATTATAGCCAGCAGAAAAAAAATGTGTCTGAACAAAATGGCTCCGAGTTTGACAGTAAATATATGGCACAAATTCTAGCCAATTGCAAGTAGAAAGTAGGGCTGGAAAAATTATCATGAGGCAACTTTAAGACCAAATCTACTGGGTAGGAGGAGTTTATAATGATAAAAAGTTAGACTCCACAGGAAATTACCAGTGGGTTATCTGGTAGCAAAAGCAAGCTAAAAGTTGGAAAAAATTGTTAGGAAATAAAATAATTGAAGACCGAAGTAAGAAAATGTCAGTATCTAGAAAAGTAGAAGAGCAATTAAGTGACCTAATTTGTGTACCAAAATAAAATATGCTTTAAAGCAGGCTGCATTTATGAAGGAAATTTGAAAACCGAGGCTCCTGGGTGAGGTGTTTGTGTGAGCGAGAAGTACACATAGTTCATTCTAATCACAGATTTCAGTCAATTCCTAGGAGCAGGAAGGCAAGTTTTACTGGTGACATTTTCTCATGGTGAAATCCCATAAAATTGAAAACTTTGAGATAAAGATATTATCAAGAGGTGCTGTCATGATTGTTAGCATGTGAGCTATAAATTCTCTTCTTATCATTCAATCACTGAAAAGGAAGATTGTTGATTTTTTTTAACGCAGTGACACCAAATGGCCTGACCAAAATAAACCTGATTCCACTGACCTTCCATCTTCTCTATGCAGCCCTTCCTGCCCCTATAGATTTTGCTCATTTTTCTCTGTAGAGGAAGAAAGTTTTTTTTGGTCGGATGGCTCATTTTCTCTAATGGAAGCTAAGGCCAGGATGCAAAGGTGGAGGGCTGGTTAGGAAGGGAGGCAGAGGCTGGCAAAGATGTGCTTTGTGCTTTGGGACCTTTTCTAGCACTTGATATTTGAAAGAGCAATCTATATCTCAGCCAGAACATATTTTCTCTTTTAATCTCCCAATATTTACCTTTAACAATATAAATATATATTTATTTATCTTTAAGTAGCTGTACAAAGGAGTAACCATTCAACAGGTCACTTTATGCATCTTGATCAATATCATCCCTTTCATCATTCTCCCCCTACCCTCTCAACCCAACCACTCCCTTCAGTTTTCCTGGTTTCATAGGGTTTGCATTGAATAGGATGACTGAATGCAACTGTGAACTGACTGCAATCTATGTGCAATAGATTCTTTAGTAAATTCCATACCCTAAAATTTGTTTATATATTTTTATCCTTAATTGTAGCCAGAAACCTGACAGAATAACTTAAAGGAAGGACTTAATGCTGGGTGCTGGTGGCTCACCCCTGTAGCCCCAGCTACTCAGGAGGCTGAGATCTGAGGATTGAGGTTTAAAGCCAGCCCAGGCAGGAAAGTCTGTGAGACTCTCATCTCCACTAAATGACCAAAAAAAAAATTAATCCAGAAGTGAAACTGTGGCTCAAGTGGCAGAACACTAGGCTTGAGCAAATTAAGCTCAGGGACAGAACCCAGGCCTTGAGTTCAAGCCCCAGGAATGGCACACAAAAAAAATAAAAGGGCATTACTTTGTTGATGATTTCAGAGATTTCCATCCGTAATAGTGGACGATGGTGTGGTGGAACAAGACAACTCACATCGTGGCATCCAGGAGGCAGAGAAAAGGGCAGGGAACTAGAGGCCCAGTATTATCTTCAAAAGCATATCCCTTAGTGAGCTACTCCCTCCAAAGTTTCCACAGCTCTCAAAATATCACCATCAGAAGGGGACTAAGGATTCAATACTGATCCATGGGAATGGATTGCACTCAATTAAGTGAGGGTTAGGAGAGTTCTTCTGTGCCTCCTCCCTGCTCCCACTTCCTACAACTTATCAGATGAAGAAATCTGTGAACTCCATAGAGACAGAATAACTTAATGAGAGGCTTCTGCCTAGTCTCTTGCTACTTCTTGTGAGAAGTATGGTTCTACACGTTGCTTAATTCTCTAGATGTGGGAGACAAAGCTTCTGCTAACCTATGGACTGAAGACAAGGCTGAGTGGTGTGTGGTCTTACTGGATTTTGAAAAATATCATAACTTATTTCTGATTTACTTGAATTCAAACATCAAGAGCTTAAAAAAATAAGAATAGAATCACAACATTATTTACCATAGCTAAGATATGGAACCAACCCAGATTTCCCTCAATAGATAAATGGATCAAGAAAATGTGATGTGATGTGTGTGTGTGTGTGTATGTATGTGTATTGCATATATATATGCAATGGAATTCTATGCCTCCATCAGAAAGATCTTGCCCCATACGTTAGAAAATAGAAAGACTTGGAAAAATTATATTAAGTGAAGTAAGCCAGGCCCAAAGAAACATAGGTCCCATGGTTTCCCTTATTTGCAATAACTAGTATATGTCTAGGACAAGCAGAAAAGGTCAAAAGCTATGTACATATGACCGTATAAGATGATGTTAAGTGAAATGAAACCCAAGATAGGGTCACAAGTGGTTTTTTCATTCTTGCTATTGTTTTTAACATATTTATAATGCCCTATGTGATTTTTTTTTGTTTCTTAGGTATATTCCTCCCTCATGGTATAACCCCTGTTTTCACTGTATTTGATGTCAGTGCCTTGCATCTTGTATATACATTTTTCTAATTTGGGGAGGGGAAGGGAAAAAAAAACCAAAATGCTTAAATAGGGATACAGGTTGACCCATTGTAACAATGAGATGTACAAGACACTATGTTGAAAATGAACTTTACAACTTCAGGTGCGGGGTGGGGGGGAGGGGGAGAGGAGTTGGGGAGGTGAAGAGAGAAGTGAGGGTATGGGAAAAACAAAGGAGGGTTACAATGCTCAATAGGAAATGTACTCATTACCTTAGTCATGTAACTGTAACCCCTCTGTACAGCATCTTTACACACACACACACACATATATATATATAGATAGATAGATACAATAAGAATAGAAAAATATGAAGTTGTTGAAGAGTACAGTGGTTACTATTTCAGACCCACCCATGACCAGGAAAAACTAAAGAACTTTCCTTCCTTCCTTCCTTCCTTCCTTCTTTCCTTCCTTCCTTCCTTCCTTCCTTCCTTCCTTCCTTCCTTCCTTCCTTCCTCCCTCCCTTGCTTCCTTCCTTCCTCCCTTACTTCTCCCCTTCTTCCCTTCCTCCCTTCCTCCCTTCCTTCTTTCCTCCCTCTTGTCCTTCCTGTCCTTCCCATCCTTCCCGTCCTTCCTTCTCTTCTCTTCCTTTCTTTTGTGGTAGGCTACGGGTCAGGGTTTCCTGCCCAGCACGGTCGAAGCCTCTGCTGTTTCAGAATGGTCCCAAGTTGCTTGTGAATAATACGTTCTTCTGGCCCAAGCTCTAGCTTCTGAATGAGCCTACATTTTATTTCTCAACACTTCCAGAGGGTCTTAGGGGGTCCCCTAAAATGTGAGCACTCACTACTAATGGCCAGGAATGTTTCTGTAAGCAGGGCTATTTTTTGTTTTCATTTTTATGTCACCAAAGTAAGAAGTCTCAGAACATATTTTTGGTAAAGTTGGAACACTGCCTTCAAAGGAATAAGAACTTGGTTGTGTAAGGAGAAACTCTTCAAGATTCCTCTGTAAAATTGATCTTAAAAAGATCTCCTGACTCCAATGCTAAACAAATCTGTTCCCTATCTGGCGGCTGCCTGTCGAATTTGCTGACCTGCGGCTTATGTATTCAAATGCTTCCTGAAAGTCAAAACATATTTTCAGAAATTTCTAATGGAAAAGAACTAAGCCTGTCACTTGGTTTTCAAAGGAGGAAATGGAGATAAGACAAAAATGGTTCCAACAAATTGCACATCACAAGATCAGAGACGTGAAGAAGAGAATAATACTTTCCATAATTCCTATCAACTATCTTTTGGATGAGGAGGTATCTACTATAAATAACCCTGCCAAACCCCAGCCTCCAATCTTCAGTACTGATATGACCATTCTGCATGATGAATCCTGCTACATCAAGATTCAGTTAATATCTTATTGAAATATAAAGAATATAACTCTCAAAAACCCTACCCTGAGCATTGTCGAATTTGAAATTAAATCATTTTGGCTATGAGTTGGGAATTGTTTTCTTTCTTTTATGATCATTCACTCTCAATTAGCTGCACCAGAGGCAGCAGTGGTTAAAAGCCTGAAAGAGCCACTGGGCCTGAGATGACATTTCTCTATCTTGTCTGCACTCTTTTGAGGTCCTTGTTTCTAAGTATAGGTAGAATCTGGAAGATTCCAATCTAGCAAATGTAAGTATTTGACTTTAACTAGAATCACTTAACATCTCTTGACTTTCCTTATTATTGCTATTGGAGGCTGTTGTCTTGACTGATATTATTTCTTCCCCTCCATCTTTGCAACTCCAATTCACACAATTAGGGCATTATCAATTCTTGGTTCATGGTGGATCTCTACCTGTCCACTCACAACCTGCCTTTATTGTACCTAGGGCTCAGTGAAGACCTATGAACACATCACCTCCTTTAGAATCAGAACAGTCTTTATTTTATTTATTTATTTTATTTTTCTTTTTTTATTGTGAAAATACTGTACAGAGGGGTTACAATTACATGGGCAAGATAATGAGTACATTTCTTTTCAAGCATTGTAGCCTCCTCCTTTGTTTCCCCTTCTTATCCCTTCCCATCCTCCCCCAGCCCCCGCACCAAAGTTGTAAAGTTCATTTTCGACATAATGACTTGTACATCTCATTGTTGCAATGGGTCCACTGTAGCCTTATTTAAACGTTTTGTTTTTCCCTTTCCCCTCCACAAATTCTACCAACCTCAAATACAGTGAAAGCAGGGGTTATACTGTGGGGGAGGGACATACAAAGCAACAAAGAAATAATCTTATAAATGTGTTAGAAAAAAATCACATGAAAGAAAAAAAACATTTGAATACATATCTTAGGCTTCATTTCCCTAACATCACCTTATCTGACCTTTTCTGCTTGACTCAGACAAATACTAATTATTGCAACCAAGGGAAACCATGGGACCTATGTTTCTTTGGGCCTGGCTTACTTCACTTAATATAATTTTTTCCAAAGCTTTCCATTTCCTAACAAATGGGACAATGTCATTCTTTCTGATGGAGGCATAGAATTCCATTGTGTATATATACCACATTTTCTTGATCCATTCATCTACTGAGGGGCATCTGGGTTGGTTCCATATCTTAGCTATGGTAAATAATGCTGCAATAAACATAGTTGTGCTGGTAGCTTTAGTGTGGTCTTGTTTGTAATCATTTGGGTAAATGCTCAAAAGTGGGATTGCTGGGTCATAGGAGAGCTCTATGTGGAGTCTTTTGAGGAACCTCCATACTGCTTTCCAAAGTGGTTGAACAAGTTTACACTCCCACCAACAATGCAGTAAGGTCCCCTTCTGTCCACATCCCCTCCAGCATCAGAACAGTCCTTATTTTATTGCTGTCACATCTGTTTCTGTGGCTCTCCTTGACTATTCCTGTGCCATCTCTTTCTCCTATCTGCAAAGGAAATCATGATTCTGAAGCATTTGTCCTTCTCCTGCATCCTCTCTCCCTAACTATGTGCCCAAATGATCTGTGTGTCATTTTGTCTGTTCGTGAATTTTTTGAGAAGTAACTCTCCTGACTTGTATAACAGTCCCCTTTCTCCTGGGAGGCAAGGGGAGGGGAACCTTCCAGAACTTTTCACCTATGCCTGTAACTACATATGTTACTGAACTCCTCATGCACTGTTCTCCCTCCAGATGATAAAGTTTCACTTATTAATTAGGTATAGTCACAGATTAACAACAATAGCCCATTCTAATCTAACAGGGCAATGATCACAATACAGCAATGATCACAATACACTGTCAAAAAACCCTGTTATTTTAAACTTAGGATTTGTTGATTGCTGTAAACGTCCATGTAATATTTTTAGAACACATGTGACTGTTGGTACCCTAAACTATAAGAAATAAAAGGGTAGGTGTGGGGGAAGGCACTTATATGGATGGCCTCAGAATTGCTTTTTTAGTAGGCCTTACATTACTAAATCATCTGTGTGGTCAGTGCTGATTTGTGAATGTACTGCAGCTTATCCATGGAATGTAGAATAATTTCTCCTATGCTATGATTTACTTGGATTGGAGCTTGTGAATCCATACCTTTGTCAAACCTGCATTTATAGAAGTGAATTCTGTCAACTCACATCTATAAGGACGAGTGTAAATATTCCAGTAGATTTTAAGGTATTTTTTCTATCTCTTTGAAGAGAACAGTATGAAATAAAATTTGATTTTCATCATGTATAGGCTAGGAAACAATTAGATTATCCTGCTTGCTTAGTTTAATGGTGCTCAGTGTTTTCTACCCTTTCCCTCACTGTGTGTAGTTGTCAATCCTTCCCCACACTTGGTAGAAATGTTAGGGGGAGAAAAAAAAACACCTTTCTGCATAATGAATCACTTGGAGGATTTTTTAAAAATACAAATGTCTGGATCCCACCTCCGGAGACTGTGATTCATTTGCCTGGGGTGCAGCCTTGAACACAAGGATTTTTAAAAGCTCTCCAGGTGGTAGGACTGTGAAGTCATTGCTGTACTTGGTAGAAATCTTGATAAGCAAGCAGAAGCTTAAGCTTTGACAGGCTGATACTGGCAATTATTCTTTTTCTCATTTCTACTGTGTAAAGTTGGCATTGTTCTGAAGAGGGCCTGTGCTCAAACTACAAGTTCAGCAGCCAGAAGTTTAGGATTTTTTTTGAGGGGAGGGGCGGAGCTTGTTGGTAAAAGTAGACAGTAACCATTCCATTAAAGTATGACCAGCAGTTTATAGCAGCAGATCTCAGTATATTTAAAAACCTGGGAAGTGTTTGGTTGGTTTGTTTACCATGTAGACTGTTCCAAGGGTTCTGGGTATAAGCCCTGGAGGACGGTACAGGCAGTTCAAGGATCGCCTTTGGAGAAAACTGCCTCATAGTAATCTACAATGAAGGTAATAGTCTCATTGAATAAGGGAATGTGACAGTCACATAGCTCTGTATGAGTCACACCTTTGCTCTAATAACCCTCAGCCCTGTGCTTACCATACCTCCCTCCACCCATCTCATGGAGCCGGGGAAATCTGCTCATGTTTAAAACATGTGATTATCTCTGTAGTGGCATTCTTTCCTACTCCTGCAGTACTATTTCTCCTTACCAAGAAATAGCCTCACTCCTGGGCGGCTTTGGGTGGATCTCATTGAATATGGTCCTGGGCCACTTATTGTTTTATATGGTATGTCTCAGTCATGGATTTGGCATGTGTAACTTTCATTTACCACTGGGTAACTTGAGACATTTTGGATTGCCGGGGGCAGAAGAGCAACCCTAGGAAGCAAAGCAGGGTCATATTGAATTATGTAATGAAGAGCAGGGCAGGATGCAGCCAGGGCTCAGGGACCACCCAACAGTCAGGATACTGAGCTTGGATCTCTCTCCACCTAATGCATCCCTGGACTGCCATCTCCCAGTAAATGGAGGATGTGGTCTTTGGCAGGAGGACTGCCTTGTCCCTCGTGTCTCACCACTGGGAGGGGTGTGTTGTCTGTCCAGGTCAGGAGTGTAAGGCCCCGGGAAAGGTTTATCTTGGTTTCACTTGCATGCAGGACTCAGGATCAGTTAACTGTGCCCAGAAGGTAGGCCTTGGTTTTCTTATAAAAGGAGGGATGTCTTCCAGATAATGGGGAGCCAAAGGAATAGGTGTCTAAATCAGTGTGTCTGTATATGGAGGCACATAGTACCTCTGTGTGTTGGCTTTTTATATTGTTAAAGTGTTGAGCTTTACGTTTTGTATTAGTAACTTCCTTTGGTATACTTGTTCCTTCAATAGTGAAAATGAAGGCTACAAAATACTTACTTGCCTGTCAGGGACACAGTATTCTTCATTTTGTTTTTTAAGATGGATTGATTGTGTGTTTCTGGGAAAACTATATATAGATTATTTCTTATTAAACACTCAACTTGCAAAACAAAATCCCAAAAGAGTCAAGTGTGTAATATTTTGCTTCTTATTTGATCCTAAAAAATAGCTTTAGTTGGCAACACTTCCATGCCAACTAAGAACTCTTTCTAAACTTCGTGTACAAGTGGGTGGAAGTATTTCTATACATGTCTTAAAAAACTTATACTCCGTATATGTTTCTCCCATACTCAGATCAGGATTTTTATCATGAAATCTGGGCCTTTGGCCTCCATGTTTTTAATTATGTTCCTATCGCGTTGTATCTACAGCCATCTGTGATACAGCTGTGCGTGACTCTAGGAAACACAATATGCTCCTAAGTTTTATCTCTGTTTGGAAGCAGATGGAAGCTTGTTAGGGAACATCACAATGATGTTTATGTCTGTATTTTTGTTGTTAAAACCTCATAACCCCTGTCAATAATCATATACCCTTCTCCTGTCACCTGAAGCAAAAACAGCATTGTTGTACGTGTTGGCATTGTGATATATATCCTTGATGGATGTTATTAGTTGAATCTCAAATGTCCCTCAAAAGCCTATATATTACAAGCTGAGACACCACCACTCTGTGGCACCATTAGGGCCTAGTGGGAGGAATTTAGGTCATTGGGGGTATGCCCTTGAAATAATGAAACCCCAGCTTGTCCTCCGCCTCTCTCATTTTTTCCTTCCTGGCTTCCGTGAGATAAGCAGGTTCCTCTGCCACACACTTCTGCCATGACATTTTGCCTTGCCAAGTTCTCAGAAAATGTCACTCTTTGTAGAACTTCCACCTGGCTCGGCAGTTAATGCTAGATTAGCTCCACACCGTCTCACCAAGTCTCTTGAAGAACAAACTCACTAGCCCCCTGTGTGCAGTTCTACCCTGGAACCCACCACGTCTGCACTCCATGATCCAAGCATGGAATAGATGAGTGATACCACTGAATCTCCTTCAGTGTACTTTTATGTGTGTGTGTGTGTGTGTGTGTGTGTGTGTGTGTGTGTGTATGTGTGTGTCCTTTGTGATGGTTCATGACTTTTGTCTTCATTCATGTGTTCCTATTTCACAGGTGTTGACTTGTGGAGGTATAGCTGTAATCCATCCAGTTTGCCAAATATGCTAAGGCTTCCACAAGATGTTTAAAAATTTGGGTCAGTATAACCAACTTGAGAAAAATTTTCTATAAGTTGATGTAATAAAATAGCCCATTGGGCATACATGCTCTTAATGAGAGTGTATACAATCACACACTCGAGTGAACACTTCAGAGAACTGCTTACAATGAACAGATTCTTCCTTGAATATGAAAAGATGACAAAATTCTAAACTCACCTGATTATTGATCATCATCAAAACATTGTTATATCCATGAACTCAACTGTTCTTTATAAAACAGCCTTTATAGGGTATATTTTTAAAATAAAGTTTTTACTGGGGCTTGAACTCAAGGTCTCTTGTTCTCTACTTGAGCCACACCTCCACTATGGTTAATTGGAGATGAGTCTCTCAGTTTTGTGTGCCCAGGATGGCTTCAAAAGCAATTTTTCAGATCTTACTTTCCAGAGTAACTAGGATTACAGGCATGAGCTACAGGTGCCCATCCTAAACTGTTATTGAGGAGTGTCACAGTACTTGAGAAGAGAAAGCATAACTAATGAACATCTCCTTGAATTCTTTCACTGTGCATACAAAAATACTGATTTCCAGAGAGATGAAATCACTTTTTCATGGTTCCATAACAGTTAGTGGCCCAACAAATTGTTCTCAGCCTAACAGTGGTCCCATGGTTAAAAGCACAACTTTACTAAGACCTCAGCCTTTGCCTGAGATGTTATGCCAGTTAATGGTCATTTCTGGACATGAATTCCCTTATTTGTAAATGAACAGTGACTAGTTTTTGACTGTATTAAAAATGCTATTAACTCAATGTCTTCTGGCACATACTTAGGTGCCAGTTCACATAACTGTTTTTATTTTCAACACTATTTTTTTTGTGTTGGTTCTGGGGCTTGAATTCAGAGCCTCTTGCTCTTTTCTTTTTTGTCAGTTGTGGGTCTTTGAACTTAGGACTTGGGTGCTGTCCCTGAGCTTCTTTGTGCCCAAGGCTAGTGCTCTACCACTTGAGCTTCAGCACCACTTTAGATTTTTGAGTGGTTAATTAGAGATTCGAGTCTCATGAGAACTTTTCTGCCCAGGCTGGCTTCAAACCACAATCCTCAGATCTCAGCCTCTTGAGTAGCTAGGATTACAGGTGTGAGCCGCTGGTGCCCAGCAGCCTCTTGTTCTTGCTTGCCTATCTCACTCAAGACTGGCACTCTATCACTTTGGCCACATCTCCCCTTCTGGCTTTTTGCTGGTTAATTGGGGATAAGAGTCTCATGGACTTTTCTGCCTGGACTGTCTTTAAAGTGTGATTCTCAGCTCTCAGCTTTCTGAGTGACTAGAATTACAGTTGTGAGCCATTGATGCTCAGCTTATTTTCATTTCTTTTTTCCTCAGGACCCTTGGAAACCAGAACAGGATGCTGGGTTTTCAGCTTTTCTTCCAGTGCCTTTGTTTGGAAGCCAGATTGATAGATAGATAGATAGATAGAGATAGATAGTAGAGATAAAATATAGAAATTGAGATTATATATATATAGCATATGTATTTCATTATTTCAAGTTTTCCTAGTACAACTTAAAAATATTTAACTGGGAAGAAGAATGGGGAGAGAATGGTGATAATTTGCCATGTGCTGGTTAAAAGCAGTCATTTTACTGTGAAATACTCTGGCATGCAGACAGGACATCTTGAGCTTTAAATGTGGCAGTGCTATGCTTTAGACATGAGCTTCTCTCTCTCTCTCTCTCATCTCTTCTCCCCCCTTTGTGAGAACATTCATTTCTGTTGTTTAATTCATGCAGTGTAGGGCATTTTGTTACAGCAGTCAGAACCAACCTAGACACCTCTCTGGTATGTGTTGTGTAGCGTAAAGTACAAACTTGACTGCATCTTCAGGAAGGAAGAGGTGCAGCTATTCAGATGCCTCCAGGATCTTCTCTTCCCTGTCCCTGGACTGTATGCCATGAGAAGATATAAGGCCAGAGAGCTCAGGCAGGAGTGGTCAGCAAAGCCTACCATGAGACTTGGCGATGTAGACTCCTCTTCTGGGAATCCAGAGTCAGTAGAGTGCTGATGTCTACATAATCTCTGTAGAATGTGAAAGTTTAATGTTATTTTGCATGGTATTTAAAGAATTTCCCTGCAAGTACTCATCTACTCTTCATTTCTAAAATTACTTATAATCCTTTTTTTAATATTCTTATCCCTTGAGCCCACCTGTAATATGTATATAAACCATGCTCCATTTGCTTTTATGAAATCTGATCTATAAAATTGGGATACAGGGAGATTTTTTTTTCACTTTTGTCTTCATGTGCTGTACCTTTTGTTCTCTTATGAAGAGTATTTAGTCTATCAGGTAGAAATCTCTATGTAGTATAGCCACTAACTTTTTTTTAGCTATTCATTAATTGTATCTTATTCTTCTGGCTTTGAGGTTACTTTGATGAAGCTTCAATCACCTGAGGTTATGGCACATTTTTATGCGAGTAGATTAAGTGTAGTTAACCATGGGTTACAGCCAAGAAAGAGCTTGTATCAAGTGCCCATAGAATTGGAAAGCATTGGTAAGGAAGTGCCAAGATACTGCTGTGTTTACTGGAGTTATATTATCTGGTAAATTTTATGCATTGGTGATGGAAACTTTTGATCACTATTAGTAGAATGGCAAGGATTTCATGTGACATTATTTAACTTTGTCTTCAATTTTTTTTTAAACCTGCAATCTTGGGATTTGGAGGCTATCCTTTGGTGGCCATATCTATGCAAATGTATGACATGGAAGAACAGAAGTAACTAGGAATGTTTGCCTGAGAATGAGGCAGACATTTGAATGAGAATGTGTTTGCCTATCACATGAAAGTTAGTGTTCAAGATTCAAGGCTCTGTAAGAGGCTTGAGGCAGTCACTAGGGCTGCAAGTGTTCTGGCAGGACTGCCCTTTCCTTCCTCCTTTCAAGGTCGGTAGAAGTCACATGACTGGCAATGGCCAATGAAATGTGAACACATGGACAGAATGGCTTTAAGAGTTAGAGTCTGGTCTACCACATTTCCATCCCATTGCCATCAGGATTGTGAAGGTTTCCTGAGCTCCTGATTGACTATGACAAGTGAAATTGTAGCCAACTATACAACAGGATTTTTTTCCTTCTGTGGCACTAAGGATTAAACCAGGGCCTCATGCTTGCTAGGCAAGCGTTCTACTACTTGAGCCATACTTCTAGCTCCTCCCCCTGCCCCCGACCTTTTTCTTTCTTCCTTTTTTTTTTTTTTAAAAGGTGTTAGCTGGGCACCAGTGTGGCTCACACCTGTCATCCTAGCTACTCAGGAGGCTGAGATCTGAGGATCACGGTTCAAAGCCAGCCCAGGCAGGAAAGTCTGTGAGACTCTTACCTCCAATAAACCACCAGAAAAGCAGAAGTGGCACTGTGGCTCAAGTGGTAGAGTGCTAGCCTTGTGCTGAAGAGCTGAGGGATAGTGCCCAAGCCCAGAGTTCAAGCCCCATGACCAAAAAAAAAAGAAAAAGGTGTTATTGAGACAAGATCTCACTTAAATTTTCATAGGCTTGGGGCTGGGAAGGTGGCTCAGTGGTAGAGTGCTTGCCTTGCATGCATGAAGCCCTGGGTTCGATTCCTCAGCACCACATAAATGGAAAAAGCCAGAAGTGGCGCTGTGGCTCAAGTGCTAGCCTTGACTGAAGAGCTGAGGGTCAGTGCCCGGGCCCAGAGTTCAGGCCCACACTGGCAAAAAAAAAAAAAATATATATATATATATATATATGAAAAAATATATATTTTTATAGGCTATCTTTGAACTTGAGATCTTCTTGTCTCTGCCTCCTTAGTGGCTATGATTATATGTATGCACCTGTGTGTCTGGCCTAGATAATTATCTTAAGCAATATTCTTTTATTGGGATTTTATTGGGATGTGATTTTGGCATATGCAGTATAACTTAATCTATTCTGATTATAGGGAGTGAAGAAGTATCTTCATACTCAGTTTATGATTTAACAGAGTACAGAAGATCCATTACATAATGAAGAATCAGCCATATTTCTTTACCCCTTAAGTAGCCACATTTATTTCTGAGCAAGATGGAAGCTTATTAGGTTATAAGACTGAGCTTGTAAGTGTATTCCTGAGACAATAGTTTCAACTGGGAAAAACAACTTTTTAAAACTTTTCTTTTCCTCTGAGACTCTTGGATTACCAGTGCTCAACATTCCTATGCAAGGACTTAAGATTTGCTGTTCATTAACCACTGAATATAGTATATAATGAATCTGAAATGGAAATTAAGAAAGCCCGACTGAACTCTTTGTTAAGCTTCTCTGATTATCTATATAGGAAGTGGAGGGAAAGTCTATATCACAATACAGATTTGCTGTGATGGCATCTATTAGCCAAAATTATTCTTTATCTTTCTAGTATATAGAAGCAGTTTGCTTGGCTACACATACTCTGCTACTATTGTTTAGATTGTGAGTTCATTTGTTCCTTAATTGGTAATTCATTTCAACTGTGAGTTGTGCTCTAACTACTACAGCTAGAGCAAGAAGTGAACCAGACTCTCTAGACTTCATGAGTCTTACTTTTAAGTAGGGAGCTGGATTAGGGAACAAGTAGACAAATTAAAAACACAAGGTGACATCACTGCTGAGTGCTGGGAATTTGTGACAACAAGGCAGAGAAAAGACAGAGTCAGGAAAGGTCTCTGAGAAAGTGGCATGTGAGTAAGAAGTGGAAGGAAAGCTGGGGCCTGGGGTTCATGCCTGCTATACAAGCTGCATAGAATGATCACAGTTCCAGGGCTGCCCAGGCTAAACTCGTCCAAGAGATTCCATCTCTATGAGGAAAGCTAGACAGGATGGCAAGCGCCTGTCATCCCAGCAACAATGGGAGGCCAAAAATAGGCAGACTGTGGTTCAGGCATGCGCTTGAGGGGAAGTGAGACCCTGTCCTAAAGATAAACAGTGAGAAACAGGTCCAGAGATGAGAGGTATTTCTCAAGTGGTAAAGCCCCAGACTAACAAGTGTGAGGCCCTAAGTTCAAATCCCTGTGAAGAAGAAGGAGAAAGAGGAGGAGGAGGAGGAGGAGGAGGAGGAGGAGGAGGAGGAGGA
>NW_012267218.1:25213508-25242727 GCF_000151885.1 Dipodomys ordii | reverse complement strand
AGGAGGAGGAGGAGGAGGAGGAGGAGGAGAAATGGCAAAGGAAGAATAGAAGGAAGTTGGCATGTGAGCTGGAGGGAGCTGGACATAGCAGGGAGGGAGTTTAGACATAGGGTGTTCTAGATTTATACAGATAGGTACGTGTGGGCAAGGATATGTGGTTGTTGGACATTCTGTAATTGTCTTGTGTTGCCTTCTGTTTTCTAAGAAAACTTCAAGGTTGTCAGACAATGTGAGGAAGGGACAAAAGTGTAAGATAGTTTTCCAGCAGGAATAGGAAAGGTCACCAAGAAATTCTACAAAGACCACTGAGCAGAACTGAAAGCCCTTTGACATTGGCATCGTTGTTTATTGTTCTCTAGACTGGGTAGGGAGAATGGAGGGAAGATTCAATTTCATCATGATAGTAGTTTTGCTGGCCCAGTCATGCGGAGGCGGAGATAGGAAGAGATGAACTCTCCAAGTGGGGAGATTATTGTGTAAAAACACAGGCCAGGATGAGTGAGGAATAAATGGATGGAGGATGAAGGAATAAATGACTGGCCCATGAAGAGGATGGTGATGAATTGGGCATTATAGAACATAGATGTCGAATCGTTGAAGTTGGGGCACTGGAGGGAATGAGCTGGAAATACCTTTGAAGTGAGAAGCTGGCAGTTTTTCTTAAGCTTAATTCCAAAAGAGACATTCAGAAATGACTCGCTCTTGCTGCATAGTTGGGGGAAGATGTTATTTTTCCACTTTCAGTTTGACTCAGTTTGTATCAGGATATTCTCACTGATACTCTGGGGTAGTCATTAAAATTAGTCAACTATCTCTGAGTCTTCAACCATAAAAGGAAACAGTGAGAAAGCGGAGCTGAGTACTTTGTGAGTGTTAGCTCGCACTGCCTCTCACTCCTTGCTGGCAATGTCGCTGGCAGGCGAGAAATGCTGGGCTGTCATTTAGCTTTGGCCACTGAGCTTCATCTAAGGAGGTAAAACTGGAAGATGAGGTCTTGGCTGGCGCAATAAAAAGAGCTCTGTCATGCTGCACACAGGAGCTAGTGATCATTACCTAATATCATCTATCTGGTTGTTAAATCATAGCATACAAATCTCTCCATCAGAGATCTCTCATTTATTGTGTATTTATTTTTTTTCTGGAGAAGCAACAGTGAATGAAAAGAGACCAAACACTTTGCTTTGGAAATGTAAAACAAAAATAAAATGTCCTTATTAAACACATAGCAGAGTTATCCAAGTGACAGTGATTCACAGCTTTAATCCCAGCAACTCCAGATCAGGAACTTTTTGGTTCTAGGCCAGCTGGGCCAGCTGGACCTAGAGATTCTGTTGAGATTCTGTCTCAGCAAAAAAAACCTTAATGTGCTACTACACATCTGTCATCCCAGCGACAGTGGGAAGCATCAATCGGAGGATTGAGGTCCAGCTTACCCCAGCAACAAGGAAGATGATCTCCAAAATCACCAGAGCCAAAAAGGCTGAAGGTGTGGTCAAGTGGGAGAGCCCCAGCCTAGCAAGTATGAAGACTCATGTTCAAATCCCAGGGCTACCAAAAAGTGCTCTCTCTCTCTCTCTCTGTCTCCCTCTCTATAAAATGTATATATGTACATATATACCATGTGCATTCATATATGTATGTATATAGTTAACATATATAGCTTATATAAAAGTATGTTTCATATCACAAATAAATCTTGTTAATTGTATTTTATAATGTGTTACATATTTCTCACCAGTGCTATTACAGTAGTGAGATTTATTTCATATTTATTGTGTTTTCACAGGAAGTTTTTACCCAGGATTAATATATATTGTCTAGAAACAGAAGTATCTGAATTGAAACTAAGATATGGTAATTACCACCTTTATTAAGATCTAGCTGGCACACATTGAAAATGTTCTCTCAGCATCTAGCATTAGTTTTATTTTGCTTTCCCTCCCTCCCTCCCTCCCTCTCTTCCTTCCTTCCCTCCTTCCTTCCTTCCTTCCTCCTTCCTCCCTCCCTTCCTCCCTCCCTCTCTACCTCCCTCATCTGGAAGACACTCTACCACTTGAACAGACCCCCAGCTCTTTTTGCTTTAGTTATTTTAGACAGTCTTATACTTTTGGCCTTGGACCATGATCCTCTTATTTATGCTGGTTACAAGCCTGAGCCACCAGTCATGGCTTGGTTTGTAGAGTTGAAGTCTTGCCAGCATTCTGCTCAAGCTGCCTTCATATCATAATGATCCCAAGTAGCTGGGATCATAGGGGTAATCTACTACACCTAGCCTCTATGGTAGTCCAAAATTGCTGACAAAACCTGTGTCTTGAAATAATTTTAGATTTATTTTTAAATCAATAGGTATTTGAGGACAGATAATACCCCCTTCCCTTCACTCTTAATATGACTGTTAGCATAACTTGGCATTGTTGCAATTAGGTTTACTTGTTGTATAGCATACCTATCCTTCTGTACCCAATAAAACATCTTTCTTTTAAAAATTCTCCTTCCTTTTGGCATATTCTTCTTGTCCAAATATCAACAAATACTCCAGTCATGGTGTCATTGGGCTGCTTATTTTCATACCTTTGATAAGACTGTCTCCAGCCTGGGGGCTTTTCAAATTAACCATTTTTAAAGGGGTAGAAAGTACAAGACTTGGGTACACGACTGAGCTTTTTAAGTAGTCCTTGCTGTTAAATATGTGTCTGCCTGCCAATGGATGTGGCCTGAAGTCAGTGTGGGATTTCGTCTCTCTGTGCTGGTGAGGTTTAGAAGTCTTTCATAAGTGGGGCAGAAATTGGGAGAAGCACAGTTGGAAGCCAGCTGGAGCAAAATGTTAGCAATCTCAACCAATAAGCTGGGCATGATAACGCATGTAATAATCCTAGCTACGTGGGAGACATAAATGGGAAAATCATAGTTTGAGATTGGTCTGAGCAAAAACACTAGACCATATCTGAAAGACAACAGAAGCAGAAGGAGGCTAGGAGGTATGGCTCAACTGATAGAGTGTTTGCAAGCACGGCTCTGCTTTCAAACCCCAGTAATGTAAAGGAAGAAAACCCTACATAAAATGGGCTAGGATTTTAGAAGGAACAAATACAGCTCTCAGGAGATCCCACCTTTGCTATGTCTTCAGCTTTCAGGCTTTGAGAACCAAAAGCAGCGAATGGTCTGAACAAACCCTTGTGTGAAGCCAGAGATCTTCCTGAGAGTTTTTAGTCTTCATCTACATACTGCCACTTCAGGCTCAGCCACCAGCAATTTGAGTTTCACAGAAATCGTTTTCTTTAAATGCACATGACACTAGCACTTTCATGGGAACTAAGTTTCCTGTACATATATTTTATTTAAACTTGTCAAATAATTTTGGCTGCATATAGGCTATTTCTTTCCAAAAGGTGGCTTTCACCAGAGGGTAGAGGGAGGCAGAGAGCACCGTCCAGTATGCTCAGCCTCTGTCCACATCACAGGTGAAATTAGGTCACTGCTATTTTGTCTTCTGTGAACAAAACCCCAATCCCAAGTGAGTAATGGCTTGGGATTTTACTTAAGTACTTAACATCCTGCAAAAAGAAAACCATTTGTGAGCTTGAGTAATTATGTTTTTCTCTGTTCCCAGTGATCTCTTATGGTAGCAACACATGCTTTGTAAAAGCTCCTAAGAGTTCCCATTAAGTCAAAGAATGAGAGAAATCTACTATGGGTTTATGGTCACACAGCTAAAAACCTTTGGATTGTCAATAAATAATACATTTGAATTTTAGCAAATCTGGTACAGCACATTTTTGAAAGAAACACATGATTTCTGCAGTAAGGAATGAATATGCACACTGAGTTAAAGGCCATCAGTGCCACCTATCAATTAACATAAGGTTTTCCCTCCCGTTGAGCCTTGGCACTGACTTAAACAGTGAAAACTGGGCTGGAGGCATGGTTCAGCGGCAGAGCATCAGCACCATAAGCACAAGGCCCTAAGTGCAATCCTAGTACTGCCAAAAAAAAAGAAAGAAAGAAAGAAAAAGAATTATAAAAGCCAAACACAAAAGCTGTGTTTTGGGAACATTTGATGGCTGGATTTGCATTTAGGTTCTGGACTTGCCATTATTTCCTGTGGATTATGTTTATCCTATCTATTAGTCTTATTTGTGAAGAGGTGAAGTTCTGTGTTTACCACACATGCTCCTGTTTTGATGCTCAATGTGTCCTTCAGAGACCAGCAGCACCATCTCCCTCGCATCACCTAGGAGCTAGCTGCAGCACACAATCAGGCTGCACCTGAGCCCTGCTGACTCACCCTGCATTTTAATAACATAACTTCCAGGGCTTGTGTGCACATCAGAGATCAAGGAGCACTGCTCCAGTATTGGGCTTTATCTGCTTTCTGTGCTGTATCATAATGCTGGAGGTGGTGATGATGATCTTGATGGTAATGAGATATACATGGGAAAGAGAACTGTCTAGAAGGTGGTAGGGGAGGGGGAAAGGAGAGGGTGTTGAGGGGTGAAGGACAGAAGGATGGTGCACAGATAGGTATACACGTATCTGTGCATACTTATTTGAACAAGGCACAGTGAAACCTACCAAATACTCCTTGGAAAGGGGGTGAAGGGGAGAAGAGGGAGAGGAGGAATGGGAGTATGGTAAATGGGTAAGTGCCTCCCAGGATACTGATACCTGAATGGAAATATCACAGTGAACCCCCTCGTATTACAAATGCATATTAATTCAAAAAAATTTAAATGCCTGTGGCAGAATCTTTTATGAAGAATTGAAATGTCTTCTGAGTGCTGGATAGAGCCCGAGAAAAATCATGGCACTGGATCCACTTAGCATCAAGGGGAGAAGTTTTTCCCTTTTTACTTGGGTTCTCTTTTTAGATAGGATCTCACACTCTTTCAGAGAGCAGCTTCAGACTATGATTATTCTGCTTCCACATCCTGAGTAGGTGGGATGATAGCCATGTGCCATCATTTTTGACTTTGGGTTTGTTTATTTTGTGAGGAATCGGCTAGTGTTTTGCCCAGGCTGGTCTCAAATCATGATCCTCTTGTATATATAAAATGACTATACTTATAATGGATTTAAAATAGAAATTAGCCAATGCAGCATATATTTTGCAGTCCTTATAGTGCTCCATTTGAAAACAGTAGCTGATGGTTTTATTTACCAGGATGTGAGTGAAATATACAGAATTAAATACTGTTCGGTTTCAGTGATCAATGGGAATTCCTTTCAAGTTTCCTTTTGCATACCCTAAATCCAAAGTGGCTCAAGGTTCTTATGTAAAACTCTGCAGGGTTTGCATGAAACCTATTCACATCTCCCTTCATGCTTATATCATCTTTAGATCAGTTCTAAAGCCTAACCCAGGATAGATATTATGCAAATAGTTGTTCTGCTGTATTGTTTAGGCAATGATGACATAGAAAATGTCTGTCCCTGCTCGGTATAGACACACTTGTTTTCTGAATATTTTTCATCCTCTGCGGTTCCATTGCAGGTATGGAGCCCACAGGTATGGAAAGCTGAGTGTGCTTTCAAGATACCACCTATTTCTCATCATGCTTCACAGAAATCTCTGTGATAGGCCAATTCCGTTGCTTTTGAACAGCTCCTAAAAGACTTTCAGGTTTATTCATAATGCCATATTTAAGTTCCTTCTTCATAACCAGTAGTATAATACTTTTTATGCTAATTATAAAATGATATCAGTGGAATTTCTTTGGCAACCTCTTGTGAGCCAGGAACTGTGCTAGATGCATAGCATGTCTTGTCTAACTCCTCTGTGCAATCTTTCAGAGAGGTACTATTTATTTTTGTAGTCCTGGGCATGAACTCAGGGCTTTCAACTTGCTAGGTAGGTGCTTGCTTGCTTGCTCTTCCTTCCTCCTCCTCCTCCCCCTCCTCCTCCTCCTCCTCCTCCTCCTCCTCCTCTCTATCTTCCTCTTTCTTTCTTCTTTCTGTACTGGGGCTTGAACTCAGAGCCCAGGCATGGTCCTTTAGCTTTTTTGCTTAAGGCTGGCACCCTATCACTTGAGCTAGATAGCTCCACTTCCAGCTTTTGGGTAGCCAACTGGAGATAAGAGTCTCATGGATTTTTCCTGTACAAGCTGACTTCAAACCATGATTCTTAGATCTTAGCCTCCCGAGTAGCTAAAATTGCAGGCTAGAGCCACTGGTGCCCAGCAAAGTTCTTTTATTGAGATGGAGTCTCATGGAACTTTCTGCTTACCTGACTAGGAACCTTGATGTGTCTGATTATAGCCTCTCAATTAGCTAGGTTACAGGCATGATCTACTGGCACCCATCATGGTATCATTTTTAATCCTCAGTCACAGAGGAGTCAACCCAATTATGGACCAATGGACTTTCCCTTCCTTTAACCTACAGCCTTCCTTTTATTTGTGGAAGTGGAGCTAGCATATGTGCTTTGCATCAGAACTGACCCAAGGAGGAGCAGCTCATTTATTGGTGTACAGAGTCAACTAAAAACTCAACTAGAAACTTACTGAGTGTTTCAAAGAGCAAATTAGGCACAAATTAATGTGAATTTTCATGTCAAAACATATGAATCAGGGTCACATTAAGAGAGAAAGTTAGCCTGGTAATTGTAGATTAATGTGGTGCTTGCTGCAGATTTGGTCACATTTGGGGTACCTGAAGAGGTTTCAGAATCACTGCTGCTTGGGTGACACTTACTTGAATGCTCCTGTATCCTATCTAAGTGTGGCCTGCAGTGCTGTGAGTTTTAAGACTAAGTCATTCTGAAGTGCAGGGAAGGTTGAAGGTCATATGACCAGAGCCTCATCTACAATAACTGCGTCCAAATTCTGCTTTCACTTTCTATATGTGCAACCTTCAGCAAGTCTCTGTCTCTGTCTCTCTGTCCTTCTCTCTCTGTCTCTGTCTGTCTCTGTCTCTCTGTCTCTGTCTCCTGTCTCTGTCTCTGTATCTCTCTGTGTCTCTGTCTCTCTCTGTCTCTGTCTGTCTGTCTGTCTGTCTGTCTCTCTCTCTCTCTCTCTCTCTCTCTCTGTCTCTCTCACATTCTTTCTTTCAGTTGCTAATGGGACCTGAACTCGGCCTCATACTTGCTTGGGTGGTACTCTACCACTTGAACTATGTCTCCAGCCCAGCTTTTTTTGTTGATTAATTGGAGATGGAGTCTTAAGAACTTTTCTGCCTGGGCTAGATTCAAACTGCGATCCTAGCCTACCTGTCTGTGAGTTTCCTAATGTCAGTATGGATCAGAGATGATTGATTGACAGTAGGGTTGATAACTGAATGTATTGTTAAAAGACTAACATGCCTGGAATGGTGAGTGGCTGCTATGGTTTGAATTTAATTTAAGTAAACACCAGAAGTCCACATGGAAACAGTGTCCCCACGATAACAGTATTAGGAGGTATTGTGGATCTTTAAGCTGTGGGGACTAGTGAGAGGCCCTTGAGTAATTGGTGATGTGCCCTCAAAAAAGATTATGAGACTTTGAATTATATTAATATTTGAAATGGTCCACTGTAGAGTTTTTCTAAGTTTTCTATCATTCTTCCACTTCTTTCTGTACTATCTCAGAGACAAAAGAGTTTACCAGTTTCTATCTTATTCTTATATTTTCATTTGTCTCTCCAGTTGATAGTACAGCGAGCATCAACAGAGGCTGAATTTGTAAATCATGTTCTATTTTCCCGTTCAACTATTTGATAATTTCAGAGAGACTTTATTCTCATTTCCGATTCATCTTCAACTGGCAATATTTGTGATTTCAGGTCCTTTATTTAGCTTCCATTCCTACTGACATGAAACTTTTAAATGGGTTACCTTTAAAAGAAATACTTCAGTAAACCAAAGATCTTTTTGTAATGCAAATAAATCTTTTATTTTCTTCTCTAGAAATATGCTATGTTCCCTAAGCCTTTTCCTCCATACAGGCTGTGTCTTCATTTGTTGTTGTGGACAAAAAAGAATGTGCATATATACTATCTGCTTGCCCATCCCTATCTAGTCCCTCCAATTAGATATCATTATGAAAAAAAATGAGTAACTTTTTCCATGGTGTTAAAAGCTAAGCCAGGACTTGTGATACCATGTTTATGGGAACGTTTATAGAATATAATTTAATTATCTTGTTCCCATTATAAAGAAGCAGTTCCACTAGTA
Source organism: Dipodomys ordii (assembly GCF_000151885.1). Classification (NCBI taxonomy): domain Eukaryota; kingdom Metazoa; phylum Chordata; class Mammalia; order Rodentia; family Heteromyidae; genus Dipodomys; species Dipodomys ordii. The sequence goes on along the minus strand of NW_012267218.1, from coordinate 25,234,579 downwards.
TATCAAACAAAGTAAGTAAATATGACATCTCCTTGTACTTGAAGCCTGGATAGAGAGTGTATATATATCATGTCCGAATGATGATCAGACTTAAGAAGATGGCACCAATCTCAGGCTCTGTTACTTTTTGTCTTTTCCATCATCTAGGCCATCAGATGCCCACAGATGGAAGCACCCAGACTGGGGCAGGCTTATGCTCAGCGTGATCATTGTTCTTATTTATCTAACCAAAGTACATGGGACCGACAGGGTATCACCCATACCCAGAAAAGTTCATTGATACAATCCTTAAGTTCTTCCTTCTGGTTCTAAAGCTTCTCATTTTTTAGAGGACAGAATTGTCCCAAACTTCTGCCTTGAATGTTTTCTCCAAGCTGGCTTAGAGAAACCATGTATAACTTTACCTCTAAGTGTATTTACAGGCATATCATTTTCTCCATTTTATAATGACATGGCTAAAAGGAGAGTAGGTACCGCCAGAGCCACCTGGAGGTGAGCATTCAGGGTAAGACTCCAAAGGGCCTTGCCTTTTTTTACCAGCATGCTACAGAGCAGAAGGGAAATCTGCAGCTACACCTTCTTCCTGTTCTTCCTCATTCTGACCCAGCAAGTTTTATTTTTCTGTTCAGAAGCTGAAATTTCCAGTTGGCCTATCCAGGGTAGTTTTTCATAGTCGCATAACATTTTATTGTGTGAGTGTCCCTTGTCTTAGAGTTAATGAAGACTTGAAAATGGCCAACAGATGTCCAGAAATGTTCATCACTGGTTATGCGATGGGAAAGGCAAATCAGAAGCACAATGCAGTATGACTTTACACCTGCTATAATATTAACAAATCATATATCATACAATGCAATATACTCTTCACTCAGTCTGTTGTCTTTTCACAGATGACTGCTTTGGCTGTGTAGAATCTTTTTGGCTTGATGCAATCCCATTTATCTATATGACTTTTGCTGCCTTTTTTTTTTTTTTTTTTTGGAGAGGGAGGTGGGTCATATCCAGGAAATCATTGCCCAGACCCATGCCAGGGGTTTCCCTCTAGAGTTACTTTCAGAAGTTCTATAGTGTCAGATCTTGCATTTGCTTTAGGCTGCTCTGTTTGTAGCTGATTTTTCTGTATGTATGAGAGTGTTTGCATTTCTTGCCTGTGAAAAGCCCCAGTGGCTTTGACATGAATAATATCCTAGAACATTCTGAATTCAGTGAATTAAGTAGTTAAGGATATTCTGCAAGTCCTAGCTCAGTTGCTTGGTTTTGAGCAGTCATTTGGCTATTTTCATCTCTGAGTGCCTCATTTGAAAAATAAAGCAACTGAATTGCAAAATCTCACAGGTTCCTTTCTCAATTTTCAAGAGAACATGTGATATCGATGGCTGCTACAGTTAGCATTTGCTCATGCTTTTATTGCTTTTAGCAATCAATGGGAATTGCGAGATCCTCAGACCTGCAGATATCTAGTCAAAGCCCATTTATTGATCTTTTTTCTCCACTGAAGCTCGCACATAGATTAAAAAAAAACCACTACAAGACCCAAATTAATTTTCACTAGCTTAGTATATAATCTAGAGACTGCTCATCTCCCTAAAGCCCAAGTTCTTCTCAGAGAATAAACTGTGCTATATAATCTTTAAACCACTTGACCAAGTAGAAAGCCTTTCTAGAAGAATAATTTTTTTTGCATGTGGTATTTATATGTAAATCACCTGGTCATACCACCGATCTTTATTTTTTTTTAGTTGGACTGAACTTTGAATTCACAGCCTGGTGCTTGCTAGGCAGGAATTCTACCATGTAAGCCATTTTCTTAACCCCACACTGTTTCTGAGGCTATCTGGTACAAAAAGAGCCCCTACCTTGGGCCACATTATCTTCCCCATTAGCGCAGACCTATGGTAATCATTTTTTTTGGGATAACTTCCTTCTCAGTGCCCAATAACTGAGAGTGATTTACCTTTGCAGCAGTAAGGCATGAAGGTAAGGAATTAAGAAACCATAATGGGAAAGTATTAACATGGTATCAGCTGTCCTCTGTTTTCCTTATATTAGGTCATTATTATAATCGTAATTTATATGTCAAGAGAATGAAATCCTACATTATTAATTAGCAAAGCAGAAATGCCAATCCAATGTATTCTGGCCCTGCCAGGTTTAGTGTCAGTCTAGAGGAACTAAGCACCTGGGCCCAGCTATGATATAAGACTCTGGTCCATCACTGCTTTGGTAAATATGAATTGCATCTGAGAATGTGGAGCAAGCTTGTTCAGCAAGCCACAGCTAGGCCTCAAGAAGGCCTAGGTTACACTGGGGAGGGAGAAAGTCCCTCATTCATAGCCTGTTACCTTCATCCCACAATGATGCAGAAAGTTTGCTTTCCCTCGGTTCTCTCAACTTTGACTTATTCTCTATCTCCCTCTTACTGAGGGTGCTAAAGCTGTGCTCTCTCTCTCTCTCTTTCTTTCTCTCTCCCCCTCTCCCTCTTTCCCCCTCTCTCTTTCTCCTGCCTTCTACCTTCCTTCTTCCCTCCTTCCTTCCTTCCCTCCTTTCCCATTCAAAATTTGTTTCAGCTTCCTCATGTTCATTTTGTTAAACTGTCAATTGTTGAAGGGTTTATTCCATAGATTTTCACTCCTGCATATCTGTAATCAACTTAACCCTGCATATATTCATATGGCCATGTGCTTACATGAGAGGTGGTATTTTGGGTCTAAGATCCACATATGAGAAAAAGCACTCATGGCTTTCTGGGCCTGACATACTTTGCTCAGTATATCTCCAGTCTATCCATTTCCCTGTAAATAACATGATTTCACTCTTCCTGATGACTGTATAAAGCTCCATTGTGTGTACATATATATATATATATATATCATTTTGAAAAATCCATGTATATGTTTTGGTGCATCTGGGCTGTTTTTCGTAACTTGGCTGTGGTGAACAATGCTGCAATAAACATGGGTATTCAGGTGTCTTTGTGTCCTGTCATACAATCTTTGAGGTAAATTCCAGGAGGGTATGACTGGATCATAGGGTAGCTATATGTTGGGATTTATGAGGAATTTCCATCTGATTTTTATAGTGGTTGCACTAATGTTATTTGTGCAAACAGTGCATTAGAGTCCTTTCTCCCCCATAATCTTACCAGCACTGGTTCTTGTTCATACTCTTGATGAAGATCAATCTGACTAGAGTGAGATGGAATCTCAGTGTTGTTTTGATTTGCATTTCCTTTATGGCCTGAGATGTTGAGCATTTCTTCATGTATTTATTGGCCATGTGTGCTTCTAATTTTGTTATTTGAATATGTGACAGCCTGGTTGTTGGGGTAATTCTTTGCATTCATACCTGACACCTGACTTCCAAAAGAAGTGGGGCAAGTATGTGTAGGCTGGGCATTTCTACTATACAACCTTGACAATGACTCCCCTGACTATGTTTGATTTTGACTAGACTTCCTTTCCCTTTTGTGCTCATTTCTCCTCTTTTTAATTTCTTATACTGTACTAAGGCAGATTCAATTCTTCTCTGATCCCTGTGCACATTAATTTTGCAGTTGTTTTGAGCTAGTGTTTGGTGGGTTATCTAATCTCTGGGCCTTTCTACTTTCTGGTTGTAACTATGAGCCCTCTTTCCATTCCCTCCCCCTAAACCTAAGACCCAAACAATGTCCAGGAGATTTACAGCGTTTCTGTAAAGAACACTCAGGCACATCTAAAGCTGACTAGTTTCTTTGCAATTAAATGGCAGGGGAAAAGATCTTGTGAATAGGTTCTTAAAAGCAGGAGATAATAAAAGTAGAGCTCCAACAGGAAATTAAAAACAGAAGGTTTCCTCCTGGTTAAATTTCTAGTCAGTTGGTGAAATGGGATCTGAAGAGTTTTAGATAATGAACAAGGTTTCCAAAACAATTAATTGTTTTGGAATACTTATTACTTAAACCCTATACATTGTCCTGAAGTATTTATTACTATAGATTCTTAGGACCATAGTTGTAAAATGTTGACTGATAATATTTTTATGAGTATTTTTCTTCCTTCATTGGATAAAATGGAATCAATTAAGATATGGAATGCAAAGGAATATTATGAAGTAGTGAACCATAAATAATAAACTGTAGATATATGTGACTCAGATGAATCTTGTAATTGGCTAACCAACAAGGGAGGTTCTAGAAACAAAACCATATGATGCGGTGTGTGAAGAACTTGGAGTCATCAAATGTCTATAACACTCTTTCTTTTTTCAAAGGGAGCAAACACAGAATTAAGGATAGTAGTTTTGGTTGGGGGTGAGGTGAGCTCATAGGTCAATATTGTTGATAGACTGGTTTGGGATTAGGCTATAGGATTTTCATAAAGTTATTAAAACTAATTGTTTTCCGGTCGTGGAGCCTGAACTCTGGGCCAGGGCGCTATCCCTCAGCTCTTCAGCTCAAGGCTAGCACTCTACCACTTGAGCCACAGTGCCACTTCTGGCTTTTTGTGCTTATGTGATGCTGAGGAATCGAACCCAGGGCCTCATGCATACAAAGCAAACACTCTACCAGTGAGCCACCTTCCCAGTCCCTAAAGCTAATTTTTTAAAGGCCTACTGTATTGACCAATGTGACAATCCTTCCTAATTATGACCATCAGTTTTGATCATCTATCCAATATCCCTTGAAACAAATTGCACAGTTCAGCTCATCAAATTCCACATTTGGGGTCTCTGAAGTTTCTACTAGTCCCAGACACGCTATGGATGTATAGTCCAGCTCCTTATGGAGTAGACTGGCTTGTAGATCCTAATGGCAGGGACAAAGGTCAAGGTGGAAATACACATGCACTGGAGTCGGAGTGGCAAGAAGAAGTTTGTGATTTGGGGCTGAGCAGAGAGAAGACCACCATCCTTTGGAGCCATCAATTTCTCTGCACTTAGGATATTTTCCTTCCTAATAAAGGCACCCTTCTAATGGGTCACTAGCAACAAAGGTGCCTTTGGTCGCCTGGTTTTGATTCAGTGACATGCTCGGTAACTTTGGGTTACAAGCCATGTTTATCACAAATACTTGTGGGTGCTACACATTGCAAGCCATGATGCATGGACCCATTCTCTTCCTAAGTAGCACAGGGATGTGGTTCTGAGCAATGGGCATCTTCCTTCTACACATGCTTTTGCTTGCTCCAGTAGCTGGCCTCAAATACCTTAGCTCAACTCTCATCGTTTATTACTTTATTTAAAAAAATATCTTAGCTCAATCCTCATCACATATTACTCTATTTCTTCTAAATCAAGACTTCTGCTGTCCTGGGTCCAATGACAGCAGAACTTCACTTGAAATGATGCACTGAATTGTAACCCCTTTGTCCAACTACTTGATAATAATAACAAACATGAACAAATGAAATAAAATGATGCACTGCAAAGAGGGGAGAGGAGCCATGTCAGTTAAAGTCATTGACATCAAGACAAAACTGAGGTTTTTCCTTTTTGGAGGTGGGATCTCATTCCACACTTTTTCCATTTTATCCCTCTACTAGAGGAATCTTCATTAGGCTGAAATTAGACCAGATTGTTCTCCTGCTAAATACTCCTCCCACAGTGCTCAGAACAGAGCCGCAACATCCATCATACACTATGATCTAGTCCTGCCTACCAGGCATGGCCATCACCCTGTCCTTTGTTCTGTCACCCTGTCTTCTTTTTGAGTTCCTGAGTCAGGTCGTGACCTCTGCAAGGCCTGTGCAGGTGAATCCCTCCTCTGCCTCAGGTTTTTGCAAAACTCCACCATGATGATTTTCATCATTTACAGAAGGGTCTTCCCTGATCTGCTGTGGCCTGTCCTACATCAAGGAAGCTACTGATGACCCTTGATCTTTGCTCCATTTAGTCAACTCTGAAGTTATCCTGTTCCCATGGTTTCCCTGGTTAGAATGAATCCCCAAGAGAACAAGGCTTTGATTGATTGATTGATTGATTGATTTGCAGTATTGAGAATCGACTACTTCAAAGCCTCATGCTTGCTAGACAGGCTCTCTGGCATTTGAGCCATACCTCCTGCCCCTTTTTGCTTAGGTTATTTTTGAGTTATGGTCTTGCTTTAAGCTTCTCTGGTTCACTGAAGATGACAGGCATGCACCATCATTATTGGGCATTAGTTAAGATGGAATCTTGTGTACTTCTTTGCTACCAGGCTGGCCTTGAACTGAGTGTTCCTGTTCTCCACCTCTAAATAGTATATTACAGAGTTGAGTGACTAAGCTCAAAGATGGTGATTGGCTTGCCTTTGAGTTCCTTGACCTCAGAGCATTGCCCATTTTCCCTCTTCCCCTCCCCCCAGAAAACATTTAAAAAAAGATAAACAGAAATGAATTCATCACTGCCGTGCAGTGCCAGATTATAATGCTCCCAGTGAACATGCCTCAAATCCTCCCATATTTCTGGAATACTATCATAAAGGGTGGAAAAACAGGGTCTCACAGCTGGAATGGCAACTAATGAATGCTGTGAACCATTAGTGTACATTTAAATAAATATTGCCAAGGAAATAGGCCGACATCAATAGGCTGAGTTTGTATTTCTACACACTGAGCGCTAGTTTTCTGATGATCAGAACTGGGTTAATTGGCCGACAATGGGTCTTCCCTTTTAGGGAAATGCACATTATCAGCTCCAGCCAATTTGTTTTTCTTAGCTGAGAAATCACTCTTGAATTTCAAAAGGCATTTGCCTGGCCCTTGTTCTCTTTCCTTTGATGGGAATGGTTTAGCGGAAATAGTTACTAGAACCAGGCCGTTCAAATACTTGATGTATTTTTCATGGGCTAGTGCCTCCATTTCCACAATGCATGGGATTCCCTCCCCCTCCCCAGCACCCACAGTCCAAGGATTTTCTCACAGTCACCCTGGGCACAAGAGTTCTGCTTCTGTCAGGCTATCTCAGTCACCTTCAGTGATTGGTGCTAAGTAATCCCCTTTACTGAGCCTAGGAAGGCATCCTGGGAAAGGAAGTCAAGGTCAGCTTAACATGCTCCCTTGCTGAAAGGAGTGCTGTGCCTTCTACTTCCCCACAGCCCACCTGCCCTCCGCAGCTCATGGGCTCTTGCTCCCTTCCCCCATCCCTTGCTTGCTCTCAGAGCACTTGGGCTAGCCCTATGTTCAACTCATTCTGCTTCCTGACAAAGAGCCCTGTCACTGTTGAGGTCCCTCTCCCCATGTTCACGGCAGGGCATTTGGGGACCTTTAGCCTGAAGGGGCACCCTGGTGGGAGGAACCTGGATTCACACTCAGCCCATCTTCCCAGTCTTGCTTCTGTGAGCTTTGGGAGTCAAGATCCAAGCTGTGTCTTGACCTCCATGTCATTTAAGGTATGCTTTGGTGTCTACAATGTCCTCAAAGTTTGCAGGGATCCACATGGTACATCTGTTGTGGAGTCCTCTCTACTGTTATACTTTGAAGAGAAGGTGAACTAGTTTTTCAGCTGCTTGTAACTCTTGTCTATAATCCTACCTATATGGGAGGTAGAGAATGCAAGGAATGCAGTTCGAGACCAACCACAGCAGAAAAATGGACAGAACTCCTTTTCAACCTGTAACTGGGTATGATGACATATACCTGTCATCCCAAGCTTTGAGGAAGGCTGAGATTGGGAGGATCGTGGTATCAGAGCAGCCCAGGCAGAAAACTCCATGACACTTCATCTCAAAGAAGACAAACTGCACATGATGACACATGTCTGTGATCCCAGTTATGAGAAACCTAAAAATAGGTAGATTGCAGCTCACGTGCATTCCTGATGGGAAGAGCAAGACCCTGTCCTAAAATTAGTGAAAAACAGAGCTGGAGGTGTGACTCTGTGGTATTGTCCAAGCCTTACATAAGGTCTTAAGTTCAAATTTTAGTACTGAGAGGGGAGGGGAGGGAATGGGGGAGGGAAAGAGGGAAAGAGAAGGGGGAATAAGGAGGAAAGGAAAATAGTTTGGTTATATTTCACTGTGGAAATAGCCTAAAGAAGCACAATGAGGCTGGAAGAGTGACTCAAATGGTAGAGCACCAGCCATGAACAAACAAGTTGGATGAGAGCAGAAGACTGAGTTTAATTCATTTGCCTGTTGCCAGGGATTCCTGTTTGTAATCATAACTATTCACCAGTCTGAGACCTGAAGGATAGATTAAAGTTCGGAGCTGATATGGGAAGAAAAGTCTATGAAATTCCACCTCCAATTAGCTAGCAAAATGGTGGCGTTGGAGGCATGACTCAAGTGGTAGAGTAACAGCTGAGCCAGCAAGCTGAGGGAGAACTCAAAACTCTGAGTTCAAGCCTTAGCACCAATTCCCTTCAAGAAGAGAAAGAGCATACTAGCCCTGCAAGGAGCGAAGTGGGGACTAGAAATAGACATTGATAAGCAGTTGCTGTAGTCTTTGTTCTCAGAGATGCTCATATCACAGAACATCATCATATTTGATTGTAATCCAATTCTTTTTTGTGTGTGTGCCAGTCCTGGGGCTTGAACTCAGTGCCTGGGCACTGTCCCTGAGCTTCTTTTGCTCATGGCTAGCACTCTACCACTTGAGCCACAGTGCCACTTCTGGCCTTTTCTGTGTATGTGGTACTGAGGAATCGAACCCAGGGCTTCATGTACTAGGCAAATGCTCTACTACTAAGCCACATTCCCAGCCCCTGTAATCCAATTCTTACAAGACAACCAGAGCCCTCACATATTTGAGAGAAGCACAACAATCAGGGGATTGCTCTAGAATAACTCACTTATTGTGTTCTAGAATCAGTAAGATCATTGGAAACCATCATACTGGGTCCAGTAGGAAGGTGTTTAAATATTTATTATGATTTATACCTTTTTGAAGGATAGACATGAGAAAAGCCAACCTGCAGGAATATTTTCCATCATTTAGTTTTTCAAAATGTGCTAATGTTTTCCCTTTAATCGCTTAGTTGATATGTAAAACACAAAACATGCATATGACCAGGCTGTTGTGTGGTATTTCAATACAGATGAACAGCATGTGATGTTTAAAGGAGGCTCAACATCTTTCTTTTCAGACATACGGCATTTCTTTACAAACATTTAAAATTCTTCTAGCTTTTTTAAGGCAGTACATAATTGTTTTCTAAAGTCATCCTATCAGGTAATAATAGCACACCAGAATTTCTTGTTTCTATGAAATTGACATATTGGACAGTATTGGACAGTGCTAAGGTTCAAATTCAGGGTCTCAGGCTTACTAGGCAGGCGCTCTGTCATGAGTTAGCCCTTTTTGCTTTAGTTATTTTTCAAGTAGAGTCTTGCATTTTTGCCTGGGCTGGTTTCAGATAGCAATCCTTCTATTTATAGCGTTTCAAATAGCTGGGATTACAGTCTTGCACCACAATGCCCTAGAAGAGTTTTTGATTTACAGAAAAATTGCAAAGTAGTAAAAAGGGTTTCTATAAACTGCATATCCTGTTTCTCCATTACACTAAAATAGTCATTTGTTACACATTAATATTGGAAAATTTTTATCAACTAAAGTCTACAAGGTTGTCATATTTCCTAAGATCTCATCTAAGTCTTTTTTCTATCTCAAGATCCCATCCAGGTAGCCACATTGCATCTACTCAGCATGTCTCCTGTCTCCTCAGATTCCTCTTTGGAGATTCTCCTTGTTTTATTCTGACCCATTACCGACATAAAAATAGTGTTTATGAGTGTGTGGTATGTATATGTTGTGTGGTATGTATGTGGAGTATACGGTGTGATGTGTGTGGTATGTTTGATACGTGTTTGTACATATTTGTACATGTTTTTACTTGTGTGTGCATGCACGTGTGCTCACATGTGTGTGTGCACATGTTGATTTTTATATAAAGGGGTTTCTCTTTACATTTTCATATACTTTGTTTCAAATACTTTGTTTGTTCATATACTTTGCAAACCTAGTCATGTCAGAAGAGACTGAGAAGAGACTCTTGTAGAAGAGAGATGTTGGGTTTCTTTTTTTTTTTTAATTTTATTTTATTTGTGAACATGCTGTACAGAGGAGAGATGTTGGGTTTCTAACCTTAGCATTTGCTTTGGTTTGGGGTGTTTGCATGGGGCCTTGCTTTTCTGGCATGCTTTCTTGATCTCAGTGTGAATTTGCTGAGACGATTTATTATTCATCAAGAGTCAGTTTCCCTCTAAATACTTCACTTAGCTGATGATTGCCTTTTTAATCACCACCACCAACACACAAACAGAACTCCTTAGCAATTTCAACTGGCTGTGCTGCTATCTTTAGGAACATTTGTCTTGCCTTATCCCCTCTCCTTTTAAAGACATCTAGTTTTCTATGACATTGTTTACTTTCATTATGCTTTAATTATGGGGTTCTGATAACCATGGAGGAGTGAGAGAGACATAAACTGCGGTTTTGTGGGTGATTCAATGCCAAAGCAAAGCTGAGGTGTTTGATAGTCAATAACAGTTGTTTCTGCAAGTGTTTTCCAAAGGCAGGGACTTTGTTGCTGTCACACAAGCAAGAAAAGGGTAAGTCCTTCCACAGATCCCTCCCACAGTTTCCCTAACTACTTGTGAAAACTCAGGCCTCTCATCTGATGTGTGTGTGTGTGTGAGTGTGAGTGAGTGTGTGTGTGTTATCAGTCTGGATAGCTGGCTGTCCCCTGGCAGAATGTTTTTTTAAAGGACAGGTGTTTTGTGTGAATATATAGCTTACCTAAATGAATGGTTGACCTGGGCATACATATACCTCAGTGTATATACACTTGAGATGGATTGAAGAGAAGTCCTAGTTGAGCAGCTATAATTGAGACCACTGTTACAAGAGTTAATTGGGTTTTTAAGGAATTTGGTGTAGTTCTATCCAGCAAGCAACAATGTGGCTGCAAGTTAGCAGCTCTGTTATTGGTGGCTATAGTAATAAGTGCACATGAGAAATATAGACACAGGCAGTTTCCAGGTATGGCTCAGCTGCTGGGAATGCCACCACACACCTCAGGTTCTTCACTGCCCCCTGCTCTGCTATCACTAGCATGTCAGCTTTCATCATTTCATCATCATTCATCATTGTACTTATTGCCTTGTATTGTCATCAGAAAGTCAGCTCAGCGATTAACCTCAGCTCTTGCATCCTGTCCGAGAAGAATTTAAGCCAGGTGTGAAGCATGATGGAAATGATAGAAAGTCCTTTGAAAGCGTACCCTATGGGAGTTTGGGATAGGCCGAGCCAGAGTATGCTCCTCCTCACGTTATTTTGCCATCATCAGGTCCATGCAAGAATGTTAGTGTCACCCGATGCAAATCTCAGGAATGACGTCTCCCGTCAAGAGCTTAGTTCTAGCTCATTCCAGAGAAAGAAAGGAACAAGACTCTGAAACATTGGAAAAATGGCAGGACAATACATGTGCAGAAATTCCACAGCAGCAGAACTAACATTCCCTATTGTCTTTTACTGGGAGAGAAGGCAGGGTCTGGTCATCGGGTGGAGCTCTGTTTTGGTATAGACTTTAAAAGACAAGTGTTTATTATGTATCTAAGCAAATCCAGCACATGGGATTGACTGCGCATGCCCAGATTCCTGAGGCTGCCCACCACGCATGCTCAGGTTCCTGAGGATAACTGCGCAAGCTCAGATTCACAGGGCTGGCTGTGCATATGCTATTACAGAATTTGCTAGCATGCCGTCTCATAGAGATTGGTAGCCTGTAACTGGAATCCCGGTATTGTGGGGTCAAAAAGTCGTCGTAGGTTTTTATCCTTATCTCCTATGCTTATACACTGGGTAAGGGCTCTGCTTTGCTAGCTGAGCCTGAGCTTGGTGCCAGCTTGTCTGGTCCCAGGAATTTTATCAAAATCTGGGTTAGCACTTTTGGGGGCTCTTGGGAAGATTGTTTAGGGGCTTTGGGGGGGGCTGTTTCTTACACATGTTGGGTCCTATGGGTGGGTACCTAGCCCTGGTAAGCATGGTGAGTAGCTCTCTGCCTGTTGCCCTTGCAATCAGGGGCCTTTGGCTAGCTGCCTGCCTCAGTGGTTACAAAATGGCTGCTATGAATACTGTCAATTTTCTGGGAGTCAGACCTGGAGTGGTGCTGGCAATGGCTGTCTACATCCTAAATAGCCAGTTAGAAGGAAAGGTTAGAAGGTTGGGTATTAAATTGACACATTGGGATTTCAAATAACATGAAAGAAAAGCTTTAACCAAGAAGTGAGAGGAAGTGGCTGCAGATAGGGCAAGAAACTGCCAATCACCGGCCTATTGTGTATTGTAAGAGTTTGCTGTCAGGCATCAAGTGTAAAAACAAATGCCACCAGTGTGAAAGTGGATGCTGTTGCCTCTGTGTCATGCCACTTCCAGAGTTAAGATAGGAAGACAGGAAATGCTGGTGGCCATTCCATACGAATGTTTTGATCAGTGTCCTTGCTCTATCCATGAGGTCTGTGAACACTAACCTTGCTGTGTACAAGAGGTTGGTGAAGGTAAGTTAGCCTTGCCTTGTTATAGAAGATTGTGTTCTCCCCCCCACCCAACTCAAAAGTAAGGAAAGAATTAAGGAAAACACATAGGCATATAAAACCGACCTTATTAATTCTGTAGATATTCACAGAAAATGCATACTTTGATGCCTTGATTATCTGCAGGAGATCACTAGGGACAGAGGCCTGATGATAATTAACACCTACACTTAGAACAAAACACAAAGCCTCAGTGGGCTGCAGATTTCCATATCCACTAGTATGTTACTGTAGGTAGAAAGGGCTCTCCTGCCTCAGATTTTCCTTTGCTTCACTTCCCAGCCCTCTTCTGTTGTGTCTTGCTGTGTAATGAACCACAATTCTGTGGGTTGGCTGAGCTTGGGTGGGGGTTCTCACTGGGGTGGCTAATGTTCTTGTTCTCATGTGACAGTTGGGGTTCCAGCACATGATCTGCCCCTGTGCTTTGAGTGTGTACAGTCCGGTAGCTCAGCTCAGAAGCTGAAGCTTTCAGAAGATCATGTAGGATGTTGCAAAATGTCTTTTGACCTGGCTTTGTGAGGGAGGGTTGTGGGCACTCTCTAAATTTGTGTGGGACCATCCAGGTGAAGTGGGCAGACAGACCTAGAGGTGGGATACAATACACACCATCCTTTGAGACAAGCCACAGCCCCTGCCCTCTCTTATTAGCAATTGACAGAACCAGAAGAAGCTAGTAAGAAAGAGAAGAAGCAAAGGGTGAGGATACTGCCATATACAGCAGATAGTGAACCTAGGATGCTTGGAGGTGCCACCCTGGTACCTTAGAGGACTCTTCATGCTTTGTGAGTCATGGAAGTTGTGAATGATGACAGCATCTTTACCTCTGCCCTTTGCATTGACCTCATCAGAACACACACTAAAACAAGTCAAACCACTCTGGGAAGGTTCCCCAAAAGACTAAATATACAGCTACCCTATGACCCAGCAATTCCACTCCTGGGTGTTTATCCAACAAAGCACAAAAAGGCCACACTAAAGCTATCAGCACAACCATGTTCCTTGAAACATTATTTACCATAGCAAAGATATGGAATCAGCCCAGATGTCCCCAATAGACGGAAGAAACTATGGTATATATACATAATGGAATTCTACTCACCCATTAGAAAGAATATTGTACCATTGGTAAGGAAATGGAAAGACTTGATAAAATTATAGTAAGTGAAGTAAGCAAGACCCAGATAAACATAGATTACAAGATTTCTCTCATTTGTTGTAGGGGAGAATGTACCTGCAAATCTACAAGTTAAAAACAAACAAAACACTGGAACTTGATAAATTAAACAGGTCTCTAGGCATTCACACACAGTGAAGAAAGAAGTCTATTCTTAGGAGGGGAACACAAAGGCACACTAACTATATGCATCTAAATAATATTTATCAAAATGAACTCCGGGAAATAGAAACAAGAGGATTTTTTTCTTTGTTGCTATTTTCTTTTCCTTTTGTCTTATTTGTTCATTTATCTGTTTGGGGAAGGGTAAGGGAGAGTAATGGGGCACACAGAAATGGAGAGACAAAGGGTGAACAAATGCAGCAGTTCTGCTCACTAGACACTATGTTGAAAATGAACTTGTGGGTGAGAAGGGAGGGAAAAACTGAGAGGGCAAGAGAAGGGGTGACATTGTTCAAAAAACGTATACTTTATCTAACTTACATAACTGTAATCCCTCTGTATATCACCTGTATAATAATAATTTTAAAATGCATGAAAGGAAAACCCAATACATATAACAACCCTTGGCTGAAATAAAAACTCATCCTGAGCTTTGGTGTGCTATTTCTATTCTTTATGGGCAACTGTCTCCTCCTGCGCAGGGCAGAGAAGCAAACATTCTATTCCACACACACAAAAAAAGGATTAGAGTTGCTTTTATTAACAGCATTGTCTTTCTTTTTTCTTTGTGTCAAGGATACAGAGCACATTTAAATACATCTCTACGTAGGCTGAGTGCCTCAAATCCTTCTCCTTACATTGGTCTTGGGTGTGTTTTCATTGTAGCTGCTGTTTCACGAGAATGAATGGCAATGGAGTTGAGTTTTGGGACTTGTAAGGGATCCCCGGAAATTCCTCTGCTCTAAGACCCAGGAAGGCCATAATTAGCAAGCAGAACAAGAATGAAGAGGTGGGGAAGAGGGTGGATGTCTCACTGTAAACTATTGGTTTTCACCCTTCTACGCCTTCATCTGTGTTGCTGCTGAAACCTGAAACACCCTTTCCCCCCACTCTGCTTGGCAGAGTCCTCCTCACCCCCCCCAGATGCAACCCAGCTGGTGGCTTCTAAGAGAATCCAACCCCTCTGCCTGGACATGGTGCCTCTGTTGTCCTCTGCACCCACAAGTTTGGTGTCTGTCACGGGACAGTGGTAGATTATGGCTCCCTAGGAACTAGGGCCAGCTCTTAGCCTGGCACATCAGCCCAAGGGCAGGGTACAGAGGCCCTGGAAGAACTTGGAAACTGGAACCCCTAAACACACAGTCAGGCACATAAGTGATATTTTCTGGCAATGATGGCAGATGGCTTGTTCTTTGCCCTAACCAAAACAGAACAGACACAGTTTTCCAAAGTCCAGGATAGGTTGCTGTTGTACTGCCTTGAGAAAATGTGCTGTCACTCCTGCAGATAAAAGTGAAACCCCTCTTGTCTCCTCTCGGAGCTGTCTCAGCCTCACCAGCTGGTTCAGGACTCCTGTCCTCCTGCAGACCTTTGAGTCCTCTGGGTCTCAGAGCTTTCCCTTCCCAAATCCCTCTGGGCAATGCTGTTCCTACAGGTTGGCCACAGCTCTGATTTGTGACCAAAGTAAGCAGAATGCATGGAGAACATGGCAATGCTGTCAGATCTCCTCATTTTGTTAAGCTGTTGGATTTGAGATTCATTTAACTATGAAGAAAGCGTTGTGTGTTTGAGCATTTAAAAACAATGCATGGTAAGTATGTGAGAGGTGGTTGTGAAGCCTTCTTGACAGACTTTTTATTTTGTGGCCCGGGGGCTTGAACTCAGGACCTGGGTGCTACTCCTGGCCTTCTTTCGATCAAGGCTAGAGCTCTACCACTTGAGCCACAGTTCCACTGCTGGCTTTTTTCTGAGTAGTTTATTGGAGGTAAGAGTCCCACACTTTCCTGCCTGGGCTATCTTGGAAGCATGATCTGCAGATCTTAACCTCCTGAATAGCTAGCATTATAGGCTAGTGAGCCACCAGCAGGGCTGACGTGTTCTTCACTGGATCCGATGAATAGATCTGGGATTGTTTAGGGAGTTCAGTTGTTCATAGCCTAGAAAAAAGGTTGAGATGGCTGTGGTAAGATAATTTTCCACAGATTTTATGAAGACCATTTCTCTCTAGCCTATGTGGGTGCCCACGTGGCTAGTATTGACTCTGGATGTATTTCTCATTATGAACTCAACTGCATACCAATCTCAGCAGTAGTTGTCAACGTGTGTGGCACTGGCCATGTCAGATGACATTCTTGCTACTACTTCCAGACTTGAGGAAGATATATTTTTATGTTTTTTGCGCTCCTATCCTTTATATGAATGCTCTGGGAATTTGCTGGAGGTTTTGTCACTAGTAAGCAGCAGAGTGTCCCTCAGAGTGAAGTTAGAGATGAGCTCCTCAATGTTTCCCACAGCTCTGTGGACATGGCACCTTCTTGCTACCAGCTGCATATACCAGAGGTGAAGGTCATGTTGGAGGGAAAGCGTGGTGGTAACAGATATAGTTGTATAGAAGGCCCTATCCTTTCAATTTCTTGATCATGGGGTGCTCATTGAGGATGGTACTGTGAGTGTGCTCCCCCTTCCCCAACAAGCATGTCTTCCACTTTGTCTCCAAGGCATGTCCAACATAGCATTTGAAAAGCTGATTTTATACATAAGAAAGACAGGCTGTAGAGCTTCCCCTAAAGCTAGGATTATAGGTGTGAGATGTGAGGATTGTGGTTCAAACCCAACCCAAGCAGGAAAGTATTTGAGACTGTCATTTCCAATTAACCACCAAAAAGCCAGAGATGGAGCTGTGGCTCAAGTGGTTGAACACCAGCCTTGAGTGAAAAAGCAGAAGCAAAAGCACAAGACCCAGGAGTTCAAACCTCAGTACCAGCGTTAAAAACAAGAGAGAGTCTACTTGTTTATGAAGTCAGGAGGTCTGATTCAGGGTCAATGATTAGACATTGGAGCAGAACATTTAAAGTTGGGAACATACCAGAAGAACCAAAGAGGTGGCTTGCTGCTCAGAGTTTAAACACTGTGTACAAAATACTTTAGAATTCAATAGCTCTAGAATTTAAACTGAGGAGACAAGGCCTTTCTTGACTATTGAGCAATCTTCCGAAAATAATGGCATCTGTGGAGCCCTTCACTGGGAGCAAAGTCCTCCTCTAGCCAGCTCTGGTCCCTAGGAATCCAAGCTTGAGTCATCTTTTAAAATTCTCCAAATGGCAATCTGTGTATTTGAATGTCAGATGTGTCACACACTGCCACTTAGGAAGAAAAGCAAAAGCCTTAGAACTTTGACATGATTCTTAAATTAATGTTTTCTGGTGGAAAATTACTGTCTTATCTTTGCAACTTAATACCTTTTTGTGCAATTTTATCCAACTTCTTGAAAGCACAGGAAGTAAACAACCACTTTTCATTGTCTTCCTTTTCTTCCCTGCTAGCAGCCAGAAGCAAGCCAAATTCTTTTTCTTATTTTTTAAAACATTTACTTTTGTCCTTAATTGACAGCTAAAATTGGCCAGTGCTGCTGACTTTCACTTCTAATCCTACCTGTTCAGGAGCCTGAGATCAGAGGATCAAGGTCAAAGCCAGACCAGACAGAAAAGGTCATGAGACTCTTATCTTCAATTAACCAGCAAAAAGCCAGAAGTGGATTTGTGGCTCAAATGGGAGAGTGAAAAAGCTCAGGGACAGTTTACAGGCTCTGATTCAAACCCCAGTAACAGCATCAAAAATAAAAATACGTATCATGCATACCAGGCTTTAAAATATATACATACGCATATACATATGTCTCTCTAAGTAAAAACGTATCACCTCTCAGTTATTTTTGTCTTGAAAGCATTTAACACCCATATTCATATCTTTTGAGAATACAAATTATCGTTACTGGGTCATTAAAGAAACTTCCCTCTTTTGTGTTTGAACTTACAAATTTCTCTACATACAACAACTTAGGGTAAAAGATTAATCCTGGAAGATGTTTCCTTTAAGTAATTAAAATGACAAAAACAATAAATGTAGGGTGCCAATCAAAGAAGAGAAGATCAAATTATGATTTGTTTTTCGTAATCTGAAGAGTTAAGGCCAAGACTTGTCCCAGGTAGGAGGCAGGGTTCCAGGAGGGTAATAGAGGAATGCCGTGTGATCTGAAGACTAGACAGAAATGACACATCCCTTCTGCCATCTTTCACTGGTCCCAAGAAGCCTTTAAGGTCAGATAGGTACAAAGGCTGGGAAATAAGTGTTACCTATTAGAAGACTGTAGCCATTTTTACAACTTTCCAAAGAGGTGAATTGGTCATAGATTATTGAGTTAAACAAATAATGGGTTGAGTGTGGTGGTACATGCCTGTAATCAAAGCACTTGGGAGAGGCTGAGGCAAGTTGACTGAGAAGCTAAGGCTAACCTTGAGCTAAGTAGTCAGATCTTGTCTCAAATAGATAAATAAATCTTTAAAAAATGCTAATGTTGGGCTGGGAAGGTGGCTCAGTGGTAGAGTGCTTGCCTTGCATGCATGAGGCCCTGGGTTCGATTCCTCAGCACCACATAAGCAGAAAAAGCTGGACATGGCACTGTGGCTCAAGTGGAAGAGTGCTAGCCTTGAGCTGAAAGCTGAGGAACAGTGTCCAGGCTCAGAGTTCAGGCCCCAAGACCAACAAAAAAAAATGTTAATGTAAGCAAAGAGCTTAGAACAGTCCTTAATATATAGTGATTATTCTTTATTATTGCTGATATTTTCTTTTGGGGGAGGCTGGCACCAAGATTTGAACTCAGGGCCTTATCCTTACTAGGCTTGCTTGCTCATTCAGCTGATGCTCTATGACTTGAGTCATGCTTTCAGATCTGTTTTTTGCTGCTCATTTTGGACATGGAGTTTCATGGATTTTCTGCTCAGGTTCCTGAGTGGCTAGGATTATAGGTGCCCAGCTTGTTACCTGTTATTGATATTTTCTGTGTAGGCAAACCATATTGAATTGCCTCCTTTCTTCTCTCTCACCCTCTCCCTCTCCCTCTCTCCCTCTTTTTCTTTCTCTCCCTCTCCTTCCCCTCACTCCCTTCTCCTGTCTCTCTGTCTCTGTCTATCTCTGTCTCCTTTTTCTCTCTCTCCCTCTTCTCTTCTCTTTCTCTTCCTCCTCTTCTTCCTTTTTCTCCCTTTGTGAACTGGATGGTGAGGAGCCCTGGCTTTTCAGCCTTGAGCTGAGGGCTGATCTCCTTGTCACCTGGCAGGATGTAAGGAGACAGCTAGGTGTTTTGTTTGTTTTTGCTCCCCTTCCAGCAGGTGCTGTGGCTTCACAGGCTTCTAGAGTGTTCTCGCTTGTCCTTTCCTCTCTGTCAAAAGGGGTCCTGATCCTTGACTCTGACCATGGTAGTGTTTCCCCAAACATGAGTGACATTTCCATTTAAAAGGAAAATAGTCTTATGAACATGGGTGCTGCTTTATACTTTTATGATACTGTTACTTAAATGTGTACAAAATAAAGTTGTTTATAACCTGGCCATGGTAGCTCTTACACATCTATGAATTTTAAAAGATGAAACTGGAATTGAACAGAGCAGATTTAAAAGTTATAGGAAAACCTCAGCCTTTCAAGATAGCAGAATTAACCTAATAGGACAGGTGATGCTCTTTTTCTGAAACTAATGAAGACTCCAGATCACCACGGCCTTTGGTGCCCCATCGCTCCCATTCTGCAGACCTTTCCAGTACACAGACATGGGGACATTTGTAATCCTTTTCTTCCCCCGTAGGGAGGATTTGAACCCAAGACCTCCTGGGTACTAGGCAATTGCTTTATCACTTGAGCCCCACCCTCAGCCTTTTCTTCATTTTTATTTTGATTTTAAGATAAGATCCTGCTATCTTTTGTCCCATTCTGGCTTTAAACTTAAGAACCTCCTGCCTCCACCTCCCAAGTAAGCAGAGGTTACAGGTATGTAATAATTTTCTCTTAGCTTACAGTAATTAACAAGGCACCAGCTAGTGTCACCTCGGTATTAAACCTAAATGGAGCACTGAACTTACTTGGTGGTACTAGCTTATAAGATGATATCTAATTTTAGTGCCTTTCAATTTTTAATGTATCACCTGAGGTCTTGTTCAGATGCTCACTGAGGCTGAACTCAGGTGCCAGAGATTCTTCATTTTAGCAAGCTCTCAGGTTATGCTTATGCTGTTAGTCCAAGGAAGACACGGTGAGTACAGGATCTGATGCTGCTGCTATTAGGAGTTTTAACACAGTGATTCGTAAAAGGCAGCCAGGCCAAGTGAGTGGCGTGTTAGAGTGACCTTGATTCCTATAGGAATGGAATCCTGCCAATAAGGATGAAGCCATATGTACCAATCCAAGACATCGGCCAGTACCAGGGGAAGAAGCAAGACCTGTAAAGCCCCTGTGAATCCTGGGTAATCCCACCAAGTGTGATCTTGCATCTCACAAATCAAATGTCCCTTTTTACCCAAGCAGATTTCATTTGTCTCTTCCTTCTGTGACCCCCATCACATTTTGCTAGTCTTCTAGTTAAAAACCCATGGAGTGTTCTTTTACAAGTTTAATATCCTGAGGGCAAAGATCATGCTCTGTTCATTTTTTGTACGTTTTCTACATCAGACACATAACCATTTGTGGAACTGAATTCATTAGCTCAATAAATCGTGGTTGTGCCCTTTGCTATTTGCCTAGCAAAGGTTCAGTTTTCTTAAAATTATAAGAATTTTGCTCCTTTTGTTTTATTTTAGATTTTGCTATTTTATTTACTAGTACTTTTTTTTTCTTTCAAGGAAATATTCCTAAACTTTAAATTACTGAAATTTAGTCTCCAGTATTTGAGTATACATCATATTTTCATTGTTTGCTCTAGTTCTGAGGTATACTTTGCCTTTTTGATTTCGTCTGAGAATAAATATTGATATTAGAATTATTTGGTTGGTAATTTGTGTGGCCAAATTTTGTTTTTTTTTTTTCTAAATAGTTTCATAGCAGTTTTCTAGGGAGTACAGTGGAAATCTGGGTATCAGTGGTTCATGGCCATAATTCTAGCTCCTGAGGAGGCTAAGATCTGAAAATCGCAGTTCAAAGCCAGCCCAAGCAGACAAGGTTTTTATTATCAAATCACTAGCAAAAATCCAGAAGTGGAGATCTGGATCAAGTGGTAAATAACCAGCAAAAATCTAAGCAAGACCCGAAGGCCCTGAGTTGTGGTCTAGTCCCAACAATAGAAAAAAAGGAAGGAGAGAATGGAGGAAGGAAGGAAGGAAGGGAGGGAGGGAGGAAGGAAGGAAGGAAGGAAGGAAGGAAGGAAGGAAGGAAGGAAGGAAGGAAGGAAGGAAGGGAGGGAGGGAAAAAGAAAAAGAGAGAAAAAAG
>NW_012267218.1:25209127-25213458 GCF_000151885.1 Dipodomys ordii | reverse complement strand
AGGAAGGAAGGAAGGAAGGAAGGAAGGAAGGAAGGAAGGAAGGAAGGAAGGGAGGGAGGGAGGGAGGGAGAGAGGGAGGGAGGAAGGGAGGGAGGGAGGGAAAAAGAAAAAGAGAGAAAAAAGTTTAGTAGATTGAATTGTTCTTTAAAAAGAAAATGCAAGATTCTAGAAAGATACTCAGATGTAGGCTTTTGCATAAAATATCTGTCCTATGAAAAAAAAACCCCACACATTGCTCTACCTTATGCATGAACCAAGTCTATTCCAACTCATATTTGGGATCAAAAAGTTCTCTGATAATATTGCAAGAAAGAAATCCAGAAGTCCCAGTGGGATATCTAACACATATATAAACTGGTTGTTTAGCACTTCAGGAGCAAAAAGAAATCAGGTATATATGAGTGGTGAGGTAGTCTTCTCATGGTATTGGTATGAATTTGCTCTTCTAGTTCTGCTGCTCTGCTCTGCCTGTATGCCTAGCTTTCCATTCACCCACCCATCTACCCACATATCCTCGCATCCACTCAGGTGCCTGCCTATCTACCCATGCATCCACCCATTCCCTCACACATCCATTCATCTATACCCTTACCCCCATCTACTTGTCCATCCATCTAGCCCCTCAACCCATTCATTCATCCATCTTCTCACTTACCCACCCATTGACCCATCCATACCTCTACCTACATAGCTATGTGTTTATTTCATCATTCATTTAACTGAAAAAAAATAAAACAAAGGCCAGGAAAATTATACAAACATGGCCCAAGAATCTTGTTATAGTCTCCCAATAAATAGAATCAACATTGCCCTAGAAGTTGTTAAAGAAATATTTGAATTCCAATGGAAACTTACTAAGTCAGAAATCATGGTGTCAGGCATCTATTCTAGTAGGCCCTTCAGAGGATTCCCATGCATGCTTGACTTTGAGAACCACTCACTGGCTTACTATGAACTATTAGAAGGTAGGCACTTTTGAGGACACCACTTGCAGTGAAAATAGAGCTTCAGTAGTCAAATTACCACTGTCTTGAGTTTTACAGTAGTTATTCCCCTACTGCTTTGTGGTTTTGTTTCAAGACCATTCACTGCTTAATACCAGTGTAGAGTTGTCCATCAACATGAACTTTGCTCTTCAATATTCCCAACTTCCTTCCTTCCTTCCTTCCTTCCTTCCTTCCTTCCTTCCTTCCCTCCTCCCTCTCTCTTTTTCTCTTTCTCCCTTTCTCTTTCTTTCTCTCTTTCTCTCATTCTTTCTTGCCACTCCTGGGGCTTGAATTTGGGGCCTGGGCCTGACCCTGAGCCACAGTTCTACTTCAGGATTTTTTTGGTGATTCATTGGAGGTAAGAGTCTTACAGACTTTTCTGTCCTGGCTGGCTTCAAAGCACAATCTCAGCCCCTGACTAGCTAGGCTTATAGGCATAAGCCACCAGTACCTGGCTGTCTTTCCTTTTATATACAATATATCTGTTGAAGAACCTGAACGGTTAGGAGTTTCCCAGCTGTGGATTTGTTGATTCTGTGTGCTCATGGTGCAATTTAAGATGTACCTTGGTACTTTCTGCACAGTGCTCCCTGTTTAGTGACAGCTGGGTATAGAGACCTCAATAGTTTCAAGTCTCATCCTTTGGCTAGAGATATTTCTTTTTTTTCCACAAGGAACCATATAATACCTAGTTTTCTCTGTTTTGTTAATGTTAGTAGCCACAGAAATTCAGTCCCTAGATATGTTGGGACTTGCACATTGGTGATATCCTATTATTTCATTTTCATTTATTATCTGGAAAACACATAGGATAAATTTAAATCACTCTATGGCTACTCTATGGCTACATGAAAAGCTATTTTTCCTCTTATTTACCTAGCTTCTAAGATACTAAATCACTTCCCTGTCATGTTCAGAAGGTGACTGATGTTTTTAATACAATAATCTATTAGATTTAAGCATTTGGAAGAATATCAAACCATGGCAAACTGTATCTTATTGAAGCCCTCATTGTCTCTTTGTTTGGCTATGTGGCAGCCTCTGCAGCCTGACCCCTCATTTCTTCTGCTATGAATTCAGCACTCTTTGGCTCTTTTTTTCCCTCAACTATGCATTACCTACCCTATCCAAGAGTCAGATATTTCTCTGAGAAATAGTCCTTTTCACGGGAAATTATGTCAAAAGCACAACCTAGTTACTTATGACTACTGGCTTGGTCCCGTTTGCTGAGTCTTTTCAATGTGCAAATACCTCTCAGTTTCTCTGTGTTTCTTTTGCTGTATCTAGATACAGGTGTAATACATCTCTATGTTTTTTTTATAACTATATATATATATATAAATGAATTTGAGCTTCTGCTATATCATGAATTTATTCTGAATGTTCCAATTTAGGACTCTAAGGTTTAATCTCTTCCATGGCTATTTGTATCTCCTTTTGCCCACACCAATAATCATGATTCTTTAGGACATAGAGGATGCTGGGTTAGAATTTCTTAACATGAATCATTTGCTGTATTCTACTTTATAATTACAATTGTTGTGCTGGTAGCTTTAGTGTGGTCTTGTTTGTAAACATTTGGGTAAATGCCCAAAAGTGGGATTGCTGGGTCGAAATGGAAATACTTGGAAAAAATTATATTAAGTGAAGTAAGCCAGGCCCAAAGAAACATAGGTCCCATAGTTTCCCTTATTTGCAATATCTAGTATATGTATGAGTCAAGCGGAAAAGGTCAGATAATGTGATGTCAGGAAAATGAACCCTTAGATATGTATTTTAATGTTTTTTCTTTCATGCATGTGTTTCTAACGCATTTATAAGATTATCTCTTTGTTGCTTTGTATGTCCCTCCCCCACAGTATAACCCCTGCTTTCACTATATTTGATGTCAGTATAACTTGTGGAGGAGATGGGGAAAAACCAGTTGTTTAAGGATACAGGTGGATCTGATGCAACAATGAGAAGTACAAGTTGTCATGTGCAAAACGAGCTTTACAACGTCGGTGGGGGGGAAGGGGGGAGGGGGGAAGGAGAAGGATTGGGATGGGGGGGAGGGGGGAGGCTGGGAAGGGATGTGAAGGGTAAACAAAGGAGGAGGCTGCAATGCTTGGTAAGAAATGTACGCATTATCCTGCCCATGTAATTGTAACCCCTCTGTACAGTATGTTCACAAATAAAATAAAATAATAATAAAAAATAATTACAATTGTTACCAATTATCATCCCTAGAAAGTTAAAAAGTTACACATATGCCTTCTTTATTTTTCTGTACTATTTTTATGATTATATCTATTCTATTATCAGATAATGGTGATTACACACCCTCCTCTCTTGCATTTAGCCCTCACCTCATATTGGTCCTTAGGCTGTCTGAAGCACATTCTCTAGTAGATGCTTTCAGATGGGATTAAAGGAGCTGTCTGCTCTGAGTTCTTACAGGTTGAACAGAGTCTGTGCTTTCTGAACTTGTTTTGTTGGGCATTAAATCTCTGGATTCTATTTTATTTTCTTGAGTACCCTGAAGGTGTTAGATCATTTCCTTCTGGCATATGACATTGTCAAATCCTGACAATTCATTTTACTTTAAGTACTTTTTTTTGCCTAGCAGCCAAAAGGGCTTTGCTTGTTTGTCTATTTAAAGTCATGTCATTTTACTAGAATATCATTTGGTGCTTAGTACTTTATTGTTATTTCCACATTCTTCATTTTTGTAAATTATGTGTTATCATGGAATTTCTAATCTCTTTGAATTTTAGGAAGATTTGTTAATTACAGGCTTAAAAAATTGTTATGTAACTGTTACCAGAGTCCTAGGTCAGAGTTCTGAGTCAAGGATACCAATAAACCAGCTTTAGCCACCTGCAGCCGCAGGAGAGCAATCAGAGATGGATGGTGGTGAAGCAGGGAAAGAATGTCTTCAGTGAAGGCCTAGCCCAAAGGAACAAGCAGACCAGTGTTCTAAGCCTCATCAGCCCTCAGGCCCTCACAAGAGTGTCAGGATTAGACTGGGGCAAGAAGGCTGTGTTGTCAAGCAATGTCAAGCAGGTTCATCATTAACCCAGGTCTGGATCTGCGGGGTTTGGCTGGTACCTGGAAATGGTAAGGCTTGGGACACAATTTGATTTCTATTGTGAGACTCCTGATACAGGTGTAAGAGCTGTTAGGTTCTCTGTTACTGGATTTTGAGATAAGCTGGGAAAGGATGCAAGAGCAAGCAGACTAGAAAGAGCAACTGCAGTCATCAGGACAATGCCTGCCTCTGTCAAGCAGGGAAGAGCATGTCAACGGAGCCCCTGCTGCTGCAGCCTTTATTTTTCTCCTTCTCCTCCTCCTCCTCCTCCTCCT
>NW_012267218.1:25155600-25208934 GCF_000151885.1 Dipodomys ordii | reverse complement strand
CTCCTCCTCTTCCTCTTCCTCCTCCTCCTCCTCCTCCTCCTCCTTCTCTTCCTCCTCCTCCTTCTCTTCCTCTATTATGCTTATGTTGTATCTTACTTAAATGTATTCACTATCTTTTCTTTCAAACACTTGCCACCTCTCCTTTCTTTATATCTGAAAGATTATCCAGTTTTTTTAAAATTCACTTTTAAGTTCCTTCTAGTTAAGCCTTTATTTCTAAAATTTCTAATTCTCCCCCTAAATTCTGTCACCTCGTTGTTGATATTTTTCTAGTTTTGTTTCATGTTATCCTTTCATATCTAGTATACTTTCACATTGTCTTTTGGCAATATTGAATATTATATTTTAAATTACAACTGATCTGGAAGCCAGATGTGGAAGTCTAAAGTACTTCCATTTTCCATAAAGACATTCCAGGGGCTGGGAAGGTGGCTCAGTGGTAGAGTGCTTGCCTTGCATGCATGAGGCCCTGGGTTCGATTCCTCACCACTACATAAGCAGAAAAAGCTGGACATGATGGTGTGGCTCAAGGGATAGAGGGCTAGCCTTGAGCTGATGAACTGAGGGACAGTGGCCATGCTCAGAGTTCAGGCCCCATGGCCGACTTAAAGAAAAAGACATTCCATTCTTTTTCCTCTTTTTAAAAAAATTTACAGTAATATTGGATGAACTTGTATCCCTTGCTTTTCCATTGTTCATTGACTTGCAGTGTTAGAAAGAGATTTTGAGCTGGGAACTCATGCCTATAATCCTAGCCATGCAGGAGGTTGAGATCTGAGGATTTCAGTTCGAAGCTAATCTGGGCAGGAAGTCTAATCTGGGCAGGAAGTCAGTGAGACTTTTATCTGTAATTAACCACCAAAAAACCAGAAGTGGAGGTGTGGTGCAAATGGCAGAGTGCTAGCCTTGATCAAAATAGCTCAGGGACAGCACCCAGGCCCTGAGTTCAAACCCCAGGACTGGCACCAAAAGAAAAAGAAAGATACTTTGCTTACTAGCTGTCTCTTGTGCTACTGAGCTCCTTCTTCTACTGTTTTCAAGTAGTGTTATAAAAATAGGTGAGTGTGGTGGCTTGTCCTGGGGTCAGGGAGTGGCTGATATGGTGGCTATTGGTGGTAGTCCTTCCATACCTGTCTTTTATTATTTTGGGGCGATACCTTGACTTTTATGTGGTCCTTAAGCCTTTAGACTTTGCAATTCATCATTGTTTATACATGGAGATTTTGGCAGATCTAAAATCGGATGTGGCTGCTATTTTTGTTGTCTCCTCAAAATTTCTTGCTTTGGATTTGAGAAATAATCACATTTTTGGATGTAGGACAAAAATGTATAAATAAAATTATAAGAAGTAATGAAAATGATTTGCTTCTCAAGTATACTAGATTTCAGAGATAGATACATTTAGATTCTTTTCCTTGCTCCAAGCAAGACAGGAGTAATGCAGAAGTAAATATGATGGATGGGTGGATCAGCACAGTTTAGGGTCCTTTCAGGCTGTGTATCCTCAGAATGCAACGAAGTTTATGTAGTGCTTTACAGTGAACAGATACTGTCTCAAATGCTTTAGAAATATGTATTTGACCCTTGCCTCTCTCACCAATCTCATAATGCTGTCATATACTGCAATTACACCCAGAGAACCTGACGGTGACATAGGTGACTTTTTCAGTACTACATAGGTACTTTGAGAGTGAGGCCACAAGCCTGAATCCCTGGCTACCAATCCTACATTCCTTCCATTAGGACATTCTGCCTCACCATCAAGTAGCATGAAGATAGAAAAGAAAACTTCCTGATAGTTAGTATGTATTATTATTATTTTTTTTAATTTAATTTAATTATTTGTGAACATACTGTACAGAGGGGTTACAATTGCATGGGCAGGATAATGCGTACATTTCTTACCAAGCATTGCAGCCTCCTCCTTTGTTTACCCTTCACATCCCTTCCCAGCCTCCCCCCTCCCCCCCATCCCAATCCTTCTCCTTCCCCCCTCCCCCCTTCCCCCCCACCGACGTTGTAAAGCTCGTTTTGCACATGACAACTTGTACTTCTCATTGTTGCATCAGATCCACCTGTATCCTTAAACAACTGGTTTTTCCCCATCTCCTCCACAAGTTATACTGACATCAAATATAGTGAAAGCAGGGGTTATACTGTGGGGGAGGGACATACAAAGCAACAAAGAGATAATCTTATAAATGCGTTAGAAACACATGCATGAAAGAAAAAACATTAAAATACATATCTAAGGGTTCATTTTCCTGACATCACATTATCTGACCTTTTCCGCTTGACTCATACATATACTAGATATTGCAAATAAGGGAAACTATGGGACCTATGTTTCTTTGGGCCTGGCTTACTTCACTTAATATAATTTTTTCCAAGTATTTCCATTTCGACCCAGCAATCCCACTTTTGGGCATTTACCCAAATGCTTACAAACAAGACCACACTAAAGCTACCACCACAACTTAAGATATGGAACCAACCCAGATGCCCCTCAGTAGATGAATGGATCAAGAAAATGTGGTATATATACACAATGGAATTCTATGCCTCCATCAGAAAGTTAGTATGTATTATTTATATGAGTATTATGAAAGCTGGGTGTACCTGAAATCCTAGCTACTCAGGAGGCTGAGATCTGAGGTTTGCGGTTTGAAGCCAATGAGGTCAGTAAAGTCCATGAGATTCTTATCTCCAACTCAGAAAAAGCTGCAAATGACACTGCCTTAAGTGGTAGAGCGCTAGCCTTGAGCCCAAAGAGGCTCAGGGACAGAGCCCAGGCTCTAGGTTCAAGCCTCAGGACCAGCAAAACAGAAATAAAAGAGTACTATGAATTCTCCATTCTTAAAAAAAAATGAGGGGGGGCAGGGAGCAACTTTTACTATGGAGTTCTTTTTTTCAAACACACATAGCTGTCTCCATTCACAAGTGACTTCTTACGTTCCAGACATGGTCAGCTGCTTTGCATGCATGCTCTTACTTAATCCTCACCACCTGGCAAAGAATTAGCACCACCCTTAGTTTGCTCAGGAGGAGGCTTACTATAGCTTAGAGTGTCTTGCTCAAAATTATACTGCTATTAAACTGGATCTATGGACATAAGACATGTATTTTATTTTTAAAGGCTCTGGCAGCAAACAATTGACTCTTCTCATCATTCTGGACCCCATGATCCAGGCACACACACACATACATACAGCTGCACACACACCATACTCATATGCATATATACACGTACACACAGATGCACACACATGAGTGCACATGCTCAAACATATGCACAAGAGAACAGGGGAATGGGAGGAAACTCAGGAGCAGTGTTGTGATTGGTGGTTGTGGGAGGGACCCTATACTGTCTAGAGGGCTTGTAGGAGGGGAGGCATCTGTTGCTGTGTTTCCCTGCTTTTTCCCTTTCCATTTCCCTCCCCTCTTAGTAATTAGCTTATTGAACCTCAGAGTGTAAATCCTATCTCTTCTTCACTCACCTCCACATGTACTATGTTCTTGTGCTATTTTCTGAGTAAAATGTCTACTTAAGATCTTTATAACCTGCAGGTTTGGTGGGTAGGGCTGTAAAAAATACCGCCCTGATTATTGTCACAGTCACTATAGAAGGCCAGGAGCAGGGGAAGCCAGATCTCTATGTTACCAAGAGTCTGATCACAACAGCAGCTCTTTCATTGCCCTTCTGAAGGCTTTTGCACATACCAACCAACTCAGGCCCTGAACTTTTCTATATTACTCTCTTCCCCAGAAACCATCTTCATTTTCCTCATTCCCCAAATCAAAAGCAAACTCCCATATTAGACTTTCAGGACCCTGGAAATACTCCTTTGCTTCCTGAGCACCTTGGCAGACGGTCCTTTGAGAGAAGAGCATAGGTTGGTCTAAGCCTGCAGCCTGCTCTTCCTTCCCTCTGCCTTGCTGTCCCCTTTTGCCTTCACTGGGTCACATTTTGTTTTCCACCAGTTACTGTAAAAAGAAATCGATTCTTTTTAGCTAAAGTAAATTACATCCAACTCTCCTTACATGGAAACAAGGCCCTAAAGTGCTGACAGCTACCATCTCAGGAGTGGATGGATGCTCCTGCTGTTTTCCTTCCAGAGTAATCAGAAACAAACTCAACTGCTGAATGGCCATTCCATAAGGAGAGGAAATGGTAACTAAACTAGCATAGCTCCCAGTAGGGTTTGCCACATTTCTGTATAATCTCCACTGGCAAATTACAAATGCAAGAGAATTTCAGATGGGAAGTCAGGATGGGCCATACACTCAAACACATTTGAAGAACCTGCATAACTCAGCGCATACATACGTGAAAGGACTTAGTCAATCTCTAGAGCATAGTAGGGGCTCAAAAATTTTTGATTGCCATCCTCTAGTTAATCATATCACCCTCTCTCCTGAAAGGCCATCCCTTGCACAGAAGGAGAAGACCCAGGTAGCACCACACTTGTAAGTATGGCCAGCAGCAAGCACACCACGCATAGAGGCTCTCGATGGAGACGCAAAAAGAAATCCACAGAGGAACACTCTGACCATTTGCTTACATTATTGTATACCCCAAAGGCAGAACTGGCATCTTCTGCTGTTGATCTGGCAGGTGATAGGGACCCAGGACACTTCTGAATTACAGAGAGGGGAAGAGCTGGGTGGTTACTCTCTGCTGCCAGTTTTGTTTAGCTTTTGTCCTTGGTTGCCAGGCCATTTGACTCTTTGGTATAATCCCCGTTGTGGCCAGACAAGACTTTGGGTCTTAGAGAAATAGGTTTATTCTGATGGCCCTTGTCACACTGGGCAGGTGGCAGAATTTACCATGTTGATCTCAGAAGAGCGCTTTGCTCTGGGCCACAGATGGTCTGTGAGGTGCCCTCCACAGCATCTCCTCACACCTTCCGGCATACACCATGGCAGTCCATTTCTCACTCTTCATTCTTATGGTGCTTTATGCTTGCTGTTCACACCACTCATGGGTGGTCAGTTTTGGTCTCTTTTGGTGTGTGCTCTGTAGGAGGCTGTCAAATCTTCTGTTACAGGAACCTGGTTTCTACTCCAGGGATTGATATTCAATAGGACATTCAAGAGCACCAAGCTGCTAAGTGGCAGCAATGCAGGAATCTAAGCCTCATTCATCAGTCAGTCCCCAAACTCAGGTTCTTAATTAGTAAGTCTGTCTTATCATAGAAATTGTAATGGTTCTATTAGGGCAAAATAATGTGCATGAAATAGGCTATCATCTGGTGATGATTATAAAAGTAATTGTTTATTGCATCTTTAAAAACTGTGTTAATCGCTTATAGACATTTCGGTTCCCCTCCCAGCATTCTATGCATGGGTAATATGGTCACTGTTTTCACACGACAGCATTGAGGGCCACAGATGCTAAATCACTTTTCAAGCATCCTTCTAAGTAGCTCTAACTCTAATCCCAAATGGTATAATCCAAAATCTGTTCTTGCCTGCTGTCAGGTCCCCCCCCATCCTTTGATTTTCCCAGCCCTAGGTCAATTACTGCTACTGTGAACATAACAAGTACACAAGGGATAAACTGATCATATAGGATGCACATCTATGTGTATATATATATGTGTGTGTATGTGTGTGTGTGTGTGTGTGTGTGTGTGTGTGTGTGTATGTGTATGTATGTGATCAACCTGTAGAAAATAATTCTCTCCTCATGGCTCTATATTTCATTAAGAACTTAGCAAGAGGCTTGGGAAGGACAATTTAAAGGTAGCAAAGCTGTCTAATGACAAACTCCACCCCCACCCCCCAATTCCTCCCCTGCTTCTTGCTTGGCTTATGGTTGAAGGGCCTGATTATGACAAGGCCCCTACCATGTGGACAATTCTGGTTTGGGCACTGGTAAGCTTGCTATTGCTGTGTTACAATCACTGCTGAACCCTAGTCAGATCTCATTGCTTACATATGTAGGTGAGTTGGTGAGGGATTGGGCTAGACTCTACTGGGCTTCAGGGATAGCTGGGAAGGCTGCGTTCTATAGTCCTCACCTCCTCCATGGACCAATCAGCTGTGTAGGTTCTCCACATCCACATTCAGGCTTAGGCTGGGAACCAGCATGCTGTCATTACCAAGTCCTAAGGCTAAGCTCAAAATCAAGCAGCTCAAAACCAGGCCTGGTAAAGGGAGGAAAACAGGCCAGAAGAATTAGAGCCATTCATGTAATCAAACCTACTTGAGACAATTATAATGTCATTTTTCTTTCTGAATTAGGATGAGAGGAAAGTACTCCTCGTGTATCAACAAGATCTATGACAGTGACTTCTTTATGGGAAAAGACCAAAGATTTGTATCCAGAAGTAACCAGGCTCAAGTACTGTTGCAGGGAAATAGCTGTCCATCTAGGCTGTGGTATTAACATAAGTGTGTGTGTGTGTAAGAGATTAAAAAAAAAGAGATAGAAATGTGTGATAGAAACATGCCTCCATCCACTGACCCGTCAGCTTCCATTCTTGTATTATTCTGTGCCTCATTTCCCCCTCCTGTCAACACCCCTCTAGCACGTCCACAAGGTTGGTGTGTATTTGATTGTCACCCTCTTGTCAGTGCTTGGTTGAGCTCCTGCTGAAAGCCATTGCTAGGCCAGTCACCAAAATCTTTGTTGGTTTTGTACCTTGTGACCCTAGCCTGGCTAATTGGCCTTCAGAAGCTGTCAGATTCTGCTAAGGTCATTTGCTCCTGTCTTCTTTGTAATGCAGTTCAAGCTAAATGGGTAAGAGACCAAATAATGAGAATTCTGCCTTAGAATACAATATACTGGCATTGCTTGAGCTCAGCAGTGAGCAGAAGTTACTCAGCAGAATATTTATTGAAGTGGACTCTGTCGGGAGTTTGAAAATGCATATGCAAAATATTTAAATGCCCAGTTACAGTCCCAAAATAAGAATGAGTTCCGAAGGATTGGGGTAGACAGAACCGCTCCATCTTACTGGAGATTGATTTGTCCAGTAAATTTAATGGCTTGGGGAACAATCAGTAAGCATTGCAAATCACCCAGGCCAAGTGATGCCAGGGCTTCTCACCGAATGTCTCAGTGGGAGGGTGATTACCTTATGGGCCAAGTGAATCTGATCAAAGGAAACCAGGAAAGTATCAGGGGATATGAAAAATCATGCATCTAATTTGTTTAGTCAAAGTCTATTTCAACAACATTTAGAGCAGTGGCATCACTATCATAGGCATTAGAAAATCATGACTACTTTGTCTGACTATACTGATCTGTTGCTAATTATAAATGTGGCTCAAGGCTGAGGCTTAGCTACGTGGTTAAAGTCATTTCCTTCCAATAAGATGCCTTCTGTCTGGATCTCAAGTAGCTGGCAATCCTGTTGACGTAGAACAGGTCTCAGGATTTTGAAAGATATGGGAAGGCTATCGGATCATCAGCCCTGGTATCTCAGCCAGGGCTCCATCAGAAAAGCAGCACCATTCAGATAGTTTTATTGGGCTTATTGTCTGGATTTGACTGAATGCACTTGTGAGCTCTCGTTAAATGATGCATGAAAGTTGTGATGTCTGTGGTCTGATGGCTCAGCAGAGTCAGCAATTGGAAAGGAATAGGGGACATAAAGCTGGGGAAGTAAAAACAAACTAGAACCTGGGCAGATCCCCTGGAATCCAGGAAAGTAGAGGTGAAACTATTGTCTTTCATGCCTTCAAGCAACCTTTTGAGAAGCTGACTGCCTTCTACTGCATCTGGCAGTGTCAAAGGGCAGAAGGAAGAGAGGGAAAGGACAAGGTGGGCCTGACTGCTGCCCTGATTATCCTCTAGTAAATCAGCAGATAAAGGATCACGTGAGAGCTACAATAACCCCAAGCCCTGCTTTGATCAGAAGATTAAAGAGATTACAGCTGCCAGGGTAATAGTGGCTCACACCTGTAATCCTAGCTCCTCAGGAGGCTGAGGTCTGAGGATCATGGTTCCAAGCAAGCCTGGGTAGGAAAGTCCATGAGACTCTTATAATCAGATGTGGTACAATATATCAAGTGGTAGAGCGCTAGCCTTAGAGGCAGCGCCAGGGCCTGCATTCAAGCCCCATGACAGGTCTCCGCTCCCCCCACCCCCAAAAAAAGACTACAGCTGTCCGTTGATGTCCCTATCTAGAAATTATACATGGCATATCTCTTGGGATTAGCACTACCCTAGAACCAGGCAGGAAAGGTAAGTGTGGGAGACATAGTAGTTATGGCTTAGCTAGACTGAGCCCATTTATCGCTCATGGCCCACTCAGGCAGGAAGGATTCCTCAACTCACCATCTCATAGGGAACAATCTTTACCTATTTCACTCATGTAGGGAACTGAGGTTTTAGATTGCAGTACCAGCTCCACCTTCCTTACTAAGGATTTGTTCAACCAGATTGGAGCTATTGAACCCTTGAACTTGTAGTGACATCAAAAGGATTACTTGAGACTAACCAGAAATATGGCATGGCAAATACATGTACAGTGCTACATGTGCAGTGCCATTTGAGGTAGAGATATTTACACTTAAATACATAAAAGAATACATAATCATACACCCATATGTCCCACAAATAATATATAGATATTGGTATAGGATCAGCTGGTGATGACACCAGACAGTCCCATTCTTGCACTGGGGAGCCCCAGAGACATGACTGACCTCCCTAGACAATTAACACACGTTAATGAGCTGTTTGGTGTCAGATAGCATGAGAGGCCCCGGGATGTGACACAGCACAGTGGCACCCTACTCTAAGGTGTCTCAGCCATGGTGTTTCGGATATTTGTATAATTCTTTGTTGTGGGAGGTGGTCCTGCGCATTGTAGGCTGTTTGCTAGTATGTCTGTTTACTTACCAAATGCTTATAGTCTTCTCCCATCCTACCCAACACCCTCTGAAGCAAAGATGATTTTAAAAAAATGTCCAGTCATAGCTCGATGTCACTCCTATGAGGGCACAATCACCCGAAGTAGAAATGTCTGATAACAGGGAGGAAACAGATAAATACCACTGAGATATTTTCAGTAACCCATAGGTACTATAAAGACTATAAAATAGGATAGCAATGGTTATGTGATTACTAGGGTATTTAAGAAATGCTGTGGTGAAGATTGATGCTTGATTTGCAATGCAGGCTGTCCTCTAGAGGGCTGGGAGTAAACTATGCCCAGCAAAAGGAGAATCCAGCCAGTCTTTGGCATGGTGATAGGGCAGAAATGCCAGGGACATAGAGCTTGGGAAAGGAAGGGTAAAAGGAAGAGATAGATGGGTTAGGGAAGGATACTGTGACAGGGGTGGCTTGATACATGTGTTATGGCACAAAATCTGAATTTAGCTGTGGGTCTTCCAGAGGGTCACAGGAGACATTTGGTCAGGAGAATGAAGTCATAAGATGTGTGCGTTCAAGAGTATGCTGGCTTCTCTGTAGTGGGACAAATGCTTCTGCTTCCCCTCCTTCCTTGTTGCTGTTCTGCCCTCTGCTTCTCTGTCTGATCACCTGATCCTTAGGACCCACTACAGCTGGCAGTTTCTAGCTATGAGGATGTGTGAATGAAAGGCAGGGCGTTTGGAGTCTCTATGAGTGATGGAATTTGAGCTTTGAAAAGCTGTCTAGCTTTATGAGGTTAGCATTTCTTGGGTGCAGGCTACTCCTTTTTCTGGTATTAATGTCCTCCTTTTAAGCGCTGGGCCCCATCTTTGCTCCCAGTTCAAACAGCCTCTAGGGGGTGGCATCCTCTCCCTAGACTGTCTGGAAAGGCCCCAGCCCTGGTGCATTTGAGGGGAGCACAGAAGCCTCCTGCCCAGAAACTTCCCAGAATTCTCTCTGTTCCTTTTGATCACAAAAATCTCTGACTCTGAGCTTTATCTCCTCCCTTTGCTCCCCATGCCTTCACGAGGTTTTCTTCCCCATTTTTATGTCATCTGCATTCAGATGGCACATGCACGTCCATTCACAGCCCAGTGCCTGAAAGAAACATGCTACTCTCCCCAGAAAGATGATTGCCTTTCACTTTGGACACCATTTGCATACACCTGGTGGTGTCAAAGCAGGAAAGGAGATGGAAAAGGAACCCCCTGCTATAGGCAGTGGTGAGACATAGCCTCAGGCAGCCTGAGCCAGCACAACAGACCCAAGATGCAAAAATTCATTCCTGAGGTCAACACAGAGTCAAATCCTCCCAGCTCCTCCAGCCCCCCCACCACAGTAACCCTGCTGCATTGTCTAAGTGACAGCCCAGGACTGAAGTAGATTTTCTCATGACCATGAGACACTGAGGCAAAGTTCATATCTTCTTAGAATAGACTACTCAACAATGCAGGAAAATATTATGTTTTTAGTTCTGTTTTAATTTAAAATGCCAAAACATGCAAGTGATTTATCTAGGAAAACAATTGCTTATCCTAAATGCTGCTCTATAGCTTATTCTTTCTTCAACATTTATTATTTGGCATCATTTCAGTGGTATCTTCCAAAAGACAGAAGTCTGTATGTTTTGATTCAATGCAGGTTTTCTTGAGAGATACTGTCTATTTTTATATTATGGGGTGAGGTTTTCGGGACACATAAAAGTTGGAAGATACGTGGTCAGAACCAAATAATACTAAAAAGAAAAAGAAGATTGGGTTTGTTTGTTTTTTGGTGGGGTGGGCATGCAGGAGGTATTGTGTAAGGAATCCAGAGGCTTCTTTTATAGTATTCCTAATAGATGCAATAGAATGGAGAGAACAAAATCTGATGTTAAGGAAGAAGATGGCAGCTGGAAAATTACTGAGTAAGAATCTGTTGCTTCACACCTTGAGCACAAATTAGCAATGCAAGGGTTTAGCAGAAATTTTTGACTGTCACTAGGCTATAGGAAGCCACGCCCCAGTGGTTGGTTTAAAATGAAAATCAACAATGGTTTTCCATGGGCTCTATGTGCTAATGGTAGGTTTGTTTTGTTTTGTGTTATATATATATATATATATATATATATATATATATATATATATATATATATATTAGGGGAAGGAAGGAGATTCACAAAATTAACCATGTCTTAGAAAAGTCATTCATGCCTTTGAATGAATTTCTCATGGCTGTCCTGCATATTTTGTTCTTTCTTTTTTTTGGGGGGGGGTCCAGTGGTGGGGCCTGAACTCTGGGCCTGGGCGCTGTCCCTCAGCTCTAGCGCTCTACCACTGAGCCACAGTGCCACTTCCAGCTTTTTTCTTTTACTTATGTGGTGCTGAGGAATCGAACCCAGGGCCTCATGCATGCAAGGCAAGCGCTCTACCACTGAGCCATCTTCTGTGAATAGTCTGGATGTTTCATTTGATTTGAAGATTAGGAATAATCATATATACTCACAAATCAAATTCAACCAGTATTAATTTTTAGCTTTCCATGAACAAAGACTATTCCTGGTGTTAGATGTAAAATAGAGGGGGGGGAGAGAGAGCCCCCCTCTCGAACTGACTTATAACTCCCTGGAGTTTGTAATTAGAAAGAGATGATACAGGTAAATATATGTGCATGTGCACATATACTTTTGATGTAAATCCCAATTCTGGATTTTAAGGCACACAATTTTCAAAAATTTGACCTTCACAAAATCTTTCACAAACACTTTTTGCGAAGAAAGGCTGGTGCATCTTTACTGTGAAATGAATATTCCTTCATACTTTGAAAACCATTTCAAAGACTCAGATGAAAAACAGGAAAATGTAGTGTCCTCTAATTGACTCACCAACCGATGTCTCTCCCCAGTTTGCTCAAGGACAAAGTTTATCCCAAACTGGACAGAGGATAATTACTATGGGAATGACCAGACCGATCCCCAAATACACAAAAGACACAACAGAATATACAAAATCTTGACATATAGCATTCACTTATCATTTACCTCTAAACTCCTGGCTGAAGATCTAAGCCAGAAAGGAGGTGGCAGATACTTTGAAGTCTACAGCTATGAGGATGGAACAGAGTCCTTTTTCTGTATAATAATAATAAAAGCCATTTAATCTTTTGCTGATACAGTCTCCTTTGCTTTATTATGTTGTTTATTCCCTGTGAGCCTTTGCTATTAGTTATAAAAATGTCATGGTGACGACCGCTACATCGTTCATCTCATAAAGTCCCAGGGATCTCATCAATTTTTCTGTTCTGTGCTATGTGCTGCAAACCACTACAGGCAAAGATAGGCTTAATCAAGGTTTGTCTTAATAATGAACACAATACACAGGGAGCAAGGCAACGCACACGGCTCTGATCCAGGCAAAGACTTATTATAAGAAAATCTATATTTCAATTAGAGGCTTTGCGATGAGAGCCTCGGGAATCCCATACAAGACAAATCACTATGAGACGCTTCCAAGTAGCAAGTGTGACCCAGCGATTTGTAATATTTAACTTAAGCACGTTTGCCATAGGTTTTAAGCAATCCATTACTGGTGGGAGGAAAAACCTGAATTCTTTAAAATGAAAATAAAAAAAAAACATCTGAAGTAACTGATCATTATTTTAGCTATAGAAATGCAAAGGTAATGTTATATGTATATATGTATATATATATATATATATATATATATATTATTTTGGTTGGCTGTGGGGCTTGAACTCTGGGCTTGGGCATTGTCCCTGTGCTCTTCAGCTCAAGGCAAATGCTCTACTGCTTGAGCCCCAGCGTCACTTCCGGTTTTCTAGTGGTTTATTGGAAGTAAGATTCTCATGGACTTCCCTGCCTGGGCTGGTTTCGAACTACAATCCTCAGATCTCAGCCTCCTGAGTAGGTAGGATTACAGGAGTGAGCCACTGGTACCCAGCTTATATATAATTTTTTGAGTTACAACTTTTTTCCCTTAATGCCTTTTACTCTAAAAAGATGACCTCTTCCTCCTCCTCCCCATCCTCCTCCTCGTCCACCTCCTTCTTCTCTTCCTCTTCCTCCTCCCTTTTTGTCTCCTTTCCTTTTTCAGCTTACATATTGAAACAGAAAACACAGATGCAGGGAATTAAGGGCAAGATTGAGGCTGGAGAGTTGCACCCCACTCTCTATCCTGCCCCCCTTCCCCCAGGTCCCCATGCCCTTCTCCAGCATTAAGCCGTATAAAGGCCACAGCCACAAAATGAGGTGAGAAGAGGCGATGAGCCCCCTCTTGTCATGGAGAGACACTAGTTGACATTTTGCAAGGATTCTTAACTATAATCTTTTTCAGAGGTTTTCTTCTGCTAGTCAACAAATAACAGACATGTCAATTCCCTCCCAACTGTTTGTATTAGAAGGAGAAAGTGCTCTGACCTTTTCCTCCAGATGTCTTGAGAGGGAAGTCCTCAGTGGTACTCTGAGGCTGACTCAGTCATAGCACCTGGGGGAAACGGCCATTGCTTGCCATCAGAGGAGATTGTGCTGCCCCTTCCAAGTGCCAAACAGAGCTTTGCAGGAAATCAAATGATCACATGAAATCTGAGCACACTATTGCTTCCTCCATAGTGCAGGAAGGTGTGTGAACTCATCAGAGGTTTTTACTTATTTTCTTCTTGTTTTGATGTGTTGGTACATTTTTGCTGTGTTGCACCCGAGGCCCCACGCACTTGCTCAGCTTTTTTTATTCAAGGCTGTTGCACTACCATCTGAGCCACAGCTCCACTTCGGGCTTTTTTTGCTGGTTACTTTGAGGTAAGAGTCTCTTGGATTTCTCTTATAGGGCTAGCTTCAAACTTCCATCCTCAGATCTCAGCCTCTTGAGTAACTAGGATTATAGGTGTGAGCCACCCGTGCCTGGCTGAACTTATTAGTTTGATATATCAGGTTAGCTTTTCAGAGTGACCAAAGTGCTTCCCTGAGCCTTAATGGTGGGTGGACATCTCATCTGGTCTAGCGCCCCAGCCTCTGTCCCCTCCACCCTTGTAAGTATGGTAGGCAATTGTCAACCCAATGCTCTCTTGTGAGAGAGTAGACACTTCTGTGCCGTAAAATGGCCCTTGCTACACTGGTAGGAGGAGTGAGGGAGAAAGCCCATGTGGGGTTAATGTAGACTGCAGCCCTCTGGCTCCAGCCCCAGACTTCAGAGCCTAGGACATTGTTGGGCTAGATATGCCCTGTGAGCACAGGTGTCTTCTTCATGTCTTTGTGAGGGTTCTCTCTGGTACAATGCCTTTGCCTTTGGTTCAATGGTTAGACTGGTTTTCCCCAGGGAGACACACTGGTGGCTTAATGTCTGCAGGACAATGCTTAGAAATGCAGTTTCACAATCATGACCATTTTAATCACATTTTCCATTTGTTCTACTGACACTTTGAATTCCTTTGGACCTTTTGGGTGAGTGTTACTTATGGAATTCTATCAAGAAAGTAGGAAACATGGAGACTCTTGGTTTGCAATCTTTAAATGAAGACATTAGACATAGCTGTCCAGAGGTAGTGAATTCCCTGAACCAATTGATCAGGTCATTTTTGGACATTAAGTCAGTTACCTATTAAACTACATTGTAAATTCCTGAGCAAAGTATCAGTATTATCATTAAAAAGTGAGAAGTTTTTACTCATTTTGAAATAGGAACATTTGTTTACTGTACTGAAATTTTATCTTTTTAAGTTATGGGTTATATCATGTAAGTATAACCAGAATACATTTTAATATTTAATCATTTAATTTTTTTCTTTAACTGTGTTTAAAAACAAGGAGTAATTCTCAACTTGGGTTCTATTACTTTGGGAAATTAGAGTGTATTTTAGTGGACCATGTTACTGGTTCAAAAAATGTAAGATAATGTAAAAGAAGTTTCTGCAGGATTCTAATACAGGAAACAGTTAAATTATGTCAGGAGCTGGTAGCTCACACAATTCCAGCTAGTCAGGAAGGTGAGAGCTGAGGATTGCAGTTTAAAGTTAGCCTGGGCAGAAAAGTTTGTAAGGTGCTTATCTCCAATTAACCAGAAAAAAGCTAGAAGTGGAGCTGTAGCCAAAATGTTAGGGTGCCACCCTTGAGCAAAAAAACTCCCAAGGCCCTGAGTTTAAACCCTAGTACTGGGATACATACGCACCTATTAGAGAGCCAGGACTCAAGTTGTAGAGCATCTCCCAGTAAGTACTAGACGTGAGTTCTAACCCCAGTTAGAAAACATCAATTAGATTAACAGGCAGTTGTGAGCAATATTAAGTTCTTGTGCATGGTCTTTGCTCTATGTCCCCAGTAGTGCCAAAGCTACACCACAGAATTATAACCAGAATATTGACACTAATGCAGTCAACACACAGCACAGTTCCATTAACACAAGAACTCTTTGAGTTGCTCTTTTACAGCTGCCAACCCACTCTGGGTCTCTGACAACTACTAATCTATATTCTATTTTTATAATTTATCAGTTCAAAAAAATGCCACGTCTTGAATCATATGGTGTGTAGTTCTTTTTCTCTTGGTGTATTTGCCTCAAGTATTCATGTGTAAATGCTTTGCTCCTGTTTATTCTTGAGTAATATTCTACTATATGGACATACCAGTTTAAACTATTCATTTGTTGACATCTGGCTGTTTCCAGCTTTGGCCTATTTCAAAAAATACCAAGCAAGACTTGAAAAAAAAACCCACAATTACAGAAATACTTGTAACTATGTCATATTACAGAGTGTTTGTGGGAGTGGAGTAATAGTAAAGGTTTAGAGTCATTTAGGATTAAAATAAATGTTATGAATTATGGCAATTTAGCTCAAGTAGCTTGATTAAGTGGCACTACATTTATGACACTTAATCAGACTTAAGTACATGATTGGCTATGTCTGCAATAGAATTTTAGAGATATTTCATACCCATGTTTTCATCTCTGCTCTCCACTTAGATCATTCAATAAACACCACTAATATTTATTGTTATTAAGCATTGCTGACACATCTCATTGCTTTTATTGAAGCTGGCAATGTGATAGCATTTGATTATGTGGAGTTTTTGCTGCCAATCTTCCTTGTGGGATGTTTAATACCCTTATGAACTTGGAGTGTCTGATGAAGGGTTTAATTAAATAAACATTTGTCCATGAATAGAAG
The DNA here is from genome assembly GCF_000151885.1 of Dipodomys ordii. Classification (NCBI taxonomy): domain Eukaryota; kingdom Metazoa; phylum Chordata; class Mammalia; order Rodentia; family Heteromyidae; genus Dipodomys; species Dipodomys ordii. The sequence goes on along the minus strand of NW_012267218.1, from coordinate 25,192,913 downwards.
AGTCAGTGACAGTGTAGTCAGTGAACTTTATCTAGTGGATGGACAGTGGGAAATCAGGTGAGGATGCACAGAAGCATGTGATTATGTTTGTAGGAAGTAGAAAAGTCCTGTCCACTGTCACCCAGATCCCACAAAGTATATGAATGCATCTACTCAGGTTGTGATACCATCTTGATCCTTTCTTTTCTCCACCAAATGTGGGAGCAAGAGGCAAAGTTTATTTAAATGTGAGAGTAAGGTATCTGGGATGCTAAGGAAAGCCTGTTAGCTACTGGTGGCTTGGTACAAGTCCTCAACCAGGACTCCCAGCTGGGAGATCTGCCTTACGCTGTGTGAGGACTTGTCTACTTGCTTTCCAGGCAAGGAGGAGGAAGAAAGGAAGAGAACAGATTTCTCAGTTTGAGGGAACAAAAAGTGGGGTCTGGAAATCAGTAGCCCAATATAGGGTTGTGGGGACCCTTGTTGGGTGAGTCTCAGCTGGTTGGGACACTGCCTACTTTACTCCACAGGAAGGTTTACCAGCCCCCTGTGTGGGTCTGCTCCAGGATTTTCAAGAGCTATGTCTTCAGAGCTTTTATGTCAGCTTCCCGGGGTTTTCAGGAAGGGTAGGGAGCCTGATCTCTACTGGCCCACTGTCTCCTAGTCTTCTCCTACCTGTCTTCTTTTTATTTCTCCCTCCATGGCAAGCCAGCCTCCCTCTTGTCCCATAGATATTTGGAACAGTGGTATTTGCTGCTCAGAATTTCTCCAGACAACCATGTTTAGAACCAACAACCAAATATTACTTACTTAGTTTTTTTCCCCCCTTAAGGGTATGAAGTTGCTTAATAGTTTTCTTTTCTGCTTTCAACTCATAATAACGTCTTAGAAATATTGTTAGTTGCCCTTGGGCTTTAGTTTACAGTTGGGGAAACTGAACTATGGATGTCAGGTTGGTGGGAATACATATTGTGGAGAAAGGGAATTTGAATGGAGTCTTGTTTGTCACAGCAAATGGGAAGCTAAGGGAAGAAATGTCAGAAGATAAAAGTGAATAGCTTTAGGAAAAGACAAAAGTGAGTGAGATGATTTGACTGGGAATTCTCACGTGTATTCTCAATACCTGCTTAGAGACTGGCTAGACATAAGGTTCAATAAATATTTGTTTAATGAATAAGCATATGGGTAAACAAACAAATGATTTCATTGTTACCAAGATGCATGTAGCTGCCTGGTTATGTGGTTTGTGCTGAGTCTCTAAGGCTGCATAACAAACTCCTTCTGACCCTAGTAGCTTATGACATAGGAGGGGAGGTTCCCTGAACTCCACGGGACAGTTCTTCTGGATATTTCCCCTCTGTCCTGCAGTCAGGCAGCCACTTGGACTGGGGTATTGGACTGGCTGTACTTGGCTGACTACGTTGGGTACTCTCTTTCTTAGGGTTCTCTTCGGTATGTGGTTTTACTGGTGTAGTGGCTAAACTTCTAACGTGATATACCCCAGCACTGTCAGAAAGTGCAATTGTGCATTCTAGGCAAATGCCCTATCACTTGTGCAACACCCCCCAAGTCCCTTAGTTTTCACATTATTTTTGAGACAGTCTTGCTAACTTCCCAGACTGACCTCAAACAGGCGATCCTCCTGCCTCCATTCTCTGAGTAGCTGAGATTGTAGGCATTCATTACCACATCCAGGTCCTGCAATTTACCTCAGCGCTGACACTCCATACCCAGGCTTTGTGCAGATGCTGGGACTTAGGAGCTTGGTCTCACACAACTGTCAAAGCAGGTAAGGCATTCTTAAATTCCTCACATGTACGCCCAGCTGAGTACAAATTTGGGGGTTCCATCTTCACGTTTGGAGATTTCACTGGAGTGACTGGCAGACCTGAAGGAAGTGCTGTATTGACGTACAGTTTATTATAAAGGACACAGAAACAACCAAACGAAAACACAGCCTGAGGGCTGAAAGTGGTCCTGAGTGAATGCAGGAGCAGCTGCCCCCTGCAGCGGGGGTGCACCTCTCCTGGTGCATCAGTATGCTCAGTGGCTGGGGAGACACACAACCCCCCTGGTTCAGCACTGTGCTGCTCTACTTAATTGGCCTAGTAGACTAGCTCCTCCCTCCCCAGATGCGGGGGCAGTGGTTAAGAATTCCAACTCTCAGGGTTAGGGTGACTTTCCCATAGTGTTGTGAGGTGAAATCATCCCAGAAGTCACATTTCGGAAGGTTGGAATATTGGAGTCTTTACAGTTGCTGCAGGCAACCCATTGCTGCAGCCCCCATATACACATAACACAGCTAGGGAACAGTCTAGAGAGAAAGAAAGAACAGAAACAATACCAACCAGCCAAGTCAGCTCCAAAGGAGAGCTGAATATGATGACCGGAGATGAGCCAGGAGACAGGACATGGGACACAGTCACGGAGACACACATGGCAGGGTGTTACGGTGGCTGGGCTGGGTCCAAGCAGGAAGCAGACCCACAGGAAATTCCCAGTTTCAGGCACTGGACTGACAGGTTCAAGAACCTATCAGCCAAGTGCCCTCCCCTGTCTCTAGAAATCCAGGCACATCCTCCTGGGAGGCAGATGATGGGTGGGGCATTTCCTTCCCCCAGCATGAAGACAAGATGCTAGACCCTACCATCCATCATGTGGCCAATATGGCACTGGCCAGACCTGACTTCCTTACTTCAATAGTAGAACACTTAGCAAGCAGAAGGCACCGAGTTCCACCCCCAGTAGGGAGGAGGGGTGGTGGTGCGAGGAAAGGTCCCAACCTTCTAACTACAAAGAAACTAAGAGCTCTTCTTTCTTCCAAGTCACCTTGATAGCATAAACTCAGATATAGCCCAAAGGGGTTCATTTATTTATATAAATCTAAAATATTCCTATCACTCAGAGTTGGGGTTTGAAGCTGTCTACTCAAAAGAGGAATTAGAGCTAAGACAAAATAGATAATTTTGGAAAATGACCTGTTGTCTATGTTTCTCTTAGAGCAGGTTCTGGGAACACAGGCTGTGGCTCACATGCTCATGTCAGATACAGGATCAGATGAGAAAAGGCCAGGTTGTTGTACTGATGTGTTTGAAAGGATACAGAAAAAAATGGAGGAGCATCCGGTGTTGCCCTCAGTATCGAAGTCGGGTTCCCCTTTGCTGCAAATACTTCTTGGCTCACGCTGCTCTGCCTTGGAGAGGTCAAACTTCTGTTTCCCTAAACTTAATCTTTATGACTACCTCCCCTGTCTAGCTTTCTGTTCACCCCTGCCAGGCCCCAATTCCATCGCCTCTTACTTGCTTCCCTTTTCAATGTTTTGGTTGTTTTTCAAGCTAGTCTTGCCAAACTGCTATTGTAGTGACTAACTGTGGGTTTGTGGCATCAGTATCTCACCAGGCCTAGCTTGGAGATTCCCTGAGAGAGAGCTCCTGCTAGAGTCTTTTCTACTTAGACTTCCCAAGTTCAGGTTGAACATAACGAAAATGGTCACTTTGATTGAGGAAGAACCTTCAAATATTTAAAACTCCTTAATAAAACTCCCTTATCTTGAGTTTTGTTTTATAAGGGACATTTTCTGATACGTTGTTAGAGACAACCTGTAATATGCAACTCTGGTTCATTATGCCCTTCTGGTTCAACAATAATTATTATGAGATTATTTTATCTCCTCTTCTCTCACCCAAGGTTACTGTGTAACTGAAATCCTCTAGTGCATAGAAATTTGTATCCCTTCCACATCCCAGAGCCAGATAGGAGTTTGGCCTCAGGCAACAGTCAGCTAACTCTGCCTTGAAGATAATTCTCTGGGGAGTTAATTAAGGCAGGCTAAATAATTCTAGGTGCAATTTTGGTGAATTAAATAGGAGAGAGATTTTCAAGTGTCAGGAGTCGAAACACCTTCTCCTCCATTATCTCTGCTCTTACCTCTACTTTTTATACTACATACTAAAGAACAGGAAATCTATTTTATAGATTTGAGACCATTTGTTTAGAGTATTTACTACAAGCCCACTACTGGGCTGTGCCCTGATAAAGTTTGAATTGTGATGAGGTATAATACAATTTTTAAATGTCTGGTTAAGTTCAGGTCAATCTTCCAAGACCCACCCTAGAGGCCATTATCCCAAAAGTCTAACCTAAACTCTTCTTCAGCATTAATCTCTTGTCTACATCCCGCAAAATTTTTAATATATATTTTTATTGTAAAGATACTGTACAAAGAGTTTACGGTAACATGAGTAAGGTAATGAGTACATTTCCTATTGAGAACTGTTACCCTCTCTTTGTTTTTTCCTACCATCCCTTCCCTCCCAACCTCCTAATCCCTCCCCACCCCCAAGTTGTAAAGTTCATTTTCAATATGGTGTCTTATACATCTCATTGTTACAGTGGCTCAACCTGTATCCTTGTTTCCACATTTTGTTATTTCCCTTCCCCTCCCCAAATTAGAAAAATGTATATACAAGATGCAGGGCACCAGAATCAAATACAGTAAAAACAGGGATTGTACCATGGGAGAAGAACATACAAAATAAAAAATCACACAGTACATTATAAGTACATTATAAGCAAGAAAGATAAAACCTTTTATGTCCCTATCTTGGGGTTCATTTCACTTAGCATCATCTTATATGGTCATATGTACATAGCTTTTGACCTTTTCTGCTTGTCCTAGACATATACTAGTTGTTGCAAATAAGGGAAACCATGGGACCTATGTTTCTTTGGGCCTGGCTTCCTTCACTTAATGTGATTTTTTCCAAGTCTTTCCATTTCCTAACAAATGGGGCAGTGTCATTCTTTCTGATGAAGACATAGAATTCCATTGTATATATAGATACCACATTTTCTGGATCCATTCATCTATTGAGGGGCATCTGAGTTGGTTCCATATCTTAGCTATGGTAAATAATGCTATGATAAACATAGCTGTGCTGGTAGTTTTAGTATGGCCTTGTTTGTGCTTGTTTGGGTAAATGCCCAAAAGTGGGATTGCTGGGTCATAGGGCAGCTCTATGTGTGGTCTTTTGAGGAAACCTCCATACTGCTTTCCAGAGTGGTTGAACAAGTTTACACTCCCACCAACAATACAGTAGGGTTCCCTTTTGGCCACATCCCCTCCAGCATCTGTTGTTATTGGATGTCTTGATTATAGTCATTCTAACTGAGGTGAGGTGGTATCTCAATGTTGTTTTGATTTGTATTTCTTTTATGGCTAGGGAAGTTGAGCATTTCTTCATGTGTCTATTGTCCATTCTTATTTCCTCTTCAGAGAAGTCTCTCTTTAAGTCTTTAGTCCACTTTTTAAAAGGGCAGTTGTTTCTTTGAAGTTTTTTGTTGGGAGGATTTAATTTTTTGAGTTCCAAGTATATTTTAGATATGAGATCCTTGTCTATTATATGGCTAGTGGAGATCTTCTCCCAATCTGAGGGCTTTCTATTGATTTTGCTAGCTATGTCCGTTCTGCAGTTTCATGCAATCCCATTTGTCCAAATGTTCTTTGATTTGTTGGTTTTCTGGGTCTTTATTAGGAAAATTTTGGCCTGTGCCAAGGAGCCCTAGAGGTTCTCCTATTCCTTCCTGTTTTGTTTTTAGGGTGTCTGCTTGTACTTCGAGTTCTTTGATCCATTTGGACTTGATTCTGGTACAGAGTGATATATAGGGATCTAAACTTTAGTTTTCTACAAGTGTTTAACCAATTTTGCCAGCACCATTTCCCAAAGAGGCTGTCTTTCTTCCATTCTATTTTTTAGCTCCCTTATCGAAGATTAGGTGGCTAAAGGTTTCCCACAGAATTTTTTTACATAGAAGTTATTACAATTGCTGTGGTTTTATAACTGAAGTGGTCTTACAAGTCATTTGCTTAATAACCTGTCCTAGCCATTGGACCTGAGTAGCAGGAGGCAGGGACTGTTGGCTCTATTGCTTATCCAATCATTTAAAATCAAGCACCTGCCATATACAGGCACCATACAGCAGATCCTCTGCATATCTGTGGGTTTACCATCCAAAGTTCCACCCAGTTACAGCTTGAAAATTATTTGAAAAAACCTTGCTTCTATATTAAATGCATACTAGACTTTCTAAAATTGCCACTGTTCTCTAAACAATCCACAATTACAACTATTTACATGCCATTCTAGATACTAGGTAGTATCAGGTATCCTTTGCTGTACAGGAGAAAGAATATTTAAGAGTCTGTAAGCAGGAAAATCAGTAAACTTCGCCCATGTCACACACTGAAGTTTATCAGTACTTTCTGTTTCTCTTTTATAGACCAATAACTACACTTTCCCTTTCCTAGAGGAGTACAAAAGAGGCTATGTATAGGTCATATGCAAGTACTGTGCCATTGTATATATAAAGAGGATGAATAGCCATAGAACTTCGGGGCTCCTGGAACTAATCTTCCATGAATGCCAAAGTACAACTTTTTTCTTTGGTCTTAGTAGTCTGAAGAATAATGAGTCCTCACTTTCTATATGTTCTACATGTTTGCTGACTGTGTCAATCATTTTGTATCTATGTTTTCATGTAACACTCTGGATACTGTAGACAAATAAGGTATTATAAAGAACCAGCCACAATCAGTCATTATCAAGAATTACTTGACTGTAGTTATATCTAAGTGTTTCTCAGCGTAATTAACACAGCTCAGCTTAAAGTTTTAGAAGCTAGAATGTCTTTTCTCTGTCAGCACTGACTGTACTGCATTTTTACAAACTCTTCAAAACAACTACATGGATCTTGGTATCTTCAGTGTAAGAGAGCAAGAAGTGTACTTAGTTCATAGAGCAGATTTTGTAAATATTTAACATTAGCCTAAAGAAAATACACTTCGTGTGGCATTTGTGAGCCGGTGGTTTCTTTTCAAAAGCATGTTTTTGTGGTTCTTTAAAATATGACTGACTTTAAATGCACAAGAATGGTGTACTCTAAGAAGAATGAATCTAGAAAGCCAAGGAGAAGTGGCAGAAGAAGAAATGTCTCCATCTCTTCCTGGGGAGTGGATCCCATCTATCTTCCTGCCTTGTCTTTCTGGTTCTTTCCAGCTCTTATTCTAGCTGTGTTTTGAGTCCTGAGATTTCTCTCCCCCACCTGTCCCCATCCCCACCCCCACCCCCTCTCTCACAGTACTAAGGGCTTGAACTCTGGGCTTCATATTTGCCAGGCCAACGCTCTACTGCTAAGTCATATATCCAGCCCCAGTTTTTGCTAGTTATTTTGTTGGTGGTGGTCGTGGGGCTTGAACTCTGGACCTGGGCGCTGTCCCTCAGCTCTTCAGTTCAAGGCTAACACTCTACCACTTGAGCCCTGGCACCGCTTCCGACTTTTTCTGGTTATGTGGTGCTAAGGAATCAAACCCAGGGCCTTATGAATACAAGGCAAGCACTCTACCAATGAACCACTTTCCCAGCCCCTTGCTGTTTTTTTTTTTTTTTTTAAGATAGGGTCTCATTTCCTTCCTGCTGGCTTGAACCATGATCCTCTCAATTTTAGTCTCTCAGGTAGTGATGTATGAGTATGGTGGGACCTTGTGCCCTGGTAGTATAGAAATAAACTCAGGAACAAGGAGCATAGTTATAAATAGCTTATTTAGAGAAAGTCACTCAGGAGAGTGAGCAGTGGGACCTGGAAACCCGTTGGTTAGAGACTGGCTGTTTTGTATTATCTCTCCTGATTCCCCCCCCCCCCCCCCGCCCGCTTTTGTCTGATAGCCTTTGGTTTGTTTGAAACAAGCCAGAACCTCCCCTGGGTGGTAGCCACCAGATGGTGGTTTATAGGAGGGCTGGTCTGAGTTATGGAAAGACCCAAGACCTCCGGCTTGGGGTGGTCACCGGCTTGGGGTGGGGGAGGGAAACTGGCCTGAACTAGTTGGTTGATGCTTTCCTTCAGAACTTAGTTTGTCAGATGCCTTGCTCTTAGTTAAAAAGTCTCACTTACTTTCCTACCTGGGCTACCCTTATATCGCCATCTCCACTCTTAGCCTCCCAAATAGCCAGGAGGACAGGTGAGCCCCTGGCATCCCGCTCTTCTATTTTGTTTTGTTTTGTTTTAGCAGTTGTTTTATCCTGCCTTGCTCCCATCCATTTCCAATACTTTGGAATATTTGTCCTCCTTTATCTATTGTTTTATGCTTTATGGGTTTTCAAATCTACTCTAGTTCCTCCGTTCCTGTGTTAGAAGTAAGGGCCTGAAAGAGCACAGAGGTTTCCCAGTTGGTGGTGTCCTTTGCTGAGCATGAGGAGGAGAACCTTATCAGGAGCATATTGAGGCTTCAGTTAGAGAAATCAGTAAGTGCTGAGCTCACTCAACAATGAAGGATAAGAAGAGTCCTCTTTTCTCTTTTGTAGATTGTTAATTAGCACTTCTCTCTAAGACTTGGCTTCCACCCCTCACTAACCCTCTGTCTCCATAGATCCTCATACCCGACGTAATGCCTTTCCCAGGTCTCCCTCCATTCAGAGCCTGGGGAAGATACTACCTGCTAGAGGATCACCAGATTGGCATGATGGGCATAACTAACATTACCTATTTCTCTCCCATCAGGTAAGCCTCTGAATTTGTCTGCTTCCTCTGTTTTCTCAGACTACCTCCTGCCAGGAGCCAAGCTGTCCTATTATGGCAAGCAGTGGACCCATCTCTCAAAGTAAGGGATTCATGGTCACATGACTGGTGGCCAAGTTGTATTGCTACTTTCTGGAAGCCTCGGGCACATTGAGACTTTGCCAGTAATGTTACAGTCTATGCCTTGCGGAAATGGTTTCTCCATGGAAGATTCTAATACTCGTCTTTCTTAACTCAGACCTCTAGGCAAGCATTTTCGATTGATTGGACTTGTCATTCAAGATGAAACCCTCTTGCCCTCTCACAGCTAGACTGCTTGGCTAGATTAATCTTCTTCATTTATTTCCTAACCACTTGTGTCAGCCTCTTTGGCTGTAACCTCTTTACTGCTGCCATAATTTTCTTCCATTACCAATTTTCACTGGAGGATCTAGCCATTGAAGCTCTTGAGTGTCTTTCTGCTACACCTGATTACATCTGTATGTTGGCCATCTCCAGAAATATGTTTCTAACACACACACACACACACACACACACACACACACACACATATACATTTGCTGAATCTTTTGTCTCAAGTTAGTCTATAATTCTCTTCTCATATTTGAATGCTTCATCCATAAGAAAAGGTCCCTTATCTGTTAGAAATAGCATCGATCATTCTTTTCTCTAAAGACAGCATAAAATTCTGCTGAGATACCTGGCCTAATATTCCAAACACTGCTCAGACTCCTGAGTAAATCTCCTACAAAGGAATTTACATTTTCTCTGGTTCTTTGTGCATAAACAGAGTCACTGTCATTAATTGCATCTCTGGGCACAGACATCAAGGCAGGAATGTGCCAGATAATAGGTGTGTTAGTTAGTCAGGGTTGCCCAGAGAAACAGAATGAATAGAATGAATGTAGATGTGTAAGAGGTTTGTCAAGGGAATTGGATCACATGATTATGGAGGCTGCAAAGGAACATGACCTGCAGTCTGCAAGCTGGAGGATGGCTGTAATTCAGTCTGAGAGCTTGAGACTCAGAGAAGTAACCAGGATGTAACTCCCAAAAACCAGGGTCTCTGATACCCACAGATAGAGCTCAATGGCTGTCCCAGCTTTATGTAGAGGGGCTAGATTTACTTTGCCTTTACCTATGCTTGCATTGTGGTTGGCTTTGAATGGATTTTACTGGCCCATAGTCACTCAGTCTACTGATCTAGATGTTAATTTTTTCCAGAAATGCCCTCACAGAAATATAAGAAATATGAGTCTGGTACCTTCCAGATTTCCCTTCATCCAGCCAAACTGACATACATACATATATATATATATATATATATTATATGTATATATGTACATATATATATATGTATATTTTTTGAATGGCTTTGTTTTCCTCCATATTTCCTGCACACAGGTAGTGCTTTAGTCCCAATTGTCACCTGATTTTTGTCAGGGACTAGGACAGAGTCAGCATCTTGGAGGAGGATGTGTCTCTTCATAGCATTTAATGCACCATTTCTTTCTTTCTTCTTTTCTTTTTTTTTTTGGTTGGTCATGGGGCTTGAACTCTGGGCCTGGGTGCTGTCCTTCAGCTCTTCAGCTCAAAGTAGTGCTCTACCACTGAAGCCACAGCGCCACTTCCGGTTTTCTGGTGGTTTATTGGAGATAAAAGTCTCACAGACTTTCCTGCCTGGGCTGGCTTTGAACTGCGATCCTCAGATCTTAGCCTCCTGAGTAGCTAAGATTACAAGCATGAGCCACCAATGCCTGACTAATGCACCATTTCTTAAGTCTTCTGTATGATGAACTTTGAAATATTTTGAAGTATGATCTGGCCTATCAGGGCAGAGGATCACTTGCTGCTAGACTGGGTTCAAGCCCTAATTGGCTGTTCCTAAGGGGTTCCTATAAAGACAGGAACTCAGTTTTCTCTGCTGGGAAATATGTGGATAGAATTAAATGACCATCCAACTTCTGTCTAGTTTTCCACTTCTTTGAATTCTTTTTCCCTCTTCTGTGTCCTCTACTTTCTGGCATATTTTTTGTATCTAATATGCACAGAAAGAGGTACAGAATAGTCATCTAAGTTGTATGCTAAACAACCTAATGCTCACTTTGTTTCTTCCCCCACCTCCCTTACAAAAAACTTCTCTTTCCTCCTCTTACATTTTTTTGGGGGGTGGGTAGACTGGTGGGTGGCAGTGATATTTGGGGACCAGTAGAAAATGCAGACTTGCAAGGTTAACCACAGATGGCTAAATGGTGCCATTTTAGGAGTGTTATTAAAATAACAAATCTATTTTCCTCAATAGTAGGATGTCTTAAGTGTTTAGGCTTATACTTATTGCTGAAATAGAAAAAAGGAGGAGGAGGAGGACAGTGGGTGGGAGCAGGGAGAAAGGAAGAGCCAAGGAAATACTTAGAATATTTTTGCAGGGATTGCAATGATCGTATTGCTTCTAGGTGTTTAATTTGGACAGTGAGATGGAATGCAAGAAAGTTTGTTGTGCCATATGCTTGCCAGTTATAATTTCCCTCTAAAGAAAGGCTTTTCAAAGTCTTACTGTGGTGGAAATGGCTCTCTACTTGCCTGAGCAACCTTACCTACCTGAGGAACCATACCTGCTTGAGTCATCACTGGAAACCCAAACAGGGACAGGGGACACCAAGGCTTTTCCAGAAGCAGTGTTTATTCACATATCTGTACAGACCCAACAGGAATTTTTCCCAAAAGCACCAGGCCCCAAGACAAAGAGGACTCTTCCTTTCAATACAGAAGTGAGAGCAGCCTGACCACGTATTGGAAATGACAGCATGCCTTCCATGTCACTTTTCTTATATTAACATCCCAACTTTGCCCCCATGTCTGTTTCTTTTCGTTTACCCACAATCCCATTCCTTTTCTTTTTTGGACAAATGATTGTAACTTGGGTTGCAGTAACTCAATGGACATTAATGAGAGGTGTGCCAAAACTTGAGAGGATCCCATAATTCTCAGAACCTACAAACTGAGGCACATTCATGGGGTTTCCAGGTTAGATTTTGCTGGCTTCACAACTCTATTCTCCCATGTTCATATCTATTCTTTGGACTTTATGTAACCCTTCCTTAGCCCTACAGCATAGGTATTAAGGGCTCTGAGCCTTTAAAACATAGGAAAGACAGTTCAGTCCACACACTCACCACTGAATGCAATTCTTTGGTGGATACCAGAAGGATTCAGTTTAATTTTGATGTCTTCTGCACACATACACACAACTCACAGAGGAAAGGGCTCTGTCCTTCAATTCAGTGCTGATTTCCTCTGACAGTTGCAGGTTGTGACCAGTACTTCGGACCAGCCAGTCATAAATGGAGGGTTTCCATAATTCCTTCAGGGAGTTGGAATTTACTAGAGTTGCTTACAGAGATCAGGAGAGCACTTTCCTTGTTATTGCCTATCTTCACAGAGAGGAGTTAGAAAGCTATGGATGAAGAGACATGTAGGTGAGGTTTGGATTGGTCCTCAACACAGGAACTTCTGTCCTCAGGGAATGGGGTACACTATTCCCTTGACATATGGGAGTGAGGTTGTTCATAAATTAGGAAGCTTGAGAGCCCAGTCCTTTTGGCTTTGTGAGAAGATTTTATTGCTCAAGCATGATGGATTCAATCATGGTTCTTGATGAAGCTTCAGCTCCCTTAGATCTCACCACTCCCTAGATCCTGGCAAGACAGAAAGTTCCAACCCACTAGGCACTTGATTTGGTGCCCAGATAAGCAGCCGCTAGTCACCACAGAATAGGAAACACCTAATAAATCATATACCACAACGTCACCTATATTACCTGTAAAGTTTCTTTTCTTTTTTTTGGGGGGGGGTCCAGTCGTGGGGCCTGAACTCTGGGCCTGGGCGCTGTCCCTCAGCTCTTCAGCTCAAGGCTAGCGCTCTACCACTTGAGCCACAGCGCCACTTCTGGCTTTTTTCTTTTTGCTTATGTGGTGCTGAGGAATTGAACCCAGGGCCTCAGGCATGCAAGGCAAGCGCTCTACCACTGAGCCACCTTCCCAGCCCCAAAGTTTATTTTCTTAAGAATATAAAAACAAGAATATGTAATCCTCCAATGCCCAGGGGTCTGCGAGATACTCAAATGGAAATAGAATCATATGCCTCACCTGTTATTGACAATCAGAATGCAAGTTTAAGATTGACTAGAGCATCTGCAGGGATGGTTAAAATTGATGCGTTTCTAGCAGCATCATGAAATTGAATATCATGAGCATACTAAAGGGAAGAGATAATGTCTTTCTTACCCCTCCTGTGGTAAAGTTATCTTTACATCCTCCCTGTTGGAGACTTGATGCCTTGCTATGGCTGGCCTTCACCTATTTTTTATTTGTTTTGTTTCATCTCTTTTGGAGGGAGATGCCATCTGTCTCTGCCAAGGCACTTTGCTTAGGTGTGGCTAGTCATGGTCTCATTGTAGACCTAAAGATTGGGACAAGTCTGGCAGAGAGTAGAGCATACCTGGAAAGGGACTCAAGCCATCAGTGCTGGTGCTTTGGACAGCTCCTGCCACACCTTGGATTCTGCTTGGTTTTCTAACACTTCTGCCCATTCTGTATTTTCTAATATTCATCCAGTAAAATCTTTTCTATCTATGGTATCCGAACAAAATTTCTGTCGCTTGTAGCTATGATCCTGTCTCATTTAGTTGCTTCGACTATTATGTGGGTTTGCTTAGTTACCCATTAAAAACCACCGATACTCAGGCAACTCAGACTACCATGGGCCATATGATTCACTAGTAATTTAAATTTCATATTCATACTTGTACCACATCGCAAAGCATAATTATGTCAGTTTCTGAATTTAATAAGCAGATAGCAAAAAAGAAGGAATTCTGTTTTCATGGAACATTAAAATACAAGAAAGACTCTTTATCCAATTTCAGCTGAATACCAAAGGTTTATTTGTATTTTCTACATATTCGTTCAACAATAGGAACTTGGGAAATTCATGATGAGGGAAAAATAAAGGCTTAGGGGGACAAAATGTTGAATAAAGTATTATAACCCAGAACACGTAACTCTTTTAACAGTCATGAGAATACTTTATGTTTCTCCTGTAGACTTTTTTTCTTCTTTACCATTTGGTATTCTGTGCCTACGCTTACACATTTAAATAACAATTTTTAAATCAACATGAACATGGTCAGGATTTTTTTCCTCCAGGAGGCTTTCAACTTGATGAGACTTGTGAAAGAAACTATTGAATCTTGTCAATGGTACCAGCTCAGGTAGGTGCTGGTGGTTCATGGCTACAATCCTAGCTACTCAGCAGGGGGAGATCTGAGGACTGAGGTCATAAACCAGCCCAGTCAGAGAAATCTGACAGATTCATATTTCCAGTTAATTACCAAAAGGCCAGAAGTAGAGATATGACCCAAGTGATAGAATACCAGCCTTGAGTACAAAAGCTAAAAGAGAGGGAGAAGCCTCGAATTCAAGCCCCAGTACACCCCTCTCCCTCTCCCCCCCCCCGCCCACACATTCATACCTGGCACCAAGTAATTTTAAAATGAAGAGGTCCTGATGTTTCTTCTAGGAATCAACCAGGAATCATTCACCAGTGACTCCCCCCCTTACCCCTGGGCTAGGATGCTCCCTGAAATGTATAATGTCCTCTCTAGAAGGTAAAAAGAAGCTTCATGGCAGAGACGCCCTAATTCTTGTGAAGCACATGTGACTCACGATTAGCTCAAGCACTGAGCTAGATGATTCGTAGGAGCCAAAGAGCCACTCTATTCATAGTTCAGCTTTTATGCATGGAGTCGTTAGAGTTGGACAAGGCTTTCTCATTGTTTCAGCTAGTGGGTTTTCAAGAGTTAAAATGTGATGCCAGTGGCATCACGGGCACCATTTCCCAAGGAACTCACTGCCAGGTTGCTGTGATGGGATTGATTCCGGATGGCAATTGGTCAGGAGCTGAGTGAAACCTTTAATGTACTGCTCCACCATGCCACCTTCTCCATTTGAGCCACACCTCCAGTACAGCTTTTTACTGGTTATTGTGGAGATGGAGTCTCATGGCCTTTTCTGCCCAGGCTGACTTGGAACTGAGATCTTCTAGGTCTCAGCCTCCTAAGTAGCTAGGATTACAGACATGAGACTGGAATCCAACACTTTCCATGTCAAATATGCAACAAACCCTGTCTAGACATAACAGATTGTATCTAAACACTGCGTTACCAGGTGCATTTCTGTGCCAGATTTTCCTTGTTAGGTAGTTATGTTTTGTAGATCAAAGACTGAATCATCCCCAACATGTTCAGTGGGTACCCAGTGACTCAGTCATACTCTGAGTCTCAATTATGGATTGCAGCCTTCATCTGGAGTTTCTGGGACCCTTCTCTCTCTGCCCACAGCTCATATCAGTGGCACAGGATTTACAGTGTCTCTGGCTAACGAGGATTAACGTGAGTCATGAGTGCCTCACTCTCTATTTTGCTCATTCTTCAAGGACGTGAGAATCCTTGTCTGCATGGAGAGCCTATTACCTAGAGTACTGGCTTTAAGGAATAAGGCCTCTCAGCACCAACTTCCCCACCCCATCCCGGTTCTCTTGCAGGGGGATGGGATCTGGCAGGCCCTCCTGTAACTGAAGTTCTCCATCTTCTCTCTCTGGTGAGGGACTAGCTCGGGTGCCCCAGTGGGCACCACGAGAGCACAACTGAAAGCTTCCATGTCTCTGCTAGCAGTTGGTTCGTTGGGCAATCTCTGCAGCTTTCTGAATGAACTCCATCTCTAGCTAGCCCCACAGTTGTCATCCTGGTGGCTTCTCTTGACAGTGAGGAAGGGCGCAAGGCCAGCCACATTCCTCAACTACTTCTGTTTTCTCCCGTCGTACTCAGGATTGAACTCAGGGCTTTACACTTGCCAGGCACATGTTCTGCCACTTGAGATATGTCTAGTCCTTTTGTTCTAAGTTTGTTTCTCAGGTAGAGTATCATGCTAACATTGCCTAAGTCAAACGTGAACTGTGGTTTGCCTACCTCTCCCTTCCAAGTAGCCAGGATTACAGAGATGTACCACCATGCCTAGCCTCTTGATGATGTCTTCTACTTGTAAAAAATGTCCTTACCTGGTGTTCTCTTTTTAAAAAGGTCCATTGCTTCCTGTTCCCTGGGTACCTTCTTTAGATCCTCCTGAATATGGCATCCAGCCTAGACACATCTGGTCATATTCTTTTATAGGATCTTGGGGCGCATGTTAAATTTAGTACCAGAAATAATCTCTAGTGCTGCTGTTCCTTGTGATCCCTTAGATTATATTCCTATATTGTATATTATTTATTGTTAATGATTATTTATTGTCCATTAATTATTAATTTACGTTTAAGTTTTCCATTAAAATTAGTAAATTGTTGTTGTTGTTTTTGGTCAGTCATAGGGCTTGAAGTCTAGGCTTGGGTACTGTCCCTGAGCTCTTCAGCTCATGGCTACTGCTCTACCACTTGAGCCACAGAGCTACTTCCAGGTTTTTTGGTGGTTTATTGGAGGTAAGAGTCTTATGGGAACTTTCCTGTCTGGGCTGGCTTTGAACCATGATCCTCAGATCTTAGCCTCCTAAGTAGTTAGGATTATAGGTATGAGCTACCAGTGCCTGGCTATTTTTTTAATCTTTTAAAAAATGATAAAGTTGATGTACAAAGAAGTTATAGTTATATAAGTAAAGAGTACATGTCTTTTTGGACAGTGTCACCCCTTCCCTTGCTCTCTTCCAGTTTTTCCCTCCCATCCCCACCTACAAGTGTGAAGTTCATTTTCAACATAGTGGCTAGTGAATACCACTGCTGCATTTGTTTGAGTAACCTTTCTATTGTAATATACCATCATCCCTTTCCCTCCCCCCTTCCCTGGTCCCTACAATTTATTTCTGTGCTTTGGGGAACTAGTCCTCTGAGAGAGAAGACTTGATAAGCTTAGCAGTTATCACATACTTACTTCTGTTTCACTAATTATTTTTTTAACTGTTGATTAGTTTTGGGCAAAATGATATGTTCCACTCTACACAGTGATGATGGTATTTTAAAAACACTACTCACAGAACACTTTAATCGCTGGACACCAACTTCTACCTTAGTAACCACTTATTCTTACATCACATTTAATAGGTTTCTCTTTCCTGTGGAAATAAAAAGGTTAAAAACAGAGACATTCTTTTTAATAAGGCATCCCAAGCAGCCTAAGTACCTATGAATTATAAATGAAACCTTTCCAGTGATTAAAATAAGTCTAGGGATACAGTCCCCCCCCCTGTGTCATTGTTAAATTAGGCTGCATGAAAATCACTCAAGGGAAGTGCCTGGAGGTCTCTGAGATCACTTCCTTCTGGATCAAGCATTTCTGTGAAGTAAGCAACAGGAACTGAGGGAAGTGGCATTCTAGCTGGTCCGGGGAGGGGGGCAGCCTCAGCAGATTGCTGGGGGTCAGCTAGGGACCGAGGGTAAAACTTTTTGTACAATAGTCTTTGTTAGTAACGCACCCATAATCTAGCCCAGTCTGTGTTTTATTCTCTTCAGAACCAGTTTACAACAATAAATGTTAAACAGTGGTTTTGCTCCTTTCTTTATTTACCTAGGTAAGGCTGTATTTAGAAGTAGTGGATGATAGGCAGATGGTAGAGGAGGCCTATTTTGCTGCAAGAGAGACAGAGAGGCTTAAAGTCCCGCTAAATGAGAGCCAAATGCAATCTTGGGGGGTAGGGAGATGTTAATATTCTTAGGAATTCTTTTTCAGTTCTCACACTTATAGCAAAGTTCCTACTGACATCAGTAACCATTGAGAATAAATAGGTAGCAGGGAAATTACTCTCAAAGACCAGTCATAGCTGAGTACCACTGATTCATGCCTGTATTCCTAGCTACTCAGGGAGCTGAGGTCCAGAGGATCAAGGTTCAAAGCCAGTCTCGGCAGGAATGACTTTGTCTCCAGAATAATTAGCCTAAAGCAGGAATGGAGGCATGGCTCAAATGACAGTACCATCCAAGCAATCGCAAGGCCTTGAGTTAAAATTTCAGTCCTGCCAAAAATTTTCAAAGCCCAGTGGGAGGTACATGAAGAAAAAGAGAAAGAATCCTGGATAAAGGAAAAAATGATCTTTTTCTCACTCTATTTCTACCTCTTTCCCCTTCATTTACTTTTTTATTTGATTAGCTATTTATTGATTAAGTAGCGTTAATGTCTGTTGCAGAATTGTATTATAAGGTACTATAGCTTCTGCTTTTGGAGCAGAAAATTAAAAGCTGTGGATATCGTGGGCCATCAGTTCTTGAATGGCCCATTTTGCAGGCGTGATCATGACTTTTAGGGAGCAATCAGTGTCAAGGTAAAAGCAACCACTGCTTCAGCAAACAGGAAAGTCGTTTCTGAGCTAAGGGGAGATCACTTTGGCCTTCCCGAGAACTTACTTCTATCACAACATGTCGCTGAAGTTGAATTCTTAATCTTTTATTAATGTTTTAGTCCAAATTCAGAACATATTTAGAGTTCTATTGATAGTTTGTTTAGATGATGAAGTCACAGTTTTCTCTCAGCAATGTGACTAAGAAAAGAGTGTTGGAGGAAAGCTAGTGTTTCAGAGCATCTTTGTTTTAAACCAACTTATGCTTATTACCATCACATAAGAATTAAGGAATAATGAGCTTCACAGTTATAAATTCTAGAAATGAAGGATAAAGACCTCCAAAGAGGTGAAAGGATTCACTTTTGAAGAATTTCAAACTCGTTATTGAACATTACCAGGACTGGGAATATTATTCCTGGGCTTTGAATTGATACCAGCCATTGTCAGAACATGCAGCCATTCCATGTGCAGAAAGCCATCACGTTCTCAATGGACTTATGTCTAGAAAGCCTTTATTCTCAAACGTTAGAAGAAAAAAATGTCACCATAATAAATCATTCGGAATCACCTCCTAAGACTTGTGTCTGTTTCTATTTAATTTTGCTTTCAAATAGGGCCTGCCTGCCTAACAAAGTTTGGGAATCACACCAAGGCAAAGATAAAACCCAAGTACAGTTGCTATCTCCTAAAGACAAAGCTTGCAAAGTTAGATCTCATGTTTGTAAACCCCTTTTCCCCTGCATACCTGACTATATCCCTTGGAGAACCTTCTCTTGCAAGAGTCCATGGATCAGTGGTTGAAAGATGATTGGGTTTTTTAGCCTTGTAGTTCAACTTTTTCTCATCTAAGTCTTTTATGCTGCAAGGACCCTTTGGGATGATTTGAAATAGTGTGCTCTACTTATTCATAATTTATCAAATCTATTTGGAGCAAGGCATTTAAAAATAGAGGAGAGGGCAGTGGTACAGGGTTCGATCTTCAGAACTGTAAAATAGATAAATAAAAATTGAGAAGCAAAGATAGAGGAGATACCATTTACTCACTCATGTAATGTTTAATGTTGTGCATGCTGTATGGCTATGAACAGTAAAGTACATTGTAAAACTATATCTACCCTCCTAGAGTTCAGTCTACTAGAGAAGACCTTGATGAATGTTTTTGATCACTCAAAAAGTGTAAAATCACTAATGTCATAGGTGATATCAGATGTGTATTTGAGGACTGTCATCTTACAGGGGCAAAGGCCAGAGGACAGAGAGAGCACAGGGCCAGATGAATCTGGAGAGGGAGGTAAATGCTAACCACAAAGGATGCTGTAGCAGTTTTATCCTAAGAAGGATGGGAAGTCATTGATAAGTTTTGTGCAAGAAAGGTATAGTTTGTAATAATTGCCCTGGCACTGGTACTGGTGCAGTTAGGTGAATGTTGACTGTAACTGGTGTATACAGCAACAAAGAACAGGAAAAAGGAATGAGTTCTAGAACCCAGGAAGAAGAAGCCAGAAAATTTGGTATTCATTGAATGTATGGAGGGCACAGCATTAGCCTGACACCCCACAACCTTTGTTTTCTTCCTTGCTGAATAGAATGAATGATGGAACCATGTGCTGAGATAGAAAGTTGGAATCAAAAAGACTTGGAGCACAAGCTAAGTTTGAAATGCAGAATAGATTCATAAAGTCAACTTCTGTTACATAGTCTAAAGAATGAATGGCCCTCAGGAAGATGGGTGGAGGCATATCTTAACAGTTTTCTCACATTGCATCACACATTCCCAAATGATGGCTTTTGACATTCATGAGTCTTCCATTTTGAATCTTTTGGGGGTGGGGATGGCTTCTCTCTCCTTCAGTTGTCTGCTGAGGTGGCTGAATCACAGGAAAGCTCGCTCCCTTAGGTATGGCTGGTGGATGCTGGTGGTTGGAGGAACAAAAGCTGGGGCTAGGGCAGGACCACTTCCATTTGGCCTTTCTATAGGCTACTCAAAGCATGGTGACTGTGATCCCAGGTGATAATGCAGAAGAAGCACAAGAGCCAGGCAGAGATTGTGCACATCTTGGGACCTAGCCTCTGATGTCCCTGCATCACACCACCTCCACTGCATGCTGCTGTTAGAGTGAAGCGTGGCTGGTTATATTAAAGGGGGAGGAACTGGAATCTACCTTCCGATGGGAGGAATGTTGAAGAATTGGAGGATGTGTTTTAAAACATCGCAAGGCGTAAGACTTGGGGAGAAAAACAATGTGCACTCTAAGTGGAAGGAACAGGTCGAAACAGCAAAGTGAACATTGTATTCAGTCGAAGAGGAAGGTGGCTTTCACTGCTCTGCAGGACCATGAATAGTATTTATAAGAAAGTTTGGGTCCAAATTATGGCCAAGTCCAAATTTTCCAAAGTCCATTGTTTTCATCCTTCGAAACAAATTATCAGGGAAGAAGGTAAGATGCGGTTTATGAAATAAATGTCTAAAGGAAAGGAAACACTTCAGTGATCAGTGTGTGTTAAGAATCATTCTGGTTGATGAAGTGACTCATGGTAATTTTCTGGTTCTCATCTATACATTTTTGGTTATATGTCTCCAAATGGTAGTCGTTGCCACATTCAGATTTCTTGAGTTGGTTTTTGTGGTTTACTTTATGCCTCTCATCTCACTATCAGAGTATTAGAAAGAGTACGTAGTTGGTTAAATAGTCTCCTTCACAAATTCATGTGAAAAACCAATCATACCCGAATGGTTCCTTGAGGAAGTATTTCTCCTTAGTGACTAAACTGTAGGAAGTTCCATCTTCCCCTTCCTGGCTGTGACTTCAGATCCCTCCCACCTCACTACTGGACTACCTCCAACCAAGCACAATATCAAGAGGAATCCAGTTGGTCCTCCTCAAATTCACGGTTGTCTGGAATCTGAGAAAGTCAGCTTATATGAAAATCAGCTTTTGTAGCTCTAACGAAGTAAGGATCTAAAGATGAAATCTTCCTGGCTTTAAAGGATCTAAAGATGAAATCTTCCTGGCTTTAGGGTGGGCCCTAAATCCAGTGACTAATATCACTGTAAGATGGACCATAGAGACAGGGAAGAAGACCATGTTAAGACTAGAGACTGGCCAGGCACTGGTGGTTCACATCTGTAATCCAAGCTATTCAGGAGGCTGAGATCTGAGGATCATTGTTAGAGGCTAGCCCAGGCAGGAAAGTCTGTGAGACTCTTATCCCCCAATTAATCACCAAAAAGCCAGAACTGGAGCTGTGGCTGAAATGATAGAACATTAGCTTTGAACAAAAAGGCTTGGGGACAGCACTCAGGATCTGAGTTCGCCCCAGGACTGGTAAAAAAAAAAGGAAAGGAAAGGAAAGAGAGAGAAAAGAAAAGAAAAGAAAAGACAAGCAACCAGAATTAGAATTAATAACCCAAACAATGTCAAGAGCCACCAAAAGCAAGGAAGAATTCTCACTACTGCCTGAGGAGGGGTTATACTCCTGTTGACACTTTGACCTTGAGCTTCTAGAGGCCTCTAGAAGTTGAGAGAATAAGCTATTCAACCAGCCCAGTTTGGGGAAATTTGTTACAGTAGCCATGGAATTTAGAGCCATTTGGAAAAATATGAAGAGTGGTTTGCCAAATACCAAACCAAAAGGTTTTTTTGATTTCTCAATTGTTGTGTATCATCTTTACCAATTGTATCTTCAGGAAGTTTTGAGGATTTGGTCTATTTCTTTTCTTCATATTAAACTATGGCAGGAGGTTCAAGAAGAATACATGTGTCATCAGGGCTCCCTCAATGCACAGAGTGCAGCTTCTACGTGCCAAAGGAGGGACCTGGGCTCCTTGGTTCTATCGTGGTAACTGGAGAGAAAGCAAGCCTGTCGTAGGGCATCAGGGGAGTTTTAATGAAGTAAAGGAGTCGGAAGACGTATCCCAGTGGAGAGTGAAGTGTGTCAAAAACAGATTGTGCACATAATTACTTTCTCAGACCTTCTTGACATTATCAGCAGGACTGGTGTTTTGATGAAAAAACTTAATTAAAACTTAATTTTTTAAGTGGAAAAAATATTCGGCATGGTTACAGGAGGATTGGAATCAGGACACTGTGTAATTTTAATTGCCTTCAAGAGATGTCTTTCCCAGAGACTAGTATGGTAGAAAGAAGAAGCCAAAGGGACAAAATCAGAAGTGAGCAACCATTGAGAATCCTCTGCACTGGGGAGAGAGGTAAGAGCCGGGCGTGTGAGTGACAGGGCAAGATTCCAGACCCTATATGTAAGAAAGGCAATAGATTTATTTGGGGATCTACTGGTCATGCCACACTTGGAGCACATATAGGATGAGTTTGGGTTTTTATCCTTCCTCCTCCACAAATAAAGAAAGAGAAAGTTGAGGTTAAATATCACACAAGAGTTAGGCATGGTGGTACATGCCTATAATCTTAGCACTTAGGCAGCAAAGGCAAGAAGATCATGAGTTGGAGGTAGGCCTGTCATCCCTGAGTTCAAAGCCATCCCTGAGTTAGATAAGGAGACCCTTTCTCAAACCAAACCAAACCAAAATCACCCAGGACAGAAGTTTTTCAATGGTTATCTTTGGATTAATTTCTATCAGAAACATCAAATTTTGATTCATTAAATCTGCTTCAAGACCTGTGGGTTCTATTTTTAAAATAAAGGTAGAGCCAGGTGCTAGTGACTCACTCCTGTAATCCTAGCTACACAGGAGACTGAGATCTGAGGATCACAGTTCAAAGTCAGCCCCAGCAGGAAAGTCTGTGAGATTCTTATCTCTAATTAATCACCAGGAAACTGGACATAGAGCTGTGGCTCAAAGTGGTAGAGTTCTAGTTCTGAGCAAAAAAGATCAGGGATAGCACCCAGGCCCTAAATTCAAGCTCCATGACCACCATCACAAACAACAACAAAATAGAATAAAAGTGGATACTCGATGTACATTTTTTTGTGCACATCTCAATCAAAAGTTCTAGATTGTGATGCAGAAAAGCAAGAAAAGGAAGGTATGCAGCTAATTCTGGGGATCAGATATAGGAAGTTTGCAATGAAAGAAGCATGGTCTTGAAAACAAATATGGGCCATGACCTTTCCTTCTGTTGATATGAGTTGATGGCTTAGCTGCACCCAGCAAATGGGGACCTACACTAGCCTAATGGGCTTTGTGATGACCAAAGATAACCTAGGTGGGCTGGGAATGTGGCTCAGTGGTAGAGTGCTTGCTTAGCATGTATGAAGCCCTACGTTCAATTCCTCAGCACCATATAAACAGAAAAGACCAGAAGTGGCGCTATGGTTCAAGTGGTAGAGTGCTATCTTTGAGCTCAGAGAGGCTCAGGGACAGAGTCCAGACCCTGAGTTCAAGCCCCGAGACTGGCAAAACAAAAACAAAACCATAACCTAGGCAAAGTGACTGAGACACTGAAAAACTGGAAATTGTTGAAGAGGAATTGAGGGGGAAGGAGAAGGCAACTTCCTTTATGTTTAAGGAGAAGCTATGTGGGAAAGATTTCAGACTTATTTTTTCTTGTGGCCTTTAGAGGTCAAACCCAAGCAGGTAGAAGTCATGGGGAGATAAATTTGAAAGCAACATGAAGTGGAACTTCTTAACGAATGGCCCAGGGATGACATTGGCTTGCTTCAGAGGGTAGTACGTTCTGAATCACTGGAGCAATTATAGCAGCTGCCATATTTTGAAAATGTACTGGGCTCTGGAGCAGGTATGGAAAGAGACCAGTGGGATTAACTCTGTAATGGGGTTTCTGGCTTCCTACAGGGCAGTGGCTGACATGCAGCTGTTTTGTAAACAGCCGACTCTTGTTTGAAGGAAGTTCTGTGCAATATGTGCAAATACAGCCTAGTGCTGGGGTAGACTTCTGGTGTTCACTACAAGAGACAAAGTCTGATACTTCTCTAAAGATTAGAGAGTGGGGCTGGGGATTTAGCCCAGCGGAAGGGCGCCTGCCCGGCACGTGCAAGGGTTCGGTCCTCAGCCCTGGAAAAAAAAAAAAAGATTAGAGAGTGCCACTAATGGGCCACTTAGAGTAGGATCTAGAGCTTCCAAGGATCTGTGGTGAGTGAGACAGTCCCACACAGTGAGAAGACATCCCATTTCAAATGCCAATAGCTCTCTGTTGAGAAGCCCTGCACCTTTCTGAAGTCCCTGAAATCTCCCTGAAGTAGCCATTGAGAGTTCTTCCTGGGACTCACCAGAATGACTAAATTATAGGGCTGACCAGCCTTGCCTTCTCTGGTGACCAGAGTTTAAGACCGACTACCAAAAAGATGGGCTTGGCAAGTCTCACATAAAGGGTAGAATGCAGATAGTGGTGGGAAATGAAAGCATGTTGTATCTTTACACTGGAGACCATTAGTGGGATGAATGCTGACTGACTGTGCAATGCAGATAACTGTCGTCCCCATCTATACCTCTTGTCATCAGTGAGATCTTTGGAGACCATTTGATCAGGATAAGAAACATCGTTTATGTTCATGGAGTTGGTCTCCTCACGTGGTGCTAACTAGGCCACAGGATACCAGGTGTCTGACCTTGGACCTTGGACCTTGGTATTCAGTTCCAACCAACTGACACCAAAGCAATTTGTAATTAATTTGTTATTAGACTTACTTAACTCAAGTTTCCCAATCTAAGTATTCCTTTGTCTCACCTTTAAAAACACTTCTGCAGATGTTGTCTTGTTCCTCTGATTCCTTGTCTCTTTCTATCAGTGTTTCCCTGCGAGGCTGGTCCTCACAAGGGAACCCTGGGTGTGGTATGACCACATCCCCAGGAAGGACACTAAGCAAAGTACTTCTCAGCAGGGCCCTGGCAAGCCTGGGGCCAGGCTATGTACCCACTTGGGAGAGAGCAGTAATGAAATCCCTGAGCACTTTGGCCCTTTTATGAGCGTCCAACCTCACAGTTCACCCTGCAGGCTTCATGGCTGGCTTTCTGTGAAGCCAGTGAAACAGGAAGAGGAGTGTATTCTTCCCCCTGGAGCTCAAGGCCCCTGTTGCCCACACAGTTCGCCTCGCTGTCACTTTTGAATCACAGCCCCAGCTTTGCGGAAGCAGGACATTTCCCCCTCATCCACTCAGATCTCGCAGTAATAGCATATCCAGCCTGGGACACTCTCTCAGCAGCAGGGCCTCCTGTTTCCCAGCTTGGTTGAGCGCTGCAGAGCAAAAGAATGGCCAAGGCACACAGCGGCTCATTTTCTTCTCAATGTTCTCTAGAACCCTGAGGGCTTGTCACCTGGTATCAAATGCTTACCAGAAATGGAGGAGGAAAAAAAAAAACTCTTAAAGGTCAGCTCATTCAACCTCCCACCTGTGATATGCCTTCTCAAACCAACCACCCACAGTGCACATTCATCATATTATAGCTGGCTATTCAGTGCAGTTGTATCTTTTTTGGGGAGAAATGACCCATCCCCAAGCTAGTGAGCCAGACTTGCTGCCTGATAGAGCTCTCCAGCCATATTAATTTAATCATCTGGATTCCTTAGATATATGATGAGTTTCCTACTTCCCAGGTAGAATTCACCTGTTAGAGTTGAGCTGGAAGCGCTGTCCCACGTTCAGCCCCCATGGAGGTAAGTGACCAGCCATTGGCATTTGAATGTCAGCTAGTTGAGTGAACACAGCTACAGAAGCAGCTGAGGCCATGTTACCTCCATTCTCAGACTTCAGGATGGTTTCCTGGGCTAGTTGTTGCCTAGCTGGGTGCCGCCTGTCTGTGTCAATGAGAACAGGCCAATAGCAGTTGGGTATAGACTTGAATTTATCTCAGAATCACCTGGGACCATTAAAAATATCCACATTCAGGTCTTTCTCCTAGATAGCCTGGACATCTGAGATTTTATCCCCCCTCCCACCGCTGCCCCTGAGTAATTCCCATGATCACCTGTAAGTCAGAGTCAAGAGGGACTGGTCAGTAAGAAGGGCCATACAAATAATGGTGACCACAGAGGGTTAGATGCAGAGGTGTGAGCTGGGCTTGCCTTTTCCCACTTGAGGTCTACTGTGGCATAGCAGGAGTTTCGGGGGAAAGGGGATGTTTACTGTGAGTTGGATGAGTGGACAAAACAAAATGTGATTCTTAATGGGGATTAATGGGCAGGTTGACAACTCTCCAGAAAATTAGATATGACCTGCAGTTCTCACAGGAAAAGGTCATGTACAGAACTTGGACAAAAAGCCCTCAGCATGGACCATGTCCACAGGCTGTAGTTTAAAAAGAAAAAGCCTACATGAGATTGGAAGTATAGCTCAGGTGGTAGTACCTTTCAGTGAAAAAGCCAAGTGATCCCTTTAAAAAATATATATATATATATATTAAGAATATTGTACAGAGGGGTTACAGTTACATGAGTAAGGTAAGGAGTACATTTTCTATTGAGCATTGTTACCCCTTCCTTTGTTTTTCCCCTACCATCCCTTCCCTCCCCAACTCCTCACTCCTTTTCCCCCCTCCCCCAGTTGTAAAGTTCATTTTTAATAGTGTCTTGTACATCTCATTGTTACAATGGGTCGACCTGTATCCTTGTTTCAGCATTTCATTATTTCCTTTCCCCTCCCCAAATTAGAATATAGATGCAGGTCACCAGAATCAAATACAGTGAAAACAGGGGTTGTACCATGGGGGAAGAACATACAAAAGAAACAAAAAATTGCATAGTGCATCATTAAAAACAATAGTAAGAAAGATAAAAACTCTGTGTCCCTATCTTGGGGTTCATTTCACTTAGCATCATCTTATATGGTCATATGTACATAGCTTTTGACCTTTTCTGCTTGTCCTAGACATATGCTAGTTGTTGCAAATAAGGGAAACTATGGGACCTATGTCTCTTTGGGCCTGGCTTCCTTCACTTAATATGATTTTTTTTTCCCAAGTCTTTCCATTTCCTAACAAATGGGGTAGTGTCATTCTTTCTGATGAAGACATAGACTTCCATTGTATATATAGATACCACATTTTCTTGATCCATTCATCTATTGAGGGGCATCTGGGTTGGTTCCATATCTTAGCTATGGTAAATAATGCTATGATAAACATAGTTGTGCTGGTAGTTTTTGTGTGGCCTTGTTTGTGCTTGTTTGGGTAAATGCCCAAAAGTGGGATTGCTGGGTCATAGGGGAGCTCTATGTGTGGTCTTTTGAGGAAACCTCCATACTGCTTTCCAGAGTGGTTGAACAAGTTTACATTCCCACCAACAATGCAGTAGGGTTCCCTTTTAGCCACATCCCCTCTAGCATCTGTTGTTATTAGATTTCTTGATTATAGCCATTCTAACTGGGGTGAGGTGGAATCTCAATGTTGTTTTGATTTGCATTTCTTTTATGGCTAGAGAAGTTGAGCATTTCTTCATGTGTCTATTGTCCATTCTTATTTCCTCTTCAGAAAAGTCTCTCTTTAAGTCTTTAGCCCACTTATTAAAAAGGCAGTTATTCCTTTGAGGATTTTTTGTTGGAGATTTAATTTTTTGAGTTCCAAGTATATTTTAGATATGAGGCCCTTGTCTGTTGTATAAGCCAAGTGATCATAAAGCTCTGAGTTCAAGCCCAAGTACCGAGACACACACACACACACACACACACACACACACACACACACACACACACACACACACACACACACACACACACACACACACACACACAAAATAAATAAATAAATAGAAAAATAAATAAATAAGACAAAAGAAGTATAAGCAGCCTGCTGGCAGCTCATGTTAGGGATGTCCTTCTCAGGGACTGTGAGGCTGACTCTAGACCCTGTCTTCTAGTTAGCTTCTCCAGACTGAAGGCCCAGCCTGCAGGAAAACAGACATGATTTGTAACAAAGGTGAACAAAAACCAGCAGACCTGGAACCAAGAGAGGCTTTGGATGTGAAAGCTGGCTCATTCAGTGTTGTAACAATCGGGGCATTAGGACAGATCAAGAAGATGAGGATATTCCCTCTTCAATTTCCCATCTTATGAAAGTAACTTGACCTCCCAAACCTGATGGATAACACCCTTCAGCTCTCCTCTAGGAAGTGTTGAATTAGATAACATCTCCAAAGAACTCTCTGGAGTCCTAAGAGAACAATACCCTGTGAACACACTCTGCACTGGCAGCAGAGGACATGCAAATTAAGCAGGTGATGCATTGTATCACAAGGATTCACCTCCCAGTGGGCTCCTGGGACCAGAAACAAGTGGTTCAATGTGAGAAGGTGGCCATCTGAACAGCCAAACAGGTGTAGCTGGAACTGTACAATTCTCTGAGGTCAGAGAATCTTTGGGTTTCCAGTTATCTGTGTCTGATACTCACTTGGAGGTAGGGAAAGTCTCTTCTTTATTTTGTTTTTGTTTTTAATCCCCTGTTGTCACTGTATTTGATTTTGGTACCCTGGGTATTGTATATACCTTTATCTGAATTAGGGAAGGGAAGAGGAACAAAAAAAATAGTGAGACAAAGGACAAAGGGGAAACCAATGCAAGAGTGATATTCACAAGACAACAGTATGTTGGAAATGATCTATATAACTTGACATAAGGTAGTAACCCCTCTGTACATCATCTTGACAACAAAATTTAAATTTAAAAAAAGTTGTTTCAAACACTGGGCATAGGCAAGGCACCAGTGGCTCATACCTGTAATCCTTGCTACTCAAAGTTCAAAGTCCCAGTGAGGCACTTATCTCCAATTAACCACTCAAAAACTGGATGGGGTGCTGTGACTCAATGTGGTAGAGCAGTAGCCTGGAGCAAAAGAGCTCAGGGACAGCGCCTAGGCCCTCAGTTCAAGCCCCACAACTGACAACAACAACAACAACAAAAGGACTGTGCATAGTGCCTCTTAACTCATGACTGCTATCCCAGAAACTCTGGGATTGGGAAGATAATAGTCCAGGGCCGGTTTGGGCAAAAATTGTGAGACCGACCTTAAGGTTCAAACAGAATGCTCACCTACCAAGTGTAAGGCCCTGAGATCAATCCTCATTACTGCCCCAAAGACAAAACAAAAAATGTCAATTCATTTCCCTTGGCCACCATGAGTAGCCAGGTGCTGTGTGTGTATGGGAGAATTCTTCCGATGCTCTGCAGAGGTGTTCTCAGTTTCCTCTGCCACAATTCTGTGGATATATGCTGCTCAGATAGCATGTGTGGATAACATGTTTGCTCTCTGGGTTACCAATTACATGATATTTTCAGGACCACTTGAGAGGCATTTGAAGATTTCCTCCAGCACTAGGGGAGCTGCTGGGAATTTTTGGACAGGCACACAGAATGTTGAACAAAAGTCTAGACAAGTGCACTTGGCTGCCGTGTGTGGATAGGCATAACCATACTGGCTGCACAGAGTTGGCCTGCACAGAGACAGGACCTTCCATTCTTTGGCCGTCCCTGACACCAGGTCCCTCAAGGACCTGCTTTTCTCTAGACTGGTGTATTACTTTGCTGGGGCCTCTGTAATGACATAGCACAGCCCAGGCCTCCTAAGCAACAGATGCTGCCATTGTTGTAGTTTGGGGGGCTGCAAAGCTGAGCTCTCCGTGCTGAGAGGTTGACTCCTTTTAGGAGCCCCAGCTTCCTCTTTGGCCTCCAGCTGCTCTCCATCTCCCTATGACTGTACATGGTTTTCCCTCTGCGTTTGTGTCTACCTTCCTTGTTTGTCAAGGCCAACAGTCTCAGTGGATTAGGATCATCCTAATGACCTCATGTTAACCCGAGTCCTGGATATAATCACTTGTGAGATCCTAGGTGGTGGGGAGGACTTTAAGATTTTTTGAGGGAATGCAATTTAGTCTTCAACAACTAGTCTCCTCTCAGAGGAGAAGGTATTCATTCAATTTGGGTAATTAGGGTTCTTATAAGGGCTGTATCAAGACCAGTGATCCACTCCTTGACTCCCATCTGCCCCAAGATATAGTTGTATATCCTGGTACCTGATACCCCATCACTAGGTTACTTGGCTGAACAAACTAGTGTTTTAAGTTAATTTCTGTAAACATGCACTCCTCGTGCATAAGAGGAGTAATCACAGCAACCAATGAACTACTGGATGAATCTGTTTGCCAAATTAATTAAACATCATAATGAGGACAGTTAACCAGAATCTATTCATAATGTCTACTATAACATCACAGGTAATAGCAAGAGCTCGAAACCCAGTGTGCTTGAGTTCAAACCTAGCCCTTCCCTTGTGGGTATCTGTGTGGCCTCAGGCCAGTGGCTGGGTATGTCTGATTCTTCCTTCATCTGAACTCGAAGCAGAAACAACAGCGCCTACCTCATGGCAAGTGCTTAGATTAGCACCTTGCTCAGGGGCCACTTGACATCAATGTTAGCTACCATTTTTGTTGTGGCCCTATTTCATGAATTACAAAGCTTTCCTTTCTCTCTATTCCTATGGAATAGTAGGCCTTCATCCTGTTTGCCATACAAAGACTGAAGCTACAAGGTGTTAAATGAACCATCTTGGGACACAGCGGTATCTTGAAATTGTGTCTCACCGCTGAATGGTGAAATGTTAAGAAGAACAAGGGAAGGGATGGATGGAAGGGAAGGTGAAAATGTTGAAGGGGGTGACACAGATCAAAGTGCATTGCATACATAATCTGCTTTGTTAAATGACAAAAGCATTCAATAAATATATCCTACGAAATTAAGAAAAGTGAGGGAAGGAGTACATTAGGAGGGTTAGAGGAGAATATTGAAAGGGTTGACACATTGATCAAGATGCACTGTCTTCAAAAACTGCTTTGGTGAGTGGCAACTCCTTTGTACAACTACTTAACAATACTATATGTATATATATTATATATTTAAAAAGAAGTGGAAATGGGAAAGAGAAAAGAACTCCAAAAATATAGGCTTTCCTCACAGGGAGGAAGTACTGATGTAGGATGGTCTCTGCAGAACTTTGGGAGTGAAGCATCATGAGTAGAGAATGAGGGAAGAAGGCAAAAGCTGGGCAAGAAGAATCTCAGAGAACGTAGTCTCTTGGCCAATGTAGCATAGGTATAATACTGTCTTGACTGGCTGAACATCAAATCCTTCTATATTATTTGATGCCGTAGACAATCTGAATCACAATAATCTGTCACTCACAGTGACAGTTTCTTAATTCTGACCTTAAGTCAGTCTTGGATGAAGCAGAGTAGGATCCTTGCCAAAGGAAGCATTAACTAGGGACTCAAACCAGACACTGTAGTGAAGTGACAGTAAGATTACCTGACATTTCTGCACAAGTTCTAGGCATCCCTCATAAGCTTTCTTCAGATAGAGAACATTAACCCCCACGAGTACTCAGTACCAATATCTTTAAGCAGATTCTGTGCATGGCTAGCTTTGCTTGAATTAAACTATTTAGCCAGTTCTGCCCATTAACGTGCTGAAAAATGAGTGAGAAAAGCAAAATTTGAGTTCTTCTTTATGCTGCACAATGGTGCTTCTGTTTTCTTTGTTTTTCTTACTGTTCTTGAGTTCTATGGGAGACCCAGGGGAAGCCAGAGATTCTATCCAGGGTATTTGACCTTGAATAATTTCATCTCTTTTGTTCTTCTTATCGGTTCCACTGTGTTTCTGTTGTATACTCAAGGGCAAGCCTAACAGCAAAGCACAATACTGATTTGAAATTTGAGTGACGTAAATTCATTATCAAAATTTCAAGAATCAAGACTGTGATATAGCCCATAATTTGTACTTGTATGCATGTGACATTGTTCATTTACATTAACTAGCATAAAATGCCTAATTAGTATAGCAGGAAAAAAAAGCATGATGGGGATTTTTTAAAAAATCAATCTTCTTTGTCTCATACATGTGAAGGAATTGGGTACATTTTAATTCTTTGTTTGGAAAAACAACTTTGATAGGCTTTGGGGTATGACAGAAGTAGTCCTTCATCTGCCTCAACTCCCTGATGGACTGTTAAGAAGTTTTCAAAGTAGCAATGATGCTGAATTACCCTGCAACATGAACTAGGAGAAAATTGTAATAATTTCCATAGGATAGAGAGAAGACAAGTTAGAAAATGGTAAGTGCGGGCATGAGTGAAGTGCATCCTCGAGTAGAAAATGAAGAGACTAGCTGAGGGATGGTTTATAAGTTGGTGAGAGATGACTGGCAACAATAAGGCCATGAGGCTTAATGTTTATTAACACTAAACTTTGCTGTTTCCAAACTTCTATCTGCCTCACCTTCAAAACCTATATATGTAACACTATGTAACACTACTATGCAACACTAGAGCCATCTCTCTGGGAAATTCAACCTCATATGGTTTCCATAAGACAATTAGAATGAAATCATAAAAAGGAACGACTATGGACAATGGAATGCAAATGGGATTGATCAATATGGCAAATCAGCAGACGAGGGAGACTATAAAGAAATCAGGAAGGGAAAAAATGAGGGAGGGGATGACTCTCTTCAACGAGAAATATACTTAATACCTGACTTATATAATTGAAACCCCTCTGTACATCACCTTTATAATAAAAAGTAAAGAGAAAAGAATCAGGAGCCCACAGAAATGCCAGGACAGGTACTGAGCTCTCCAAAATATGTGAGGAGTGATAGTTGGGAAGGGTGGGTAAAGATAGTTATAATATTCAATGTAAACATGGGACCAGGTAACTTGAGGGAATAGGTGGAGTTAGGAGAGATGAGGGAGAATGATCAAGTTGCATGGTGTGGAATTGATAGGTTAAAGTGAAACTCCTTTGTAGAACTACTTTTAAGATAGCCAGACAGAGATGAGCAGACAGGCAGGCAGACAGACAGACAGCAGATAGATAGATAGATAGATAGATAGATAGATAGATAGATAGATAGATAGATAGATAGATAGATAGATAGATAGATAGATGCTTTACTATTAAGATCCAGGTGACTGGAATAGCAGGAAAAACTCAGACCAAAGACACTGGGTTTTATTATAAAGGGGAAAAAGGCAGTTGATTTGCCCACTGTGTGGACATAGAAAAAGAATGTTTCTGTTCAAATATCATTTGACACTTGGGCTACTATTAGGCAGGGAGGAGTGGCAGGAGCAAGATGAACTTCGAGGGGGGTAGATAACATAAAAATATTCTTTGGCTGATTAGCGACCCAAGAAGGCTTTGGGGGAGAAAACTTGGACATCAAATTGTTTAAACCCGCCTCAGCAGCCCTCCCTCTTGACTGCAGCTTTCCTTCGCTTGTAGCACTTTGTTTTGTTTTAGGCAGAGATTTTTCTTATGAAGGGGAGAGCCCAAGAGAGAGGCCAGGCATTTTCTGCCTTCTAGGCACAGGGTTTCAGAACTCCTCCAGTGGTAAAAAGGAAAGTCAAGGCGTTGATTAGCAAGTTGTTTGTTTTGCTCCAGTGTCAGGTAAAGCTCTCATGGAATATTTCATCTGTGGCTTTTGTAGTCCTGCTGGACCAGTCACGAGGTTGGGAACAGGAAGACACCCCGAGATGAGAGGAGCAAGGGAAGGGGCTAGAATGCATAGGCTCAGATCCTTACATCAGGAGTCATAAGGCAAATAGTTGTGGAACCACAAGGCTTTGATTCCGAGATACAGGAATTGGTTTCCATTTTGTAATAAACAGAAACCAAACCCTGGAAAGATGAAGCAAGTAGCTGACAGACAGCAATGGCATGACAGGGTACAGTCATGTGACTCCAAATCAGTGTTCTTCAGTCAGAAGTGGGATGTTGTGTGAGTTAGGTCTTGTTCTCTCCTTCTTTCTTCTTCCTCTTTCCCTTCCTCTCTTCCTTTTTTCTTCCCTCTTTCCCTCTCTCCTTTCCTTCCCCTTCACTTCCCTACTGCTGTTTATCTACCTTGGAATAGATGTTGATAACTCTTACTCCAAGTAGAGATGCAGTAACTAGTATAAGGATAAATTTATTTCAGAATTTTTTTCTGCAAACTGACAAAATAGAGTGTAACAGTGACCATTAATATTTATTTTCCATTTGTAGATTCAATGGCAAACCTTTTTTTTTTGTCGGTGGTGGGACTTGAACTCTGGGCTTGGGCTCTGTCCCTGTGCTCTTCAGCTCAAGGCAAATGATCTACTGCTTGAGCCACAGTGCCACTTCTGGTTTTCTAGTGGTTTATTGGAGATAAGAGTCTCACGGACTTGACTGCCTGGGCTGGAATTGAGATCCTCAGATCCTAGTCTTCTGAGTAGCTAGGATTACAGGCGTGAGCCACCAGCCCTGGCTCTAGCAAACCTCTTAAGCAGACATGACATCTGCAACCATCCCAGGCCAAGGTGAAAACACCCTAGCTCCATCTCCTCTGATTATGGGACATTTACTGCTATGGTAGCTCAGCTAATGACTTCCAGAGTTCCAACAAAGAGCCAGGAAGCCAAGTAGGGATAGAAAAGCATGGAATTCGGGGTTATTGCTTTTGAAATGCTCACTGAATATAAAACAGGGGTCACACAAGTACCTACTTCACATGTGCAGTGGTTAGAGGATGCCCAAGCCATAAGGAGAGTTTCCAGAGAAGAAGGGTCTTCCAGACAAGGGAGGATCTCCAGAGGATGATATACCTATAGGCTAGATTTTCTTGTGGAGAGGAGAACACAAGGAAGGAAATCAATGAAGGTATCTCCCATCCCTGTACTGCTATAGGGCCAGAACTTTTCTCTTTGCTCTTTATGCAAATGGCCATTGCTGAGTTTCCTTTGGGGGTCCCTGCCTTTATTTGTTGTGGTCTGGTGGTTTATTCTGGCAAAATATACTGCATGGATTTTTACAGCTTGCTTTATGCTTGGGCATCTTTCCACCGAAGCAGTGTGTTTACAAATGCCAGCTCGCTGTATTTTGAAAATAACTACTGAAAAGAGCAAATGCACTGGGACGTACAGTGTGTTTGAGGAGACCAGGCAACCAAATGCCAGTGTTACCCCTTGCTGGCAGGGTTGTTGCTCAGACTCAGCTTTCATTGGTTCATTTTTCATTAGTTCTCCAGGATTCCATAATACAAAACCAGGTCTATTCTCTGCCGCCATGCTGTGATCCTACAAATGAAGCTGTTTCAGGCAAGTCCTGCTATGCTTAATAGAACAATGCACTAATAACAATTTGTCACGGATGCTGAAAAACCCCTTCAAAGAAGCTACCACTGTTGTAAATGGACTAAAAGAGTATAGGCAACATACTCTAAGAGATATTAGGGCTAGTCAATAATATCTGACTGTTGTAAAATATAGCTTTCCTATCCAAATCCTCCCAAATACAGACAGCATGTCTGTTTTGCCTCCTTTTTGAAAGAAGGTAGGCTGATGCACTATTCTCTCCTGGTTTTTACTGATGGCCCTATGAGTCCTCCTTTGCTGAACTTTTATTACCTTCCTACCTCCCAAATCTCCACATCCATTACATTTTCTTTCTTCTCTTCCTTACTTTTGGAAGCATGGTCAGCTGCATGCTGATAACTCAGGCCTATAATCCTAGCCACTCAAAGGCTGAGATCTGAGGATCTAGGTTTGAAGCCAGCCTAGGCAAGAAAAGTCCCTGAGATTCTTACATCCAATAAACCACCAAAAAGCTAGAAGTAAAGCTGTGGCTCCAATGGTAGAATACTAGCTTTAAGTGAAAAAGCTATAGGACCATGTCCAGACCCTGAGTTCAAGCTCCAGTACACACACACACACACACACACACACACACACACACACACACACACATACATGCATCCATGTATATACACATACTCACACAAGCATGTATTCACTCACATACAAAATAAATATAGTCAATGGGAAGCTGAAGAGCTTTTGTTCTGTTGGTGTGCTTCCTTCTCTGTACATGTGTTTTTCCAGTGGATGCTAGATATAGACTGGCAAATTCATATGGCAGAGAGAATACGGGATTGTGCTATGTCACATACTCATGAACTTCTGAATTCAGGAAGCTTATCCATAGAGACGGATCCAACTCCATTGCGACACTAGTGGGCTATGTGCCCCACTGAAGTCCATCTGTGTTAGACTGCTGAGCTAGACTGTCATGAAAGGAAGTTTAAGAAATCTAAGTGTGGTTTGAGGGCATAGAATCATTGGTGGGAGGGAGTCCATCCCACAATTTGAAAGTGTAAGGAAATGTACTTTTCTGTAGACCTATTGATTTTAGCAGGTACAATAAAGCTGGCAGAGAGAAATACCCAACTTCCAGAATCTTGCCATTCTATTTCCTTCCTTGTGGAGTGAATCCAATTTATTGTGAGCCCCCCCCCCTTTTGAGGACTCATAGCTGGCCTAATTTAATTCTCATGCATTCATTTGTTCATCTTGTGGCTGTTTTGCTCATATACTGTTTGGACACTGTGTTGGGTTCAATAATTTAACTTGTTTCAATTCTTTGTAGCCCAGTTTTATTTTTTAAATAAGCAAGCCATTTTAAATACTAAGTAATGTTAAAGGGGGAGTGCCTACTTATGTATTAAGTCCAGTGAACCAGAGGGAAATACAGTACTGTTCCTGCTCCCTGAGTCTCCAGACCTGCCCATTCTGCTTCAAGTCAGATGTTGAGTGATAGCTCGTCCTGGGCTAAGTTTTGACCCTGTGGACCTTTGGTCTTGGCTGCCACTACTCAGAGAGGAAGTTCAGAAGTCAAGTGCAGGTACAAAGCATTAATCTTGGAAGAGTTAAAGGTGAGCCACAGTGCCATTCCATGGCTTGACTTGGGTTCCCTTGAATGAAGCTACCTGTGCCCCTACTGCAGAGGCGACCATGCAGCTTCTGCAGGGTCCCTTTCTGGAAAAGCAAGTGGAGTTGAGAGCAATCTTATCCTCATTAGGAAGAACAGATTGCACATATGAAAATTCCTGGTTTATATTATGTGAGGGAAAAAACAATCTCTCAAAACTATTGTATATTTCAGCTAGATTATTTTTAATTTATAAAAATAAAACATGACCAAGACACAAAGCTAAAAGAGTATAAAAGACAAAGTACAATCTTCCCCCTACCCTGTAAATATGAATCTCTTCTTAAGAGTTGAGAGAACCAGACACTGGTGTCTGATGCCTGTGATCCCAGCTACTCAAGAGGCTAAAATCTGAAGGATCACAGTTTGAAAACAACTGGAGTAAAAATAAGTTTACCAGAGGTGTGACTCAAGTGGTAAAGAACCAGTCTACAAGTGTTAGGCCTTGAGTTCAAACCTTGGTACTATTAAAAGAGTTGAGGCGCTGAGAGAGAGTCAGGCATGGAAGAATACTTGTATAATCCCAGCACTCAAGAGGCTGAGGTTAGCCTAGGTTACATAATGAGACCCTATCTTTAAAAAAATGTTAGGGGCTGGGAAGTTGGCTCAGTGGTAGAGCGCTTGCCTTGCATGCCTGAGGCCCTGGGTTCGATTCCTCAGCACCACATAAGCAAAAAGAAAAAAG
>NW_012267218.1:25114655-25153595 GCF_000151885.1 Dipodomys ordii | reverse complement strand
TGAGGTCTGTTCTTATGCCAATACCAAGCTGTTTTGATTACTATGGCTTTATAGTAGAGTTTGAAATTTGGTATTGATATTCCTCCAGCAGTGTTCTTACACACACATGTTTTTATGTGACTGTGAGTGGCTATACTTTTCCAGTTTAACCGAGATCATTTTTAATGAGTTATTGTTGGATAGCAAACTACCACAAATGTAGGAACTTAAAACCATACATACTTGTTATCTATGTCTGGTGAGAAGTCCGACCATGGCTTCCCTGAGTTTTCTACATTTGCATCTGTCCTGAGATTACTCTCAGAGCATCATCCACATCCACAGCTATGTCCCATCTGAAAGCCGGACTAGAGAAGGATCCATGTTCCAGCTCAGTTGTGTGGATTCAGTCCCCTTCAGTTGTCAGGCTGAGCTCTCAGGACCTAGATCTCTGTGGGCTAGAGACTCTGTTGTGGCAAACAGGCCTCTACACCAGGGCACCTTGCTTCATCTACATCAGCAGAGGAGAGTGTGCCATTGGGAAGATATTGCACTCATGTGTGATGTCATCATGAAAGGAACATGCCACCACCTTTATCCATTCCATTAGTTAAGAGCAAGACATAGCGCCCCCTAGACTTAGGAGGAGGGTATTCCATGAGGATTACTGGAGATGCCAGAGAGTGGTCTCCTCACTATCTGAGCATTGAAATCAAATGTTAGTTAACATAAGTTTTACTCTGCATCACAGAACCCTGAGGAGGAAAGTTCTCTGTATTCCAGGCAATAGCTTTTAATCTTTGTACTTTGGTCTTCCTTATCCTATCCGTGATTATTAGAAAAACTTGGGGCATCTTAATGCTAACATGCCATCCTTATTTCAGAAATCTAATTAATACTCAACATGAAAGAAAGGGTCATTTGTATACTGTGAATAAACTAAGAGATTATCACCAGGAGACATGGGTCAGCATGTGAAAAATATGATCACTAATATTAAAGTAGTGAGGGATGAGAGAGTAATGAGCAATCAGAACAGCCTGTCGTGGATCAATGACTGTCCCATTGGAGCACCTGCCTCAAAGGACTCTCAGTGCCGGTATTAACCCATCAGATGCTCATAGTGGGCGACTGTAGGAGTTGAGAAGATCTCAGGGAAGTAACTAAGTACCAGCCATTAAGGGATTGTTTTAAATTACTTCTATGGTTATAACACTACAAAGTGCCTAGGTAGCAACTCCCTTTCCTGGTAACTAATAAGAACCTCCCCTCCCATTCATAATATTTGTAATATACAGAAAAACAAGGCAGCTATCAGGCCTTGGCAGTGTTTGAGTTCTAGTAAAAGAACTGGCAGCCCATGTGACCTGTAGCTTTTTAGATAAAGATCTCCCCAAATCTTTACTGAGCACTTTCTATGTACCAGTTCCCATTCAACGTCCATTCCAGCCCATTTCATAGGGCTATGATAGTAAGCAAACCAAGGAAAGCAAAGCATAATTTAACTGCAATGTGAAGTTTATAAACCTATCCTCAAGCTTCTGAGGAACTCAACTGAAACTTCACAGTATCCCCCTGTTGTATCTACAACAACCACATGCAGATATCTAGTGTGGCCATAGGCAATGCAGGGCACCATTTGTACATGTCTCCCTGGGTCTCACATGTTGTCTCTGTGACCCACTCTCGTTTTGAATTGAAAGATGAAAGCGGCTGATCTCTAGTGGCTCATGCCTGTAATCCTAGCTACTCAGTAAGCTGAGATCTAAGGATCGCAGTTCAAAGCCAACCCAGGCAGAAAAATCCATTAAGAGTCTTAACTCCAGTTAACCACCAAAATGCCAGAAGTGGAGTTATAACTCAAGTGGTAGAGCACTAGCATTGAAAAACAAAAAAGTCAGGGATAGCACCCAGGCCCTAAGTTCAAGCCCCAGGGCTGACACACAAAAACAAACCATGAAAGCAGCTTCTCTCTCCCAAATGACTACAGATTTTGTAGCCAAAGGTGTTCCTGTTGTTGCGGGAAGGCTGAGAGTTGTTGTGTTGTGTTTTAAATACCACATTTTTCCTGTTTAAGTTATATGGTTGGATAAATATATAAATAGAGGCCCACACATCAGGTGGCTCAATATTTAAAAGCCAATAAAATAAAAAGTATTCTATTCTCTAACTTTGACAACTGGGCCTTTGATCCTTAGCTGTAAGAGAGGAGGCCACACCTTGGGGCAAGAGGAGAGCATACGGTTCACTCTCCTTTTCCCACCTTGCCCATCCCTCTCTCGACTTGCCTGGGCCACATTCACCGACCCAGCCTGGATGTCAAAATACTACTGAGAGGCCCCTCAAACTGCTCTTTGGTCTGCCTTGGGCCTCAGAGCACCAGGTGGTTTGCAGATCGAAATGTGGTTCAGAAAGCTTCTCTAAGGCCCTGGGGCAGACAAGGGGATCCCAGGCTATGCCCTTAGATCAGAGGAGAACTACTGTGCAGATCAACAGCCACACAGTGGTGTTCCCACAGACTGGGAGGAGTTCATATGAAGAACAAAACATGCAAAATACGTTATTAGGCATTCTACATGGATTATGCTGAGTTCCTGAAATGTATTATTAAATACATTTGACTTGCTTATTCTTTCTTTTTTGTTGGAGTACTAGGGTTTTAGACTCAGGGCTTTGCACTTGCTAAGCAAGTACTCTACTGTTTCAGTTACTCCCTCAGCCCTTTTTGCTTTAGTTATTTCTTAAACAGGATCTCACCTTTATGCCTGGCTGGCTGGGCCTCCAATCCTCCACTTAGGCTTTCCACTTAGTTGAGGTAACAGTGTCATATTCTTACACTGGGCTTTTATTGGTTGAGATGAGGTCTCATTAACTTTTTCCCAGGTGGGTCTCCAGCTATGATCTTCCAGATCTCCACCTCCTGAGTAGCTAGCAATACAGGCATGAGACATCTGCATTTGATTCTCTCATGCTTTTTTTTTTGTCAGTTATAGGGCTTGAACTTGAGGCCTGATCACTGTCCCTGAGCTCTTTTTGCTTAAGACTAGCATTCTACCACTTTGAGCTGCAGCCCCACTTCTGGTTTTCTATTCGTTAATGGAGGTAAGAGTCTCAGACTTTCCTGCTTGGGCTAGCTTTGACTGTGATCCTCAGGTCTCAGCCTCCTAAGTAGCTAGGATTGCAGGTGTGAGCCACCAGTGACCAGCTTCTTCCATACTTTTTCTAATGTAGCTGCTGATAACTAAAAGAAAATCCACCTGAACTTTGCAATTGGCTCTCGTAACATTTTGCTAGATAAAGCTGGTCTGGAGGGGGATGTATGGGTCTGCTAACACCCCTCCCCAACAATGGTGTCCATGAGGAGGGGAAGCCCTCAAGAGCACAGGGTTTAGGCAAACCTTCTTTACCATAGGATGCTTTTTAACATGGGATGTCAGAATTCATTCAGTCTCTCACCTTCTTAAGGCTATATGACTTCAAAGCTCTCTCTCTTCTTTGCTTCCATATGATTTTATCTGAAGCAAGAAAATAAGTGGCTTCTTCCCCACGACCCACATCACCACCAGTTTTGAATCAATGTATACCAGTCACAGAAAGTAAAACTATTCTATATTAATGACTATATTTTGAGAACCAGTTACTCTTCAGAGAAGGCAGAATCTAAGCTCAAAGCAAATGTTCCCAGATCCTGTCTCTTCTCACATTTCCCTTTAGTTTGGAATCTCATTTGTCTTTCTGAATTAACTCTTCTAGCAGAGTGGTTATGTGAAGGTCAGGAATACTGTTTGGATCCAAACAATGATCAATTTGTTCTCTCTATATATATCTATCTCTCTGCCTCTCTCTGTCTCTCTGTTTCTCTCTCTTTCTCTCCCTCTGTCTCCCTCCCTCTCTCTGACTGTCTCCCTCCCTCTCCCTCTTTCTCTTTCTCCCCCTCTCCCTCTCTCGGTGTGTGTGTGTGTGTGTGTGTGTGTGTGTGTGTGTTTGTGTGTGTGTTTAAGGCATTAATATAAACTCTACAATTCAGATGTATTAGCAGCTAGGATTAACACTCTAGAGATCTAAATTCCCTTTAGTTTTATGCTTCCTTTCTGACTGGCAGAGAGCAACTGTTGATAAAACTTTTTCTTCTTGCAGTAACCCTGTGTGGCTGGTGCTATTATTGTGTTATTTGGGGGAGGAGGAAACTGAGGCAAGAAATTAAGCAGCCTGCCCTGCCATTCAGTGCCTATGGACTTTTGCCCACACCTGCCAGGCCGCTTACTGGAGTTCATTCCCGAACACAGTGTGTTTTGTCATTCTGGGTCTGGGTAAGCATGGGCATATTAGAGCTGGGCAGAGATTCAGACTGCTCAGAGATTCAAAAATGGCTAACTAGTTGGATACGACCTCTAAGGAAATCAATTTCCTTCCCTTCCCCATGGGCTGTGCCAATTTGCAAAAAGAAAAATAATTCAAGAACTGGGATGATTTAAGATGCGCTTGAACTTGTGCTTCCGAGATGATGTCACTGCTCTTTTGAGAAGCTGCAGCCCTGGGAGGGGAGAAAGCCCAAGAATTGGCCAAGTATTTCCCTAACCTCATCCTGCAGGCTTAGGGAACGTATTTATGTACCATTTGGGGGAGTCTAAAATTAGGCTGTGGATTTCCACATTTATTTTTATACCACCAAGAACTAGTGTGTGTGTATATATGTATATACATACATACATATACATATATATACTCATATGTATATATATGTATATACATACATACATATATATGTATGTATGTATATACATATACACACATATATATATGCTTGTATATGTGTACATCTAATGTGAATAATATATTACATGTTCTATGTATTGTATGTACCACATGTATATATTACATGTGATATGTATAATATGTGAGTTGTGATTATATGTTATATTAGGATATAAGCAGACGCATAAGATACACAGAAACTGATGGTATTACCATTTGCTCCATTCTGTTCCACTATGAAGAAAACTGGTATTGACCCACAAAGCCAACCTCATTGCCTACTGATCGGACATGGTGGACACTATGGGATTGTCCCCAGCATGGTTGAATGCAACTTGGGTGGTATTCTGTTGATTCCTTTCTAATATCTTGTAGCTACCACTGATTATGAAATTTATCATACTTTATAACTTGACTTTTCTGTGTGTGTGTGTGTGTATGTGATGTATGTATTGTGTATTAGGACTTGAACTCAGGGCCTGGGTACTGTCCCTGAGCCACAGCTCTACTTCTGGCTTTTGGTGGTTAATTGTAAATGAGAGTCTCATAGATTTTTCTGCCTAGGTTGACTTCAAGCCGCAATCCTCAGATCTCAACCTCCTGAGCAGCTAGACTTTATAGGCATGAGTCACAGGTGTTTGGCAACCTTCTAAAATATGTGATCAGTTAGCAATTAAGCATTGGATCCCAACACTTACCTTCAAGTCAGTTTCCTAGATTCGGTGGATTGTTACCATCAGCCATGCACCAGGGACTGATACAAGAGCAGTGATAAATAGAGTCACTCTGCTTGAAGACCTGCCTAATGAGGGAGCCAATTGGGAAAAAGTGCCTGAGGATGGGAGAGATAACACTTGTCTGTGGTCCTAGAACCTCTAAAGACAAAGATTGGGAGGCTTGTGGTTCAAGGCCAGCCTAGGGACACATTATCAAGACTCAGTGTCATAAACAGTAATCCCAACTATACAGGAGATAAGAGGATAGCAGTTCAAGTCCAGCCTTTAGCAAAAAATCATCAAGACCCTAACTGAAAAACAGCTAAAGCAAAACAACAACAAAAAAGTATTCTACAGGGTGTGGCTAAAGTGCTGGGCAAATAGAAGATCCTGAGTTCAAACCGAGTATCACCCAAAAACAAAAACAAACAACAACAGGAAATGTTTTAGATTTTTGGAATCTTTGCAGACTTTTCCCAGTTGAATATCCCTAATGAACAACTCAGGATGCTCCCAAGTCTGAAAGCAGTGTGAGCAATATTTCAGATTTGGGGTTTCTGGACTTGGGATACTCAATTTGTGTGCCATCTATCAGGTGACAGTGTGTTTCTGAAGAAGACTAAAGCAGGCGGGTCTACAATGGCATTTCCACAGTTGATGACATGAGCTCTCTTACCTTATCTCAGGCTTTCCTGTACTATAATGACACTCCATCCAGGGCTGGGTTTACAAGGTCTGGCAATAGCCCTGCTCTATCTGGAGGCTGGGGACACTGTCCATCTGGGGATAGCTCTGGTTGTCACACCACACACAGAGAATGCTATTGGCATCTAGTGGGTAGAGAGCAGACATAGCTAACATCTGACAATATGCAACACACCACAGAAGCACCCAGCTTCATGTACAAGTAGAGACATCTGGCTCAAGAGTCACTGGGCCTAGGATTCAGTTGGCTTTCCCCAGAAGGTCATTGCTCCCTGGACTTCATGTCCTGGTGCATGTTATCCCCATGCTTTGGTCCATGTAGGTGGAAATCAAGATTCTGTCGCTGTTGTCTTACCAAAGATACTCACTGATGAAAACATGCACTGGAAAAGCACTGGCGTGACCGGATGTGACACAGCTTTTCAATCCCCTTCCATTAACCTTGTCACTAGAATGGCTGAAGGACATTTCAGTAGGAGCTCTCTATCTGGGCTTTCGGGCTTGACTCCAGAATTGTATTTAAAAATACTCAGTGACCCTATGATCTTTGAATCAAAATTGGAACCCTTTTGTCCCCTCCCCCAATAGTAACATAGAGATTTTTTTTTCATTGTGATTGTGGCTCCCCCCTCTCCAACGAAGATGAAAGATTTATTTCTCTTTCCAAAACACTCCATAGCTATCTCTCTCTTTAATAGCCTCTTGATAAATGGGCCTCAGCTATCAAGACTGCCCATCCTCCTTTGAAGAGATGCTTAAGTCATCTGTAAGAGGAAAATACCTTGTGCAATTTGCAGGATGGGTCACAATCTCTTATGCCTGGCTAAAAGCATCCTGGCCAACAGATCCTTCGTAGCCCTGGAGTGTGGGGTGGGAGGGGCAGCAGGGTGCCTCACCCTGGAGGAGGCTTCAGCTCCCTGTGTATGCCTTAGTCTTAGTGAGGCAGGGCTGGGCAGAATTGTTCTATAGTCTGATGTCAAACCAAATGCATGTCTCGCTTCTCTTGAAAATGGGCTCGGAATCTCCTACCCACAAAAGAGGGAGCTCAAGGATGTTTGAGAGTCAACCTGAGAAGGAGAATCTCAGAAAAAAATGTTATCTTTATTTGAAGCTCCCCAGAATGGCCCAGGTAGTTTAAGTCTTGAAGGTCCCTGAAAGTCCCACTTACTCTCCAAGAATATTGCCAAGCTTGAAGTGGACCCAGGTATACCAGTTGTAAAAGATGGCTTGGATTCTGGTCTCCACCCTATGTGGAGGCCAGGAGACACACCAAGTTCCCATAGATCAGGAGGAACTTGCCACTTGGATTTGGCTTAAGGTGACCTATCCATTCGTTAGCCCTAACTAACCATGCGACAGCAGGACCCTAAGTCTGAAGGTCACAGTGACATTAGGAGGTGGTATTCATAGTGACTGGTAGTTCTCCC
Organism: Dipodomys ordii; assembly: GCF_000151885.1. NCBI lineage: Eukaryota > Metazoa > Chordata > Mammalia > Rodentia > Heteromyidae > Dipodomys > Dipodomys ordii. The sequence goes on along the minus strand of NW_012267218.1, from coordinate 25,146,013 downwards.
TGAAGCCCTTATGCAGAGTAGACAATCAAACATTTTCCCATTGGATTTGAGATGGGAAAGAGTTACTGGACATTCTGTTGTTGTACAGAAAAGGAAGCAGCCCAGGAGGACTCCACTGAGTCTTTAGGTTCCAGGCAGGTCTGTTCCTTCTTGGAGTGTTTCAAGTATCAGTTTTCTGGAGAACTACTCCACCTCTAGCAAATCCCTCCTTAGCAATGGCCAAATGGGGAAAACTCCTTACCTCCAGGAAGGGTGGAGACCAGGATCCAAGATATGTTGCCTCATCTGTGTTCCCTGACAGGATCTACTTCACGTTTGGAGGATGAGTAGTATTTCAGGGACCCTCAAGTGCTGAACTGCAGAGGCTATTCTGGAGCATTTTAAAATGTTTCTTTGAGATCCCCTTCCCAGGAAGCACAGTGCTATGTCAAGGAATAACTCATCACTTTGCAGAACTGCCTGGTTTCTGTAGTTCTCTGTGTGTTGTCGCACTGCTAAAATCCTCTTCTCCATCCTTCCAAACCCTAGACAATTCTCTCCTTCTCTTCAGCTTAAGTATTTCAGCATAGGAAGCAAAAGAAATCAGGATGCACACAGACACAGACAAACACACACACACACACACACACACACTTCAGCAAGATAAGATAAAGAGAATTCTACTACTACCAACAGAGATCCATAGGCAGCTCTCTCTAGCCAGGATCTTCCATTAGATAACCATTGTTATAGGAGATAATAATGAAAATTAAGTGACTCATTTTGTTGTCTTTGACCTTGGTATAAATGAAGTCATATGATAGTAACTCTTTTGTGTCTGGCTTTCACCCTCAATGTTACTTTTGTGAGTTGTCACTTTTTTATTTTTAAATATGACTCCATTCTATAATAAACCACTGTTTATTTGTCCGTTAACCTGTGCATATTAATCTGAGTTGTTTCTAATTCTTTTTTTTTGGGGGGGGTCTGGTCATGGGGCCTGAGCTCTGGGCCTGGGTGCTGTCCCTCAGCTCTTCAGCTCAAGGCTAGCGCTCTACCACTTGAGCCACAGTGCCACTTCCAGCCTTTTTCTTTTTGCTTATGTGGTGCTGAGGAATCGAACCCAGGGCCTCAGGCATGCAAGGCAAGCGCTCTACCACTGAGCCACCTTCCCAGCCCTCTAATTCTTACTCTTTTTTTTTTGTTGTTGGTCATGGGGCTTGAGCTCTGGGCCTGGGCGCTATCCCTGTGCTCTTCAGCTCAAAGTGAGCGCTCTACCGCTTGAGCCACAGCACCATTTCCAGTTTTCTAGTGGTTTATTGGAGATAAGAGTTTCACGGACTTTCCTGTATGGGCTGGATTTGAACCGTGATCTTCAGATCTCAGCCTCTGAGTAGCAAGGATTACAGATGTGAGCCACTGGTGCCTGGCCTAATTCTTACTCTTTTGAAGGAAACCATTGTGAGCATTCTTATGAAAATATTTTGGGAGTCTTAGTATTTCCTGTGGATGTGTTTCAAAGAGTGGAACTAATGGGTTCGTTAGGCCACATAGATTGGGCTGTGTGTCACTTTCTACCCCAAATTCTAGTCCTCGATTTAGTTCAGTCTCAGCCTTTCTGATGCCCCTGAGAGACTGAAAATGCCCCTCAGATGGTGGAGTCCTAGGGTATGAGATGTTAATTCATTGCTGATTAGGTAAACACCAAGAGTGCGATATCTCAGAGGGCTTCGTTCATCCTGAGAACCCAACCTCCTGTAGAAGGGTCAGTCACCTTGTACTTTATTGCTGCTTAGAGCTCTGTAAGAGAGCAAATCACTTGCTGCTTAAATGTGACTACCTTTGAAGGATCTTTATGGTTGAGGGTGTGGCTCAAATGATAGTGTTTGCCGATCAAGTTTGAGGCCCTGAACTCAAATACACACACACACACACACACACACACACAAATATATATATATATATACACATATATATGTATATATACACACACACATATATATATACACTCGTATGTGTGTGTGTGTGTGTGTGTGTGTGTGTACAAAGATTACAGAAGGGAGTGAAGAAGGGAGAAGAGGGGAGAGGGGAGAGGAGGAGAGGAGATCTATTGAGGTTTGTGAATCCCTGATCCTTGATTTGTGTTATGATCATTTTGGAGTTTCACAACTCAGAAATGAACATTATTCTTTCCATAATGAAATCCGTTTAAGGGGTATTTTACCTTAATTTTTTAAGGAAAGTATGCAGCTTATATTTTTTAGATTAATTCCAACAACCCACAATTTAAAATTCAAGGTTGGTACTGGGGTACCACCCAATAGCACAGTACCATCTAATTCACTGATAGAAAGATGGTACACAGCACATTCTAGAAACATCTGTGCATATGGAAAGTCAAGAGGAAACTTGTCATTTTTGAGAGCAGGTTAAAAATGGATGATGTGTTTTCAAGAAGCCAGGACTGTATCCGGAAGTGCACACACTACTTTAGATGAAGTCAGAAGCAATTTTCTATAGGTAAGAGTGAAAACCCAGGGCAGACAATGTGCCAATGTCCAGATCTTGGTTAACAAATTTAATTAAAAGTTAGAAAACCTCTCTAAAATGTACCTTGCAGCCATTTAGGAAAAAAATAGTTTTTGATGGTTTCCCCTTTCCTATCATACTTGGTCTTGTTCAGGACATACCTGAGTGAAATGTAGCCTGATAGAGCATCATCCACTTCCATGACCTAGGGCACTAGGCTAGTACCTTCTTTAACCATGGGGCCAGGTCCCAGAGCATTGTGCAGAGACACACAGAGTTCTAATACATAAGCTTAATGTGCCAGGATTTTTGAAATACATTCTTCCAGGCCTAGGGATAGGCTATTATTTACAGGCTCAACAACCTTCTTCTATCCAATGCAATTGGATAGCCTTGCTTTGTGTCACTTTAAAAATGAGGTGAGGCTAAGTACCAGAAAAGATAAGCTTTCAATGGTTGCTCTGTATTTCTGCTGGAATGAAGGCCTGGCTTAGGTAATTGTATTGTAATTCTTAAACCAGACTGAATCTCTTCTCTCTCTAAAGGCTTCTCTTCTATCCTTTACATTTACAATGCTCACACATCTGTCCTGAAAGTAGATCCAGAACCAAAGGTAGTCTCCTATGTAATTTGTGTGATGATTAATAGACACCAGGTCTGGCTACTGCTCACATTGTAAGTCTATAAATTATCATAATAATATGAGCATAATTGTAGGTACATTTTTATATGTGTCTAGTTCTGCAGTGGTTTTATCATTCATTCAGGGAGAACGATTATTAATCTTCAACTTCAAGGCAGGATGCATAGTTCTGATTTGGCTCATAAATACCACATCAATTTACAATATAGTGGGGGAACAGAGCAGTTGAAGGGTTATGAATAGAATATTGCTAAGCCTGAAAGCAGGGCATACAACACAAGCTAGAGAGAAATTACAGAGAAGTTAGAAAAGAAAGAAGTAATGGAAATGAATAACAAAGCAAGAGTATTCCCCTCTTGGGAGGAATTCCTCTCCTTCTGTTAATCTGCCCCTATATTCGAGGAGGAAGAATATGGCAGAGCCTTCATCTCAGAAGGGACAGTTGCTTGTGGTGGCTCAATTCAGAGAGAGCATTCTAGATTATAGACAAAAGCCTAATTGTCAGCTACATATTGGGTTGTTTGCCAGTAGTCTACACATTTCAAAGCTTGTTTGCTAGCTTGAGTCTTCTGGGGTTTCTAATATTAGATTTAATAGCTTTCTTTCTATTAAACACTTCCAATTAAAAGAAACTTTGTTGCATTTATATATATTTTTTTTACTTAGCCCAGTCTTATAATAGTTTCTGTTAGATGCTTTTTCTCCTTCACAGAACTTCTACCAAAAGGACCTGAGTCTCATTTATCTTCCTTAGTCTTGTCTACAAAGGTTTATTGAATAATCCAGTGATTAATTTGCAGACTATAAGGTGCACAGATACCTTCTTTAAGGTATTTAGTGCAATAAGATTACTGGTGTTTAACTATTGCCCCTAAATACAGCTGAAGTATTCTATTCAAACAGAAAGAAACACATAGATGGACAGACAGATAGTTAAGGATGGAGGGAGAGAGCTCAATCCAACAAAGCACTTTAGGGATACTGTTATAATCAGAGCTTTGTTAAGGGGTGTTTAATGTGTTTATAGTGAATTATGCTTTCCTAAATACATGTTATATTCACTGTGTAATACCTACAAGTAAACTGCAGTCATTTCGTAGCTAGTACAGATGTATAGAAATGCTTTGTTGGAAACAAAAAGGCAAGAGAGGTAGACCTGGCATGTCTTTTACATTATTATCATTATTATTATTATTATTACTGGTTCTTTTGTGAAAAAAATGTCAAATTTGTCTTTCTAACATTTGGCAGAGTTTATTGCTTGTATTTATCCAACTGGCAAAAAGTATTGAGTATGCAAATGTGAAAATACATTAAATATATTTATATGTAAATAGCATGCTAATTTTTGTCAGGTAAAATCCTATTTTAAAACCTTCATAGAAAATGCTCAACACCAGGAAATGGAAATATGGGTTTTTTTTGTTGTTATTGTTGGTGGTGATGGTAATGATGATATTTATTTGTACTTTGGGTTTTTTTTTCTTCTAGGGGAGTAAAAAAGGAGTGCAGAAAGGGAGGGAGAAAGGGCGAATAAATGCAACCATGCTATTCAGTACACACGATGTAGAAAATGACCTAGGTAACTTGTGGGCAGGGAAGGGAGGGAGAAATTGGGGCAAAGTAAAGGAAGGGGTGACATCCAAAAAAAGAAATGTACTTATTACCTGACTTATGAAATGGTAACCCCTCTGTACAACACCCTAATAATAACAATAAATCATATTTACAAAAGGAAAACACTAGCCAGGCACTGGTTTCGCAGTCTGTCATCCCAGCTACTCAGGAGGCTGAGATTTGAGGATTGTGGTTCACAGCCAGCCCACGCAGGAAAGTCTGTGAGATTCTTCTCTCCAATTAGCCACCAGAAAACCAGAATTGGCACTGTGGCTCAAGTACTAGAGCACTCGCCTTGAGCTGAAGAGCTGAGGGACAGCGCTCAGGCCCAGAGTTCAAGCCGCATGACTGACCAAAAAACAAAAAAAGGAAGGAAAATACTCAACAACAATAATGATATATCCAAATCCTCTGAATAGTAACTTTGTTTGAGACCACATTTGTTTATTTAATACTACAAAACTGATAATTCTACAAATGAAAGGAAGGTGATAGGTTATTGGTGTACGGAATGAATGATTTGGGCTAGATTGTAAAGTAGAGATAAATGGTCACTATGAGCAAAATAATGGTATTTATAAGTAATAAAACATTATCATTTGTACATCCATGCATCTGGATACAGTAAGCACCATTGAGTGGAGGAACTGAGTTTCTAATGGACTTATCCACATTTGGGTTACTATTGCAGAGGGTGTTGATGACTTTTGCCCAATACTTTTGACACCAAAGCTTATGACAGGGGGTGTCTGTCACACCAGCTGCTCTGACCAAGTCCCACGACAAGGCAGACATCTCTGTCGGATTCTGTTTCTCTCTCCCAGAACCAGATGGAGGCCAAGAATCCTTGTCATAAACAAAGTTCAATTGTCCTCCTGACCTGGGTTCTTTCTCAGTGTATCTTACTGGGAATCGATGAGTGTGAAACACAGCCACAGCATGCATGAGTGCCCCGTAGACGTCACCAAGTACCCTGACACAAGCCAGCAATGTGCCCTTGATAGAAGGCCCTTGATGTGTTTATCTTCTATGGAAATGTTGCTGTGTCTCCTTTGGGAGCAGAGAGATTGGTGAAATATCCACTCCCTTTATTTCTTTCTGCACAAGAACTTTAGTCTAATTGGCCACCTTTGAGTGAGCCGAGATGACCTATTTTTGTCTAAGTTAACAAAAACATTCCAGATGACTGACGCCTTTTACTTGGGGACATTTTGACCTGATTTTAACCCTCTTGCTCTGCCTGCCAAGGAATAGATGATCACTATAGGCTTTTGAGTTGACCTGTTTTTATTTCATCTACGTTGTTTTTCCATTTTCTTGCAAAAAGAAAGCAGGCTTGTCCAAGTGCACAGCTACTATGGCAATAAGTGTTATTTAAGTAGATACTGAGTCCTAGCTTCCATCAGTAAGCAGTGTGTTGGCGGGGAGGGGGACAGAGTCTGATTGCATAAATACATGGGAATAATGTCTGTCTCTAGGGCAACAGAATTCCTTCTGAGCCCTTGAGATGCCTGTGTACAGGCAGAAGGGCAGATGTAATGAGCACACATATGCAGGTAGAAGGTCAGAAAATGGCCACTTAGATTTTCTGCTCTATAACCAGAACAAATGCCTGAAGAAAGAGAGAATGAACTGGAAAGCTCTAAATGAACTGAAAGCTCTAAAAAGGGAATTTGGAAAATGGAAAGCTGTTTTAGTCATTTTATGGCATTTGTCTACCTAAGCAAATAATCGGGTTTATGCAAGCATAGGTGTTGATATTTTTTTAATTCCTAATATTTATCAAACTTCTATGAGTGAGTACTGCCTTAAAGGACACTGAAGAATATATCTCTATTAAATAAGGAAATTTCATCACTGGAAATAATTGAAAATGTAAAACCTCATTGACATAAAAACAATGTTTTTCCAACGACATCTCCATCAAGCAACTGTGTCTCTGTTGCTCTTAAAAGCTGAAGGCATATAGTGGGTCTGCTAGCTCTGGTTGTTATCAGCTCTGCCAGTATATGGCTTGGTTCCTTAGGTTAGAGTCATTCACATTCACAGTGACTACAAATACACAGAGATCCACAGCTTTCTTTTCCCAATTTGACAGAAGCTTAACATTTTACTCAGAAGGCCTTAGGCCTTAGGAGTTTGAACATCCAACGATATTCCCTTAAACAAAAGGGCAAATAAGTCTGCTCTGGCTTCACTCTTTTCTTTCCCCCTCCTCTCCTTTTCTGTATTTTGTTTTCCTTTTCTTTCTTCAGAAAGTGGGGGGAATAAAACAGCCAATCCTGCTTGGTCACAGATTCTTGTGTTTGCAGACTCGGTCCTTGCAAAAATCTATTGGCAACCACAAAATCACTGCTTCACAATACTTTTGCAATTATTTTTAACCATGAACATAGTTTTTTATGATCATTTGCAGGCATGAACAGAGTAGAAAGAACTGAAATATTCAACATAATTTCCAATTAAAGTCAAGCAACATGCATCTCAGTTTCTTTGTGGCAACCCCTCTACTCTAAACATAAGTATCCTTTTCCTAGTCTATTGAGGGTCCTTTATATTGTTTATGCTTTTTACTGCCAATTTCATATCTAAAATGCCCCAAACATAGTACCAAAGTGTCCAGCCTAAGCATAAGACTGTGGTTTTGTTGATAGAGAAAATACACATGCTAGATAAGCTTCCTCATAATGTGAATTGTGGTGCTGCTGGCCAATAGTCTAGTAGTAGTGAATCAACAACAAATATTAAGTAAAATATCTTTAAACAGAAATGCATGTTTGACATTATTAGACATTTCAAATGAAAATATAACCAGGCACTTTCAGAAAGCTAGTCCTGTATTCCCCTAGGAGCAATCCTTCAGTATTTACTAGTTCATTCTAGGAATATATTTTACCTATTGCTCAAAGTTGTCATGAGGATCATATCTTGACATGCAAAATACCTTGCACTGTGGTCAGGTGTTATTATGATCATCAGAACTGCAAATGAAACCTGGAGAAACTTACCAACACTAATTTACCTACTATTGCCCACTATTTAATCTTGATAGCTATCTTCATTATGAGAATTCTGCTCAGACTTTGGCTCCTTACATTCACTTTTTAAAAAAGTGCATTAAAATGCATGCAATTTGGAATAATTTTTTCACTTAACCATTCTGTCATGCCCATTCCTGTGTTATGACACAGCTTTCAGTGTTCTGGTCCTGTTGACTCAAAGTGTTGAAAACTTTCTTCTTGAGATGATTTAAGAGCAGACCTTCCTAAGGACTGATTTATCTCTCACAATACAGACAAGCCTTAAAATTCTGTGATTAATTGTGAAAAAAGAACTTGCTGTGAGCAATAGCAAAAAAAGACTCTTATCTAGCAGAGAAATTTATTATGCCATCCTTTTCTCTCTGGTAGAACACTATGTTTTAGATCAGAGGGGTAGTGTTATTATTCACTAAGCCCCTAAGGGACAACAAAGGAACAGTAATTCTCATCTTAAGGAAAATGGTTGTCTAACATAGGGGTGGGAAAAACTTTCTGTATAAGCCTAGAAAATTAATATGTGTGATAATTCATGAACTCTATGGTCTCAGTAGATACTTTCTTATAGTTGCTCAACTCTACCATGGAAACTGAGAGTATGGAGTATGGCTGTGTTCCAATAAAAACTTTATTTACAATTAAGGCACAGTTCCAAGCAGGATAGGCCTGAATATCAAAGTGGGCAGATTGTTTATTACCTGACTTCCCCACTAAACTTCTAATACTGTATGTCAGACCTAACAAGAGTAGAAAAGCAAGATTGTCCATGCATATTAAATGATCATGTAAATTAACAAATATACAAGATGATAGATGCTACAAAGGAAGAAAACAGTAAACAATAAGACTATATGAGGGATCCAGGCACCAAGTTCAGAGATGGGGCCATAACAAGGACTTCACTGACACAATAGGGCCTTGACCATTGTAGACTAAACAATTTTCATTAACAAGAACTTCAGAACTTCAGACTGCTACCTAGAAGTAGATGCCCACTCTGAACAGATTGTCAATGATCTCTCAGTATTTGACCAACTGAGATGGTTTTTTATCTTGAGTCATAGTCCTGCATTGACCTTTCAACATTTATAATATCCATGTCATCAGCTTTCCCAGTGCAAAACTCAGATATAATTATGGTTTTTTTTTTTTTTTGCAGTGGGGAGCTTTCTTATCACTCCCTTGCTAGCTCTTCATTTGTTCATTTGATGCTGGATTTATTAGTAAAAATTACTCACTTCCTTTCTCTTTTTAAAAATATGCTTTTGGTATAATTAGTCTTTCAGGGGAGAGAGAAAAAGAGAGAGAAGGAAGAGAGAGAGGGAGAAAGAGAAAGAGAGTGAGTGAATGAGAGAGAGAGGGAGAGAGAGAGAGAGAGACATAGTGTGTGGTTTAGACTCAGAGTTTTCCTTGGCCCTGGGCATTTTCTGGTAATTCAAAGGTAAGTCAGGGCCACATATCCAGTGATTATGTGAGATGTGAAATCTCATTCATAAAAACATAGATCCACATCTCTAAATATCTTCATGCCTATTCCTCTTTGGTTTCCTCATCCACTGCACATATTTTCCTCCCTATTTAGACTCTCAGTTTTTTTCCTCAAATTTTGCCAGACAACTCCTGCCCACTCACTGTCCTGCTCTGTCTGGGCTGCCTGGGCCTGGCATCCTCATGCCTCCATCGTGAGTGAACCTCTTTCCCTAGGAAAGAATTGCTAGCAGCTCTCAGGAAGGGGCACTGTTTCCTCCCAAACAGGTAAAGAATAAGTGTTTCTTTTTAGCTTCTTAACCTTTATTATTTTTAACACAAACATTTCACAAGCAAGAGGGTTCCTCTTACACCACATACAATTCCATAAGCAAAGTTTTCCATTTTTTAAATATCTTCAACCACTCACACTGTCTTCCCTCAATAAGAATGCAATCTGAGATATGGTAAATAGAAAATTATCTACTTCTGTGTACTCTAATGACAGGTTTGGGTTTAGTCACTAGTTTCTTTTCCTTTTTTGAAAGTACTGAGGTTGGAACTCAGAGCCTTATGTTTGCTAGGCAGATGCTCTATTGCTGAGCCACAACTCTGGCCCTTCTTGGCATTGGTTATTTTTGAGATAGGCTCTCACTTTCTGTGCATGTTAGGCTCTGGTCCTCTCACTTTTTGTTCCTGCCTTGGCTCAGATGACAGGCATGCACCACCATGCCCAGCTTCCGCTGAAATGGAGTTGTGAACTTTTTTTTTTTTTTTTTACCTTGGCTGGTTTGGAACCACAATCCTCCCAATCTCAGAAACCTCTCAAGGAGCTAGAATTACAGGCATGATCCACTAGCATCTGGCAAGTCATTTATTTCTTTAAGGAAAAGAAGATTTCCCCATCTATTTCCTCTATCTATGAATTCAGAGGGGAATAAGTAGAGAGACAATGGCTTAGGATGTGTATAAATGTGACAGTATTTTCCTTAGATTGGTTTTATGTCCATTCATAGGAGCTTCTGATGTGACCCCTGACAGCTGCCTGGCAGTGGCTATCAGGAGCTTTGGTGTTTGAGGGCAGTGGAAGACCATTTTTCCACTGGCTTCAGCAAAATGAAGCCAGGTACCTCTACGGGGCTTTTGAGATGAGATGTTTGTGTACTCACATGGAGACATTCAGGGATTTCTCAAAGTATGTACATGAGAATCTAGAGCCTGTCATGTTGAGGCTGAGAATTTGATATATATCATTTATCTCTGGCAGTGTGATCCCAGCAACAATATGATTCCAGAAATCTCTGCCAGGCGCTGGTCTCTCACACCTATAACCTTAGCTATTTAGAAGGTTGAGATCTGAGGATCATGGTTCAAAGCCAGCCTGGGCAGGAAAGACCATGAGACTCTTATCTTCAATTAACCACCAGAAAACTGGAAACGGACCTGTAACTCAAAGCGGTAGATAACTAGCCTTGGGCAGAAGAACTCAGGGACAGCACCTAAAACTTGAGTTCAAGCCCTATAACCAACCAAAAAAAGAAAAAGAAAGAAATTTTTTGTGGGCTGTTCAATCCTTGCATTAATCCTGGAATGTGAATGTGTGAATCTTTGGGACTAGAAGTTGTGTTGGCTGGGTGCTAGTGGCTCTCACCTGTAATCCTAGCTATTCAGGAGGCTGAGATCTGAAAATCATGGTTCAAAGACAGCCTGGGCAGTCTGTGAGACTCTTATCTCCAGTAAACCACCAGAAAACCGGAAGTGGCGCTATGGCTCAAGTGTAGAGTGCTCGCCTTGCTTGAACTGAAGAGCTGAGGGACAATGCCAGGCCCAGAGTTCAAGCCCCATGACCGGAAAAAAAAAAGTATATGTTGTTTGATCTAGTGAACTTGTCAAACCACTGCTGATTATCAGACAGACATAGATTCCCAGTTTATCTTGAGGAATGTGGTTTCTCAACAGGTTTGTTGTCTTTTTGCTGGTTTTCAAAGAGCATCTCCCTCACTTCCATATTTCAAAATTATCCATATTCCAAGTGCATAACTCAATATCTTTTCAAGAGGAAATTAGCATGTAAATCCTTTGCTTCAGATCCTCTGCAGTTTCTTAGAGGTGTTAGGATTAAGGGCTGGAACTGTCTGAGGTAAGCAAGTGTCAAAAGAAGTTAGTAATCAAAATAAGTAATACTTCATGTTACTATAACAAAATGCCAGAAAGTAGATACTATATAAAGGAAAGAGGTTTATTTACTCACAACTGTGGAGATCTAAGATCTTGGTGCTGGCATTTGCCTTTCTCTGCTGAGTTGCTTCTAGCTGTATCAAAGCATGATCAGAGATAGCATCTTGATCTTGAGATCCTGCAAAAGGAAAAGATCTCAAAGTGTGATAAGAAGAGAGAGCTCAAACTGAGAGTGCTAAACCTAATTATAACAACTAATTCTTGTGAGAACTAACCTAGTCTCAGAGGACTTGCATAATCACTTCATGTAGGTGGCCTAATTTCCTTCCATCAAAACCACCACTTCAAGCTGGACACATTGGCACATCCCTATAATTCCAGCATTCAAGAGAAGAAGGCATGGGCTGGGAAGGTGGCTCAGTGGTAGAGTGCTTGTCTTGCTTGCATGAGGTCCTGGGTTCGATTCCTCAGCACCACATAAGCAGAAAAAGCCAGAAGTGGCACTGTGGCTCAAGTGGTAGAGCGCTCACTTGGAGCTGAAGAGCTGAGGGACAGCGCCCAGGCTGAGTTCAGGCCCCATAACTGACAAAAGAGAGAGAGAGAGAGAGAGAGAGAGAGAGAGAGACAAGGCATGGGGAGGGGGGCTAAGAATTTAGAACATAAATTCATATGTTGAATTGAAACCCCTTTGTATAGGAACTTAAGGATCACTTCTTAAATTAAAAAGTTTAAGGCCAACCTGTGCTCCATTGTGAGACCCTGTCTAGGAAAGAGACAAGGGGTGGAGGGGGGAAAGTGGGAGAGCAGGAGGTAGAAGATAAAAGGAAGAAGGAAGGGTAAGAGGGAAGAGAGAGAAAGGAAAGGAAGAGAAGGGGAGAAATGTGCTGCAAGTTTCTACTATATTGAAACCACCATGCTGGAGAACAAGCTTCCAGTCTATGAACTTTCTGGAGACATACATGGCAATGTGCTCTTTCAAAAAACAAACAATAATTGAGCAGACACTGGAGGCCCTTTTATGGGCTGTGGCATTTCTGCACACCTTTCCTGGGCTGGCCCTGTGTCCTGTGCGCAACTCGTATATGAGCTGTTTTGCTCGTTGACATCTAACTCTTTCAGTGGATTGAAGTTTTCATGAATGTGGGACTGGGTATGCTGATAATGTAGAGTGGCCCCATCTGCACATTCGTGATTACTGAACAATTAATGGACATTGATCTAATGAGCTTTAGACATCAATCTGTGATATTGGATCTGGAGACTAAATAATTGTTTCCTGGTGGTGTCTCCCTTCTATCTATTTGCAGAGTTCCTTCCCAACTTTTACAGTATTGGCAATTAGATTAGGTTGTTTCTCTATCTGTGTTTATGGTTGTCACCAAGAGTAGGGAATAATGAAATTAAAAGGGAAAGGATCTGGAAGAGGTGAACTTGACATCCAGGAAGTTTATAGTAAGGCAAGAATACACTCCTGGATCTTCCAATTCTGACCTTCTTCCCCAGCCTCTCCCTTCCTCACATGCTCTCTATTGGGAGAAGGAGAGGAGGAGATTCTCCTTTCCTTTCCCTAAAGAAGGCAGAGGAGATCAGAAAATTTCCCCTAGCATTCATACTTTGCCAATTTCTAAACATCCTTCGCTCTGTCCTCCTCATTCTTCACTTAAAACATCCAATTAGCACCTCCTGTTCTTAAAGGCTGTGTGGTTTAAGCTCCACAATAAACAAAAGGCATGAAAAGAAATAAAAACAAAGACAATGAAAGGTGTTTTCTGTAGTACACAATTTTCTTTCTCTAGTTCACTCTCCTCACCATGAGGACTTAATTGGAACAGGCTCCTTTACAAGCCTGGCTCCCAGTATTGTCTCCTAGTAGATGTGTTCAGCTGGCAGACCTTCCCAAGAGCTTCATCAATAGGACAGCCCCAGACAGTCAGCATAGTTCCATGTGGCCACTCTTGGCTCCTCTACCTGGCTCTGCTGTAGTAATTAGCCAGGCTTGGAAATAGTCCTTAGAAATGATTACTACCTTTAATGCAAAGCCACCTCCTTCCCCCACAACACATGCAGCTATGATTGAATACTATGGGGGGAATGGCCTGGTACTCAGCAAATGTAGTGAGCACTACTGGATGCCAGCACTCCTGAACCAAGGAAATAGAAGAGATTTGTGAAGAAAAGGGACATGATCTGGTTTATGTTTTACCATGACCATATGGCTGCCACTGGCATAGGCAGTGAAGAGGACAAGACAGGGCATGAGATAGGGAGACAGGATGGGAGGTTACTGGAATAATCCATGTGTCAGATAGAGGTGACTTGGATGGGGGAGTCAGCAGAACCAATGGTGATAAGTGGTCAGATCCTTGAGGATTGTGAAGGTGAAGCGCATTCACAGTTGTCACTGGACTTGGTGTGGACTGCAAAAGAAAGAAGTAGGTCATACTTCACTCTGCAGTTCATTTATAAATATTTACTGACCATCAATGATGGATAAGCCATTGTTCTCAGGGTTTACTCAAGGCTTATCACTCTACCATTTGAGCCACAGCTCCGTGTCCAGCTGTTTGTTTTAGTTGTTGTTGTGGTGGTGGTGGTAGTGGTGGTGGTGGTGGTGGTGGTGGTGGTGGTGGTAGTTCTTGGAAGATACAAGTCTCATGGGCTTTCCTGCCCAGGTTGGCTTCAAATCATGATCCTCAGATCCCAGCCTCCTGAGTAGCTAGGATTACTGGAATGAGCTACTGGTGCCCAGCTCTAGAAGAACTTTTTTACAAGCTACTTCTTGATGTCAGGTTCTCCTATTATTAGCCATTTGGTTGTAGCTTGTAGGTCCACAGGAAGGGGTCTGCTTACCATATCTCCCTTTGTGTTTGTCAGCATTGATGTGGTAAACTTAAGGATACATATTATTCTGTAGGTTGTATGGCACCAAGACCAGACAACACGCCTGGATTCAGTTTTATGGGCAATGAGAATTTAAATAAGATTTTAAAGCAAGGGAGTGACAGACTTTGTTGTAGAATTTGCTGTCGCAGGGGTAGGGGGTGGGAGGAGGAGTAGATGGGAGAATGGTTGGTAGGTGGGAGACAGGGAAGAGGACTGTGTTCGTTGTTGAAATGTAATATGGAGGGGTCCTGAACAAAGACCCATGAGATACAAAGAGAAGGTGTGTCCATCAGCTCTCCTGGACTATAACAAAATACCTGAGGTAATCAGCTTATAGTAAGGAAAGATTTATTTTACCACATCGTTTGGGAGACTTATGTCCATGAGTGTTTGCCTTTGTTTACTTTGAGCCTTAGCTAGTTAGCACATCATGATAGGCATGTGTGGTGAGGCAGAATTTCTTCTCATGGGTGAGAACAAAAAGAAACCCTGGACAGACTGACGTCTCAAAACCCCCTCAGGTTCCCATCCCAATGACCTAAAGACCTCTCACAAGGCTCCACCTCTTAGAGATACTGTCACTTCAAAAATACCACCAGAGGCCATACATAAAGCATTTAAGGGACATTCAGTATCTGGAGATATTGAAAAGGCAGACTACAGAGTTTGATAGGTGCTTGCTAAGTTGGGAAAGAGAAAGAAAGAAGGAAGACACAATACTTGAGGCTTCTATCTTGTGTGACATGGTATCATTCACAGTGGGTTTTTTATTGGAGATGGACAGAAGGGGCTGTCAGATTAACCAGTTATGGATTAATTATTAAGAAACAGCAGGGACCTGGGATCTCCCCTCCCTGGTAATTAGTTAGCTAGTAATTAGGCAGCGGCTGATTAATGCTACTGCCTGCCCCCTGTGGGGTAGGAGAAGAGGAGCTGAGCCTTCTCTGGAGTTGCTTTAGTTCATACAAGTGGGGCACCCAGCATCATCGACCATGGTGTGACAGTCTCCACCCATTCCAGGAACCCAACTGTGAAGGACTATCCCTTCCCTGCTTCAGATGATCTTTCCTTAACTCTTTAGCTGGTCATTCCCAATGAAGAAAAAGCAGAGAAGGCATGAGGGTTGCAGTTCAGGGGCCATGTTGACATGGAGTTGCAATTCTCAGTTATGGTAGGCTATAAAACTACCATGGCAACTTCCTAATCACATACTCAGCATTTGCTTTCCATTGCACATCAAAGCTGAGTTTCCCACTTTGGAACTCTGACATGAGCTCTGCTCCAAGCCTGGCCTTCTGTGTCCCCTACACAATGAAAGTTTCAAGAGGCTGATATTGTAGCTTAGTGTGAAGTATAGGGAGAAACCCAAAGCTGAATTTGACAGGGTGGAAATCTTTCCCGGAAACCTAAATTACTTTCATTTTGAGGCACATTCTGACCTTTTAGTGGAGAAAAGAGAGATTGTTTACTCAGAAGAAACTTTCAGATTTTCCCTCTCCATTTCCTCCATTTCTAACCATTGTCTGCTTGTGGGTTCCATGCCCAGGTCAGAAGACCTGGGCCAATTCCCTATAAGCACTTGCTTGGGACAGTAGGGTTGGCTGCACACCTCCCCCTGTCTGGTGGTGGGTGATGTGTGGGCCTAGCCCTCTGCAGAGGCAGGTGGAAAGTCCAAATGTGAGCGTGGCTGAAGTAGAAGGGGTCTAACCTATGGGTTACATGATGACTTTGTGAAATACTAAATGCCACCATAGTGATTGGGGGGGGGTCATGTAATGGTCCAGCCAGTAACTAGCACTTGGGAGGCTGAGGCAGGAGGATGGTCAAAGTCAGCCCAATTACACACCAAGAACCAGACTCAAACAAAACGAACACTAAAAACAAGCATAAAAATGAATAATTATCATCATTCTTATTGAAAAATCTAGCTATACTGCCTGCTTCTCCTGAAAAAACAAATTAGTAGATGTGACATGTCAGGGTCCAAATTTCCCTCTTGGCAGCTGTCTAAATAGTAGTATGTTGTCTGTAGGGGATGAGCTATCCCCACTCCCCCATGTGTCTACCATGGTGAAGTCCTTCAGACTTGCTGGCAGTATTCCTCTCAAACTCTTTCCTGACCCAACATATATGTGTGTATATGTGCATATTTATAATATATAATAGATGTAAATACACTGTATAAATTAAATATATAATATTAATAATCCATAATACATAAATTATAATATATAATCAGAATATAATATACTTCTATATAATATAATAATACATTATTAATATATAATATATGGTTATAAATATATGATATGTATTTATAATTATGTATAAATGTATAATATGTTATAATTTATATATAATTACTAAATACATTTTAACTATTTGTTAATTGTTCATTGAGTCCCCTTCATTGTATTCTAATTTCTAGAAGAGTACATGCTAAGGTGGATTCTGACTTGGGCCTGTAATCTTAGCTATTCTGGAGGCTGAAATGTGAGCAACCTAAACAAGAAGTCCCATGAGACTCTTATCTCCAATTAAATACCAAAAAAGCCAAAAGTAGAGCTGAGCATCAAATTGTAAAGGACTAGCCTTGAATGGAAAAAAACTAAGGCCCTGAGATCTTAGGCTAAGCAATAGTACCACCGTATGAGAAAGAGTGAGAGTATTCTGTCTCCCGGGGTACCTTCCTCCAACCCCTCTTCCCCAGTGCTCCTGTCTTCTGCTCACAACATGTAAGAGGTTGACAGGACTTCCGAGTTGAATGCCTTAATTTGCAAAGAGAGAAACTGACACTCAGAATAGAAATAACTTTCCGGAAGTCACACAGTTGACACTTGAGTTAGAATACACAGCACCAGGGCAGTGTTGCCTGGCCTTGTTCTTGAGTTGTGAAAGAGCTAGTATTCCACATCATAAAAGACTAAAGTCTAGCCAGGTGCTAGTGGCTCACATCTGTAATCCTAGTTACTCAGGAGGCTAACATCTGAGGATCATGGTTTGAAGCCACCTCAGACAGGAAAGTCCATGAGTCTCTTTATCTCCAATTAACTACCTAAAAAGCTGAAGTAGAGCTGTGGCTCAAGTGGTAGAGCAGTAACCTTGAACATAAAAGCTTAGGGACAGTCATCCCCACCACCCCTGAGTTCAAAGTCCAGGACTAGCACAAAATGAAAGACCAAACTCTATTCAGAAAGAAGCAGAAAAGGGAGGAATTCTAGATGGAAAGATAGGTGTTACCTTAATAGTGAAACCAAGAGGAATCTCTAGAGGTTTATGGAAGGGACTTATGGTGAGAATTAAGTAATCCAGTGTACTGAGCAGTGGTTCTCAATGTAGGGTGGTCAGGTAAACCCCCCTGGGGGACTTGGGGTCCACACACATTCTGCAGCACTTGCTGCTTGCTGTCAGAGTTTCTCTTGGGCTCTGCAAGTGAGTGACCTTATCCTGACCCATTAGTTTTTAATTAAGGGGAGAGAGGGGAGATTGCTAATGGTGTGTAGATGCCACTGGAGGCCCAGTGATGGCACTAGAATGTTTGTAGTCATGGGGACGGTGGCAGTTAGTGACACTTTCATGACAAGCAGTGCTATGAATCGCTAGCATAACTGTAATGCATTTCGAGCATTGCAGTGCAGTACATAATCCACTGCATTATCTGTGTGCTTTAAATGCAAGCAACTATTGCTGGTTTTATATTTAATTTTCATATTCATTTTGCTTTTAGAATTGTATTAAGAGTTATAAAGCAATAGCACTTTGCATCTAGCTGTGTTAGCCATATATGTGTATTTGGGTGTAATATATATATATAATATATATTATATATATGATTATTTAAAAGGTGCCTATACATTATTCAGGGCCATGGTAAACCCAGGCTTCTTAGAGCACTTGTATTTCAGTTAGGTGAAACTGTTGGCCTGAGACATGGTTTAAGCAGCAGCATGTTCTTGGGCTTCCAGCAAGTGAATTACTCTGGAAGACTGGGAGAGGGAGATGGGATGCTCTCTTCCCTCAGTAGCTGGCTGCTCCCATAGGCAATTTGAAAATCAGAAGTAATCCATTGTCTTACTGTGTTTATATCTCAGTCCTTTGTAAGGTGTTAAAATATACAAGGTCTGAGGAATGTAGTATGTCTTCCTTTCACATGATGGAAGCCAGAGACTAGCAAAGTATGGCTCCCAGTCTGTTTTTATATAAATTACTTTTTATTGAGGTTGGGCATAGTAAGCTACTTTTATAATCCCAGCTGCTCAGGAGGAAGTAGAGATTGGCAGGATCTCAGTTTGAGGCCAGTTCAAGGAAACAAGGAAACCCTATTTCAACCAACAAGCCAGGCTTGATAGTACATATTTGTAAATAAATTCCAGCTAGTCAGGGTACACACACACACACACACACAACAGAAGAATCATAGTCTGAGGCCAGCTTAAGGCAAAAAAAAAAACCAAGAGAGGTCTCCCTGCTATCTGGAAAAGTAATGAATGCCAAAGGAGCTTGGGAAATGGCTGAAGTTCGAGAGCACATGACCAGCCAGGGCAAATACTGAGTTCAAACTCTAGTACCACCACCAACAACAATACAAACACACACAATATTGGAACTTAGCTGAATCCACTTGTTTACAAATTGCCTGTGACTGATTCCTCACCCAAACAACCATTGTCCAATGACCCTGTGGCTCAGAAAGCCTAAAATCTCTGCTGCTGGACTGGCCTCTGGTATACACAATCAAAGATTATTCTGTGCTCTGTTTACAGCATGTGTTCATATTATTTGCTTGATTCTCTAAAGTGACTTAATTAATCAATGCTGTTTGGGTAATTAGAAGATCATAGATGGTTGTTGCTTTGTAGAAGATTCTTTGATTTCTCTAATGAAGGAATCTAGCCTGTTCTCCACAGGAACATGGAGGCTGGTGAGAGGCTGTGTTCCTCAGGATGCCCACTAGCAGATTTAGCCTTAGGCTGCACTGTGAGCTGCCTTTTCTGCCCAGGTCTTTCCTTCATGCCCTCCTGTCTCATAGCCAATTCAGCAAAGGTTGATACCTTGACCTTGACCATTTCAATTCATTTATCCACTTCTTACTTCTTTGGAGGGCATCACATCATCAGAGACTTCTTATCTATCTGTGAAAGAAACAACTTGGTCTTTCCTTAAAGATAAGCTAAAGGAAAGTGGGAGAAGGTAGGACAGGTATGCCCCCACACAGTCCCCCTTTGGTGTGACTGGACAGTCCCACATTCCTGGTACTGAGAGCAGATGGCTTTGAAGAGCAGTGTTCACCAGCCTCATCTCAGAAGCCCCAGGTCTTGAGGAGGTCTCAGGCTTTTAACCATAACAACAAAAATCTCTCCAGAGATGTGTTGAGTCTTGTGTTGAGTCTTCAAGTCTAAAAGAAACTCTGGAAGGACTGGATGCTCTCTGAGCACTGCCTGGAGAAGCTTCCTGCACAGACATGCCTAGAGGGGAGGGAGGTGTGATGTAGGCCCACTGCCTCAAAGGAAGTACTCTCTCCTGAATGTACTTCGCTTTTTTGAAAAAAAAATGGTGGATATGATTAATACAGAGTTTGGGGGGATTAACTAGAGGAATATAAGCCACTAGAGCAGTATGTATAACCTGAGTAGTTGTGGCTTACTCTTTGTGGATGAGGCACAGTGAACTTCCACAGGGAGATGTCCCCTCAGGGGCTGACATGAAGCAGGGGCATGGTCGCCATGGTGGCATTTACTCATCCTACTTTCTTAATATAGAGGAAAGACAATCTGACACTCGTTCTGTGTTCAGTAGCAGTTGGTATCAGTTAAATGGTTGCTTTGGATACTAATGATTTACCATGTGGGTTTTGTATTTCTTCAACTAATTTTACTGAGCCATTACAGCATAGTTAAAGACTGGACACAGTTCTCTGGGAAACTCACAATCTAAGAAGAACTAGTGATGAAAATAATCACATTCTAGGCTAGATGAATTGGAGAAATCTCGCCTTAATACTGTTGAGCTAAGCTATTGAAATGTTCAGATAATGGTTCTCTGAGGTTTGCCTTAAAAGAATGAATTTAGTTTTGTTCATAAAATGACTTAGTTGAGAAGTAGCATATCTGTCCTGCGCCCCATTCACTATTCCCACCCATCAGATAACTTGGTGAGATGAAACAAAAGGGATCAGACCAGAAGGTGGCTGACCAGAGCCCACAGCTCCAATGCTATCTTGCCTGATGGTGTATATACAGTGTCATGGACTATTTCACTTCTTTATAGATTTTATTTATTTGCATCTCTTTTTCTATTTTATTTCTTTATATATGATCTTCTGGCGCCTACTGCTATTATGGCAGAGTTTAATACATGCCACATTTAAGTTAGTAAAGACAAAAATAGTTACTGTCTTACCCTACAGACACACACAGACACACACACAGACACACACACACATACACACACACATCCCTACACAGACTATTCTTACTCTGGACTCTATTAAACACCATACAAAATCAAAAGCAACTGTTCTTGGTATTCAACTGGTAAAACAAACTTAAGAACCAGAATATTGGAATGTTTTAATGCTGCTTAAAATTTTTTTTGAATACTACCTATCTCTTCTATGACGAAGGCTTAACAGCTGGCTAAGAAGCTTTTAGCACTCAGGTACTTCAAGTATCCTGTGGCATTCATATTTATACAAATTAGGGAATGCAGAAGCCACTCCATTTCTAATGGTGGCATGTCCATATAAAAACATTCTAAGTTGAAAATGCACCAACTATGCTAACCTTCCAAGTGTTGTACTTACAACATGGCACACCAGAGCATGGGTTGTCCCTCAACATGATCCTAGGGTGAGTGGTAGCAGAGTTTACCCTGCTTCCCAGGATGGAGAAAGAAAGAATCCTGCCACATATTGCTAGCCTAGGAAAGGATCAAAATTTAAGATACCAAGTACAGTTTCTACTGCATGTGTATCAGTAGGAACCATCATGGAGCCAAAAGATTAATAAGTTGAGCCTTTGGAGGACCATCTATAATGAAGATATTTATAAAGGAAGTCATCTTCACCAATAGGAGATCACAATACCCACACCATTGGGACCAGATAGATAGGTCAGTTTTATGTCACTATCATAAAATACCTGACACAGGCATCTTATGAGGTTAACAGAGGATGGATTTGGCTAATAGTTCTTGAGGTTTAAGTCTAAGATTAGGTGACCTATTTGTTTTTACCTCTGGTGGTGGGTGCATCATGTATGTCCAAGCAAATGCTTGAATATTAAGTAAGAGGATATTGAGAGGGGGAGGAAAGGAGCCAGGAGAAAAAGGGACAGCAAAAGGGAGAGGACAATCTAATAATCCTTTTTAAAGAGAATATCCCCAATGACCTGCCGATCTCCCATTGTGCTCCACCCCTTAAAGGTCTACAGCACCTCCCCATAGCACCTTCCTGTGGATTGAATTTTCACTATAGGCCTTCGGAGTCCATCCATCCAAATCCCAGCACCAGGCTTCACCTTCAGTGCACAGCTAGAAGAGATGCAAAATATCTGGAGAAGAGGTGGTCATGGAGAATAAGCATGGTTATAGGATATTTCAGTGATATTTCCCTACCTTCCATGCTCCATTGTAGACTTGCCCTGAGTCCATCCTGAACGGGACC
Organism: Dipodomys ordii; assembly: GCF_000151885.1. Classification (NCBI taxonomy): domain Eukaryota; kingdom Metazoa; phylum Chordata; class Mammalia; order Rodentia; family Heteromyidae; genus Dipodomys; species Dipodomys ordii. Next base: position 25,124,016 of record NW_012267218.1, on the reverse strand, counting down.
ATCCCTCTGCATAGGTAGGGCTCTGTTCTTGTCTGTTCCTCAGCCTTTGGTATAAGAGGGCTTTAAGAACTGATACAGCTTTTCTACCTTTTGCATCACAAAACATTTCACACTATCTGTCTCTCCTGATTCTGTAGCCAAACTCAGAATCAGCCAGACCACTTCCTCTTTTGAGAAGAATCCAAAACATTGCCTGGATGACGTTGCTTCTAGAGTCACTACAAGCTAGAAAGGCCATTTCTCTACGGGAACTAACGATGCAGCCCCTTCATGGGAAGGAGGTGGGAGGACAGGCACTAGCAGAACAGCAAGTCTGCCTCACGAGGTGATGGTCAGGAAAGATGAAGAAGAATGGATCCTGTTTGTTTAGAACTAAACAGACTGAAAACACATCACTATGCCTAGTGTTGCCAGCATTGTGTCCAATGTCTATGGGCCTCAATAAAGATTCAAGGACATGAGTGAGGTAATAAATGAGTTAAAACCCCAGACTTGGGAAGACGGGCAAAATCAACTTTAAATCCTAGCTTTGCCAATTGCTGTGGTTTTGGTATCATTTGAGTATGTGCCATGCATTGAAATTTAATTCCTATTGTGAAGATTTAAGAGGGATGAAAATTTAATCTGACTATGATATTTACAGGTAGGGCCTTTGGCAAGTAATTAGACTGCAATGTCATGAGGATGAAGCCTGCAGGATTGAATTCTGGTGGCTTTATTCATAGAGGAGAGAGAGAGACAGACAGAGAGAGATACAGAGAGACAGAGAGAGAGAAACAGAGAGAGACACACAGACACAGAGAGAGAAAGAGAGAGCACATACTACCTATTGGTCATACCATGAGATGCCTTAACCCACCTTGGAATTCTGTCAGCACTAGGTCATCACCAGATACAACTATTCACCCCTGGATAAGAAGCATGAACTAAAGCATCTTTTATTTATAAAGCTACCTGACCTTTTCAATATAGTAACCAAAAAGATTTATATACCACTTAATAGCTGTTAACTAGCTGCTGTATAATTTAGCAGTTTATTACCTGAAGTCAAGAATCTGTATGTGGTTTCAGGGTCCCTCAAGGTCATCTTGAGGTCGCCTCAGGGTCACCTCAAGGCTTGGCTGGGGAAGGACACACCTCCACACTCATTTATGTAGCTATTGGGAGTCTCAGGTCCTCTATGGATTTTGGGTAGCAATATCAGTTCCTTGTCCTCTCAGATCTTTCTGAAACTTTACTCATAACATAGTACCTACATTTCTAATATGGGAGCTACAGTGTTTTTGATATGGGGAATAGCTTTTTTGTGTGTGAGTAGTGGGGCTTGAACTCTGGGTCTGGGCGCTGCCCCTCAGCTCTTCAGCTCAAAGTAAGTGTTCTACCACTTGAGCCACAGCACCACTTCTGGTTTCCTGGTGGTTTATTGGAGATGAGAATCTCACGGACTTTCCTGCCCGAGCTGACTTTGAACCGAGATCCTCAGATCTCAGCCTTCTGAGTAGCTAGGATTACAGACGTGAGCCACCGGCGCCCGGCTGGGAATAGCTTTTTGAAAAGCATTTTTGGTATATATGCAGAAACATATTTGAAGTTTAAGATTGATTTAAATGATCAATTTGATTAGATTAAGAGATGCCTAGGAGATTAGTAAAGCTTATCTGTGAGAACTTTTCTAGAGACGGATCCTGAGGGCTCTTTGTCATGCATGGATTGGGGATAAGATGGAATATTGGGGAGTGGTTAAGGGTAGGAGCTGAGTCCTAGCTGGAGGAAGTAAACTACTGAACTCCGTCCTTGGGGTTGGATCTTACTGGCCCTTTCCTGTATTTTTCTTTGCTTCCAGCTGAAAACAGTCTGACCTTCCCATTTATGTTGCTCTCTCAGGGACTCTGCTCACAGTGATGAGGATCTAACTGTAAGCACAGCATTTTCTACTTTAACCATTTTAAGTGATTATTCCAATGGCATTAAACTTAGTCCCAATGCTGTACAACCACCACCAGTATTTCCCAAACTTTGTCAATATCTTAAACAGAAATTTGAAACTATGTTGTTTAAATAACCTAATCTTAGAAGTGTCCTATTTCTATTCTATTCTATTCCATTCCATTCCACTCTGTTCTATTCTATACCTTAGAAGCAAGTTATTAAATTCAGCCCACATACATTGGAAGGAGAAGGGCAAGAATCTCCAAAGATAGGCACGTTTGGGGGCTGCCTACCATAGGAGCTGTGTAATCTTAGGTATAGGTTACTTTACGTCACTAAGCCTCAATTTTAAGGCTCTCTCTGTAAAACAGATGTCTTAGTCTGTTGGGCTACTGTAAGAAAAGGCCAGACACTGAGTGGTTTATAGACAAGAGAAGTTTATTTCTCAAAGTCTTAGAGGCTGATAAGTCCAGAATCTTGGCAGATGCTGTGTCAGGTGAGTGCCCAGCTCCTCCTACACAGCTCCTCCCTGTAGTGTCTTCACATGGAGGTAAGAATGAGGGCATTTCTCCTTTCAAGACCTCTCTTTAAGGACATCCCAATGCAAAGGGAGATGTCCTTATCTAATTACCCCCAATGGCCACACCTCAGATGCTATTAGCTTGAAAATTAGGACTTGAATATATGAATTTCAGGAACACACACACACACACATTCAGATGGTAGCCGGTGACACTACTTATCTCATAGAGCTATGCTCATATCGAGGGATGTAAGCACCCCCCACAGTCTATTTTTCTTTTTAAGTCAGTCATGGAGCTTGGACTCTGGGCCTGGGCACTATCCCTGAGTACTTCAGCTCAAGGAAAGCACACTATACTTGAGCCACGGCACCACTTCTGGTTTTCTAGTGGTTAATTGGAGATAAGAGTCTCATGGACTTTCCTGCCAGGGCTGGCTTTGAACTGTGATCCTCAGATCTCAGCCTCCTGAGTAGCTAGGATTACAGGCGTGAGCCACCAACGCCAGGCCCCCAGTCTTTTGTGAAACAGAATGGACCACTCTAAGCTAGGAAGTTCAGCTTCTTTAATACTCCAGTGCCCTTGTGCTTGGCCTCTTATACTCTCAGTGATGGCTCAGCAGTGTCACATCTTTAGACAGGGAAGACAGGGCAAAGGCAGAACTGTGGAGACCCAGAATGCTAGACTTAAATCTTGCTATTCCTCTAAAGAAGGGATGAGCCTTCACTGGCCAGTATTTGGTCCGTATGTTGTCATCATAGCTACCACTTCTGGGAATTGAGCCATCCTCCCTCCCTCACTCACATCCACCATCAAGATGCTATTCGTGTTCCCACCGGGATTTATTCTGTCTTCTCTGCAAATTGCAAACATCTCTTTAACACATCTCCCCTCTTTTCCACTGATGTGTCCTGTGTAGTGAATAAGAAGCAGTTCTCTGGAGCTTTCATCTGCCTGGGATTATGCAAGGAGCAACCAGGCCACTTGAAAAACTATCCTTTAAAATTCTCAAGAACAGAAGAATGTATTTCTGTTGTCTCCCTCACAAATCAACCCTAAGCAGGAGAGGATTGCATTGCACTGCCAGATCGTGGGTGAATTCTTCATCCCATATTTTCCAGCCCTAAAGGATGTTACTAAGTCAGATCCTTAATTAATCCGTTGAAAATTAATTCTGATGATTGTTTCTTTTGAGCCAAAGAAGTGAATTACTATTCTCTAGGTAAGGTTTCTAGTGATAAGTATTTTGGAAATCTTATTTAAATAACTGAAAAATAATGCCCAGAAAGCAACAATAATAACTGAATCATATTTTCCAGTGTGTACCCTCCAGAGCAAAACACTGTTTGTTTACCCAATGACCAAAGTTAAAGTAATCGTATCTTAGTTGTTGAGAATGTGAGGAAGAAATATGGACTGTTTGCAGCTGGACTGAATCTTGGGAATGCCTTTGGGAAAGCAGTTTAACAGTACACATCATCATTTAATATGTATACCTCCTTTGGCCCAGCAATTCTGCTCCCCCAAAAGAATCTCAAATCATCCTTGCACAAAAGAGTACCTATTCCATCTATATCCTTTTTCCCAAGGGGACTTCTAATAAGGAAAAAAAAACCTTGGGAACAATATTCATCAGTAATAAGCCAGGTGAATTGATTATAGTATACTCCTAGACCAGCGAGTTTACAGCAGTTAGAATAATGAGACAGCTCCATGAACTCAGATGGGAAGACAGACATAGTGTTGTTAAGAGTTTTGTTATCTGGAAGAAACACGAGTCCCACAACAATATTTCAGTTGTGTTCTTTTCTATAGAAAATCACACACACCATGAATTTGTATTTGTACTATATTATATATACATCACATTTTCCCACATTGATTCACTTGTAACTGTATATGCTAGGCGTACTACCATTGCAGGGAAGATATGAGTGTGTGGGCCGCTTGGGGTACAGAAGCAAATAGGGCAGAACCAAGGCAGGGGGCACAGGGGTAGGGGGAAAGAGGAGGACAGGCAGAAAGAAAGGGAGAGGGACAGGGACCATGTCCTTATCGTCTCTACCATGGGGCTCCACCACGAAATCACAGCTAACCAGATCTCCCTCAGCTTCTAGGTCATTGATTCAAATATCCTCTTTTAATTTAAATCACTTAGGTTTTCTCTTGCTTACAACCCAGAGGTCCAAGAGATATGTGCCTACTCATATGGTATTTTCAACTTGTTTTCTTGCTATTTCACTCACTTTATTGGGAATAAAATGATAGACCTATCATAGGACAGCAGGAAGGGAGAAAGGGGAGTTGGGTTTCAGATTGACATAATATAATGCAAAGTATCAGTGCATCACCTAGCACCACAAAGGACCAGAGGGTCACCTGTCCTGAAGGAGCTAAAATCAAATTGAATCACCTTAGAATCACTTTATTCTTTTACAGTCAGAATTTTGATGGATAGCAAAAATCATCTAAGAAAGCATGTGAGAAATTGGTTGGCCTTGTGCATAATTATGGTTCCATTAGTGAGAGCCAAAGGAAGATTAAGGGCACTGTTTTTAGTACTGAAGAGGCAAGTTATCCAGAGAGGAAATGGTAAAGTAACTCTAGCATCCTCTTGCTATCAAAGAGGGGAGCTTCCAGGGTCTCTTGGTACAGATTACTTGTACCTTACTCCCGTACTTTCAGATTCCACATACTTTGACTGCATGCTAAGCTGTGTTCAAAGTTTATCACACTTAGTATCTATCTAATCACCAAAGGAAATTCCATATTATGAGTGCAGTTACATGGGAATCTTTAAGGGAAATAATTTATGTCATTTGAGAGTGTTTTGCTTTTGAGTCATTTCAGTTCTAGGGAACTGAGGTGATTTTGTCCCTCTAGGTCTCTGTCCTGATAATAGACTGGATTTGTTTGAAACTCTGCCTCAAGGATAATGTTCAGAAGGGACCAGGAAAGCATGTCCAAGTCACTAAAAGACCCCAAATAGCAAAAACAATACTTAACAGAAAGAACAGTGCTGGAGGAATATTAATACCAAATTTCAAGCTCTACTACAAAGCCATAGTAATCAAAACAGCTTGGTACTAGCACAAGAACAGACCGCAGGACCAATGGAATAGAATTGAAAACCCAGAAATGAACCCACAGACCTATAGCCATCTAATCTTCATTATGGGAGCTAAAAAAATAGAATGGAAGAAAGACAGCCTCTTCAGTAAATGGTGCTGGCAAAACTGGTTAATCACTTGTAGAAAACTAAAGCTAGATCCTTATATATCACCCTGCACCAGAATCAACTCCAAATGGATCAAAGACGTCGGAGTCAAAGCAGATACCCTGAAAACATTACTGGGTGGAATAGGAGAAACCCTAGGTTTCCTTGGCACAGGCTGAAATTTTCTTAATAGAGACCCAGAAACACACAAATCAAAGAAAGGTTGGACAAATGGGATTGCATGAAGTTTCAGAGCTTCTACATGGCAAAGGACATAGCTAGCAAGATCAATAGAAAGCCCATGGATTGGGAGGAGATCTTCACTAGCCATACAATGGACAAGGGTCTCATATCTAAAATATACCTGGAACTCAAAAAATTAAATCCCCCAACAACAACTCCCCAAAGAAACAACTTCCCAATAAATAAGTGGGCTAAAGACTTCTCTGAAGTGGATCCGATAATGAGGAAAATGAAGCCTGTTAGCTGTGGACCCTCCTTTTGAGGTCTGCTATGCTTAATCTGTTTTGTTTTGTTTCATTTCTCCATCCCATTTGGTCCTGAGTTCTGGGAGCTCTTCCAAAACTGTTGAGTATCATTCCCCTCTATCCTTCCTCTGCTGTCTCTTCCCCACCATCTTATAAAGGGGCATCTTTCAAAGAGTGCTCTTTAATCCAGGGATAAATAAATGTCTGAGTCACCAATCAAGATACTCAATATCAATTGGTGGAAATATCAATCCCAAATGGCCAAGTTCATGTTTTTCATCCTCTGTCAAAATCAGAACTCTCTGTTTCACCCTTTACTTTGAAATGCTGGAGAACAAAAATTCCTAGGAAAATGCTGACCCATAGCAAAAAAATTCAGACAAATCTGTGTGAACAGAGGACGTTGTCACGGCTCTTAGCATCACCCTGAATTATTCAAGAAGGCATCTAGAGATAGAACTTGGAAGGTTTGAAGGATGACAAAGACAGGAGAAGAGCCTGGATCTGCAGGTGTCACTGAAGTGAAGGGAAGTATTTTGAGGATGAAAAAGTAATGGAAATCATGTAGTACTGCTAAAACATCAGGTATATAAAGGGCTGGACATATATTCTGCATGCAGATACTTGGAAGTTGTGCATGTGAGGACAGCATTGTTTTCTTAGGGTGATGGGACTAATATTCCAACAGGTAGATGATAAGGAGTATGTGGGAAGTAAGAACACCGAAATGTATGTACAGATGGATGCTTTCTTCATTGTAGCTGTGAGGGAAGCAATAGAAGAGTAGCTGGAGGACCATAGGGGAGTGAGGACAGATACCTGGGCATGTTTTGAGCTGATGAGAAACATTACACTGGAAGGGTGACCGCCTAACCAAGAGAGAACTTACAACACATCAGATAACTTCTTGAGACCCATAAATGACTCCATAGCCAAGTATCATCTTAGAATAGACCGAAGATACAAGTTTCACATGGAGGAGAGGGGGAACTCCTCTTTTCAAAGAACTTCTAAATTTAGGAAACTTCAAGTTTGCCAGCCTGGCTGCAATTTGAAAAGACGAGGGCTCACTTAGCATTCTGTTTATTTTTGATGTTATAGAATTCAGAGTTACATTATTGCATCAAACCTTAGAGAACTAAGGAAAGATAAGGGAGTTGGAATATGTGAAATTAACATTAAAAGTAGGCATGCCCAATAAATCCATTGGGGAATCTAGCTTTCCCATGACCTGAGAGAGGTAATAGGACCAATCTCCAAATATTGAAAACCACCACCAAAGAAACAACCATGGAATCAATAGATTACCTAGGGAAGAGAGGCCAGAGCCAAAGACTTCGGTGTGCCTGAGGAAGGCTAGAATTAGAAAGACCAGTGGCCTCCCCTGACCCATCAATTGCACACTACTTCCTCTGTGTCCATTTTGAGAACTCAGCACTGAGATTTCTAAGGCATGAATCACTGGGCAATGCTTTGGGGATGTGGCAATGCTGATTAGGCTAAATACTCATGATTGACCGTCTAGTCCTGTGTTTATATTGATAACTGTAACCTAATCAGACTCACTTCAGCCAGGCTGACCTCACCAAATTGCCTGTGTTAGCCGCCAACAATTTCATCAGAGAAGAGGGTAATGAGAAAACCGGAGGCAGATTGTGTCATGATTTATGGGGTCCATGAAGGCTATGTTTTTGTCTGTAGAGAGCTGTGAATAGATGCTGTGGGTAGCTGAATATGGTTGAGATTTTTTTAACTGGCAGGCATGTTTTGTTATGGAAATCATCCAGTAAAACATCAGAGATTTAATAAATTATTACAGCGTTGTGCTCTTGCTTTCTGTGACATCTCTCTTCTGGAATGTTTAATTAATATTTGTTTTCCAGTTATGCATTTATGACTGTTCTTGGTTCTGCAAGATGCAAGGAAAGCCTTAAGTTATTTAACTGCCTCCTAGAAGTGATCCTCCCATCCTTTGGTTGATGAAAAAACCATCAAAACACCTTATTATTTCACATCAGCATGGAGAAAGAATATATACGCAGAACTACACATAGGTATATGATCATTTGTCCTATTTACCTGTCAGAGCTACACACTAATGTGTCCAATGACCAAATATACGACTATCATATATCTAGTACGTAGCAGTGAGATCATCACTAGCTAGTATGAGAATCTAGCTTGACATGACAACAGCCATCTTGGTCATGATCTCCATCTCTGATGCCAGTTAAGCCTGGCATATATCCCAAATACAAGAACATAAGCGAAGCTGAGATAGCTCAACATTTCATGCTGACCACTGATGCCTGGACTGTTTCCTAACCAATGTTTTCTGTGTCTTTGAGAAAGCCCAGGCACATTCTAGTTGTCTTCAGCACACCCTTATCCAGATAGCTTAGCATATAAATCTCTTCCTCCTGACTCCGGGTGCTGGAATTACCCTTCCTTGTTGCTGCCCTGCAGTTAATATAATTTGTACCCTGCAGCAATCATTGGGCTTTTGACAAACCCATACTCCTGGATTTGTTTGCCTCTTTATTGGGTTTCTTGGTATCTTCTGTCCTTGGTGGTAGCTCTACTAGCCTAGGAACAGGTTTTTCTGTAACTTCCTGGATTGTTTAACCTGTTTTTTTCTTGTTGATCCCAAGGGCTTACCTGCAAGGTCTGTAGTTAACTAGGTTTTATCATTGAGAGAAAAATAGTCTGTGGGCTACTTTACCAATTTTTTTGTAGTAGTAAGGCTTGAACTCAGGGCTTAGGCAATGTCCCTGAGTTCTTGTGCTCAAGGCTAGCACTGTACCACTTTGAACCACAGCTCCACTTCTGGTTTTCTTTAATTGGAGATAGGGATCTCACTGACTTTCCTTCCTGGGCTGGCTTTGAACCGTGATCCTCACATTTCAGCCTCCTGAGTAGCCAGGTCTACAGGTGTGAGCCACCAGCACCTGGCTACTTTCCCAACTTTTACCACTGCTGTGCAGTATTTTGTATTCCCTACTGGACACTGTGAGGTGGGTAGGCTCTCAAGACTCTTTATCAAGATAGTTTTGACATTACTCCTGAGAGCTTCTGAAATGGGTGGAGAAAAGCCCATAAACTATGTGACTGCATATGGAGGTTCCTCAAAAGACTTCACATAGAACTCCCCTATGACCCAGCAATCCCACTTTTGGGCATTTACCCAAATGTTTACAAACAAGACC
>NW_012267218.1:25042542-25112435 GCF_000151885.1 Dipodomys ordii | reverse complement strand
AGTGGCGCTGTAGCTCAAGTGATAGAGCGCTCGCCTTGAGCTGAAGAGCTGAGGGACAGCACCCAGGCCCAGAGTTCAAGCCCCACAGCCGACAAAAAAAAAAAAAAAAAGAATTCCCATAAGTGCACCCCTACCCTGGGAATCAAATCTTTTAACATGTGGACTTAAGGAATCATTCAATATCTGAACCAGAGCATGCCATAAACTTGCTTCCTTCTAATCATATTCTTCCTCCTTATTGAAAAGAAACCCCCTCTACCTGACCTTTGGCATAGTTAACTGGCTTATGCGAAGAGCAGTCTCCTTATTTAAAAAAAACAACAAACTTCACCTTTTAAAATAGTTTTTAAAAGTTATATATTTACCTGCCTTACTCTTTGAATTTGTTTTTATTTGACCCTGCTTTCTACATTTCATTAATTTAAAATTGAATATATTGAACACACAGTCTTTTCTTGATGACCTGGGCTCATCCTTAAGTCTGCAAGTTAGCCCTTGTATTTGAAGGGATAATGGTCAATTGTGAAGCCAATGTCGAGGTGGGAAATTAGCTGATCTGTAACTAGCCCAGGAACCAGTTTATTGCTGGGAGTGAGCACCTATTTTTGTTTAATTCATTGTTTAGTTATATTCATGGGAAAGAATATGATAAGGACCTTTCATTTGACAAAAATAATTTTAGAAAAATTGTGTTAAAATTAATGCTAGAGTTGGAGGTGGTAGCTCATGCCTGTAATCTGAGCACTCAGGAGGCAGATACAGAAGGAGAGTGAATCTGATGTCAACCTGGGCTACCTAGACCCTGTCTCAAAAAATAAAGACAAAAACAAAAATGAATTCTAAAATTCACACTCTCTAGTACATATAAAAATATGCTTATACTTAAAAATCTGCCACAAGAATCAGATAGCTAATTTTCTGGAAAAGAATTGACCTGTAAGTCATGCATCTGATCACCATTAAAATTTTTACCCCTGGGGCAAGGGAAAAGGCAAGTAAGGATAGAAGAAAACCATTCTGTCATGAGGTATCCCAGAGTAATGTATATGGCATTGATATGAAGGAGAAAAGTAAGATTTAGGAGATGGTGGTTTGCATGAACTCACCTGACTTATCCATGTCAGAGCCAGGATTAGAACCCTATCATTCTATTTTCTGGTCCAGAGCTCTTATTACACAATGGACTATTCCGTTTAGTGAGTTCCATGCAATGTACAGCAGGGGCCTGTTCAATTTTATTCTTTGTTCTTTACTTCACTGTCAGAACTCTGCTGTTTGCTTCCTCTATTGCTGTTTCCAGCACCAGATCAGGCTGCAGTCCACCCAGCTTTCCTCTATAGTCAGTCTTCATATGCAAATAAGTATGAGTTTATTTCTAACACCTGACCAGTCAGCCAATCAGAGTCAGGCTCTTCAGGCAACCCTTGCTCTCTTGAGGCCATGTCTATTTCTGAATATCCCCAGGCTGCTGCTTTGTTAAAAGTGGTAGAGCTAAAAAGAGAAGGAATGTATCCTTCCTCTCTCACCTTCCCAGATCTTCTAGAGACCCAAGGTTCTGGAAATAGAAAGTGCCCTGGGTACTGACTTAGGATTACTTCCCACCCAGGTATTATCCATTCCATCATCAAATGACTTCACAACAGCTCATGGAGGTAATGTTTAGTTTATCCAGCAGGGCCATGTTTTCGTGAGTCTAGCTTGTCTCATGGAGGTGACCTTTTCATCTCAGGCAGCCTGAGCGACATGCTCAAAGTCTCACTTGGGAAGGCAGAGGCCTGACTCAGGGCGAAGAACAAGTTTGGGTCTGGCCAACCTCTCTGGATGTTGTCCAATGTCTTACTGGTTAGATTATGCCATCAATAAATGCAAATGTGTCATGGGACCCTAGACATATTCATCCAGCTATGCCATTTATCCTAACTCCTATTACTGACAATGGTGACAACCAAACAAATGTAAGGCTTAGGCCCAACACCAAGAGTTATCAATCTTGTCATTAAAAGAAGAATTCTACCATATAAGGGAAACTTCTTTCCAATTTCTTTAAATGTGAAATGCTGGAAGATATTTAAAGATCATCTCACTAACATGTGGAGGAAAATACAAATGTACGCACATGAAATTTCAGGTCTTAACAATTTTGGTACTAAGGAAACAATAATTACCGTAAGTTTAAAATGATACTTGCTGACTGGCAATAATTCTGGTGTAATAATGAGCTTGTAGGAACACTGGTGAGGAGTTAATCAGCCTTGAAAAGCACTCAGGCATATCTCTCTGTCTCTCTCTGTCTCTCTGTCTCTCTCTCTTTCTCTCTTTCTCCCTTTATCTGCTTTCCTTTCCTGTTTCTGTGCCTGTGATAAGACACATCATTTTTATTTTCACCAACAAGATCTCAATTCTCTTTGATAAAGGCAAACTGAGGAGGGGCAGGGTAAAGTAAGGGGTTTCATTTTACAAGAATGATCTCTCCTAACAAGAATCCTTATAAGGAAAATAAGTCCTTAGTTCATGGGACCGGCAGCAAATCCCTTCCATTACTAGCTTGAAGATGCACAAAAGCAAAGTGCTTCCCCAAGATTACATTAGGCAAAAGTTACATACAACTGATGTGGGGAAGAAACAGATTATCAACCAAGGTCGAGTTGAAGAGTTTGAGAACTCTTGAGCCTTTAATCAAGGTGGAAGGGAACAATGTCATGAAGTAAGAGGACATGGAGTATGCAGTCCCCCATGCAAATAGGCTGAGGGTGGTTCAGCTAGCCCACAGTTGAATCTCTCATAGGGCTGTGAGGAGACCACCTGCCTGAGTCTCTCTTGGGCTGTAGAATGCAGTCTGGGGCCTCACCACACAAACACTGAAAACAGTTGTGGTAGGCCTGAATATTCTACATTTTGTTTCTGTTCAAATGAACTTACTTTTGTTGTATAGGTTCTCTCAAAATGAAAATAATAGAGGTGTGTTACCATTCAGAACATAAATATGATTGAAAGAAAAGTAAATTTTACCCAACCCCCTTCTACCCTGAGGAGCATAATGGTTCTGGCTATCTGGAAGCATCATCTTTACCATACCATTCTCCACACTTTTGTGGACATGGATAGAATTGGTGTTGGGAGTCCTGGGCCAGGGAAGGCCGCATTTCAGGGAGTTTCAACACCAGGCCCAGTCCCCACCCCATCCCCCATCAACCAAGTGGAAAGGGTAATAATGATGAAAATAATGGTGAAAAGGGTAATAATGGAAGGAATTCTATTCAATGCACCTATACTAAGAAGACAGGGAGGACTACACATAGTCATGTCTTGATATGAGCTTTAGGTTTAAATAGAACAAGAATTGGGACAGGAGCATGTATAGTAGTATGTATAGTTAGGCTATCTTGGCCAAACTTGTTCATGATCTCAAGTCTAGTCCTGGAGAAGTTGTAATGGCCTGAGAATAGCAATTCTAGTTCCATCATGAGATGATTACTCGTGTTTGTCATTGTCCCCACTTACAGGGGGCAGTCCCAACATGGTGCCTCTGTCTACCAGGCTTGCTGTTCCTAGAACCCAAATGACTGAGGGAGGGACTGATTTAGACAAAGGCAAGATGGCATTAGTTCGTTCAGATCTGGGGTGGTGACTGGATGCTTCAGTGGTCCAGAACTGCATGTTGTAAGAGCTGTGGCTGGGGCTTAACAGTCTAGTGATTCTGTTCCTGCAGATCTTGGAAATACTTCATTACTCTTAGCTAAGCTGTAAGAGGAAGGATTCCTAGTGTTAGGCAAGCATTCCTTCAACAATTTATATGTCCAGGCACATCTGTGAGTGAGCTGGAATCTGACCCAAAGTTTTAAGATCATAAAGGTAACTAAATGAAGTAATTGATGTGAAGCTTTTGTCTTGCATTTAATTACCCATTGGCCATCTTCAGGCTCAAAAGTCAGTGCCTTGTAACAAAATTCCTGCCACAAGTTCCTTTCATAAGGCTAAATATTAGCACAAGTCAACAAGTAACATGAGGGAACGTTGAAATTCAAATTATGCACAATCATACATATTTTTAATTGCAGTAGTTTTCCATGGTGTTAAATCAGGGACATGAAGAGGTCAAGGAAAGGAAAATGAAAAAAACAATCAAAATAGGAAAATAAGCCTTTCTGTATCATGTTATGTTCATTTCTGCACATAAGGCTCTGACCTCACAGGGAGACCCCACAGAGAACCATAAGATCTGTCTTCCTATACTCTGTTTTGCTACACCCTAATGTAGCACCCATCCCTGCAGCCAACGTCTATTGGGGTCTGTCTGGATTTGGGACACCCTACTAGTGTTACCTTTAATCCTCCCATCAGTCTCTATAACCTCCACATTTAGATATTTCCCAGTCTCCAGAAGCTTCTAATTAATTTAGCCTTGCAGAGATAAGGTCTCAAGCAAGCAATTCAAGTGACGTAACTAAAGAGTAGGACCCAGGCAGCTTGGGTATTCAGTATTCTTAAATGGCTTCTTTTTCATACTGTGAGCTAAGTACTTGCATACTTACAGTATCTCAGAGCAGAAATGTGTGGAGGGGACAGGGTAAGTCTTTCTCTGCAGAAATGGAAGGATGTAGCTGAAGGTCATAGTGGAAAAACACACATGTCTCCCAGAGGCCCCTAGGTGAGTACAAGGTGGGGGTCATGGTGGCTCAGGCCCTGGAAGGAAATGAACAGAACTTTGAAACCTGGAGTGGAAACATTTAGGAGCATCAAGTGACTCATCTGTCCATGGCCCATCACCTCTGTCTTCTTTTCAGCATGAACAGCCCCTTTGCCTGGATGGACCCACACCTATCTGCAGACCCTCTAAAGACTTTGCCTCGGCCCTTGGGAGATTTCAATTCCATGTTACCCACTCCTACAAACATTTAATTGCTTTTATTCATCTATTGGAAGTTAGATCCCATTCATACCTTGGGAAAAAATTCATATGCTAATCATCTTATATTACTAATATTGTAAGAGTTTATGTACAAGAGAGATGCCATTAATAGTTACAGAATTTTACATGTGTTATCTGTTATCCATCTTATGTATTTTTTAAAAAAATAATTTTTATTTAGATTAAGTGATTGCCTAAATTTCACAGTATTGTGGGATAGTGATACTTAGTTAAGGTCACAAACACATTTTAACCTTCAAAAGGCAAATTGTCATTATCATGGTCTATAAAGTCTGTGAATTCTATAAGCTTTGCCCATATAGCTATTTCTTCCAATACATTTTTTTCCTTTTGCTTAGTGTAAACTGTTACCTCTTTCCCTCCCCATCTTATATTTTTTTCCTGATAGGAACACTTGTTTTCACAATAATGAATTTCACTACATTAAAATGCTACTTAAAATTACTAAGACTTACAATTAAATTACTACACTAAAATATGACTTCATAGTGGATAGAAGTGGACAGATGACTTAGTCAATGTAATGTAATTGAAAGTTTGTTGATTATTTCTTTTAAAAAAAGTTTTGATATGGTAAATATTGTTCTTTTTGCCTGTACTTTCCTCCATTATGCCTGGGCATGGTCAGGATTTCTAGAACTAGAGAAACCATCATATGTTCATGAAGGAATGGCCAAGAGAATTGCTTCAATCTGATACTATTAGCCTCTGAACAAATAATAGCAATCACTAGTTTTCTTGTTATTACTTAATGGAGAGGGGAAAAGGGAACCTAATTTATTTAAACTATTGTTAAGTTAAATTACTCCCCCATTCAGCCAAACACAATCATGAACAGGTAATAGGGCAAAAGTGTAGCACAGATGTAGCAAGTGTCTATTTCTTAGGAAAAAATAAAGCCCTCCAAGCTTCACTGCTGGTCCAGTTTAGACTCCATACCAACCATTTATCCAATTAGTTTGACCAGAACCATCCTGAGTGCTAATTGACATAGGCCAGTAGAATTATTCTGTACTTGATTGTACTTCCATGGGGAACATGTGCTGACAGAAATAATAATGTTAATATTTGAATATGGAGTAGGAAAATAACAAGTCCATTTTATCCCTATTGTAGATTTGCCATCCACATTTATTACTTGTCTTAATCTGTTTTCATAGTCACTAAGCAATCTGCTGGTTAGATAGGATTTCCTATGTAATTTATGACGTTATAGGAACTAATCATCATTTTGGGCCTCTAGTCTGATTGGCAGTGAATTGTCAGCATTTTGAGTTAAGTCAGTATGACTCCTTCACCTCCAGGGCATGGATCTCTGTGCCTGTAATAACAAACCAGATCTTGAGTCTATAAGGATTAGGGCCCAGGTCAGGGAATTCTCCAGGTAAATGGCACCTTCTGAGCCATCCTGGCCACTCACTAGTCTTCTCGTGATCTCTCTCTGTTGCACTGCTTTGCATCTACTTGTACTATCACGAATGTTACAGAGACTATGAAGATTCTATTTTCATTATGGAAGATTGCAGCAGTAATGTTGGCCCCATCTAGGAGTGTCCAAGATAGAGTGCCAGGGTGGGATAGAGCCAATTCCTGAACCCATGCAGTCATTATGATACTAGAACTTTCACCACTATAAAACTGGTCCTTTTAATAAGCTGTAATTAAGGTCAGGTTAAGGGGCCTGTGGCAGTCATAACTGAAATGACAACAACTGAATTAATGAGGGGTGAGTTCACTAAACAAAAAGTCATGTGGATGTTGTAAACTTGACTCTTCCAAGTGTCCTTGTTGAATGTTTGGGGTATAGTTAAGATATGAATATTTATTAAGTACTGTAAGTATTTTATTAGTCTTTCCTACTAATAGAGATCTTGTCAGTAATAATCAGTAGAATAAAATTGCCTGGGCTGGAAGACAGAAGCTTTAAGTGCTCATTTTGTTTACTATGGGACAGTAGTAACTGATTGCTGTTATTTGTTCAGAGTGATGTTCTGCTCCAAAATGTAGTATTCTAAGGAGTGTTAAATATATCTTGAACAGTTTTATTTATCACATTAATTTACATTAAAATGTCTAGCTTTATATCATGAAGTTTAACTTTATTGCAGTTCCTGAACAAATTATAATGAATTTTATGTTTGTAGAATTCAAATTAATGAGGTTTAAGTGCATGCTAATTACAACTCCTTCAAATTCTATAAAGATTTCCCTTCAAGGGTTCAGATTTGTTGATGAAAGCTTTACATTAGACTTCACAATGAGCTTTTAAAAAAATGATCAGCCTATCAGCCAGAGAAGAAAAACCTCTGAGCTATTCCTGCCAGAGCTAATCCCACCAGTTTCCACTCCAGACACAGCAAAGTAACAGCCTCATGATGTTGGCCTTGGCTTTGTCTGGCAAGTAACTCACCCTCTTCAAGATATTCTTGCAATGATTTCAAACAAAATTGTAATGTAGCACTGATGTTCAATTAGCAGGTTTATTTGATGGGTATTGATCACATCTCTGATCGTTACCTTTGATGGATTATATTAAACTTCTTTGTAAATCATCATTCGTCCTGGTCGGTGATCTTGGAGTGAAGAAATCTGTTTGTGTTCAGCTTCTAGTCTGCATGTGAAGTAGTGGCTCTGCTTACAACACACACTGGTAGTGATTGGGGTGCATGTGACCCATTTCAAAGCCATGCACAATATAATCTGGAAAGTCATATTGAAATAGCCAAAGTGGGATGATGCCACCCCACCTAGTGATTTACAAGTGTCAGTCTATTCATATGAAGTAAACTAGCTGACTCCAGAGGACAGAGATTATTGCTTCTGCCTGTCCAGAGTTCCAGAGGGTTGTTGTTTTTAATGGGATTTGAGGTAATTTCACTCCACAAGTGGTGGGAAGGACAACTGCATCAGAAATATGTGGGAAGCATGTATGAAAAAAGAATACAAGCCCTTAGAGCTGTGGGGATAATGCCCAGGAATCTACCGAGTTCCCAAATACTCTGATTTGTCCTGGGCTGACACAAGACACCTGTAAGAAGGGGCAGAAGAACACATTAGGGGAAGAAAGACATCCACTGCAGTTCCCAGAGTCCCAATTGTTTTCTCCCAGTGCCCTTGAAGAGCCTAGCAGATCTGTGAATTCAGCTGCTATTACAATTCAACAAACCACAGGACTAGAGTATGTATTAAATGTTTAGCTTCCTCCCAACCTTGTGGCTATGAGGCAAGTCAGAAATTTCCTGGTGTTGTCAATCTGCATTGAGACAAGAAGACATTTTTTGTTGTTGTTAGCTCAAAGCCAGGACCTAGCACATGCCTAAGCAAATGCTCTACTTCTGGGCTACATTGTCTTATTTTTCTTTCTTTAAACTTTCTAATATAAATATATGTCGCCAGAATGACACACCTTTTTTTGCCTGTCCTGAGGCTTGAACTCTGAGCCTGGGCACTACCCTTAAGCTCCTTTTGCTCAAAGCTAGCACTCTTGTCACTTGAACCAAAGTGCCACTTCCAGCTTTTTCTGTGATTAATTGGAGATAAGAATCTCATGGACTTTGCTGCCTAGGCTGGCTTCAAACTGCAGTCCTCAGATCTTAGTCTCCTGAGTAGCTACAAGCATTAGCCACTGGCACCAGCCCAACTTTTTTTTAAGCAGTATTGGGTATATGCAGTCACTTGAGCTCATCAAAATGTTGCCTTTGGTAAGAATTTGATAGCTAATATGCCTTCAAACCCAACTGAACAAATTACTCACCTCAGATTCCCATTGCCTTGATAGCTTCTTACATCAGGATTATGACAAATGAAATTGCTACCATGTCTGTGTCCCACAAAAATATTAGATGTCACCTGGCTTGGATGGCAAGTCCTAGGTTCCCTGTATTCACTCCTTAAGGTCTGGTACTTATTTAGTAAAAAGAACTCCAGTGAAAGCCATGTTTAGTGGATCTAATAGAATTCCACCCAACGAATGGCCTGAGATTCTGGATCAGGCTGGACATGTACATTTATATTTTGCCACAGACAATGAAGATGGCATGGTCTAGTATTTGGTTCTGCAATGTCAGCATTAGTCTGAGGATACCTGAGAGTAATCCTGGGCCTGTTATGCATTGGGTTTTTCTTGAAAACCTCTTCCCTTTAGATAAAAGAAAAGACTTATAATAGTACTAGAAAAGGCATGTAATATTGATGCTGTAGTAAACATTCTATACTTATTGCTTCAAAATATCACATTGTACTTATGTCAAATCTGATTTCTTTATTTAATACATTTTAAATATCTAGTGCAATAAGATATATCTATATTACCATATGTACTGGCCTCTAATATTCTAAATATTTATGTATGCATTTTATTCATGAGAATGCTCATTAGTAGATATATATGTTCGTTTCTTTGCCTTTAGTCATTCACATTTTTTTTGCTGCTATTTTGGCTTATCTCAAATTCTCTAAAGAAACAGGTACCTTTAGAATGAAGTTTTCTTGCCTAAAATCAAATTACTCAGTGTCAAGGGTATTTAGATGTAATTTTCAGTTTGTTCTGGAAACCGAAGAATAAATAAAAATCCAAATCTATAGCCAATGCCCACCCCTTCCCCAAAGGTAATCGGCCTCAGAGTCTGAATTTTCAAAGGGAAAAAAAAAACTACAAACACCATTAAAATCATTTTAATTAGACATTTGGTGGCTCCCAAAGAAAGTTATAATTTGTCCTCCCCAAGGAAAATTTTTAAAGAAGGGAACATTTTAATTGGTATATTCCAGATAAGCACATTTATCAGATGTTAAAACTTTAGAGCATTATGTATGAATGTATGTATGTATGTCTGAAGCTGTGAATATGATTTCTTTTGTCTTCCTAGTGGCTAACTTAGGACATGAGTGAATGTGTCTGTATGAATAGATCTCTGAGAGAAAAGAGGAAATTCTCTATTAGCTATAGTTTCATATCATGGTTTGTGGGATAGAAAGCTATCACCTTTAAAAAATATATTTTTATCATCTTTAAGTAGTTATACAAAAGAATTCAACAAAACAGGGGCTAGGAAGGTGGCTCAATGATAGAGTGCTTGCCTTGCATGAGGCCCAGGGTTCGATTCCCCAGCACTACATAAGCAGAAAAAGCCTGAACTGGGCACTGTGGCTCAAGTGGTAGAGCACTAGCCTTGAGCTGAAGAGCTCAGGGACAGCACCCAGGCCCAGAGTTCAGGCCCCACGACTAACAAAAAAAATAAAAAAAAGAATTCAACAATCCAACAAAACAGTTTATGAATACAATGTGTATTTCAACATTCTCACTCATCTCTCCCAACCCACCCCTTCCCTCAAACTTCCTAGTTTGATCGGATATGCATTGCATTTTTTTGGGGGGGGTCAGGTTGTGGGGCCTGAACTCTGGGCCTGGGCGCTGTCCCTCAGCTCTTCAGCTCAAGGCTAGCGCTCTACCACTTGAGCCACAGCGCCACTTGCTTTTTCTTTTTGCTTATGTGGTGCTGAGGAATCGAACCCAGGGCCTCAGGCATGCAAGGCAAGCACTCTACCGCTGAGCCACCTTCCCAACCCTGCATTCCATTTTTGACTGATGCATTCTCCCACTTTCTTCTCTTCATCTACTCCCCTCCTTTTGAGCCCACCTCCGCCTTTTAAAAAAATGATCTTTAAGTAGTTGTATAAAGCAATTGCCATTTAATAAGGCAGTTTATGAGTATATCTTGATCAGTGTCACCCCTTCCAGTATTCTCACCCCTCTCTCCCCGCCCCACCCCTTCCCTCACTCTTCTTAAATTTGTAGGTTATACACTGGATTCTTGACTGCATTCTTCCCCTCTTCTTCATTTGGCAACTTCTTTCCTCTTTTTTTAAATTTTATTTTATTGTAAAGATGCTGTACAGAGGGGTTACAGTTACATGAGTGAGGCAATGAGTATTACTTGTCAATTCCTTGTTGTTGTCTGTTGTCCCACTATCGCTTCCCTCCCCCAACTCCCACACTCCTCCCCACGCCCCCCACCCCCACTGCCCACCCTTTACCCCTCTCAAGTTTTATTTTGCTGAACTTTGAATTTGTCTGTCTAAGGAATTACACTATTTGAGATCACCCTTGAATCTACCCATATTTCAGTTAATATATTTGTATACATTTGCATACCATCCAGTGCATTTACTTATGAGTTTATAAGCCAATGCTAGCTTCCACATGTAAGGGGAAACAGATCCTGTGTCTCTATGGGCCTAACTTATTTCAGTTGATGTAATTTTTCCAGGTCTTTGTATTTCTTTACAAATGATTCAATATGATTCTTTCTAATGGATGAGTAAAATTCCCATTGTATGTATATATATATATATATGCCACATTTTCTTGATCCCTTCACCCATTGAGGAGCACATGGCCTGATTCCATACTCTGGCTATGGTGACCAGGAGAGATACTGTTTTTATCATGTGTAAATCCTGTGGTTCCTGGACTCATGGCATCAGTGTATCCGGAGCTTAATGAACAGGTCTAAGTTTAGGATCCCATCCTACACCTTTGATCCTGAATCTTTAATCCATTGTGGAGTACACCAACTAAATCAGTCCATCTAAATATGCAGTCTCCATCCACCTCTACTCACTTAGACAAGGAGCTCCAATTTCAAAGGACATGATACTTGCAGTAGTGTTTGCAAAAACAATTTAAAACATGTAGACACCATATGTGCCTTAATATTGCAATGCATGTGTTCCATCAAAGTAACATAGAGTGGATCTTATTTCTACCTTTATTTTCATAGTGAAGGGTTTGGAGAGTGCTTCTTTCATTTCCTCATTTTAATATCCTGAGTTGTTTTGAGTGATAGTGATCTTAAAGGCTTTGGCATCCCTTCCCAGCACCAATCACCCAACAAACTGCAGGTGCTTTCAAAGTATGATGGATTGGGTAACGTCCAGCTAAACAGAACCTAAATTGAGTATACCATGCATTGAAAAATGCATTTTCTATACTTAACCTGCTGGTTATTCTAGCATCACAACATGGCACTGTTTGTTTTCCTGATCATTGGCTGCTTGCTACCAAGCCCTGTCTCATGAAACAATGTAGTGTTGCACATCACTTGTCCTTGGGAAGGTCAAAGCTCAAAATTTGAAGTAGGATTTTTACTGCAGCCTATCACTTGTGCACCATCTTAAAGTTGAAAATAGTCAGTTTGATGCCACAAGCTGAGAACATCTGTATTCATAAGCACACATCAGGAACCTCACTGGGAAAGAGAGAAAGGTCACATACAAATGATCAAAACGACACCTATGTCCTAGAATGAGAGAGGGCACCTATTTTGTATGAGAGTACCAGGGAAAGAGGGTTTGGGCTGAATCTGAGTGGATGAGCAGGATTCCCCAAAACAACCAACCAGAACAGCAAGAACAAGTGTAAAACACCACAGTAGATTTGATGGCTATATGTTTGCTTTGTCTTATTAGTAGGGAGCCATCAGATGATTTCAATCAGAGGAATGACAGAAAGTCTGTATTTGAGAAAGATGACTCTGGTAGTTCTTGGAAATGTAGGCAAGTGATGCCAGAGCAGGGAGATTTACTAGGAACTGACTATGTGGTTGTTGTAACAGTTTGAGTGACCAAAGACCTTATACTGAGGTGGTAAGTGTGGCAGTAGTAAGATTTGGAGAAGGAACAGAATGAGAGACTGAGGCAAAGCAGACACTCTGAAAACATCACAGGATGGAATAGGAGAAACCCTAGGTCTCTTTGGCGCAGGCCGAAATTTTCTTAATAGAGACCACAAATCAAAGAAAGGTTGGACAAATGGGATTGCATGAAATTGCAGAGCTTCTGCATGGCAAAGGACATAGCTAGCAAGATCTATAGAAAGCCCACGGACTGGGAGAAGATCTTCACTAGCCATACATAGGACAAGGGTCTCATATCTAAAATATACCTGGAACTCAAAAAATTAAATCCCCCAACAACAAATCTCCAATAAATGCCCAATAAATAAGTGGTCTAAATACTTAAAGAGAAACTTCTCTGAAGAGGAAAGAAGGATGGCCAATAGACACATGAAGAAATGCTCAACTTCTCTAGCCATAAGAGAAATGCAAATCAAAACAACATTGAGATACCACCTCACCCCAGTTAGAATGGCTAAAATCAAGAACAACAGATGCTGGAGGGGATGTGGACAGAAGGGAACCTTACTGCATTGTTGGTGGGAGTGTAAACTTGTTCAATCACTTTGGAAAGCAGTATGGAGGTTCCTCAAAAGACTTGACATAGAGCTCCCCTAGGACCCAGCAATCCCACTTTCGGGCATTTACCCAAATGATTACAAACAAGACCACACTAAAGCTACCAGCACGACTATGTTTATTGCAGCATTATTTACTATAGCTAAGATATGGAACCAACCCAGATGTCCCTCAGTAGATGAATTGATCAAGAAAATGTGGTATATATACATAATGGAATTCTATGCCTTCATCAGAAAGAATGACATTGCCCCATTTGTTAGGAAATGGAAAGGCTTGGAAAAAAATATATTAAGTGAAGTAAGCCAGGCCCAAAGAAACATAGGTCCCATGGTTTCCCTTATTTGCAATATCTAGTATATGTCTGAGTCAAGCAGAAAAGGTCAGATAAGTTGATGTTAGGGAAATGAACCCTAAGATATGTATTCAAATGTTTTTTTCTTTCATGTGATTGTTTCTAACACATTTATAAGATTATTTCTTTGTTGCTTTGTATGTCCCTCCCCCATGGTATAACCCCTGCTTTCACTGTATTTGATGTTGGTATAATTTGTGGAGGGGAAGGGGAAAAACAAATCGTTTAAATAGGGATACAGGTGGACCCATTGCAACAATGAGATGTACAAGTCCTTATGTGGAAAACGAACTTTACAACTTTGGTGTGGGGCAGGGGTGGGGGGAGGATAGGAAGAGATGGGAAGGGGAAGCAAAGGAGGAGGCTACAATGTTTGATAAGAAATGTATTCATTATCTGGCCTATGTAATTGTAACCCCTCTGTACAGTATTTTCACAATAAAATAAAAGTGAGAGACTGAGGAAGAGGGAGACTAGGGAAAGACAAAAGACAAGAGAGACTTGGAATCTTCTACCTAGGATCATTTGATGGTTGTGAATGCTATTAAAATAAAATGGAAAAATAGGGTGTTTTCCTACATTTTCCACTTTACTTCTCCTACAGTCACTCCTCATTTATGTCTCCCCTGCCATATGAACTCATGATAGATATACTTGTTGAAAATAATACTGTCCATATACTTTTTTTGCCCATCCTAGGGCTTGAACTCTGGGCCTAGGCTCTACCATTTGAGGCATAGCTCCACTTCCAGCTATTTTGTTGTAGTTTAGTACAGATAAGAGTTTCACAGGCTGACTTTGAACTGCGTCCTTAGATCTCAGCCTCTTGTGTCACTAGGATTACAGGCCTGAGCCACCAGGGCCTGGCTCTATCCATGTAGTTTTAATCCAATTTTCCCCAATGGAAATATCTCATAAAATAGAGTTCAGTAAGTTCTTCTAAAACCTGTATAATCTATGAGCACTTTTTTTTATTATAGAGGTGATGTACAGAGGAACTACAGTTACATAAGACAGGTAATGAGTGCATTTCTTTTTGAATAGTGTTACCCCCTTCCTCATTTTCTACCAGTTTTTCCCTCCCCCCCCCACCAAGGTGTATAGTTTATTTCCAACATAGAGTCTAGGAAGTATCACTGCTGAATTAGTTCAACCTATGTCCTACCATTTCTGGACTTCCCCTTCCCTCCCCAAATCATATAAACTTACATATAAGACAAAGGGTACAGCAAAAACAATGACAAAAGGGGGAAAGAAATAGAAGAAAAAAGAACCACAAATAGTACACTTGGACATGATTAAACAGGACACTAAACATTCACACAGTGACAACAAAGGAGGATATTCTTAGGAGAGGAGCATAAGGGCTCAGTAGCTATGTGCATATGAGCATATAAAATAATGCTTATCAAAATGAACTCCAAGGAATGGAAATAAGAAGTTTTTTTGTACTATGAGCACTTTTGAGTTAAAAATCTGTCTCCTTCTATTCTAGGTTCTAAAGTCACTTTTCTGCCCCATCCCCTATCAGCCAATACCTACCCTAATGGCTTTCAATGACCAGCCCTTGTTCCCTCATTCCTTGATCCAGCAGGCCTTGACAATAGAGTGGAAAACTGTGTTCCTGACAATCATCTAGATACCTGCTTTCCATCTGGCTCTGCTAGGCTTGAGCTGTCCACTCTGGGCTGCTATCTCCTTTGGGTGTCTTACAGAACCTGTGGCAATAGCAGTACTCTTTCCATGCTGTTAAATATGCGGCATGTCAGGGGTTGATTCTGGCTCCTCATCTCTCCAGCTGCCTGGTTGAGCCACTTAGGGTTCTGTTTACACATTTCTCAGAAGTATGTTCCTAATAGTATTTAAGACTTTGTTATGAAAGTAGGAAAGGCACAGCCCAAATTAACTGCATAAATGTCCTGGTTCAATGGACTGGGAACTCTGGGGACAAAACTCCCTTTAGAGATTCCTGGAACTCAAGCAGTATTTTTGTTCCCTCCTTATTTTTGATTGTTTGTTAACCTCCAGCTCTTCATGGTAGTGTCTGTGATCCTGGCAGATCTCATGTCAAATCCTTACAGCTGTTGTGCTGCATGAGGAATAAGACTCATTCCTTCATCATCAGTGCAAAACCCTACTGTGAAAGGACCATGTCTGGCCTAAGATCTATCTAGGTCCCTAAGTCTCAGTGACCAGCTGTTTGTCAGAGGCTATAGTGTGTGACAGATGACTTTCCCTGACAACTATCACCTGGTGGTATCCAGTTGTAGTCTTAAGAGAACCAAAAAGAAATGGGAGGGAGATGCTTCCAAAGAAAGGGATAAGGACAGGATGGACTAGGCTAAACAGCTAATGTCCATTTTGCTTTTCTGGTTTGGCCCTGGTATCTTCTCTGTTGGGGAAAAGAGGGATTTTCCTGTGATATCTATTGCTGTCCTTTCTGGGACTATTGGTCAGCATTGAGAAAAGACAAGAGTGGCTACATGCAGAGTCGTTTATGTATTTAAGATTAGAATTTGAAGGAGGTAGATCTAATAACCTTGTGTCATTGAAAACAAAGTCACTTGACAAAGAGAAAAGGACAGAGCAGGAGCTTGAAGATCTAACTGAGGGTATGAGCAATGAGGGCTGCAGATGACCAGTGACAATGAGAAGAACAGTGGGCTATTGAGGACCCCTTGAGGATTAGAAAGCAGATTGGTCAAGATAGTCTGGAGAAAGTGAGTCAGGTATAGATGTGTGTACACATGTGTGCAAACACAGGTTATGTTCATATACCCAGATATATAGTTCAAAGAAATGGCTTCCTGATTATGAGGGCTGGCAGGTCTGAAATCTGTAGAACAGGCTTCCAGGCAAGAGTTGATGCTGTGGCCTTGGGACAGAATTTCTTCCTTGGGAAACCTCAGTTTTGCTTGTAAGGCCTTCCAACATATTGTGTTATCAAGAATGTCTCATTTAAAGACAGTCATTTGACTGTCACTCAACAAAATACCTTTGCAGCAGCATCTTCACAACTATTCAGTTGAGTTTCTTGTACTGAAGCCTATCTGCACATTAAACTGTCATAGAGACCATGCCTTCAGAACTAATGTGCATGAGTGGTACTTGAAGATCTCTCCTCTTCATTCAGCAGAGCTACATAGCAGATAAAAGCAGAGAAGGTGGATGGTTAAGCAGACGATTGCAGGAGTTTGTGGGTGGGACAATGGAGTCTAAAAAGGAAAATTGATGCTGATGTTAGGAAGATTGAATGGTATCTACTGGGGTTGCTGGTGGACTGAGAAGTTAGTTCCCCAAGAGAGTAGTGGCCATAGCTTAAAGTAAATAATGCATGTACAATACTCGGTTAATATATGCACAGTACTTGGGCCAGAACTAAGGACCACTTTAATTCAAAACTATTGTCATTGTGGTTTCACTTAACTTGAGGGACTGACAGTTTCCATGCAATCAAAGAATAAATTTAGTAGGAATAAAAGATAGTCAAGTATGATGGATATATTGGAGTCAGTTTATTATCTCATCCACAGACATATAATAAACACTATTTGAGGAACAGAAGATAGAGCCGTGACTGAAATAGACAAAGGCCCTATCCTCATGGAGAAGAGATATCAGATAATAAACAATGTCCACAAACCAAACAAAGTCCACTGGGGAGGATGGTATGAAAAAAAAGGAAAGCTGAGTCAACATCATAGAGAGTTGTAGGGTAAGGCTGGCGTAGGATAATAGACTCATAAGGGAAAACCTTTCTGATGAAATGATATTTTAGTGGAAATCTGATGGAATGAAGAGAATGAGCCCTGAAGATATTAGGAAGAGAATATTCTAAAGAATGAAGAAAATGTGTGCAAAAGCCCTGAGTCTGGAGTCCGTAAGAGACCAGGATTGAAGCTGGTGACTTGTACAGCCTACATACTGTGCAGATCATAGGGTCTCCAGAGATATAAGTGGGCATTGTCTGGGTGCAGCACTGAAAAACTACCCGCTTTGGATCTTGTTAGATACTTGGAGTTTTTTCTTTTGTTAGTTTTTTTTATCTGCTATAGCCTGCAATGGCTTGAAGGCCTGGACCTAAACTAAGTAGAACTGATAGAGAGGGAGTAAATCCCAAAGGGTTTTCATTTCCAACAGGCAGGTTCTTTAGACTGTCATTCTTCAGGTTGCTTTGTTTGCAATACTGGCCTCTTTGCCCTTGTGTTTGTAGGGAAATGGGTCCCCAACATTGGTGTCTAAGCCATGGAGTATTCAGCTGCTTAGAAGGAAGGTAGAAGATAGAGACTTGTGTGTGTCTTCATGAGGACTTAGATGACCTTTGCTTTCCACTTGACTTTGAGCATCATACTGCCTGGCAAAACTTGCCTCAGTGCTTACCTTCTTAAGGAGAAAAATGTGAGCCTGTGAGGTAAGGAAGTTGTTTACAGAATACAAAGCTTGTTGGAATTTAATAACAGTTTAAGATGAGGAAATTGCATTAAAAATGAACTGAGAGAACAATTTCCACAGGCTTTGAAAATGAAATATCACTTAAATTTAAATCCTCATCGAAGGATCTAGCTTGATTCTTCTCATTCTTGTAAATAGTGCAACCATGTCAAACACCATTTTTGTGAACATTCTGTGTTTGGCAGGGCTGGTTATAAAATAATGCTTATGAAAAGAAGAGGGACTGCACCATGGCTATCTGGGCTGGTTCTCAGGTAGCAGGAAGGGAAGGGAGAGAATGACAGAATGACAGACTGTGTGAGGCTGACACATTGTAGCTCCAGGACAGAGCTGGTTGTGGAGAAAATCTGAGTAGCAGAGGTGTTTTGTTTCCCCCCAACCCAGTGTTCATGATGCAAGAGTTCCAATCCCAGCATTCAGGTGCAGATGTGCTCAACTGAGAAACACAGGGACAGATCTATAATACTTGATGGTGTGGCCACTACCCAGAGGGATGAGCACTACATTCTCACTGTGCTATGCGTCCCACTCCGTGTCTCAGTTAAAAACAAAAGCAAATAAACCATCAAAAAAACCTTCACATGCATTGCCCTTGCTTTTGTCAGTCGTTCAGTTTCACTCTTTGAGGAAGGCAAGAAGCAATTATGACAGGCTAGTCCCTTGACAAGACACCACACGGTGACTGCACCTCAGAGAAGTCACCATCATCTGAGGTTAAAATTCATCTGTGTTCAGTCAAACTTCTGATTTGTGTAGCCTGAAATGAATGAGTAAGTACCTAGGAGAATTAACCTGACTCAGAAGGGACCGATGTATAAAATAGGAATGCCAGCTGGTTATGTTGCAATGAGAAAGAAAAGAAGTGATTCTGTAAAACCAGATGTGAATGTTCTCTGAACAGTGAATTTTATCTGATGGCAGGCTTACATGAGAATATAAATTAAGACCAGGTTGCTTTCAAGCATGAAATCGTACAGATGATTTGAGATAGGGGATCTTATTCACAGGGTAAGAGACATGTGAGGGCCGTGGCTTAACACTAGCCTGCTTACTGTGAGGTTGGATGTCCTTGTTAGTATCACATGGATGGGGGAGGGAGGCAAGGGAGGCAGGGAAGGCAACTACCAGTCCAGTTTATCTCTGTCTCTGCTTAGAGGGTATTTACCACTGATTATGTTAGATTTCTTTTTGTTGATACTGTAACAGATAGTATCTAAGACAGTCTATTTTAAAAGAGGACAGATTTGTCTCAACTTCGTTTCAGAGGTCTCAGTCATGATCATTGGCCCTATTGCTTTGGGGCCTGTAGAGTGGCGGCTAACTGTGGTTGGAGCATGGGGTTGAGCAAAGATATACAAGTCATGGTGGCTAAGAATCAAATGAGAGAAGAAGAGGCTGAGATTCCAATATCTCCTTTAAAAGACCAACCCTCAGGACCCAACACCTTCCCACTAGACACACTTATGCATGCACACATCTACCATGTACTTCCTAAAGGTTACAGAACCTTTAGTGCCAGAGTTTGAGGACCAAGCCTTCAACCCATGGGCCTTTGGGTGACATTCTGATACCACTGACCATTGCCCAATTGGGATGATGTGTCCTGTGTTTGGATGCATTCATCCTGGGCCCTCAATAAGTTGTAACCTTGCTTTGAGAGCAAGTTCTCTCTTGCAATCTTTGTATATTACCATTTGTATCCACTGCTTTTGGTTTATGCCTATAAGCTCTACAGAGAAGTTTTATTTCTCCATTTCCAAATTTCTGGAGTAGGGTAGCAGACCAGGGGAGGTACCACATTGCCAGACCCATCTTCTGCCCAAGAGAACATGCCATTTTATATTTTATAGCTGGGCAAGCTGTTACACTGTCTTGTTCCATTTTGCCTTGATCCCCTTTGTTGCTTTTTATGGTCTTCTTCTCCCAGCAGAATGTCACTTTGTAAGCAAGTTGTTGCCAAATCTGGGCCAATATCCCCAGCTCCTGGAATGGTCTTTGGTATAAGACAGATGTGGGCAGGTAGACCAGATGTCTATTGGATCAAGCAGCCCCTTTACTTGGGTATATCTAATCCTGAGGACTGTACCATCCCAGCCTCTACTCAGTGAGACAAAGGACAGGAAAGAAATCTGAGTTGATCACAGCCAAAATAAAAGTCATGTGAAAACTCAGGGGTGTGTTGGGAACCAATGTCTTAACTCTTCTTAAACGGGCAGCCTGTCCTGGGGGACAGTGAAGCTGGTGACCAACAGAGAGACAAGAAGGCCTTTCTCAGGCAAAATTGAAATAAATGATTATGAACAATTTATCCCATTTTTAACATCTCTGAGGGTAATATCTGGAGGGAAGCTGATGAATCATGTGCAATTTCTACTTTCTTTATATTTTTTACTGCATTTATTTCATCTATTGTGTCACATCCAAAATTTACACCAATTAATAGCCACCTTTATTTTAAGCCTGTGATCTAAGAGAAAATGTATTGGCTCAGTAGCTGCTTTTTGCAACCCTAAACAATTCCATGGCTCTGTTGTAGTCTTACAATTTACTAGTTTTAAGTAGCTTATTAAAGGACATATATATGTATATGTGTGTATGTGAATATATATATATATATACTCTGCATATTTTATTGCCTGAATAACCCACAAAATTCTAATTCAGATGTCTTGTATTGTTTATCTGATGTACCTTCCTTTTTTATTGTAAAGAAGATGTACAGAGGGGTTACAGTTACATGAGTAACTGAACAGTGTTAGCCCCTATCTTCCCTCCCCCACAACTCCCCTCCCCCCCAAGTTGTAAAATTCATTTCCAACATAGTATCTAGTGAGTATCGCTGTTACATTGGTTCACCCTTTGTCCTACCTTTTCTGTGATTCCCCTTCCCTTCCCCAAATCAGATAAACTTATATACAAGACAAAGTACCTTTCTTATAGGGATACATAAATTCTAGAAATTACTATATTTGTTATAGAAAATGGGTTTTTTTCTAAACCTTTTTATTTTTTCTGGAGATACTAGGGATTGAACCTAGGTCCTCTTCTCTTGCTAATCAGGCACTCTACCATTTAAGCTGTGTCTCCACTTCTTCATACATTGGTTATTTTCAGGTAATCTTTCATGTTATGCCTAGGCCATAATTTTCCTACTTACACTTCCCCAGACTTTTATCAAGATGGAGTATGTGAGCTTTCCTGCCTGAGTTGGCCTTGAACCTTGGTCCCCTGTCTCTGTCTCCCAAGTAGCTAGTATTACTAAAGTAATGTCTTGTTGCAAATCAAATGGAGATTCTTAAAACCCAAGAGTTTTCGTATACATCTAGGATAATCTTACCAGACAAGCAGAAAAGGTAAAAAGTTATGTACATATGACCATATAAGATGATGCTGAATGAACCCCTAGATAGGGACACAAGAGGTTTTTCTTTGTTGCTGTTGTTTTTAATGTAGCATGTGATTTTTTTGTTTCTTTTTTATGTTCTTCCCTCATGGTATAATCCCTATTGTCACCATATTTGATTGCAGTGCCCTGCAATCAAAATGTATATACATTTTTCTAATTTGGGGAGGGGAAGCGAAATAACAAAATGCTGAAACAAAGATACAGGTTGGCCCATTGTAACAATGAGACAAATCACTATGTTGAAAATGAACTTTACAACTTGGCGGGGAAGGCAGGAGAGAGGAGTTGGGGAGACAGAAGGGGGCGCTGTGGAGAATAGTAGGGGAAAAACAAAGTAGGGGGTAATAATGCTTGATAGGAAGTGTACTCATTACCTTACTCATGTAACTGTAACCCCTCTGTACAGTACCTTTTTTTGTTTTTTGGGTTTTTTTTTTTTGGTTGTGGGTCTTGAACTCCAGGCCTGGATGCTGTCCCTGAGCTCTTCAGCTCAAGGCAAGTGCTCTGCCACTTGAGCCACAGCACCACTTCCGGGTTTTTGGTGGTTAATTGGAGATAAGAGTCTCACAGACTTTCTTGCTCAGGCTGGCTTTGAACCATGATTCTCAGATCTCTGCCTCCTGAGTAGGTAGGATTATAGGCGTGGGCCACAGGCGCTTGGCTCTGTACAGTATCTTTACAATAAAAAATATATTAAAAAGTTCAAAAACACCTCTGAGAGTTCTGTGCTTCTTCAATAATTAGAGAAAGCAAGCAAGATTGGTAGACAGTACAATCTTTATGATGTATTGAAAAATGTGATCTTCTGGCAGCCTGAAAGCTGTGTTTATTACCACTTTCATTTTCTTAATATCTTTAAATTGCTTGGCAGAATGAAAGAGAGAACCGTTATGGACCTTCTCAACACATTGTTCAGATCATTTTCAAACAAACAAAAAAATCTAACATAATCATATAGCCTAGGTACCTACCCACCTACATTTTCAGCTAATATTTTCCTATATTTATTACTATCCACAGATCCATCTCTCTCTCCATCTTTTTTATGTATTTTGAATTACAGAAATCAGTTCATTTCTTCTTCAGCATGCATATCCTTAAACAGTGATCAATTTATTTTAAGATAAGTGACATACAGTGAGGTAGCAAATTTTAAATTATCCATTCAAGTTTTTAGAGATGTGTACAGCTGTGAGAGGTTACTGCCTAGTGACGCTCCAATGTTTAATAATTGGCTTTCTAAGTAATTATGTCATATTATTATAGCTTAGTCTTTCCTATTTGTTTGTTTGTATGTTTGTTATTTATTTATGGCTCTTATTATAAGAAAAAAAGCCTGTCATTCTCTAGGTCAGAAGAAAGAACTATTTACATTTTAAGTTTTATTTCCGTCTAGCTTCCTTTCCAAGCATACATAATCAAACATGATGTGATCACAACTCTATGACTTGATTTTATCCCTAGACATTTTAGTTGTTCTATATTATTAGTCATTTATAATTTTTGTTCTTGTAAATAATAAATATACAGTGTGTTGGACAGCTCTTAAAATAAACATTTGAGAACATCTCTAATTATCACCTATGATGGCTAGAAATGAAATGCTTGTGCCTAAAGACACAAACATTGTTAAAGTTCTTGACACGTATTGAAAATTGCTTTCCAGGAAATACTGCCAATTTCCAGTCCACTAAAAGCATTTCTGAGTGCCTGTCTCTTTGCAGCCATGTCGTTTAATATATCTAATGAGATAAGAATATTCACTTGCCAAGTTTATATAGCTTCTGAATTCAGAAACAACAGATGAATAAACATTCAGGATGTCAAATTATGACAACTTCCTTTCAAAGTTTTGTGTTTCTTTTGTTGGAAGAAAACTTGTTCTTGCTAAGTAGCAGTGGTTCACACCTATAATCCTAGCTGCTCAGGAAGCTGAGATCTGAGAATCATGGTTTGAAACTAGCCAGGGCAAGAAAGTCTGTGATACTCTTATTTTCAATTAACCACCAAAAAGCCCGAAGTGGAGCTGTGGCTCAAATGATAGAGCACTAGCCTTGAGCAAAACAGCTAAGGGACAGTGTCTAGGCCCTGAGTTCAATGCCCAGAATGGACACAAAAACAAACAAAACATATGTCCTCCCAATTTGGATCCAGAGTGGTGGAGAGGGCTACGAATTCATTTACGATAGGCAGACACAAGGGAAAAGCAGGACAAGTGAGAAAATGGCTTACACATCTCAAAACAAGGGCTCATTATACCCAACAATGGGATTCATTTGGGACTCTGGGCCACATTCTTGTCCCACACATTCCCTCCCTTCCAGCCCTTCACAGAGCCTTTTTGCTAGTTGTAGGCATGAATCATTTGGCTGAGTGGATATTTCCATTTAACCAGATAAACTCTCCCTTCCATTCACATTCAATAGGAAAGCTAAATGCATTGTACTGTTCTCAGAAAAAAAACACCTTGTTCCTTTCCATTGATGTGGGGAAGTAGGTATTAAACATGTTCCTCATTCTTTGAGAAAAGTGCCTTCTTTCTCCACCTTCATAACCCTGGTGTCACGGCTTCAGTGACTCGCATCTGGGACAAAGTGACTTTTAAGTTCTAGTTCTATGAGAAAGCTATACAGGGAACATTCTCTTGTCATAGAAAAAACAGCCTTTTGGTGGCTCAGAGACCGGAAGTGTAGCTCTCCAAAGGCTTGTGAGAGCTTTCCTTTGACTTGTATTTTTGTTGGCCTGAATCAGTGACTCTAATTATATATAGAAGGTAGAACAACAGATATATTTAGCAAGTTGGAAGAGTCTCCACAGTCTACCCTAGGAACCATTGAACATATAGGACCCACTGAGTCCTTGAACACTGTTGATTCTGTGAGAGTTTTGACACTGGTCCTCTGTGACATGGGGTCGCTACAGAGATAGAATTTGAGGCAAGGATGGTCATCAATTGGATGTGAGCATTTCCAGTCCTGTCCCATGTTTTTGTTTTCTTTTTTCTTTATTTGAGGATATTCTGTTTCCAACTTTTGTTATTTTCCTACCTGCTTCTCCCTGAGCAACACTTCTGATTCCCCAGAATTTCCTGTTGCCATGGGGATGATATCACATCCCCTCTGCTGAGGTTATCTGTTCCTTGGCCTGCACTTCCCACCTTCTCCCATCTCCAAAGGTAAAAAGGAACTGGCTACACTCCATCTCTTTATATCCTCCCTCTGCTTCTCAGTGGAGACTGTGAAGTTGCTCCAAGGATAAAAATCACCTACCATGGTCCCTGGCTCCTCCCCCACACCAGAAACCATTTGTTACCAAATAACAGAGAACAGAAAAGTGGTGGAGGGCCAGTGCTAGGCCTAGCGCAAACTCCCCTAACCCCTGACCCCCCAGCCTGCCCTCACATTCACCACTTCAAGGAATGTCCTTGCTCATCTCCAAACCTTTGGCAATAAACCAAGGTGAGACATGGACACCACTGATCCCAAGGGCATACAATAAGGGAGAATTTTTAAACAACACAAACTACAAGTTAGTCTTTTGTTTTGTTTTTTATTTTATCACCATGTTTGGGCAATTCTAAATGAAACCTGATTAGGAGAGGAAATAGACCATTATTTTCTACCCACATAAGGTTGGCTGGGCCCTGTAAAGACAAATTTATTAAGTAAGAATTTCATGTGACATACAAACCTTCATAAAGAAATGGCAGAAGTGTAACAAGGACTTTTAATCTAAAAGCAGTGGCTCTTCACTTGGGCCTACAGATGTTCAACCAGTCAGGATTAAGAATTTGGGATTTCTGCCTCCATTTTACATCTCTTTCCCTTCCTCAGAGTCATTCCTTTCTGCATTCTGCTTGGATTCCAGGGGGGAAAAGGCCTGATGTTAAACATCTTGTGAAAAGAGTAAGTCTCTGTCCCTCCCAGCAATAAATTTCTTATCTCACCAAGGCCCAGCCTCACCAACCTGGAATAATAATCAGTTAGACCATAGTTTTAACCAAGCTAACTAACTAAACATGCCCTTCCATTTGTAATCTTTCCCCATGTAATCTAAGAGCTCATGTCAATACCTCAAAGATGGATTAAGATCCTTGATTTCCTCCATCTTCCCTCAACGTCCTTCTTGCCTTTTCACTGTTACTTTTATTTGTATTCCATGGGACCAGTGTGGGGGGCCTGAATCAGGTCTGTGGCTGAAGACCCCAGTACTAGAAGAAGTTAATCCTGAGTATTGTCTGCTTGATCTGAGGAAGAAGGAAAAGAATGGAGAAATGAGGCCGATTGAAGAAAAGGACGAGTAACTAGGGAAACGTGCTCTAGTTCCTCTTCAATTCTGTGTCTTCTGGGCTGGAAGGAGCTTTTCCTCATGGGAGTCGGGCTTGCCTCTCACATGAGGACCTTATCAGCTCTTACAGGGGAAGGTCAGAAAACCTGTACCATATCTGATCTTCTCCAGACTCTTCCAGATGCCACTGTTGTTTGGGGGATCATATCTGAGTCTTTTCTTCAGTGGTGTGGAAGACACTGATGATCAGTAATACTGAAGCACCTTCCCAGAAAACTTTTTTGATTAAGAGTTCTGCTGCAATGATGGTTAACTCTTAATAATAACCAAAGTAATATGTTCACAAGTTACCCTTTAAGAAACATTGTATTCTACGTGGAAATCAGTTCATAGGACTCCAGTAATGCCAGGCTCCAGTGGCCCATGCCTGTAATCCTTAGCTACTCCAGAGGCTGAGATCTGAAGATCATGGTTCAAAGCCAGTGTGGGCAGGAAAATCCGTGAGACTCTTATCTTCAATGAACCACCAGAAAACCAGAAGTGGAGCTGTGCCTTAAAGTGGTAGCACACTAGCCTTTAGCAAAAAGAGTTCAGGGACAACATCCAGGCCCTGAATTCAAGCCCCACAACCAACCCCCCCCAAAAAAAGGAAGAAACAAAGGAAAAGAAAAGAAAAGATTCCAGTTATGTCCATCGAATCCCTACAGGTGACTCAGTTATACAATGATCGTGAACTCATGAGCGTTGGTAGCATTTGAGTTTGCATTTGGCATGAGGTTCATGTTTCTTAAGACCTATCATACTGCCTATTCATGGAATTAGTTTGTTAGTCTGTTCCAGAACTGGGGCTTGAACTCAGGGTCTGGGCACTGCCTGGCTTATTTGCTCATGGCTGGCATTCTACCAATTGACCCAAAGCTTTACTTCCAGCTTTTTAGTGGGTAATTAGAGATTTGAATTCACAAACTTTGTTGCCTGGGCTGATTTCAAACTATGATCCTCAGCTCTCAGCCTCCTGAGTAGCTAGGCTTGTAGGCCTGGCTCACTCAACACTGGCTAGTCCTGGATTTAAAGAGTAGATGCAAGATCTACAATGGTTGTGATCATGAACCAACAGAACATAATACCACATTGCAGTTGTGTTTGTAAATCGTTATCTAACTTTGGAACGTTTTCTTTTGACTGCTTGGTTTAAAGTACTTAATGTCATAAAAGAACTACTTCAATCTAATTTAAAGGCTACAATTTGTTACTTTCCCCTTTTTGTACTATAATTAATTTTTAACTGAACCAAATGTATGTACAAAATCTAACTAATGACCTTAACACTTGCTATTTTTCTGTGCTTTATTATTATTATTTTAAGATCATTACTGCAGATAATGTTGTGGAAGAGAAGAGGGGGAGTCTTAAGTGCCCTCTCTGGGTGTCCAGTAGATGAGGTACCTCCTCTACACCTGATCTTTCTTGTCTTCCCACCCCGATCGCTGCTCCTGGCTCAGAACCTAGAGTAACTTCTTCCATAAAGACTTATCCCTATAAATGTCAGCAGCTTTCTGTCTTCTATGAATTTATCTAACATGTTATATTTCTCCACACAATGTAGCATGTAGGTTCCGCCAGCCAGTGCTTCTTTCTAATACTTGTCTTCGAAATAAAATTTGAGCTCTCTGCAAGTCTGAGTGACAACGTTGTTTTTCCTCCTTGTGTTCCTGAAAGAATTCTTATAGGAGTAACTGATGATGACACGTGCTCTGTAGTAAGCAGCTCAAGTCTTCCCAAAGAAACTCTTTAATGAACTCTCGCCCCAGATTTAAATGTGCCCTCCTATCTTTATGAGATCTTTCTTTTAATCAGGTTTTTCTTTCTCTGAAATCTTGATATGAGTGACCAAAGGCCATCATTGGTCTTCAAGAAAATTGAGCTGTCTTCCTATGCCCATTCCAAATGCATGAGAGAAGAGAGAAAGAGATCAACAGTAGAAGTTAACCTCTAATTTGACCTCCAAAGTAATGCTTGTACAACACAGAGGAGGTACTCATGGAAGACAGAGTACGCATGCCACCATCTATGTCTATGGAAGCCATCTGAAATTACCCCTGAAGCCAGCAGTTTTCAGAATAAGATCCTTAAGTCCCCCAAAGTCCCACTTTCCCCAAGGTCACATGAGGTCCAATGTTTCTCCTAACGATTACCCAGGCATCACTTCCCTTTTCACCGTCTTCTCACAAGTAGAAGATGGACTTTCCCCACATACCGCATGGCATGTGATTCCGTAGTACATGGAGTGTGGAAGCAGAGATGAGAATCCAGCGGGGCCCAGGTAGCCATCTAGCAAAGGTATTTTCAAAGACTATAAAGTAGTGCCGGTCTCCTCATGAATTTTTTTCTGTTTGGGAAAATATTTATAATTCATTAAAATATTCTATTCCTGTTAATATGTGATGCATTCACTGCTAATTTCAAAAGAGTTAAGAAATGGACATTTAAATTTCTTTACTTCAAGGCTGGAAGCATGGCTCAGCCCTGGAGTGCCTGGGTAGCAAGCACAAGGCCATGAGTTCAAACTCCAGTAATGGGAAAAGAAAAACACACACACACGTTACTTTTAGATTACATACAGCAAGTAGCACTAAACATAGCCAAACAAAATGTCTTGCATGCCTCCAATAAGAATATTAAACCCTTCCCCAAAAAAGAGAATATTAAAAACCCAAAAGCTTGAGAATTACAATCTTAGGCCAGGGCAGATATTTCAAGAAATATTTTCCTACTGTACTTTCTTTCATTGCTTATCCTCAAATCAAAGGAAAGTGTTACAATTGAATCTGATGAAAAAAATAAGTGTGCTCTTCTGTTCATTCTTGGGCTTTGCTATGCAAAGCCCCGTCTTTTGATCACTGGCAATTGTTAGAAATACTGCCCTGCCCCTGACCTGCTGAATCAAAATTCTCATTTTGGAAGATCCTTGGGTGACTCTGAGACCCAGTTTGAGAGTTAGGAACATTGCTCAGCTAGGCTTTCCTGCAACTTGGTTCTTGTCCAACTTCTGCCATACAGATCATTTTTTTTGTTTTCTTTCTCTTCTCATCAGATTTTCAGTTATTAATCAGTACTTTATCCTGGTAAAACTTACTTTTGGAAGGGGGTGGGGGAATGGGTTTTCTTTACCACTCATGAGTTCTTAGTTGAGACACAAGAAGCAAAGACATACTGACAAGAGAAAAATGAACAAAAACTTCCTAATAGATATAGCCTCTATGTACATGGGAAATAACCCAGAGAAAATGGCTGTATCTCTGGTGCAGATCTCAAAATTTGTCTTAAATTTCAGGCTTCAATGCTCTGCTTTCCCAGAACAAAGAAAAGAAGTATATGAGGAAACGCTTACTTAGGAAAAAAGGCTAAAAGTCTCTACAACCAAGGAGAGCTGGTATTTTCCATAGCTAAAACTAACTGGTGACTTACCCTTCCTACTCTTCTAAGGGAGAGAAGGAGATGCCTTTACAAATGAGATTTCCTTTAAATGTGGTATTTTTTTGCTTGCAGGACTTTTTCTGTGTATTTGACTGCCTGGATGGGCAATGTCAGTGGATTTAAGACTGTACTAAACTAAAAGAAATGTGTTGTGTTATTTTTTTTTGACCAGATGATGAATTTATCCTATTTTCTTAGCCCAGGGATTGGAATTAATGGACCAGAATTCTTTGGAGGGTTAAGAAAGTATTAAAAAAGGACTGCAAATCCAAACCCAAGTAAGCATTATCTATAAACTATACATGCAGTATGACTCATTCATACATATGCCCACCATTCACTGTCAAGCATATATTTGAGTTTGATTGACAGAAAAGATAAAATATCACTTAATAACATTACAAAGCTAGAGGTATAGCTCAGCAATAGAGTGCTTGCCTAAACCCTGTAAGGCCCCAAGTTCAATCTCCACCCCTGAGAAATTAATTAACAATAGAAGCATTGCAGAATGCATGATTCCTTTTATTGGTGGGTTTAGAAATGCCTAATGGCATTAACTATTAAGTCCCTGGGAAACAGTGAACAAGACAACCTTAATACATGCGGACACACAGATACTAGGTGATTACCGTCTAGTGAAGTTAGCACCCATCCCATTATAGCTATATGTGGTACGCATTTAGGAGTCTGCCATTCTTGAACATTGCCTTGAAGCTAGCATATAGCTCCATCTGCCTGTTAGCCTTGCACAAATCTACCCAAGTGTTAATTGGTGATCCCAGGAGAGAAGCGCTGTCATTCACACTTCTCTTAAAATTACCTCTAGATATCGTAAAAATAGTGGCTCACAGTTGATGAATATGATGTTTTTAGCTGAATACACATTCCCAGTCTGAAGTTGACTAATGCAGAGCAACAGCTGTGATGGAGGAAGGGCGGGATGATCAAGATTCATTAACGTCAAAGGTTAAAAAGAGTGATGCAATCCTATCACCTCATTTTAGAGAGGATACTTCTACGGGATGTTCAGGAGGATGCAATGGCCTGTTCTAGACCCACGGTTTTCTAACTTTTAATCCCCCTTTCCCCTCTCCCCTTATACTGAGCCCTTTTCTCCAACACATGAGAGTTATATTTTAAGATGTTGTGGCGGCCATCAAAGCTGACATAGAGTGCTCAGTAAATGGGGTGCGTATGATCAGTGGCATCATGATTCCCATGTACTTTTCCTGAGTATTGTAGACCCTGTACCTAGTTACATGACTGATGGTACCTCCTTATGGGGAGTATACTTCTCTAGTTAGTGCCAGGTGTGACTCTGTGGTTTGCTTTAGAGAGTAATATGTGAGGAGAAGTGATGTATGTAGTTCTCTGGACCATGATTGGACTTGAAGAGCTCTCATGTCATTTGCCATACTCTGCTCTGAGAAGGCCACATTGCCACAAGGAACACTGAAGAATTCAGACCCAAAGCAGAGCCCAGCCTGCCTACCACCAACACGGAAAGTGAAGGGGACATAAGCTTTTTTATATTTTATGTTTGTAAGGCTCTGGGAGTGGCAAGTGGCTTGGTGCTACAACGAAGCCTGGGGAAACAACAT
The DNA here is from genome assembly GCF_000151885.1 of Dipodomys ordii. Lineage (NCBI taxonomy): Eukaryota > Metazoa > Chordata > Mammalia > Rodentia > Heteromyidae > Dipodomys > Dipodomys ordii. The sequence goes on along the minus strand of NW_012267218.1, from coordinate 25,081,672 downwards.
AACCTAGAGTAAGCCAGCTTTTTCTCTTTCATTTTTAATTTTGCTAGTATTTCTTAAATTTTTTTATTGTTAAGTAGTTGTACAAAGAGGTTGCAATCCTATAAGTCAAGTGATGGGTAACAACGCAACTTGATCAATGTCACCCAAACTTTTTCTGAAAGACTCAGATAATAAATATTTCAAGCGTGTGGACCCCAGATTGTCTCTGTCATGACTATACAACCATAGATGAGATGTGGACAAAAAGCACAGCTCTGTTCCAATAAAACTTTATTTACAAACACAGAAAACTGTTCTATGGGCTTTGATTGCTTATTCCTCCCAGAGGGTTTTACTTCCCACTTCCTGGAGGCTGGGTGTGGCCAGTGTAGTTGCACGTGACACTTATTTATCTGGTAGAATGGAAACTGTTTTAAGAACTGATTTGTAAGTGGTTGCTGGCCCATCAGTCAAACTTTTAAGAGAACATTTCAAAGCTGAGCATTGGTCAACCCATGGCAGACAAGTAGCATAATCAAGAAACAGACTTTATTGCTTTAAACTATTAAATTGTGGGAAGTGTTTATTAACCCCTAAATGTTGCCTCGCTAGTGTTTACTGATGTAGATCTACCTGGCATCCCATTTTCAAGAACCCTGCTTCCTGCCATGCCAGTACACTATGTGTCCTTCTGTTGGTGACTTCTCTGGAATAGTTGGTTTGTGGATGATGTTTCTATGTCATATCAGTGTGAGCAAGGCCTATCCTGTCAACTAATACTTTATAAACACACCATCCAACTTCTCAAGCTCTTGAGGATTTTCAAAAGACAGACATCACTTGAAATAATTTTTTTAAAGCACATTCAGATGGGTAAAATCTGTTAGTGGCTAGACTCACAGCTCTTGTCTTTGAGAAAATGTAAGTGGGAGAATGATGTGTGAGTCTATTCTTCCTGATGAATGAAAGTTAATTGTGGGACTTTTGTTTAATGATGAAAGCATACATTTATGGAAGTCATCATATTGAGCAATCAGTCAGCATGTCTTTTTTTGTTTTTTGTCAGCAGTGGGGCTTGAACTCTGGGCCTGAGCGCTGTCCCTGCGCTCTTCAGCTCAAGGCAAGCGCTCTACTGCTTGAGCCACAGCACCACTTCCATTCAGCATGTCTTCTTACTGTCAAGTCTAAGGTGTTTTGTTTTTTCCCCCTTTGAGATGAGGTCTCACTATATAGTCCAAGCTGACCTTGAATTCGCTGAATTTGCAGTCCTTTAGTCTTCCTGCTGGGATTGCAGGTGTATACCATCACACACAAGTAAGCCTTGGACCTGCTTCTTAGCAGTTCATGTGTGAGAGTTTCCAGTCCCTGTTCTGACCACAGGTCTCATTAATTTCTTTTCTATGTAATGTCAGTCAGCAGCCTTAAGTTACTGTCCAATGTGAGCTTTTCTCCCTTCTTTACTCTCAAAGGAGAACAAATCAGAGAGAAGGTAGTCATCCCTCCATATCTCAAATTACAATCTTAGGTGGAGCCAAAAGACACAAGGCAGAATGCCTTCAATGCCCAGAGAACAATCAGCCTTGGTATTTCTATGTCTCAGAGGACTCTGGGAGTGAAGAGAAACTCCTCTGCCCCCTCTGAAGTTTCACTGGGATGAACTGACAACAAATAAGTGACCAGGAGAAAAGAAACACAAATGTATTAATATGTACAGAAGAGAATTACCCAATAGTCCACTGAGGCTCAGAGGCTCATAAACCTGTCTTCATGGGAGAAAGGTGGGGGGAGGTTGAGAAATATAAGCAGTTTTGCAGGATAGTACATGGATATTCAGGAGAAAGAATAAACCTGGGAGACAGAAAAGAACTGGTAAAATGATTTCTTTGCAGCTTGAATGAGCCCAAAGAACATATATTATCTTGTGACAAGAGTCCATCCAGGTGTGGCTACATTTCTGTCTGCTTTTTTATTCTATATATAATGAGATCTCAGGAAGGTGCAAGAAGGTAATTATATTTTTTATGTGAGACCAGTTTTATGGAGATAAAGAAATATGAAAAGTAAATCCTTCTCTGTACCTGGTGGAGAGAAACAGAGAGAAAGAGGATCCAGAAAAGAAAAGGAACAAGAAGTAGGGGCTATGACAGAGATCTTGATGGAACATTATTTTTCCAGCTTGACATATCAAAGTGTCATATTTTAGGATATCAGATTCTGAGCCCCAACAGGATCTTGGCTTCTTGACACCTTAGCAGTGGCTCATGTCTTGCACATTTTCTCTCTAGTATTACCTAAGTTAGCCTTAAGAGTCCCTCATTGTTAACAGTGATTCAGTGGTTTAGTCCTCTCTCTTTGGGTGAGGTGTGGTGAAGCCACATGCTGATCAACAAGAGAAACTTGAGTTTTATACTTTTGTTTCTCACTGTTGATATTAGTAAGTTTCCCATTACTACCACAGACAACTGTGATAATCATCTTGTAAGAAAGAAAGGTCTGTTTTGGGCTCATATTTTTGGATGTTTGAACCCATAATTAGCCACATTGCTCCAGAGCCTGATGACAGCAGCACATGACAAAACTCTTGACCTCTTGGCTGGGATGTGAAGGAAGGAAGAGGAAGGGGCTGGCGTCCCCAGATCCCCTTCAAGGTCATGTCCCGAGGCCTCCCACTAGGCAAACCTCTTAAAGGTTCCACCACTTCCTGGCTAAAGACCAAGTCTTTAAATCAGGCCTTTTGGGGACACCAAGCCAAATTTTTATCCAGCTCTCTAGAGAGAACTCAGGCGGCTGTACAGGGTCATTTGGGGGAGCACTGGGTGGGTCGTGAGGCAGAGGGAGAAGAGATTGGGGGCACTCACCTTTATCAGAAGGGAAAGGTGAGACAGGAAGTATAATTTAGGATTGGTGAATTTTAATAATTTCTTTTTATCTCATAATAATTTCTTTTGGCTGTCAATGGCTATCTGGTACTCTATTCTAGGGTGATTTGGGTGGGTGGTCTGGTGTAGTAATTGAGAGTGTGAATGTAATTGACTACTCAAGAAGAGAAACTGGCTTCTGAAAACAATATACAATGCACACACACACATACACAAACACACACACACACACACACACACATACACACACCTAGGAAAAACACCAAAATTCTAAGGGTCTTGTACCTTCTATAGTCATTTTATTACTAAAGCTCTTCTATGGCTAGTAAGAGTGATTTGGGAAACATGCAGTTTCTTTTGAGGCATATTAAATGCTTTGAAATTTAAATAATAAAACTCAAATAATAGGGTTCAAATAATAAAATTTAAAATAAGCAAATAAAACTAAAGTATAGTAATAATTCAATAATAAGGTTAACCAAAAATTGCTGCATTTTGAACTCATTTATTCACTTTTCGAATTTCATTTGATAACTGCAGGCAATTGTCAGCTTATTGGGATTGGGACTGGAGCAATGACCTATAGCAGTCCTGTAAAAGATACATGTACATTCTAAAACATGCCATCAGCCCACCTCAGCACCTGCCAGAGTGGTTCACACTAAGATGCTTTCAACTTTAATGAGAGTTTTAGTGAAGTTTCTTTGGAATCCAGAATTAGCTCTTACCGTATTTTTCATTTGTTCTAGTAATGTAGTAATGTCCCTGGTAGATGAACATGTGGACAATTACTAGATTGCCTATATATACCAAAAGTCAGTCATCTCTGAAGCATCTTCTAGGGATCCCCTAAGATTCTTCAAGGTAACATTAGAGTGCTCCCTGAACATTTGGACTTCATGAAATCACAATCACAAGACAATAGCTGGGCAACTCTGGCGGTTGGCCACTGTCCAAGAAGAGAAGGAAGGGTCCTTCCAGCTCTGGTGGAAGTTCAGCCTGCCCAGGGCAGCTCACAGCCCTCTACACATCCCCTAGCCACAAGGCCTTGCAATTCTGTGAAGTGCTCTGGGGGAAAAAAAAAGAGTTCTCCTTCAACAGCCTTACAGAGCTATGGTGGTAGCATATTTATGAGGAAAGAAACGAAGAGAAAGAACAATACTGAATCTGAACAACAAACTCCTGAAGAACTGGGAACATCCTGTGCTCTTACACAGTTATAATTTAATCCAGATCAATTGGAACTACACTGTAATTCAATTTGAGGCACTGAACAGTTTAGTACACAGGAGATTCATTTTGGAGCTTTCTCCAGGGATTTTTGATTACAGGGGGGGGAAAAAAATCAAAGTGTTTCTTGATGCTCTCTTACTCACAGAGCTGACCCAGGGCTGGGAATTCAGAGACTGTGTTCTGGGTGAAGTAACACAATCCATGGCATCCTACAGATATCCTGCGTCACTCTCCTAAGACTTATTTGAATCTGGGCCTTATGATCTCCGCTTATTTATTCATTTATTTGGCATCCACATAGATGCCAAAATGCTGGAGGCACTGTTTCCATCGCAATTATGCCATTTCTGCAGATCTGCTCTGGCTGCTAAGAGTGTTTAGAAGCCCAGCTTCTTTGGGTACAGGCTAAGTGTTTTTAAATTTAAATAATAAAATTAACCCTGTTCTCAAACTGTAGTGCCAATTACAAGTCTAGGCCATTACATCATTACTTTCTTTGCTATTGTGGATACGGTAGATTTTAATGCCTTCAGAAGGGGCATGCTTCCCTGTACAATTAGTTTCAAGGGGGCATCATTTGGCCCGAGATCCTACTGTCTTCCTCTCCCCATACCACAATTTTGAATAATACCCTCCCCGGTGTCTGCACTAGCCAAGTCTGTGTTCTACTGACTTTGAAATTTATGCTGCAGAACTGCAATGCATCATTGCTGTGGTGATTGTTGCCACAGGTGGTTTATGGACATTGACTCCAGGTCCTTCCTTGTGCATTCCAAGCACACACTTTACTATTGAACTATAACCCCAACTTCATGTAGCTTTTATTAGTAGTCAATGGGAGCACATGACTTGAAGCCAGAAGAAGTAGGTTAGATCTTTACATGTGTTGACTGATTATTAAGTCAGTTCACCTTGTAAGGCCTTGGTTTATTCATTTGTCAAATAAGACTAATAATGTCTGTTTTATAGAGATTGTTGTGAATGTCATTGATTCTCTGTTCCAAAGTAGGCCCATGAGTTTGTATACAATACAGAAAGATAACAATGATTTAAGAGTAGACAAGAAAGGAAAGATGGGGGAGGGGTGTAAAATGGAGGGAAGTTTAAGAGGTTGTACCCCTGGGCAGATCTGTAGGCTTAATTTTTTTCTGTGTTTCTAGTAGTCAAGGAGAAAAATGAAACTTTTCATCAGTATCCATGAGACCAACAACAAACTAGGAACTCAGGAAAATTCCTCTTCTTAGTACATTAACTGAAGGGAACTGTTCTGAAGGTCTGAATACAGAGGACTCTGAATCACGCAACCAACCAGGTATCCACATAGAGAGATTATAAAGTGACATCACACCAATGTCAGCATTTATGGGGCTTTGGTTTTATTTTAATTTGATGTCTAAAATATTAGGTTCAACACTTTTTTAAAAAATCAGCATATTTAATATAGTTGAATTCTTAAATGTTCTTTAAAGATGGAATGACTAGTTACCATTGCAACTGCATGTCAAAGTTAATTGGTGCTGAGTAGCAGTTTTTATTTTTATTACTTTTCAGTGCAACATGATTTCATTTCCTACTGTCTATTTCCTTACTGCCTTACTTTCTGCATTGTACTTCCTCCCTGACAACTTAGGCATCCAGGTTAGTGACTCCCATTCAACATCCTTGGGTTATGTTCAGCAAAATGTTTTCTAAGGCTGATGTTTTCTTAAGAGGTTGATTGAGAAAATATATAGAACAAAGCGGCTCACTCTACAATCATCTGATACAATAGAAGTATAGAATATGGTTGTTACTGTTGGTACACTGAAATCAGGTCACTGAGGAAAACTGCTTACTGAGCAAAAGTCTCAAAAGGCAAAGTAACACATCAACAGCCATGAATCTTCTAATAAGTCACTTACCCAGAGTCTCTCTTTCTTTCTCTGGCTGTCTGTCTCTGTCTCTGTCTGTCTGTCTGTCTCTCTCTCTCTCTCTCTCTCTTTCTCTCTCTCCCCCCTCCTCTCTCAATCACTCTTCAGTCAGGTTAAAAAAATTATGGCTCTTTCATTTAAGTGTTCACAGAGCTGTCCATCATGAGCAGTAAACCATATTATAATGAAAGTGTGTCTTAAGTATCCCTTTAGTTTGACTGCTGGGCTCCATTTCATGGTTGTAATTCTCATTTCTTTTAGAGTACAGTCTCCATATACTTGATATTGTTCTCAAGTTCCACTTCTGAGGACTTGCTGAGTTTGGTAAGATGTCTTCAGCACCAAGTTCCTCATTTACCAGAAACATAATTTGAAGTGGAGTTGTTGAATGGGGCTTTCCTAATTACAAGAAGAAATCATCAGTATTCCGAAGTTGCAAACTAGTGGTCATTAGCTGATGCTGGAATGGGTATGGGGTGTTCAATAGACGGTATCAGGGTTGGTCTTGACTACTGCCCCCACTACAGCTCTAGCCTATCTTAAAGATGACTTGTGACTCAGAGATTGTGGACAGTTATCTGTGCATAGAACCTCAGAAGGAAGGCTGGGGCATTTCCTTGCCATTGTCTCAGGAAGGACAAAGAGAGGAGTGTTTGTACCCTCATCCAAAATAGAGAATGAAGGGCTATAATCTAGGTAATGAGTTTACAGCAACCAGGGAGGAAATCTCACTTCCTGTGGATGCTTGCTGTCTGTCTCACAGACTCATCGGAGTGGAACACATGGCTGGCTTTGGAGTTTGTAGATAGGGAGACAGGTATCTACATCTGACACAGAGAATTTGATGGATGCAACATTACTAAATCATCTCATGAAAGAGAGGCAAGAAAGAAGCTGTTCATCAGTCAGCAAGTTCATTTACTTAGGAATGGTAAAGTTTCAGCGATTCTTGCTGCTTCCTTGTCCAGAAGTCAGGCCTTAGGGGAGGAGGTAAGCTAGGCAGAGAGGAGTGAGAGGGGTAAGCATGGAAAGTGGGTATAGGGTGGGGATGGAGGTCACAAAAGCCACTCAAACACCTAAATTTTATTCCATGAGCATAGGAGGACAGGACCATTTGCCTGGCACAGATAGGTTTGATAGTCAATGGAGAATTGCAAACAGCACCAACTGATTTTTTTAAAAAGATATTCAGCTCCCCCTCCCCCGCTCCCCCTGCCAAAAGATTTCAGGCCCCACAACCCTGAGAGAGCGATGGTAGCAGGAAGATGAGAAAATGCAATGGAAGAAGTGGGGAAGGTACAAGCCAGGTCATGGGCCCCTTTCCCATTATCGGTCATGCAAGGTAGAGAAAAGAAGCTTTGAGTTGGATATGAGATAGACGTCATTTTAGAAATGATTGAGCCCTAGATTCCACAAATAAGTCTGTTCTTGTATGTGAACATGATTTAAAAACTCTAGACTCTTCCTGAGATGTTGTCCAGCTGCAGGAATGGAGATCTAACAGAACATGTCAACGTTATTGATGGAAGAAAAATGACCATTCAACCCCCCCCACTACCTCCACCCCCTCATCCCCCCCCACACACACTGGGATAGTAGTTGATGAAACCCCAGTGTAAATAAGAAGCTTCTCCCACCATCTTTGTTGTTGGCAGAGGCTTATGGTTCAAGATTGAAATCAAAATCAAAACTACATCCTTCTGAGTTTCCATGGAAAATATTTTCTCTTAAAAGTTGAAATAGAGCAAATTTTCTTGGTTGATTAGTGTCAAAGGTGAATTCATTCTAGAAGACCACTTTGAGTCATGATCTCTCATTGTTGCAAGCAAGGCTTTGATTTTGATCTTCAAATGCAGTTACTAAATCAGTCAGCTCATGTTTCATAGGAACTAAGAAGGAATTAAGCGAAACTGTCTAGTATTACTTCTTTTATTGTGTTAGACTTGCCTAGTGCCTTCTGGCAGTTCTGGTTTTTTGAAAGGCAGACTCCTGTTTCCTGCTCATCCTTATCACAGATTTTTCTTTTGCCATGTGGTAGAGAAGTTGGACACAAAGTAGAGCTCAAAATATGACAAAGTATCAAGTCCAATCCCTCAGAAAGTTCACAGGAAGTATAAACTATGGTGATGGGGGACAGAGAAACACAACACAGACTAGACTGTTTAGACAACAGAAACAAGTTTTCTCACAATTCTAAATCTGGATGCCCAATCATGTCTCCAAGGTTGAGTTTTCAGTGCCCATTTTCCTGGATGATAGATTTCTGCCCTCTTCCTGGTTTTTGTGACCTTTTTCTGTGGGACTAGGGGAAAGTGAGATAAATTGTGTCTCTTCCTCTTTTTATGATACCAGTCCTATTGAATTAGAACCATCACTTAGGATTTCCTGAAGTCTCAATTACCACCCTGAAGGTCTTATCTCTAAATATACCACTTTAGGGGCTAAGGCTTCCACATAACTTGGTCCATACAAGGAGACAATCTTTAAAATATGTCTCTTCTTAAGGTTGACACTTGTGAAAAATGATACATATGGTCTAAATTTAAGAGCCTTCTGGAACCAGTTGCCTATAAAATTTCTCTTATAATGATTAAGACTAGCCTAATTAAAAGTGGGTGCGAATTATTTTTTTAAACTCAATTATTTGGCTCTCATAGCAGATGGCTAAGGGTCAACTGTGTTAGTCACAGCTGAATGCAGGGCTCTGTTCATCAGATGTCTATCTTCTTTACTGAGCTCATTCTGACATTGAACTGGGTTGACTCTATTCTGAACTGGCTGTTCGGATTTGCAACTTTAAAAGGGGAGACATTGTCTCCTGAGAGCAACTCTTAGGCCTGGGATGGGACTAAAGATATTACGGCCTGGACCCAGAGCCCACCCTGACAGTTGGCAGTCCTAGCCTCTGGGATGGGACCTGCTCTCAAACACAGAAGACTTCAAGTAAATTTAACATACGCCGTATCCATAATCTTCATCTTCTTGAGGTTTGAGCCAACTTAGTTGTACTTTGCCCTAGAAGATCCAAATTCGTTTAGTTTTATTATGCTTTAAGAGAGTCTATTTAAATGCCACTTGAACTTTAAAAAATATCATGAAGTAATTGTACAAAGGAGTTGCCATTCAACAAAGCAGTTTATGACTATAAAGCATCTTGATCATGTCAGCCTTTTTATCATTCGCTGCGATCCCTCTCAACCCCACTCCTCCCCTTCATTTTCTTAACTTTTAGGGATGTGCATTGAGTTTGATGACTGCATTCTATCCCCTTCCTCTCTTCACTTGTCTACTCCTCCCCCTTGATCCCACGCCTCACTTTTGAGTATCCTTTTCTTGGTGTTCGTTTTGTCGAACTATGAATTAGTCTTCCTAAGGAATTACACCACTTGAGTTGTCCCCTGAATCTACCATATTATTGCTTTGCAAGACCCTTCATATTACATAGATTTATCATGGTCTGGAGATGAGGCTCCAACCTTGCTAACTATGGGCTCTGATGGCCTTGGCCTCAGGACTCCTCATCCAGGCTCTCTGGTCTCTGCTCATCGGGAGACCCATTGCCAGATTTGAGTGTCTGTGTTCTCCTCAAAACACACTTGTTGCCGGGCGCTGGTGGCTCACGCCTGTAATCCTAGCTACTCAGGAGGCTGAGATCTGAGGATCGCGGTTCAAAGCCAGCCCGGGCAGGAGAGACTGTGAGACTCCTATCTCCAGTAAACCACCAGAAAACTGGAAGTGGCGCTGTAGCTCAAGTGGTAGAGCGCTCGCCTTGAGCTGAAGAGCTGAGGGACAGCGCCCAAGCCCAGAGTTCAAGCCCCACGACTGACAAAAAAAAAAAACACACTTGTTGAACTCTTCAACACGATGTGATGGGTTTGGGGAATGGGAGCTTTAGAAAGTGATTAGGTCATGGGACAGAACCTTCACAAGTGAAATTGGTGCCCTCTCCACCATGTGAGGACACAGATTCCCAATTAACTGACACCTGGATCTCAGACTTTCCAATCTCCAAAACTGCAAGGAAAATCTGTTGCGTATCAGCCATTCTGGCTTCGGTATTTGGTTATAGCAGCCCGAATGTCTCAAAATACCAAGTGTAATCTTTCTGATGTGAGTGTAGATATCTGATCTGTAAATGCAATTCTTGGTGTTAGATATGTTCTGGACTAAGCTTCTAAGTTTGTGAAGGTCATAATATGCAAATACTATATAACCCTTATGGCTGCAGAGTCTCTGATAGCACTCTGAAGTCTATCTCATTAATATTTCTATAGCAAAATGTGTAAATGTTCATAAGCATGGGGTAAAGAAGGTCATTGGTGACCTTAGCTCCATTGAGCTTAGGTTTTGCCACCACATGAGCTATGAGGAAGATTTCTCTCCAGGGCTCTGTGTGTCTCAGAGACCCTATCTGTATGTGCATGCATGGAAAAGGAAGGCTAAGTGCTCATGAATACTCGTTTCAATCTCAGTAGCTCTGACTGGTCTCCAAAAAGTGTAAAACCTAAAAAACACTTTAACTTCAAGCACTTAATGGCACTCTGGGTGTTAAGTGCGTATGCATGTCTGTAGTGCTCTCCATCTGCAGAGATAACTGTAAAGGATAACGTTTGTGCCCTTGTCTTCACTCTGGCAGATTATTGGTGTGCAAGGAGTTTGAAAGCCACTGTATCTGAAACTTAAAAGTTTTTATTTCATTACTTTCAAGTACAGCTTACAATCCAGAAAATAGGAAAGTACACACACACACACACACACACACACACACACACACAGTATTACTGAGTGAAATTGGGTCAACCTGAATCTTGTTCCTGAATCTCTCTTTCCAACAGCTCTTACGGGGTTTGTACAAAAGGATTTTCCAAATCTTCTATCTTAATGCTCAGAAGTTAAAGAGCACTTATGAAGCATGAAATAATTCAAGCATTCAAAAATAAGTTCATTTACCATTTGGAATCCTGAAATTCACAAGGATTTTCCTGTGTGCCAGGCTTGGTCTCCCAGACAGATTCAGAGGGCAAAATCAATTCTAGTTTTGTCAATGTTCCTGCCAGCCTGGGTTTCCCATTTACCATCACAACATCTCAATCTGTCAGCTCAAAGTTTCTTTTATGTATATCAGCATTGTCATGTTGTAAGGAATTTAGTGGAGGATGACTTTGACGTACTTCTCCATAATGCCAGACAGAAGGGAGTTGGAGGAGGGGCTTAAAAGATCTTCTCATAAATCCAGATGATCACATTTAAGGTATCAGCCTGGGAGAATGGAATTAAGAGAAACTTTCTTACTAGAACTGTGAAATTTTACTTTGCAGATACTCAATATGAAGACTTTATGGCCAGCTAAGTATAGAATTGGTCCTAATTCAGTTTTGTTCCTTCCTTAGCTTTCCCAGTGACTCCAGCTCTCTTCTGCCTTTTCCTGCTCTGAATTTCAGGCATACTGCTTCTTTGAAGGACTGGGGAAAATACACATCTCTTCCTCCATCTACGCTATAAAACAAGCTAGCTCCCCACACACACACAAAAAAAAAACACAGTGACTTCACAAAGCCTTTAATATTCTATTGTCAGCAGAGATGAGCAGTGGGCTCTTAGTCCTGCTGAAGAAAGAATTTAGGAGCATATTCATAGAGAGTTTTAACAGAATGCAGTTTATGGAAGCAAAGACAAGAGCCAAAATGAAAGGAGAAGATAATGATCCTTCAGAGAGGACCATAGTGGGTAATGCAGCCATGCAGCTGAGGGTCCTGAGCTCTTGAATTTCTGCCACTTTTATTGGCTGCAGGAGGTTTGCTATGGTAATTTCATATGCATAAGCAGGAGGTCAGATACAATAATTTTTTTGAGGTGGGGTCCGGTCGTGGGGCCTGAACTCTGGGCCTGCGCGCTGCCTCTCAGCAATTCAGCTCAAGGCTAGCGCTCTACCACTTGAGCCACAGCGCCACTTCTGGCTTTTTTTTCTTTTTGCTTATGTGGTGCTGAGGAATCAAACCCAGGGCCTCAGGCATGCAAGGCAAGTGCTCTACCACTAAGCCACCTTCCCAGCCCTAGATACAATAATTTTATGTACATAGTTGTGACGTATTCTTTTTAAGAAAGGGAAAGACTTTTCAAGGAACTAGGAGATGGGGTGTGGTTTTACCTAGTAAAGTATCTTCAGAGTAAAGATGGTGACTGGAGGGAGACAGTGGGTGCATGTCAAACCACAATGATAATGAGATGTAGATGTAGGCTTCTAAATAACTCTTTTGCTTGGCAAAGCCCCTACCGATAACCATTACTTGCTGTCCTAAGGGGGTGTTCTCCATGACCCCAGGATTGTTTGTGAGGCAGGGTGTTTGACAAACATGCACTTGGGTGTGGTCCTACGCCTGTTCTTCAGCTCAATTTCCTTTCTGTGTTGTTCCTTTCTTGCCTGCCTACTCCAACTCAATAGGTCAGTTTTGTAGATCAGGAATTTCCATGAGACTTGGCAGGAAAATTCCTTTGCTCCTGGTGGCATGATTTGAAGTCGCTGAGGGTTTTCTGTTACCATCAGGGTTGGTTGGAAGCTTCCAGATGACTTGGCTCACATCTCCACACCTTGGTGGAGATGCTGAGAGGCATGGGGGGGGTGGGGCCTAGCACTGTTCACTGGAGCTCCCACACAGGGTGGTCTCAGGACAGTCAGACCTTGTTATGGTAAGTGGCTTTCCTGAGACAGTAGCAGAACCAGGACTGTGTCACTTCTGCCATATGCTAATGGTCAGACTACTCCACACCCTTTCTAGTTTAAGAGAAGGTCCCTAGACTTTACCTTTCTGTGTATGGCATAGCAGATTTTACCTCTGCCAGTAATCTAGTACATTGTCTTACTTGTTACCTGCTACGGTTTGAATTTCAGCTCAAAAGCTCATGTTGAGGCTGGGCGCTGGTGTCTCATGCCTGTAATCCTAACAACTCAGTTTGAACCTAGCCTGGGCAGAAATGTTCCCATGAACTTTTATCTCCAATTAACCACTCAGAATAAAAAATTAAAAAAACCACAGATGCGGAGCTGAGGCTCAAGATGGTAGAGCACTAGCCTTGAGCAAAAAGAGCTCAGGGACAGCTCTCAGGCCCTGAGTTCAAGCCCCAGGACTGACAAACAAACAGAAAAAAAAAGACCTCATGCTGAAATTGCATTGCCATTTTAGCAGTATGAATAGGTGAGGCCTTTAAGAAGTGATTCGGCCGAACTATATCCACCCTTATGAGTGAATTGCCATTATGGATGGAGTAGCTTTGTTATAACAGTGAGCTCAGTGTCTCCCTGTGCCAGGCAAGGTCTTCAGCCTCATTATGGTGCAGCAAGAAATCACTTGACAGATTCTAGTGCCATCTTGGACTTTCCAACCTCCAAAGCTATACAAAATATGTCTCTGTTCTTAATATATTTCCCAGTCTCAGGCATTCTGTTGTGGCAGAAAGCAGACAGAGGCATTGTTTATGTTAGGGATAGTATCACTTTCTTCAAAATAAAAATGTCTCAGGTATTTGAGATACTTAGGGCGGGTGTCAGGAAATATGAACTGAGTTGGAACATGCTGGAGGGAGGATGTTTACCCCCTCTGTTCATTTTCTTCAAGGGGAATCATGGCTTTGGGAGCTGAACTCATAATTAAGAGCTCAGAGCTAAGCCAACTGCCATTTCTGGATGTCTTCCCAGGTGTGGCAGGTTGGGAGATGTGAGGACCAGTCTGGGTGAGCCATGACTCTGTTAGGCCAGACACAACATCTTAGACCAGGGACCAAGGCTCAGTCCATAAAGATCCAGGCTGTCTCCTGTGTTTACACTGCCCAGGAGCTAAACATAATTTTTACTGCTTTAAATAGTTGACAAAATATCAAAAGAAGATCATTTCATGGAACACAAAAAAAATTATACGGAATTCAAATTTCAGTGTCCCTAAGTAAAGGTAAGTTGGAACACAGTCATGCTCGCTCATTTATAGATTATCAGCACTGCAAGAGCAGTGACAGAGATTTTATGGCCCACAATGCCCAAATATTTGCTGCCTTGCTCTTTATAGATAAGTAACTTCTTTATTGATCTTGCCTAAGAACAGTTGCATTTTTCAAGCCTGGACTCCAGACTCAAGGTGACGGCAAGGAGAACAGAAAGCACAGCGTGTGATTGGGATCACTGGAATATTCTTTTAAAGGCCCCTATACTAAAAGCTTGGTCCCCAGGTTGTCGCTATTGGGCGGTGGTGGAAGTTGTAAGAGGTGGAATCTAGAATGGAGTCTGTAGGCCACAGGGCAAGACCCCCCCCCTCCCCCAGCCCCCAGGAGGACTGTGGAACCCAATCTCTGTTATTTTCTTGGCTTCATGGCAGTGAAGTGAGAAATTTTGCACCACTATATCATCCCTGCTCTTGTCATCCAATACCCTACCAGGCACCAGGCAATGGGTCTAATTAATCATGGGGTCTAAAATTATGAGCCAATATAGACCTTTTGTTCTCAATAAGTTGATTAGCCCAGGTATTTGTTACAATACTGGAAATCTGAGTAACATGAGTGCGGGTGTGATGGGGAGGAGAATGTAAGCTATATGAGCACTAGCAGTAAATGTGTTTTGGATCATTCCAAGAATATGTGATTTACTGAGAGCTGAAGAAGAAACTAATTGTCTGACCTGGGAGAAGAATGAAGGGCCTCTGCCACAGAATGTACTTTGCAGATGGATTCCTTCTTTTAGCCACTGCCTGCGACTCTTATTGGAGGAGTAAAAAAGTATTTTTGTCCCCATAGCAGATTAATTTCTGCCCCAAAGCATAGAATATGATTGTTTCCGCCATTACTACACATATCCCTAGGTGTGGTGCCTTAGAAATGTGTCAGAAGAGTTGAGTATGCTAGCACCTATGTGTAATCCCAGCAGCCTGAGGTAGAGAATGAGACCTTCTCTGACAAAAAAAAAATATAAGATAAAAAGAATGAATGCATAAGTCCTTCCTACTCTCCTCCCTCCAATTATTCTATAAACCATTTCTAAAGCATTCCTATTTCACTTACTGAAACCTGATAGTAAGTAGGCTTGTCTGTGGACTGTTATTCTCACACCTGGCATGGTGTAAGAAGCCTCCATTCAAAATCGCCAGCTCCTGTTACAGGTGAGCTCATCTTCCCAAATGGAACACCACTGCTTCCCGGCCAGGACCTCTCTTGTTGGCCTAAAAGTGACAGGCTGTCATGTGAATGTGTATACTATAGAGGATTTTCTGCTTCTGTTTTCTTCTTCTGTGCTGTTTTTAAATTTGCTCTTAAATTCCATAGCAATTTCGTTAAACCTCCTGGCTGGGTTAGAGCAGTGATGAACTTCCGCTCTGGGATGGTGTCTTCACTGGAAGGGCATGAAGCCTGTTCCACAGTGAGTCCTCACACTCTTCATTCCCAATATCAGGGAGAGAGGTTTCTGCTCAGACATGGTGAGCACTATCTTGGGAGCAACAGGTGGTCCCCAGTCTTTGTCCCCTGAACTAGAGTTTCACTCACCAATTCCTACATGTTAATGGGGACTGCAGTAGTGATTCACAGGCCACTATAAGGAGGAAGATACTTGAGAGAGAGGATAAAACAAGAAAGGATGGAGGAGGGAAGGGAAGGGGGAAGGAGTGGGAGAGAGGGAGGGGAGGGGAGAGGAAAAGAGAAGAGATAAAGGAGGGGAGGGAGGAGAGGAGGGAAGGAGAGAAGAGGGAAAGGAAGGAGAGAGAAGGGGAGGAGAGGGGAGAGGAGAGGAAAGGAAAGTTAGAATGGCTGGAATAGAATCTCATCCTACACACTCTACCAACTGCTGCCATTTTGAATGTGTCCCCCACAAAGTTCTTGTGTTGGAAACCAATGCTACAGCATTGGGTGGTATGGAAGGTAGGGGGAGTGGATCCATAGTGTGACTGTGTGAATGGGTTCCTAAAGAGATGAATTTGGTCCCCTCCCTCTGACCTGGCACCCTTGTCCTCTTTCACCTGGCCTTCCATCACGGTGATGCATCCAGGATGCATATTGACTTCCTAGCCTCCAGGATGATGTAAAATCGGTTTCCTCCTGTACTGATTACCCAGTATGTGGTATTCTCTTACAGCTGCACAAAACAGACTGCGACAACAACATTGAGTGCTACACAGGTTAATAATAGCAAACACCTTGCCCTTACTCTAACAAGAATTGTAGAACAAGTGTATGAAGCCAATAAACATTACCAAATGCAGAGGAAGAAAGTGGAGTTCAGAGAGATTAAGTGACCGGCCTAATGATACCAGCTGGCAATTGGACCTATCCTATCCCCTTCTTCAGCCTTCTGACTTTCATAATTGGCAGTGCCATGCCCCACAGGCTCTAGTGAAACATGTTAGTGTGATTCTATTTCTCTTATACCCTTCTTTTAAACCAGCAGTAAAAACCTACTGTACTCGCTTTTCAAATACACCCATAAGTTATTGCCTCTGCCATTCCCACACCGTCCTGAGCCACCAGCATCTCTGTCCTGGATCATTGTGATCTTCTGCCAGCTTGTACCCTTCTTCCCTGAAAGATGATTTGCAATACACAGAAAGTGAAGCCAGATCAAATTGGTGCCTGGATTCTCATGTGCTGGGTAATCTCATTTCATTCCAAATAGAAATGTGAGTCCCTACTGGGACTACAATCTGCCCCCTAACCTGCATCTTCTCTCTGTCCTTGTACCCATCCTGTACTCTCTATTTTTTGCCCATATCAGCTTCCTTACGTAAGTCTCTTGAATAACCTGGACCTTTGCACTTGCCTTTTGCTCTATTTGAACACTCCTGTCCCAGGAAACTCATGATTTGTTCCTCCCCTATGTCTTTGTAGTGAAATACTTTGCCCACTCTAGAAAGAAAACTTTCTCTTCCCTCTCTGTTACTCACTTAGGTATTTCTTTTTTTGTCAGTTATGAGGCTTGAACTCTGGGCCTGGGCTCTGTCCCTGAGCTTTTTTCACTCAAGGCTAGCACACTACCACTTTGAGCCACAGCACCACTTCCAGTTTTCTGGTGGTTAATTAGAGATAAGAGTCTCATAGACTTTCCTGCCCAGGTTGGCTTCAAGCCACAGTCCTCAGATCTCAGCCTCCTGAGTACCTAGGATTATAGGTGTGAGTTTAATATTTCTTATTCTCTGTACTTGCTTAATTTTCTCCACAGCACTACTCCTCATCTGATAAGCTGACTGTCATATTTATTTGTTTATTATCTGCCTTTTCAGAGAATGTATGCCCCATGAGGGCATGAGGGTATGACTTTGTGTATTTAGTGCTCCAGTATCTCTCACAGGGCCTGGCACATAGTAAACACTCAATGAAATTTAATGGGTCAATGAATGAATTATTGAGTCTTAGGGCTGGAAATGCAACTCTCTCTACTCTTTTCGTATGTCCTCCATATTGCTGGTTAATTTCCCCTTGACTGCACAGACAGAAGAGAACTCATTTCAGGAAATAGCTGAAGAATGCATATCTGCAAATGAAGTTGCCTCTGGTTTCTGAGATGCATTTGGATATTAATAATTATATGATTACCAAGGCTGATTTTATAGTCCAAAATTGCAGAGGATGAGCTGTGGGATCCGCCTAAGCTTTTATATGTGTAAAATATGTAAGTTGGTAGACAATCATTCTTCTTTCCACATCACAAATTCTATCATTTGGTCCCCTGAGCTACAGAAAAGTCACCTGCTGTTTAGTTTGTGTTGTCACCTTCTAACTGTATATCAAAGGCTCAAGCTCTCTGCAGACCAGAACAAAGTTTCCTTTTTCTGCATTTGTTGTCTCAAGGTACTGGATTCAATGCTCTGGCCTCAGCTATCTGTCAATATGCTTTGCTGTCTCCACTAAAGACAACTGAACTCTGAGCTCTCCCTTGGCTTGAAGTCTGTCACTCAATAAAGTGATTGTAAGAGAAGAGTCATGAGGCTGCATCAGAGGCTGTTCCACTTCTAAACTATTGTCTATTGGCACCCTAGCCAAGTCATACTCTGTTCTGCAAAGTAAGCACCAAGGACAGCATTATATGTACCAAGAAATAATAGAAACATGTGGGTAGTCTTAGGATTCTGCAGACTGTAATGAGGTACCATAGCCATCTTAATGAAGAGATTGATAAATATTAAGATTCATGCATAAGGTTAGGGCCAGCATAGCTTGGTTGATACAGAGGGGCTGTTATGGATTGTGTAAGGTTAGAGAGAAGTAGACAATTGGACAGGAAACATCATTCATATATAGTCTCAAACTATAGCCCCATACAGGTTGAAGCCTTGGAGAGATTGAATATGTTTTTCATTTTGAGAGAGTCTCAGTGACTGGGCTCCTGAACATTTTCAATAATAAGAAACTCAGAACTGATGTGCTTTTGTAAGTTATTCTTTTTGTTTGTTTTTGTGTCCTGGAACTTGAACTTAAGGCCCAGGCACACTGTCTCTGAGCTTTTTTTGCTCAATGCTAGTACTCTACCACTTGAGCCACAGCTCACAGTTCCACTTCCTTTTTCTTTCTGCCTTCCTCTTCCTTCCTTTCTTCCTTCACCTTCTTTCCTTCCTTCCTTCCTTTCCTTTTTCTCTTTCTTTCTTTCTCTCTCTTTCCTTCTTTCTTTCTCTCCCTCCCTCCCTCCCTCCCTCTCTTTCTTTCTTTCTTCTTGTTAATTGGAGATAAGAGTCTCACAGATGTTCCTACCCAGGGTGGCTTTGAACCACATTTCTCAGGTCTCTGCTTGCTGAGTAGCTGGGATTATAGGCATGAGCTGGCACCTGGCCTCTTAGGTTATTTTTTGTTGTTTTTATCTTCAAATGGTTTGTGAAGGGGTTACAATTTAACGTGTGCACACTGCACCTTGATTAGAGTCATTTCTTCTGTCATTCTCTTCCCCTCACCCTTCCCCATTAGTCACATCTCTTCCTAATGTGTTGGTCCACCATTTCTTTTTCTGTTTGTCTGCACCCCTTCAAGATGTTTCAGCTTCCTGATACACATTTTGTTAAGTAGTCAGTTAATTAGAAACAATTTATCATAATATTACAATCATTACATGTTAGCAAGAATTAGTTGATTTTCTTTTAAGTATGAAATTTTGAAAAGGTATGTTTGTGTATGTATGTGTGTGTGTATGTGTCTATGTGCCGATACTAGGGCTTGAACTCAGGGCCTGAGCACTGTCCCTAAGCTTTTTTGCTCAAGGTTACTGCTCTTCCAGTTGAATCAGATCTCTATTTCTGTCTTTTTAGTGGTTAATTGGAGATAAGAGCCTCATGGATTTTCCTTCCAGGGCTAGTCTCGTACCACAATCATCAGAGCTCAGCCTCCTGAGTAGCTAGGATTACAGGCATGAGCCACTGCACCCAGATGAAAATGTATGCTATTTTAATATGTGATTTAATGGTGTTACACAATAAAATAGATATTTTATCCCTTCAGAGACACACTTTCCTAATTTTATAGAGACAGTACATATTAGCTAATGTTCACTTTGTTTTTTCCTCCACATGCATGCACATACTCTCATACACACTCTTCTGATGAGGAGCTTTGCAGTTTTAATATAATGCATCAGCTTGATCCTTATAATGTAAACGCTTCAGAAGGAAATCAGAGGATGAAAAGACACAAAGGTGCATATGTCCTGTCCTAAGGAAGCTTACATTCTGGAGTAGGAAAAAATACAAAAAGCTAGAATTCATAGCAGTGGATGACACAGGCCAAAAAAAAAAGTTACAAGTTAAAATGTTGGACAAGGGCAACCACTGGGCAGAAATCCAAAGAGGGTTCCCAGGGGAGCGATTCATAGAAGACATTTTGACAAATGGGAACAATTTTGATCAGGTTCCCTCTTGCCACTGGTTCCTCTTTGCATTCGGAATGTTCCTGATGCAAGATTTCAGAGCCTATGCAACTTTCCTAGCATTCCACCATCACCTCCCATGAGGCTTATGCCCACAGTGTTGGTCCACAGAAAGAAATGAGACTGGGTGACAGCCAGAACAAATGAAATCCTCTAGGGCAGCAAGAAAAATAAAGAGAGAGGAAATGAAATGGCACCATCCCAGGAACTGCCAGTGGAAAGGGTGGGGACAGGAGAGCGGGCAGAGACTGGGATGTATTTCTCACTGTCAGCTGTCCAGCCTTTGGGATGTCACCTGAGGACACTGCCACAATTAGCCACAATTAGCATGCACACACAGTGACTACACATTTTGGCTTGGTTGGTGGCATTAGCTGAGTCTTACACAAAAGCAGTTTTGGTGGCAGATCTTGTGCCAGGCTTTCAGAGAAAGAGAATAAATTAGGCTGCTGTGACAAGCTGTTCACTGTGACAACAATAGTATGGATTTCCAGCACTGTCTGTCAACCAGGCCTTAAAATACATCTTCATTTGTGGCTGGGCAGTTGGATAAGAAGAGTCATTAAAGATACTACGATACTTCAAAAGATCTAAATTTCTACCTTACCCCAAGCTCTTTCCTTCTGGAAAAAAAAACAAAACACACAAAAAGCAAAAAACAATTTGGTTTGACAAAGTCTTTTTATGTAACCCAGCTGGCCTTAAATTCATAAACCATCTGTCTCTGCTTCCCAAGAGCTGGGATTATAGACATGTACTACCACACCTGACTCACACACAAAAAAAAGCAACCTCTTGAATACACCAAAAGATAGGAGGAAAGCCAGGCTTTCATGTGTGTCCTGGTTCATATTTCTGTGGGAAACTCAGGAGAGAGGGTATTCCCTTCAAGCATTTCAGTTCCCTGAAGATGAAGTGGCTACCCACTGGATGCCAAGTATTGTGCTAGTAGATGGGGCTTAAAACATAGAGGAAGCATCAAGCTTGGAAAAATCCATCTTCCATCGAGGCTGCTGAGGTGCTAGAGTGGCAGCATCCATAGTATGGCTGTCTGTCTGGGAGGTAAGGGGCAGGAGAGAGGGTCACTGTTGTTGCTGTGTTTCACATAATATAGACATGACCAGCTCACACTTGGTCAGTAGGCAGATAACTACAGGACTAGAGCTTAGCAGTAGAATGTGTGCTTAGCATGCACAAAGACCTGGATTTTATCCCCAGCATTGAAAACTAAAACTTAGTGGCTTAGTATAGAAAATGATATAGGTCTCAATAGGCTAAAATCAAGATGTTAGTGGGCTGTAATTCCCTCTTGGAGACCCTAGGGAAAATCTTTTCCCCACCTCCTCTGGAATCCAAGGCTGCCCCAACCTTTAGTTCTTTCTCCCTTCTCATCTTAAAAACTAGTGAGTTGATTCCTTCTCATACAGCATCACCCTGACCTTTATCCTCCTCCTTCCTCTTTTAATGACTCCTCTGGTGGCTTAGAGACCAAACAGATGATGCAGGACCACCTTCTAGTCTAAGAGCAGCTGATTAGCAACCTTAATTCTGTGCAACCTGGATTTCTTTCTGCCACTTGTAGGTTCAGGGACTAGGATGTGGCTATGTGTGGGGGTGGCATTATTCTATCGACCACAAACTCTCACCCAGTCTCTAAGCACCCTGTAGGTGAAGAACCAGGTAAATGCTAGGGATAAAGAGAGAAGCAGGCCATCTGACGATGGCTGAGAGTGACTTATCACCAAGCACAGGGTAGCTGAGGATTGAGACAGAGCAGAAAGGATGGGTAGCATGATGTATTGAAGCAGCTTGGTTCTAGAGATCCAGGTTTGATTTTCTCTCCTGGAAACAAGTTGCTGAGTGTTTGTAGACATTTGGGGAATGGCTTACCAGCCCTGCTACCTTCTCTTCCTCTTTCAAATACCATCGTGAATGAGATATTCCCAAAGCCAGTCAGTTTCTAGTTCTCTAATTCTACAGGGAGTGGGCTGGACATGGAAATGGGGTGATCTGTAAGAAGACACTGTGGTCATCATGCACTGAAATGATGGAATGCCATACAAAGCATTGTCTAGTGTACAGCTCAGTCTCCTCCCACCTTTTAGCTCTCTCCTGGACCAACTCCATTGCTCTGACCTCAGTGACAGTGACCCTGGTGGGGGTTTTCCCCCCAAAATTGGAGATTATACCCAAAAAGAGTGCCAGGGAATTGGTGAAGAAGAGATAAAACTGTGATTCTACAGATGAAATACAGCTGTGAGAAAATTGACTTGGAGATGCCTGAAGTCAGCTGTAATTGAAAGGGAGCCTTCCAAAGAGACTGGAGAAGGTGTCTCAGGTTTTCAAAGCCAGCATGGAGTGTGGGTCAGAAGCTCGGGTCTACATGAAATCCTAAGTATGTGGATCATTACCCAGCCTCCCCCCTTACTAGCTCCCTTCCTTTCATCAAAGAATTGTACATAGGCAAGAAACGGAATCATTCCTTCTGCTGTCCCCTCTTCCTTTTAATCACATTGGAGAGGAAAGTTTCCAGCTAGGCATTAAATTGGGTCAACAGCTAACACAGCATGAATGAAGACAGCAGGGACAGCAGGTGGTTCATACACAGGAAATAAACGACCCTGTGCCACCTGCATTGATAAGCTGTTGAATAGAGCAAGGGCCCTATTAAGATTGAATGTAATAAGAGATGAGAGGAAATACGGTGAGCTGCAACTGATAAACATTCCTACCTTAGGAGGGCATTAGTTTCACTTAACAGTTTCTAACGCCTGGAGTCTAATCCCTCATGGCAACCTTCATTCCCCAGAGAAGACCTAAGGAGCACCTAAGAGCTGTCACCTTAGTGGTTGCTCAAAGGATAGCTCTGTGAGGCTGCAAGCAGACCTGGAATTGCTAAGTATAGTAGGTACATGGTGGGGGGGGGCAGGGGAAGAAAGGGGGTGCAGGGGGATGGTGGTGGTGGTGGTATTCATTTACAAAGGCTGTATATTAAAAAATGTCCTTGACCCTGGGGTGCACAGATGGAAGTGGAATTCCAACAGGAGTGGATACGGAACTGTGCTTGCTACCAAAGGCCAGATGTAAAATGATGAAGGGTTGGATGAATTGGAGCCATTACTGCAACTGAACAGCTGGGTTTTCTCACCATGGAGCAGAGCTAATACAGAGCCACACAGCTGGCAGAAATTCTGAGGGAGTGGTCCTTCCTTCCAATGCCATGCCTAGTGAGGGTTATACAAAATAGTCACTCTCTCCAGGCAAATCTATACCAACCAGGATAGTGCATTAGGAGAAGCTCTATCATCTGTTTTCTCTGACCCAGGAACACCTCTCCACTCTGACCTGACAGGTAGGATCATGTTCTGCCAAAGTGGGGTTGGGTGCATAAGCTTGGACCCACAAACCTTATAACTGCGACATCTGAGCCTTGGGCTTCTGCTCTTGCCATAGTGATTAGGGAAATTCAATACCACCTGGCTCAAGTCCCTTCCAACTCTAGATCATCTGGGAGTGACTCATAGGCCACAGGAGTTGGGTATTTCCCTCCAGCCCAAGACTTGTACAATAGACAAAATATTACCCATTACCATCACCACTCTGATGTCCAGACCTGAATGCCCAGAACCTGTGTCCATGGTACCTTACCTGGCAAAAGAGACTTTATTATGTGAATTAATTTATTCACTATCTTGGATTACCTGGGTGGGCCTGATGTAATTAATAAAGAGGTGATAGGAAGGTCAGAATGATGGGAACAGAGTGATATGGGACACCTCAAGAGTTGGAAAAAAGCAAGAAATTAATTCTTTCCTAGAAACTCCAGAAGAAATTCAGCCCTGACAGCCACTTGGGACTTCTCTAGGATGATAAAAATGTATTGTTCTAATTTACTATTTGTGATCATTTGTCAGAGCAGCAGTAGGTTAACTACTGTAGCTTACTTTGGCTCTTTCCTCAGGATTAACCACTTTATGGCTTAACACAAGATCACACTGACTTTCTTCAACAGAAAGTTTATCTTTGCTTATCAGAGTAAAATTGTCCCAGCCTGATGCATCACCTTTAGACAGGTCAGATTGTCTGCTGTAGAATTTGCTTTAATATTACAATTAAATGACTTATTTGTCAATTGTAATGGTTGTATTTGGAAGATAGAATTACTATTTTATATTGTTCTAATTTTCTAAAAATATATTTTATAATTTTATAATTAAGTGACAGTAATTTAAAAATTTACTGGAATAAAGAAACTTACCACTGCTGTGGTGCCCTAGTTTGCATTATCCAACCGTTAATGAGAACATGAATAGTTTGCCCAAATAGAAAGTAGAAGAAGAAATATTAAAACAAAAATCAGTCATCTAGTGAGAGCAATTAATCACCTCATAAAGCAGGCAAAATGCACAAGAATGAGTGTTACCTATAGATTCTAAACTGTCGTAAGTTTAACAGGGGTACCACAGTAGGCAGATTTCTAAGATGGTCTCCAAGAATATAAGAGTTCTGCAAAATCCCTAGGTCTGTTAGGTTTGCTTCTGTGGTTGGGTAGGTTAAAATTCATGGGCTTTATGACAGGAAGATTGTTTGGTGGGCCTGTCCTAATCACAGAACCCTTCAAAAGGAGAGAGTCTTCTCAGGCTAGTATAAACTGTGGATATCACTAAGAGAATTTGACCTTGTACAATTAATGTAGTTACAGTTGCTGTGGGCCTGTTGTCTTTGTGTCTGAAGTCTGTAGGATAGAAATCCAGGAAGGGGAAATGGATGCTAAATTAGTCTGTGCAGGCTGAATAATGAAATACTATTGACCGGGTACTTAAACAACATGAATTCATTTTCTCACAGATGTATGAACTGAAAAAGAAAATTAAGACAGTGGGTTCAGTTTCTGATGAGACCTCTTTCCCTGACTTGTAGGCAATGAGTGGCCTTCTCACCCTACGCTCATATCCTCTCTTCTCTGTCCACGTGTGGAAAGAGCAAGTTCTCTGATGTCTCTTCTAATAATACACTAATTCTATTGGATTGGGGCCCAACCTTATGGCCTCATTTAACCTTGGTTACCATTGATAAAGTCTCTGTCTCTAAACACAATCATTTCAGATGTAAGGGCTTCAGTATATGCATTTTTGTGGGGACACACTATTTTACTCCATAACAGGTATAAAATGAAGACACAGGGACAAGCTAGAAACTTCTAGCAGAAGCTGAAACCCATGTCAGTGACTCTGACTGTAATAAGGATCTTGGGGAAAAGAGGATTTCTGTCATCAGGTAGCTAAATGCATAACTGACCTAGAAGTTGGAGAAACTGAAGGAGGGTCTAAGTTTGCTGACCCCTCCCCCCAAGATGGTGAGCCAGCAAATAAGAGACACTCTGTTTAGGCTATAAATGTTTACAATGTCAATTCTTCCCTCCAGGTTTCCCCTGTGAAAGTCTTCCATGAACCACTCAAGTCAGAAATACATAGAGCAGAGAATTCTGGGCAGTGCAGTCCATCCACGTTGACACATTACAAAGAGGGATTTTGTCTAAGGTTGGAAATGATGGGAGCTATTGGCCAAATTCAAATGGACAGTTAACGGTGCAGAAATAGATCTATAAAGCGCCAAAGATACTTTGATTATAGAAAAGGATATTGGTAAAAATTAAAGGAGGGGTAGTATGGTTAGCTGTGTGGATTCATAGTTGAAGATATGATCACCAGAGAGGAAAAGCAAGGGTGGCAACTATGGTCATTTTACTTCTAGCTTACTGAATCAAATGCCTTTTATTTCTTTTTCTTGCCTAATTGCTCTGGCTAGGACTTCTAGTACTAGGCTGAACAGAAGCAGCAAGAGTAGACAGGCCTGTCTTGTTCTCAATCATAGACCAAGAGCTTCCAACTTTTGATTTTGATGTTGGCTGTGGATTTGTCATATAGGGCTTTTTTTGTATAAAAAAATACCAACTTGCTTTATTGGATAAAAACAGTGGTAAAATGAACACAAAGCCAAAAAGTAGAACAGGACATTTTTACAGGACATTTCCCCCTATTTGAAATTATACTTTTAATCACCAGGAGTTAAGGTGTTAGGAGTCAAGGTCCCCCAAAACCTTCACTCTAGGTGTTTTGGAAGCAAGGCCTGCAGTAAGATTACCCAAGAGAAGATGTCAGAGGTAATCTCAGTCTTTTCTACTTTTTCATCTCCAAGTCTCAGGGTTGGAGGTAAACAGAAAAAATAAGGGGCCAGAGATCTGGGAAATGTCCTCTAGTGCCCATAATTCCCCAGAGACAGCTATCCAAGTCCCATCCCACTCATAAAAGGTACCATGGTCATGCTATGATAGAGGAAAGGGGTATAGATGGTTCTAGAAACACATGAGGTCTCCAAACCCTTCCCCCAAATTAGTAAAAGTTCTGGAGGTAACCAGTCCAGGAGGGAAGGACCCATATCCTTCTCTCCCACCCAATCCAGATATGAAAAGGAATTCCTTGGAATAAAGCATCCCAAGCTGCTCTTAAATTTCCACATTGCTTTCCTTGTCGTTGTCATGATCATCATAGAATTCACTGGGTGCCTCGGGCCTGCTGTAGTTCTCTTCTGGACCCCTCTCCTCTGAGGCGTCAGCCTCATCAGTCCTTTCATAAGTCAGGAGGTCTGTAGGCACATCATGAATCTGGACATTAGGTGCATGGTTTAGCATCTTCAGGTTTTCAAAGATTGTCTGGCAGATTTGATCCAGGTACTGACGTGAGTTCTGATTCTCAATACGGGTACTGACGTCCGGATGAAGCGTGAAGTCTGTGGCAAAGTACTCGAAATATTCACTGTAGGGAAGCTCCTCACTAATGGCCTCTTCTACCAGCAACGATGTCTCATAGGTCCAGCAGCGAGCAACATTTCAGACAGTATAGCCACCATCATCCAGCACCAGTAGAGGAATATTAAAGCTCTTGACAAATTGAATGCATTCCCCATGTCCCTGTATGCTGAGATTAAAGCATCCCAATCGATCACAGCCCAGAGAGTCAGCTCCATACTGGAGCACAATACATGTGGGTTGATAGAAGTCCACCACCTGGTTGATGACTGGTTGGAAAAGGTGCTTGTAACCTGGGAGAGGGCCAAAGATAGGCACTCTGGTCATCAATGGCATTCTGTAAGGGCACATTGAGACAGTAGTAGGGGCCACTCTCTGCTCCAACTTCATACATGTCACCAGTGCCAGGAAAGAAGTAATTTCCATGTTTGTGGAAGGACACAGTCATCACTCGGTCAGTGAGGTAGAAGGCTTCCTGAACGCCATCACCATGGTGTATGTCCATATCAATGTAGAGTACTCGAGGGTAGTACTTGAGCAGCTCCAGGATGCCGATTGCAATGTCATTGACGTAGCAGAAACCAGAGGCCTCAAACTTCTTGGCGTGGTGCAGACCACCAGCCCAGTTAATTGCAATGTCACAGATCTTGTTGTTCAGTTGGGTTGCTCCTTGCAGGGATGCACCTGTGTTACAACTGCAGAACTCAAAGAGCCCAGGAAACACTGGGCAGTCATCGCCCACGTTGAAGGCATTAAGGCTCTTGCTAAAGCCTCGCGTATTGGAGGGGCTGACTCTCTGCAGGAAGTTAATGTAGTCCTCAGAGTGGAAGCAGCACATGGCATGCTGGGAGGCCTGGTATGGCTTGAAGACCTCCAGTTCATCCTCAGCCTTGAGCCCTGATCCACCTGGACCTTGTTGGTTAGTTTATTTTTTAATCATAACGCAGTACTGAATTTTGTCTAACAGTTTTTCTGTATCTATTGAGATGATCGTGTGATTTTTGTCCTTAATTTTGTTAATGTAGTATATCACATTAATTGATTTGCATACATCAAATCTTTATTGTATCTCAGAGATAAATCCCACTTGATCATAGTGTATGATCTCTTTAATTTGCTCCTAAATTTGGCTTGCAAGATATCTTTTTTTTTTTTTTTTGGTCAGTCATGGGGCTTGAACTCTGGGCCTGGGTGCTATCCCTCAGCTCTTCAGCTCAAGGCTATCACTCTACCACTTGAGCCACAGCGCCACTTCTGGTTTTCTGAGTGGTTTATTGGAGATAAGAGTCTCACAGACTTTCCTGCCCAGGCTGGCTTTGAACCATTTGAATCCTCAGATCTCAGCCTCTTGAGTAGCTAGGATTACAGGCGGGAGCCACCAGTGCCCGGCTAAGATTTTTTTTTTTTTTTGTCGTTCGTGGGGCTTGAACTTTAGGCTTGGGCACTGTCCCTCAGCTCTTCAGCTCAAGGCAAGCATGCTACCACTTGAGCCACAGCACCACTTTCATTTTTCTAGTGATTTATTGGAGATAAGATTCTCATGGACTTTCCTGCCTGGACTGGCTTTGAACCACGATCCTCAGATCTCAGCCTCCTGTGTAGCTAGAATTACAGGTGTGAGCAACCCAGCTCCGGGTAAGAATTATTTTAGAACTTTTTTTCACCCATCTTCTTCAGCAACATTGCTCTGCCATTTTCTTCACTTGTACTTTCTTTGTCATTTGTGTCAGTGACTTATAAAATGAGTTTAGAAGTGCTGCAATTTTTTGGAAGAGTTTGAAAATGATTGGCATTAATTCTTCAAATGTTTAGTACAGTTCCCTGATAAAGCCATCATAGAAATTACACATGTATAATTTTATGTCAAGAAGTGTCCCTCCAGAGGTATGAGAAAACTCAATTTTCACTTTTAAGCCTCTTATAATTCTTTTGTATCTCAGCTTCTTAAGTAACACTATAATGCTGAAATCCTGCTCTACTTTATTATTGATTGAAAAAGATCCAGTACTAGAAATATACTTTACCTTTCACCAGGTATAGCCTTCAGTAAAAGGTCAGGTGCTAAAGAGTTACCTCAAGGGGAAGCAGAGATTATGTTGCTCCTTTTAGGGTGAAGGAGCCCAAGTAGTGTGCTAGAGTCTTCCACATCAAGGTGGAAAGCTGCTTGGAAGGAGTCAAGGCCATAATATGAAGAACCCAGATGTATGCTGAGCTGAAGGGGCAGGCCTAGTCCACATCATTGGTTCACAGTGAGGATTTGTGGCTAAAGTAAAAGGCCAGGCTGAGAGGAGGTTGGGCCCATTGGAAGGCTGGAAGTTCTTCTGTGGACCAAGAATGTCAGCCAGAGGCTTAGTTCTTGGGGGTGGGCTTGGCTTTAGATTAGGGATTTCTCACTCGGCCAGAAATGTCTTACTAAGACAGAAGTTTTAAACTAAGCATTTTCCTTGGTAACTCTTTTCTACCCACTTGATCTCCAAGACTAAGGCCAGATGCAAGATTTCTTTTGTTTCTTTTCTTTTTTTTTTTTTTTGTCGATAGTGGGACTTGAACTCTGGGCCTGGGCACTGTCCCTCAGCTCTTCAGCTCAAGGCTAGCGCTCTACCACTTGAGCCACAGCAACACCTTCCAGTTTTCAGTTAATTAATTGGAGGTAAGAGTCTCACGGACTTTCCTGCCCAGGCTGGCTTTGAACTGTGACACTCAGATCTCAGCCTTCCAAGTAGCTAGGATTACAGGCGTGAGCCACTGTGCCCGGCTTAGAAGGTATTGTGTTTTGGGTTTTCTTTTTCTTTTTTTTGGTCAGTTGTGGGCTTAAACTCAGGGACTAGGCACTATCCCTGAGATTTTCTGCTCAAGGCCAGCACTCTACTACTGAGCCACAGTACCACTTCCCAGATTTCTTAATATACATGCTCTCACTGCATGGCTTCTGTGTTCTTTTTTTTATTTTTTGGGGGTCCGGTCATGGGGCCTGAACTGTGGGCCTGGGCGCTGTCCCTCAGCTCTTCAGCTCAAGGTTAGCGCTCTACCACTTGAGCCACAGCGCCACTTCCGGCTTTTTTCTTTTTGCTTATGTGGTGCTGAGGAATCGAACCCAGGGCCTCAGGCATGCAAGGCAAGCACTCTACCACTGAGCCACCTTCCCAGCCTGGCTTCTGTGTTCTTGCTATTAGGGTAGTAGTATGTGTTCTCCCCCCTCTCCTGTTCTCTTTTCTCTCTCTCTCTCCCTCCCTCCCTCTCTCTCTCCTTTTTCCCTTCCTCCCTCCCTTTTTCCTTCCCATTTTCCCTCCTTCCTTTCTCCCTCACTCTCTTCTTCCCTTGTGGTATTGAAAGTATATTGTCAGGATGAGATCTTTACTGTCTGTTGATGGATTGCCATTTCAAAAAAGCATGAAGGCCAGGCTGCGTGCTACAAAATAGAGGTAAATAGTCTTCCACACCTTCACTGTTCACAAAAACTCCATCAGCCATTATTGCTTAACCATTCTGGGTCCCATATTGTAGAGGTTACTTCCCCAATGCATCCTGAGGGTAGTTACTAATTTTTCTTCCACAAATACTGAAATAGAGGTGACTCTCCCAAGACCTCTCTGCTACCAAGGTTCAAAGGTGAGACTCAGCCATAAACCATCTTCTAACAGAAAAGAGGAAGCATGGTTCCCATACCCCCTTCCCATAGAAAAACATAAGCTTGCATACTTAAAAGGCAGAAGTAGAGCACATTACCTCATGAGGACAGATGGCTATGACTTTCTCTACCCAGAAAACCTCTTTAGGCAGATGTTTCATTGACAACAAGATGGGTAAACATGGCCTTAATGAACGCCTTTGCTGAAAGTTACTGGCTGCACTTTGTCAGAACTGTTGTTTTTCCTGTCACTCCTCAGACTAGATTTTTTTTTAATAGTAGGCATGAGGAGAATTTAAAACGTATCCTCTTCCCCATCATTATACATAGAACCTTTCGCTCAGAAAAGAATAAGAAGTCTCAAGTAAGGAATAGGGAATTGAGAAATCCTAGGAAGATAATCTCATAAAGCAAAAAGAAGAGATTAAAATTGGCCTTGCCAAGAATTCTGCAATCACAGAGTCTGGGACTGCCCTGATCTCGGTGCTAGACCCTTATGATATGCTGCAGAAATCCCATCCGTCAGCTCCTTCCTATCTCCCTACCTTCTCCCTGTCCATCCATCCCTTAACGGGCACTTCCTCCATTCCTAATGACCCATCCTCCTTCCCAGTTGGCTTCACACCCAGCAGGTAGCAACTTTTCCTGTCCCTCTAATGCCCATGGCCCCTTCCCTACTGCAGCTTCAGCTTAAGGTATTTCAGAAGTCTCTTTAAGCTGATCCTTGGTGAGAAAAGTGCTCCTTTGGGTCTCAGCTTTAATTCTTGCTCTCCCAGATCTCTGCTTCTGCTTCTGCTTCAACCTTTGGGGGTTGATTTGAAGCGTTCTCCTGTTGATGATCAATGGGTATAGCCTCTTGTGCAGAAGCAAGGGGGACCAGGCATGTCGGGGAAGACAATATGCTTAATTAGAAATGGGCCCCATCAGGAGATCTTCAAGGAGACATTCAATTTGCACCTATCTCAGTGAGCCTCACAGTAGTTAATTAAAAGCTACTTCACTCACTATCGAAATCTTCATGGCGAGTTGGAT
Source organism: Dipodomys ordii (assembly GCF_000151885.1). NCBI lineage: Eukaryota > Metazoa > Chordata > Mammalia > Rodentia > Heteromyidae > Dipodomys > Dipodomys ordii. The sequence continues at coordinate 25,050,324 of NW_012267218.1, read as the reverse complement.
CGCTTGTAGCTGCCAAACATGGGCCAAGCAAGGGAAAAGTTCTGAATCTGGGTTTTGTCGTTCACTCCTTAGGATCTGGAGAGCCCCAAGGAAGAAGGATACGGAGAGCAGTTGGAGTAAATAAATGTTCTTTAATTCTTGCCACGAAACCACTGTGCCTCCACCTCTGCCCCTCTTCTTTCCTGCGTGAGTTCTAGCTCATCCCCTCCCTCCCTTGGCCAGGCGACAGCTGATGCCTCTCACTGCTCTCCCACACTCCAACTGGATCAATGCTGCATTCCTTAAGATCAGGCTCTCAGATGTATCCAACTTTGTGTTCCTCAGCCTCTACCCCCATGTCCTCCTGTGAAAGCCAAGCCGCAGTCGCAGCCATTTGTCCCCTCACGGACTTGTCATTTCAGCAAACTGTCTGGTGTCTCTTTCCACTTAAGGATATAAGTCTAAATCTTCATGTCTGCCTTTCACTCTGCCTCCCTCGCTGCCTGGTAGGACTTAGTGGCTCTTTTCCTAGTGCTTCTAGAGTACTCCTCTCATACCTCTTTATTGTGAATATGTCATTCTACTTTGAATTACAAGTGGTCTGAAGGGCTTTTTCTCCCCCCCCCCCACTAAACTTAAAATGTTCCAGGCTTGCTCTGTATCCTGTTCATCTCAGCAACTTCACAGAACCCAAGAGAGTCCTCTGTTCAAAGCCAATGTTGGAAAACACGTGTTGAACTGAGAGCAAGCCGAGCTTTCTGATGAACTGCCCGGACAAACTTGAGGAGGAGGAGCAGATTGCGTTTTCTAATAGTAAGAAGAGCAGGGCTGGCTACAATCTTGCTCCAAAAAGGGTTTCTAGTAAGATCCTCATCACTTCACCATAGCAGGTTGATAAAAGAAAGACAAGAGGATGTGTCATGTTTGAGTCCATCCATAGTATGTATGTATGTATGGAGGACTCAAGGTGAAGTCCTATACCCAGTGGAAACCTATAAAAGAAAGAAAGTTGCTTTTCTTCTTTACAGCTGACTAGTTTTCACAACTCTAGCCCCAAAGTAGGTCCTATGATTAATCCTCAGATACTAGAAAAGTCTGGATATATACATTTATACTTACATGCATGTACATATATGTGTGTATATAGACACATACCAATGAGTTTAAGAATCTGGTATTATATAGCTAACTCCTCAAACTCAAGCGTAAGAGACCTGAGCACAGACACTCTGGCAGCTTACTGCTACTGAGCAGCATAATTCATATTGGTCTCCACACAGAGGCCATGGGCACACAAGAGTTGTGTCTCCTGCCTGCCTTTGTTTATTTCTGTGTATGTGTGTGTGTACACACGCACACTCACTGGTGATTGAAATCTGGGCCTTGAACCAGATTTTCTCATATAAGGCTGGCACTCTAACACATGAGTCCTACCTCTGCTTCTAGCTTTTTGGTGGGTAATTGAAGACAAAAGTCTGCCCAGAGTTGTCTATCCGAGCTGGCTTTGAACTTTAAGCCTCAGATCTCAGCCTTCTGAGTAGCTTGGATTACAGGCCTGAGCCCTGTAATAAACTGAGCATAGCACCAATTTATTGATCATCTCCAACAGCATAAAATCAGGTTAGACCCTACCTTGGCATCAAACCTTGTATTTAGAGAGTTTGTATCTGAGTCACAGACTTAGCTTTGGAACTTCTCTGTGGCCACCTCAGGCTGTCATCTGCTCTGTTTTCTTCTCTTCTGGCACAATGGCAGGAGTCTGTATCTAGGATGTCACAACACTTCACAGTCCTTGACCGCACACAGAGAGGAGTGACAGCCCCATCCTCCACTGCCAAGGAGAGGACATCAAATGGACAAGAGGAATGAAAGCTGAGCAAGCCAAGTGGAATGATGGCATTAAAAATGGCTGAGAAATCCCAAACCCTTAGAATCACCCAGATCTGCCCGCTAGAGGGCAAGGAGTTGATCCTGCCAGGAAAACAGTCTTTTTCCCCCTTGCTGTGTTCAGCTGAGTCACATTTTCCCCAGCAGCCTGTTTTAACAGTGCCCTCTACAGGCCATTTTCAAGATTGCAACAAGCAACACTCCATCCACTTCTGTTTGGGAAATTTTGTTGCAGGGTGGGTGAGCCCAAGGTTTCTGTATATAAACAAGATCTTGCTGGGGTGTTAGCTTCTTGGAAGCAGTATTAAAAGCCATTCTGCTAGAAGGAGAAGCTCTTCTTTTTGAGAAATTTCAGGTCCAGAAGAAGTTGAAAATCTAGATCAGTGCTGCCCAGGTGCCTGGCTGGGTTAAGAGCAATGGAGGCCTACCTGGACTCATGACTTTGATGGCAGCTCTTAGTCTCAGATGAGATGCCCTCCCTCCCCTCCCACCCCACTCTGAGTGTCTCTGTCTCTGTCTTTCTCCTTCCCTCCCTTCCTCCCTCCCTCCCATTTTTCCCTCCTTCAAGGTTACTGGTTTTGTTTTTTTTTTTCCCCTGTAGTAATATTTCTAACTGGGATTGTTCTGCATTTATCACAGTTTCATTGCTATTAACTCCTCTTTTGCAAAACATAATAATAATAATCTGTAAACAAAAAAGGAGTAAAGGCTAGAGAAAGAAAGGAAAGGAGGAAGGAAGCAAAGAAGGAGGGAGGCAGGCAGGGAGGGAATTACCACATGGAGCTTTTACCCTTCTTAAAGAACCACTAAACAAATTCTGTATAAATTCAGTAAAAAAAAAAAAAAAGGATATTTTCTTACTGGATATTCCCAGGAGAATCCTGATCCATCCATTGAGTTCATTCTAAGCCAACACCATGTAACAAGTTCAAGAATGTCACGTTTTCATCCCTAATTATTACTCATGATCCCTCTGCATGCTGGAAATTGCTGAGGAGGCCTTTGTCAAACACTGTAGGACTATCTGAGGTATTCCTCTAACTGGGTTGTGGTATCTCAGGCTTTGGTCAGCTAGTGACTAAGAGGTTCCTTTCGTTTTCTTTCTCCTTCTCTCTCCCTTCCCCCTTCTCCTTTCCCTCTCTTCCTTTTGTGCACGCTCTCTCTCTCTTCTCTCTTTCACCCTGTTTCTCCCTCTCTCTCCTCTCTCGCTCACCTGCTCCATCTCCCCTCTTGCACTTGAACTTTGGGTCTTATACTCTTGCTCAAGGCTAGTACCACTTGAGCCACACCTCCACTTCTAGATTTTGGTAGTTCATTGAAGTGTCTCATAGTCTTTCCTGCCTGAGCTGGTTTTGACCTGGGAATCCTTAGATTCTTAGCCTCTTGAGTGGCTAGAATTACAGGTATGAGCCATCAAAGCCCAACCCATCGCCTCTCTCTTAAAAACAAATGGAATCTATGACACACTACACTGCATTTATAGCCAATTCTGACTGCACCGCTTAGAGCACCCTTTTCTTTCCAACACCTAAGTTGTCTATTCTGTCTCTAGGGTTAGGCTCATTTCATTATTTTGAAGTATGGAGCTGAATAAAATACATCCCAGATGCTGCAAGGCAAGGTCAGTCAATATTTTCTTCAAGGTGTGGGTAGTTTTGCCATTATGAATCATCCCATCTCTGGTGCTCATTTACCTCTGTTCTTGTAGTGCCACAGGCCCTGGGAAACCAGTGGACCTGGCTGCATCCCTTAAGCTGGTCAGGAGAAACAGGTGACACCCTGAACTAACCCCATAGGCTATCATTTGCCAGCTACTGGGCTAAGCTGCTGCAGGGCCACCACGGACAGATATGTGGGCTATGAACACAGGACAGTGCCCAGCAAAGGGGCCAAGCGGGACCTGGAGTCCAACTCACATCTCCTACCACAGGGAGCACTTTGTACAATGCACACAAATGTCCTATTTGCTCTCAGGCTGCAACCAACCAGGCTAGACACCTTTCCTAAGGAATTGGGGTTAAACACCCACATAGTTAGTTACCAAGCAACTCCCTTCCCCCTCCCCTTGGAGAGAGATTCAGAGACCTTACTGGAATTACAAGTAATGCTGACTATGTTTTGGCTCGTTTCCTCTTACATACATCTGAAAAAGGTAAATTTATAAATTAGGCATGGTAAGAGAGTGGCCATAACTAACGATGAAATAGAATGGTCATAACTGTTATAATAAAATATATAGGAATGTGCTCCCTCCCAGAACATCCTATTGTACCACATTGGCCCTGTGAGGATGTAGGGCATGTGATGAGATGAAGTGAGTGGATAGCTAAGCACTTACCACGCACCACGCCTCTCGTTCTGCAACTTGAACTATGACAGCAGAGCTGACATGCATTTATCTCTTTCCTGCTTCACAATTTCACAGGTTGAAGATTCCCTATTACCACAGATCTATCTGGAAAAGTCCGCACATTACTTCTTTTCCTTCCTTATTAAGTCCAGAACTTTTCTCCCTTTTCACTTAAAAGGGGCAATTTAGAGCTTCTGTTTGCCATATCTGAAGGGTCAACATCAAGTCTTGAACATGGGGGCCATTGTTAAGTAAAACAAGGGTTATGGACCACAAGTACTGCTGTGTTATAACATTAGTTTCAGGCCACTGTGTGACTAGGGGGCAGGTAGTGTGTGTTCAGCATGGATCAGCTGCATAAAAGCTGTTTCCTGTCCCAGGAAGGCAGAGAAGGATGGTTAAAAAATATATATCATCATACTTCTCAAGCAGCATGCAACTTAAAACCTAGAAATTGCTTATTTTTGGAATGTTCCATCAAGTAGCTTTAGACCATGGTAACTAAAACCATGGAAATGAAATGGAGAAAGAAAATAGAAATAAGCGGGGGTTTCTGTGTGGGTATGTGGATGAAAGTATATACATATATACTTTCCATTATATATGTGATAATTATATCCTATTATCTAATCATGTGTGATATATACACACATCATATATGGAACATATACACGTATATGTCACAAATGTCATATCATATGACACTATGGGAACAAGAAGCATCATGATGGGCCACATGTTTTCTTCTACATGTTATGTCTGACACTTCTTATTCCTAACAGTTCCCCTTTCTTTGCCTCCTTTTCCCATTCTCAGTTGACAACTCAACTGCCATAGGGAACAGGGGGAAAGACTGAAGGCTATTTCCTGCCAAGAGAGGCTGAATTCCCCATGACTTTTTACTCTACCAGCTAATTCAAAAGGACAATAAATATACATTTAGTCATGGGTCTTCATGATATAGCATTTTGCAGCAAAAAACCCTCTTTTCTATCCCACAACAGTTCTACTGGTTTCCAACTGGTTTCCATTGGTATTTTGTATATCACACAAGTGTAGTGGTATAAATACACTCTTTCTTCTAATGAAGTAGATCTAGTTACTCCTCCTTAGTAACTATGTTCCTGGCAAAGGACTTTCCAGCAGCCATTTTGCCAGACTGTGGCCAGGATAGTCTGTCCACTGGAATGTAAGTTTCAGGCAGACCAGGTGGGACTATCTGGATCAATGACTGAAATTGTATACCTGGCCTGAGTTTATGTACAGGTCTGGCAGGTCAGGGAATCTATTGTCCAAGTCCCTGCCCCGTCTGCTTCTAGGCAGTTAGGCATTTATTACCTGGGGTGGGGGTGGAGAAGTGAGTCTCACCTCTGAGAGTTTTTGGAAAGTCCCTATCATCCACCAAGATGCCAAGATGGCACCAGTTAGACCCAGTATCTATATTTCACCCCCAACCTTTGCCTTTCTGATTAATGACCAGATTTGTGTGTGTGTAATCAGCTTGTATAAAACCCAGGGTCTCTCCTCCCTGGCCATCTGAACCCTTTCTGGTGCTAGCCTGGTTCAGGTCACCAGCAATAATTTCCCTTATCCTCTCAGAAAAGCGGCCTTGATCTTTACTGGTCTGCGTTGCTTTAACGTTTAACGTGGCATACAATAGACAGCCTTCTGTAGCTCTTCTTTCACTTACTAAGACCTCATCCTGTACGGTAAGACCTGTGCTCTCTTCTGCTACCTTGACATTCTTTGAAGCCCAAAAGGCCTAACCCATGAACTGTTTTACTTTTGTCAGACATATGCCCCCATCCCAAAGAGAAAGGCTCTTCAGTTGGAGAATTTTTGTATTAGCAGGACCAGCTAGACCCCCCCACTCCCAGTTCTCACCCTAGCAGATTTCACATTCCTGCCAACCCAAGAAGTTACTCAAACAAGCCAAGAGCATCCTCCTGCAGGAAGTCGGAGACTGTTCACACTTCTGTCAGTACACTCTGCTCAGGTGTGTGTCCCCTGTATGACCCTGAATCCCAGGCTGCGAGTAGAAGCCACTACTAAACCACCATCCCCTCTGTCTAGTGTCATATGTTCAAGTTGGACTCTTACACAGGAATTCAATCACAAGAAACAGGGAAGCCACATTTTAAGAGCTCCAATTGGGAGTTTTTAGTAGAGACTCAGTGACTGTAGGTGGACTCCTGTCCCAACGACCTGCAGCCTTCAATAGACTTAACGTGGTTAGAAAACTGAGCCGTGATGGTAATAAAGCAAAGACAGAACAGAAAAAGAAACCCAACCAACCTGATTAACTGGAATGGAGAGCTGAAGAGTCAGCAGACACAAGGCATGGTGCAAAATGGCACCTGAGCTGGTTGGGACCTAAATAGGGTCCTGGTCAGGGGGCAGGGTCACAGGGAGCTTGAGAGTTTCAGGAGTTGGTGGCACAGGATTGGCCGGTCCAGTAACCTATTGTCCAAGTCCCCGCCCCTTCCTCTAGGAATTCAGACATACCCATCACCTGGGGATGGGACTTCCTCCATCTTGAGGACAAGATGGTACCAGTTAAACCCAATTCCCTATCATCCACCACATGGCCTAGATGGCACTGGTTAGATCCAGTGTCCTTATTTCAATACTCCCTGTTGGGAGCAAAGGGTCTTTTCTTCCTTCTTCTCTCTTACCCTCCTTTCTTCTTGCCTTCTTTTCCTTTTTCCTTCCCTCTTGCTCTTCCTCCTGTCCCTCTCTCCCTTCTCCCTTCCTCCCTCCCTTTTTTCTCCCTCTGCCCATCTTAACCTCCTTTCTTCTTCATTTCACATCCTCTTATCCTTTCTTCTGTCCTTCCCTCCCTCCCTCTACCCACCTCCTTCTTTCCCTTCCCTCACTGTAAATAGGAAGCAACTAGTGCATCCCTGCATTAGTGCATGGAGCAATACCTTATTCTTTGCAACAGCTGCACAGAGGTCCACAGTACAAATGCAAATTAATCTATGTATCTTCCTCCCTATGAATGGACATTTGCTCTCCATTCTTTGCTCCATGCTTTAGTGGATTTTATTCATCAAGAGTCATCTCAGCTCTAAGAAGTCAATACTTACAAGTTAGAAGTATGAGTTCAAGGGTACATACATTTAGATTTTGATAAACATTGCAAATTTGTCCCAATTGGAACTCCCTGGGACAAAATGACAGCCTCTCCACACCCTCATCAGTCAATCCAGGTATGATAAACCTTCAGATCCTGGACAAGATAGCAGATAAAATGGTCACTACAGTGGCTTCAGTTACATTCGTCTTAGAAGCCAGGACCAGTCTTTCTCCATCCCCCTGTCCTTTGTATTTGACCTTCTTACTTAGTTTAAGAAGCCTTTTCTGTATTAGGTAATTTAGCCCTTTTTCTATGATTACACTTTTCATTTGTCATTTGTTAGTTGAATTATCATAGGTTTTGCTGTCAAGAAATTTATTTTCTTTTATGCATTTGTCTTCTTTTTCAGATTCCAAATTTTGAGATAGATGCAGAGAGATCTCTCCCTCCTCCTCCTCCTCCTCCTCCTCCTCCTCCTCCTCCTCCT
>NW_012267218.1:25016469-25042492 GCF_000151885.1 Dipodomys ordii | reverse complement strand
CTCCTCCTCCTCCTCCTCCTCCTCCTCCTCCTCCTTCCACTGAAGCTTAGCTTTCACTCAAGGCTAGCACTGTATCACTTGAGCCACAGCTCCACTTCCAGCTTTTTGCTGATTAATGGTGATAAAAGTCTGCCGGAGTTTTTCTGCCTGGGATGGCTTTGCACCTCTGGCTTCAGATTTCAGCCTCCTGAGTAGCTGCAATTACAGACATGAGCCACCTTACCCTCAGAGGGATCTTCTGAACTTTGGAATTGTACAAAGACGTTCTCTTGATGGTTTTGTCTAGATTTTAATGGTTTTATATTTCCACTTAAGTCTTTAATTCACCTGGAACCTATGCTGATGTAAGCTATGAAATTAACAATCCATAGCTTTGGGGTTTTTTTTAGTTGATTACCTACTTGAGAATAATTCATCTTTTCCCTACTAATGTGCAATGGCATCTTTATCAAATATTTACAGGCACTATTTCTGCCCGTGTTCTGTTTCATGACTCTGTCTCTTTGTGCACTAAGCAGAAGGATCATTTAACTATTACACATTTCAAAGATATTTTAACGTTTGATATTATCTCTATATGTTTCCATATTCTTGCTTATTTTATTTTCCAAATGAATTTTAGAACCGCCTCGTCTATAACTCCCTAAAACAAATTCTCTTGGGGACTTGGGCTTTTGAAAATGTATTAACTAAATTAGAGACAATTGAATCTATACAATGCTGAGCTTTCAAATCAGGACTTAATATTCACATTATTTCTTTAAAGATGACCAGGTGTCAGCAGCTCATACCTGTAATTTTAGTTGTGTAAGGAGGCTGAGACCTAAAGGATTGTGGTTTGAAATCTGCCAGGGCAGAAAAGTCCTTGAGACTCTGTTTCCAATTAGTCAGCAAAAAGCTGTGCTGGAGATGTTGCTCAAATTGTAGTAGTCCAGCCTAGCAAGCAAGCTACAGGAGAGTGGGAGACTTCAGTTCAGGGTTGCATATGTTTTGGTTACATTTATTCCTACATATTTAAGTAACATTCTTTTCTTCTCTGAGATTTCTTAACACCTTATAATTTACAAATACTAAGACTGACAGTTTCCAGACAGGAACTTTCCTTAGCTTTCTAAATTATTTTATTTATAGTAGTTTTCTAGGTATGCCATCATATCTTGATTACAATAGATCGCTTTCTGCTCTTTTTCTCAGTATTTGTAGTCCTGGTACATCTTTTCCCTGACTGTTTTGGGTGGACTTCCGAATGACATTGGAAAACAGCATAAGGATGTCTTTATCTTATCTTTGACTTTGACAAGGATAAGAATGCTGCTGTGGTTTCTCATCATCACATAGTGAGCAAGAATTTGCTATGTCCCAGTCACCAGGATACAGCAAATTCAGATATCATTTAGGCTCAACTCAAATCCACCTTGTTCCAACGCTCTTGTTGGTCATCTCAGACCCAAGTTATCGCTGTCTTTTCTGAATTTCTGAGTTCTTCCCCTAGGTCCTTTCACTTTATGTCCTGTTTTAGAGTTATTTGCCTGCTATAGTCCCTAAAAATTCGCTAAGCTTAGAAAAGGCAAGTGCTTAACTGATCAGCCCATGGGACTCAAAATTCTGCCATGCACATGGCAAATGTTCCACACAAGGCTGGCTGGTTATTAATTATTAATTAATTAATTAGTATGAAGATCTGTTCAAAGCTATTCAAACTCCAAGTGAACATCTGTTCAAAGAAAATGCAGATTCTCATACAGAGTTCTTTAGCCATGAATAATACATACAAATCAACTCGATAAAATTTCCACATACACATCTCCACATTTGGCACTGGCCAAAAATGAGCACACAGGGTGGGGGATGTCACATTTACCTTTGATTTACCTTTGTTACAGAGGGAGGGAAATGGAGAGGAAAAAGCTACCTGCAGCCAAAAAAACGTGAAACCTGTGAACCTCTATCAGTCCTCTAAATCTAGATGAAACCAAAATAAATCATCAAGTCTTGGAAACTTCCCTTGAGAACCCTTTTCTGTAAAATATCTGTCTCTCTGGACAAGGATAACAGAGTGAGCAAGGTTGGTGTCAGGATTGGGTTTCCTTAAAAGGTACCATTGGTTTTTATCAAGTGTGTCCCGGCCTCTTGACCTTTGATTCCTATTCTTCTTGTCTATGTCCATACCAGCCTGACCATGCCTTCCTCCATCTAGTCCATTCTATTCTCAGCTTCTCAGTACACTGTGCATCATCCATTGTAGCCCCCCCACCAGGCCCAGCCACCTCACTTCCCCTGAGAGCTGCAGGTCTATATTAGAGTAACTGAAGCATCACTTTACACTGGGGATGGTGTCACCACCCTGACACCATCTCTCTATCAACATTCTCAGAAGTGAGGGTGAAGCTGGGGTACACAGACATGGAGGTAGGGAGCTAAATGCCTTATCTCCTTTGTCTATAAGCCAGAAAAGAGTGTTGCAAATGAGGAACCAGGCTTTGTAACCATGATTCAAAACCCATGAGCTAAAACCCAGCAGCCTGATGGGCATGTCCTTGGCTCCTAATGAATGCCCACTCACATGAATTACAAACAAATAAGTGGTTAAATGAATATTCTTGTGTCTGATCAGGAGATTTTTTTCACTATCAGCTTTTCTACGTGTTCAGTATGATTTAAGTTGGTAGTTTTGTGTCTTTTGCTCTTGATTTAGGAAAGATCCTCTAACTGGGTCCTCAGGCAGTCTGGTGAACTTGAGCTTGCTCCTGGTTAAATATGGCTTTATTATTAATTCATGCATTTGAAAGAACACATGTATGGGAAAGCAGCAAGCAAATCCTTTAAAAACCAGATGCTCTTTCAAAGCCCATTATTTCTTTCATGTTCAGGAAACACTCATTCCTCAAGATGGCAACAGACTCAAATCTCTGGTGAGAGCTGGGACAGAGAGATTTAGAGGCCCCCTGTACTGGCATTTCCATGATTGGCCACAGTTTATTACCAGTATCAGAGACCTATGTGGGGAAGGCTGGCTGTTCATTTCTTCCAGTCTTTCTTCTAAAGCACTTTCCACGTGTTTTCCTCTTTCCTTGTGTCCCCCAAGTCAGTACTCCGTCACTCTGCCAGCCCGAGGACAAACCTTCTCCTCCTGGCTTTCAATCTTCTTCTTGGCATATTAGTCATCCATGATTGATGTTCCTTTGCACCTCCTTCACCCCAGTGTCTCCAAGCTCTTATGCACCGCTGAGCAGAACCAGGTGTAAGGTCTAGTGGGGGGTCCAGGCCTAGTTTTCCTTCCTGGCTGGATACCAGCAGAAACCCAGTCTTAGGGACAGTGTATAGTTTCTCTTTGGCATTCTAGGAAGCAAAAGATTAAGAGCTGTTCATTTGAAGAGCATTTCCCTTCCCTTCCCCCTCCCTGTAGCTTTCTGGAATATGCTGATTCCTAGGTCCTTGACCTTTACATCACCATGTAAGCCAGATTTCTTTCTTTTTCTGTTTAGTCGAGAGGAATTATGGTATTGTGTGTTGTTAGCTTAGTTATTGGGGACAAGCAATGGAAAAAGAAAAAAGTGATTGTCTCTGCTCCCTGATTTCTTATTCAGGCAAGAATTGAGTTGGCAAGATAACTCTGGGAGAGTGATTTGCATGGGCTGCCCTTTCTGAAGGCAAGACTGTTTGCTTGCAGGTTCTTCAAGGAAGGCTGGAGTGACACCATGGGGACACTACTGTCTACCTCCACATTTTGTAAATTACACACACATAGTCTATCTCTGCCAACTTCCTCTGAGTTCTTGCAAGACACACACTCCTGCTTGAGGTAATGTCAGAAATCCAGACCTGTCCAAGGGCTGGTCTCATTCTGGCTTTTCCTACAGTGGTCAGAACTCCTATTTGAGGATGGGCATTCTAAAGTACCAGGATAATGTTGGAGGAAACCAATCAGATGCCTCCATTCTAGTTCTAGAGGTTACAGTGGACATCTCTGTGGACAGAATAGGGCAATAGGATCCTGCTATGTTTCAGCCACCTAGCAGCCTTGTTCTTAGCAGGTAAAGAAGTGATTTGTGTTATCACTGGCTGATTGATAAGAGTAGAGAGAAAGGTAAGCTATCATTTCAGTATTCACCGCCTACAAGAGACTAGTTCTGAGACTTATTCAGAATTGTATCATAAAAGAAACAGGCATTTGCTCCACAAAAGATTTTGTGTATCTGGGCTACTCTAGGGCTTGAACTCAGGGCCTGGATACTGTCCCTTAGGTTTTTTACTTAAGGCTGATGTTCTGCCACTTTAACCAGAGATTCACTTCAAGCTTTTGGGTGGCTACTTAGAGATAAGAGTCTCACAGACTTTCCTGCCTGGGGGGCTTCTAACTGCAATCTTTAGACGTCAGCCTCCTGAGCAGCTACGATTACAGTGTGAACCACCAGCTCTTTAGCTCCACAAAATACTTTAATGGAAGCAAAAGAGAACAAGAGCCTCATGTTCAATTGCTCCTGCCTATCTGAAATCTTCAAAGGCCTTTAATAACCTCTATTATGTGCCTATGTGATGTTTATCACACAATCTCATACTCTTATAATTTTTAAATAATTAACCAGTAAGAACCAATGTGAGAACTAAATGCTAATAAGATTTGGTCTGGGAGAGTGACATGGTAAGATTGTTAATGCTTAATACATTCACATCAAAGTGGGATAATCCAGCTCCTGAAGGTCAAGAGAGCCCTCTTTTTTTAAATTAAATAGAGAAAAAATAACCATTATTGTTGCTATTCTATTTTTCTCATTCAAATGAATCCAGTATAAACTTATTATAGCTAAGTCCAGGCTAGACATTTCCTGGTGATCTGGCAATTTCCCTTGTAATGTTCATGTGGCTTGTCCCCAGCCACTTTGTTTCTATGATAATGATGGAAAGCATCTCTAGAATTCACCACATCTTCAAAGCAGCCCATTCATTGTCACTCAGAGAGACCACTGTTAGGCTTTATGACAGTCATTGATATGCCCAATTCATTTGCATACTGAACTCGGGTTTGGTTTTAGACCTGTCACTCCTGATGGGAAAAGCAAGAATGACCTTGGGCAATGCAGTCGGAGAAATTGCAAAGATTTTCTGCTCCCCATTCCCACATTAAATCAAAAGATTACCAAGGTCAAGATACATTTCTTCATTTACTTTAGGCCGAACCTGACAAGGCCCCAACAGGAAATTCCAGCCCTAGAATTACTAGTAATTGAGAAAGAAGCAACTGTTGTTTAACAACGCCATTCCCCTCAAGCTGCTGGCTCCTGGGGACAGCCCGAACTTACTAAGCTCACTGGCTCCCCCTGCTGTTGCTGGAGAAATGCACTCGTGTTCAGAAGTAAACATCTCTACAAATTCATTGTTCTGGTACATGCCATTTTGACATCTGTTCCTAATTCTCCCTGGCACATATTTGTCTCAAAGCTTTAAGATCCATGTCACCACTGAAAACCCTAGAATAAATTCTCCTGAAGTCTTGTCACCACTCAGCCTTTTGCCAAGAAACCGATGTGCTACTAATATTCTTTTACTTTGAAGAATGGTCTTTGGAGCTTCCCATTTGTGCTTTCCAGAGATTTGTGAAGTTGGGTCATCCTCTCTGAGGGAAGCTTGCTTTCCTTGCTCATCATGTATTCAGGAGATGGCTGCTTTGTCTGTGGCCATCATGATCATATTCAGAGAAGACCAAAAATGGGGAAAAAGCTGTGTTACCATATCATTCATTGCTTTTTCTCAGAAACATTAGAGGTTCACAGGCATGTTCTGATTTCCAGACTTCTTATATCTCACTGGCCTGATGCAGGCAGGCACTAGCTACATAAAATCCACAGAGCTAGGTGTTTGGCTTTTCTATGCTTTCTACTAGTGGTGAAATAGAAGAGGGCTGGGATACTTTATGAGTGAAACACACAATAGTGTAGTGACATATAGCAAATGGCAGAGCCAGAGCCAGAGCCAAGGCCCTGGGATCCCACCTTTAACCAATCTGCCAGTCCATGATATTTTTCCCTTTAAAAATGCATTCAGCACTGTCAACTTGGCCATTTCCTGCTGGGACAAGCAGGCAGATGTCACTGCATTTTACAAGCATATAAACACTGAGAATGAATCTGTTCAGCTTGGTCTTAAGGTTCCTCAGATGCAACTTCCTTCAAGTTATGTAGATTGAGAGAAAAGGTAACTTAGAGAAAATGTATACCTTCAAGGGGGCACTTTGTTTAAAGTGCACTGTATACATTTGTGGACAAATCAAGGTGAAAGCTCTTTGCATTACAAAGTATGCCACTTAAATCATTAAAAAAAAAATATTCTCGGCATGATTATTTCTGTGCATTTGAACCTTCCCAGGACTAGTTGTTTCCTAGCTGAAAACAACTGCCAGAATCCCTTGAGACTGTTCCCTCTTCATCCCCAAGCTCCTCTTCCCCCACTCTGCTGTTACTGCCCATTTCTGTTTACATATGAAAATATGAAGATCAAGCCGGGCACTGGTGGCTCACGCCTGTAATCCTAGGTACTCAGGAGGCTGAGATCTGAGGATCACGGTTGAAAGCCAGCCCTGGCAGGAAAGTCCATGAGACTCTTTTTTTTTTTAATTTTTGGATCCGGTTGTGGGGCCTGAACTCTGGGCCTGGGTGCTGTCCCTCTTCAGCTCAAGGCTAGCACTCTACCGCTTGAGCCACAGCGCCACTTCCCGCTTTTTTCATTTTGCTTATGTGGTGCTGAGGAATCAAACCCAGGGCCTCAGGCATGCAAGGCAAACACTCTACCACTGAGCCACCTTCCCAGCCCTCCATCAGACTCTTATCTCCAATAAACCACCAGAAAACTGGAAGTGGTGCTGTGGCTCAAGTGGCCAAGTGCTCACCTTGAGCCGAAGAGCCGAGGGCCAGCATCCAGGCCCAGAGTTCGAGCCCCATAACCAACCAAAAAAAGAAAAAAAGAAAAGAAAAGAAAATATGAAAATCATAGGTAGATAATGCCCAAAGTAATTTATTTAACTAAAATGTGTTTTGACAAGAGTCAGAAAACATACATAAGTATCCGTTTGGGAGATCAGAAGCAAAGGCCAAGATGGAATTTCTCACTGCAGTTCCCACCCTCCACTCTCTTGAAAGCTGAATTGGGAATTCAGACGGAAGTAGAAAAATCACAGAATCTAGAAATGTAAATCTGTTTCTGCTGTGGCAGGCACTTGAAATAGTGTTTACACCAGCGCTTCTTTCTTCACTGGGGAATGCTGTGTGAGGAATTTGTGTTGTGTTTTCCTTAAATGCTCCTGACTGTAAATCAGAAGCATAGCCCCTGCTAAATGTTTTCGTCATCCTCAAAATATTGAATAAATCATGAAATCTCTAGGTAAACTGAATAATAGCTGCCCTGCAGAGAATTGTGATTCAAGCATTGATGAAATGAATGCCCTCGTGTTTTTCTAGGGAATTTTTATACCGATATTTGATGCTCCTAAGTTAATTAAGAGTTTTGACAGATTGGAATGTTACTGAAGTGAGCTGTGGTGTTTATGAACTAATGTTAATGCACCACTAACCAGGCCAAGTGATTTTATAAGTATCAGGTCATTACATTCTCTGTACATGTATGAGCTCTGCTTCCTTTGGAATAATCAAGGCCTGAAAGTTGAGGTGATGAGTCCAGGACCACCATAGGCAGGCACTCGTAGCTCATACCTGTAATCTTAACCACTCAGGAGGCTGAGATCAGAAGTTCACCATTCAAAGCCAGCCTGCTCAGGAAAGTCCGTGAGACCCTTATCTCTAATTAAGCAGCAAAAAACCAGAAATGGAGGTATGCCTCAAGTTGTGGAGTGCCAGCCCTGAGTGGGCTTGGTAAATGGCCTCCCCTTCTTCGCCAAATTTAAGCAAGCCGAATTCAACTGCAATCGCTTAATAAGGTGTAAAGTGGTACTATCATATATTTTAAATCTTTTTAGAAATACACAGATGATTTAAACATCTAGCTCCTTTAGGCATAATTAAGTCAAGAGAACCATGTGTCTCCCTGAGCATACACACTTCTCTCTTGTTGTAAAAGTATTGCTTTTGCCCCAGCTGTAGGCAGCTGCCTAGGTTGAACATTGTACCTAGGTAAATATTTTACAACACTGGGAGAACAGCAGCCAATAGCTGGTTGGGTTTCTGGGCCTGGTTTGTGCCCACTCTGTTGTCAACTATATCAGGATGTCAGCATAGTTGAAAGAAAAAAAATACTGCTTTTCATGAAATCATAGTCAAGTGTAAGTACATATTAATCCTTGACACAACTGAAATAAGATTACCAAGACCAGGGTTTCTTTCTGAAGACATATTAATTAGATGTAGGCAGGTAGATAAATAGATGATAGGTAGGTAGGTAGATAGATAGATAGATAGATAGATAGATAGATAGATAGATAGATAGATAGATAGATAGATAGAGATTTATTCTGGGGTTTTAGAGGCCAAGAGATACCAATTCACTATCCTAAGCCAAGGAACCAGGAAAGGTGATGGTGTAACTTCTAGTCCAAAGTTGAAGATCTGAGGGCCATTAATACAATTGATCTAAGCTCCAAAGGCACAAGACCAGAGAACCTAGAGCTGTGATGTCCAAGAGTAGGAAAGACAGATATCCCAGCTCCAAGAGAACAAAAACTTCACTTTCGTTCTGCCTTGGCTGTCAATGAGCATCACTATGCCTGCCCACATGGGTGAAAGTGATCTCTTTTCCTTAGTCTTCTGACTCACATGCTACTCTTGTCCAGAGACGCCATCATAGACCACTAGACGTCATATTCTATCAGCGATCTGGGCATCCCATAAGCAAGTCAAGTTGATACATACATGGGTGCTATCTGGAAGAGTCAACCTAGAAAAGCACCCAATATGTAATAAAAGTGCAACAAGTGATTGTGGAAGAGTGACACACACCTAGTATGTATAAGGAGAAAGAAATGGTTCCCACCTTCCAGGCATATACAGATTAAGAGAGATAAAGCCATGACTCAAAAAACTAGGGCATCAAGTCATTTAGTCATTGATACTGCATGAAGAGGATAGACATGACCAATAGGCACCAACCATGAACTGGCAACCACAAGGTCTAACTATAAACAGAACACCAAGAAAGACCAAAAACAGGGATGGGAGCCAGCCCTACATACCCAAGCCACAAGATGAAAAAGAACCAGACTGAGAAAAAGATACAACATAGTTATAATATTTGAGCCACGTTTCCTGTCCAACTTTCTTACTGGGTAATTGGAGACTGAATCTTGCAGAATGTTCTGCCTGGGTTACTTGAAACCATGATCCTCAATTCTCAGCCTCCTGAGAGGCTCAGATTATAGGCATAAGCTGCCAGTGCCCAGTAATTTAAGGAAAGTTTTCTCGGTTGTCCTGTTTTTCTCATTCTTGGTCTCTCTTGGTCTCTCTTGGTCTCTCTTGGTCTCTCTCTCTCTCTCTCTCTCTCACACACACACACACACACACATACACAAACACAACAGAGTCTATGGTGCATTCTACCATTTAATGTCAACTTGGTGACATGTTAACGAGAAACAATACGCCCCTCCATTCTATCCTTGACACCAGATCTGTTAGGCCCTCTCAGTCCAGATGGGAGTGCCAGTGGCCATACTGGGAATGTTCATGGAAAACACAGCAGCAGAAGGCATGAGCAGGCTTCAGCTAGTGTTTCCTATCCAGAAGGTCCCCGTTAGGAATAGACCAACTAATTAGGAACGCATAGCCACTTCTCTTTTGTAAGGATCAAGAAAAAGAAGAAGACCCTGCAAATATAGACTCTGATTTACAAGGCTTAAGATAGAGTTATCTCAGTGTTACAACCTGTAGCATAGAAGCACAGTCTGGAAAGCGTAGAGACAGAGGGAGTGTCTGAGTGAGAGATCCCGGGCAGGAGGAACCAAAATGAGGACAGAGAGAATGTGGAGGACAAGAAGGGAAAGACTTTCCACCTGAAAGGGAAGGGATGCACAGGATTGTCCCTGATACGGGGCCTTGAGCACTGCCTCACAGAGCAACTCTCTGCTCACCACTTGTGGCTATTGCCCTTCTCTGAAGATGAATTATTATTATTATTATTTTGGTCTTGGGGCTTAAACTCTGGACTTGAGCGCTGTCCCTCAGCAATTCAGCTCAAGACTAGCTCTCTACCACTTGAGCCACAGCGCCTCTTCCGGTTTTCTGGTGGTTTATTGGAGATAAGAGTCTCATGGACCTTCCTGCCCAGGCTGGCTCTGAACCATGATCCTCAGATCTCAGCCTCCTTACTAGCTAGGGTTACAGGTGTGAGTTACCAGTGCCTGGCTCTCTGACAAATTTTATGAGTCTGTGGTATCAACCTTATAAGGAGAGTACAGGTCATACATTATAAGCCTCAAGCTTGGGGTACTGTGCTCCATCTTACTCTCCACAGTGTCTCGGTGTGATTGGTGTGTGGTCACTGTAGGTGCCAATGTTCCTCCAGCATTGGACACCTTACAAGAATCTTTCACTGTGTCTCAGCCCCATGTTCTAGTCTATATCTGCCCCCAGTGGCCAACTCCATGGCCATGCTAATGAAGGTTTTCCATGCATACAAGAAGAGCCCAGGGGTGTGGTAACATACAAGCCAGTTAGGCTAATACCATAGAACGAGCCTGCCTTATCTTACCTCAGCATCTGCTGTGAGATCGTCCCTGCTAGATCCCAGGGTTACAAGCAATCGATCAGAAGTGCTTGAAAGCCCAGGATTCTTCTAGGGCAGCAGCATCCTGAATACTTGTCTTAGTTCATTTTCTCTCGCTGTAACAGAATACTACAGACTGGGAAAATTATCAAATGAAGTTCGTTTAGCTCATGGATCTGAAAACTGGAAAGTTCCAGGATATGGTATGACAGCTCACGAAGGGAATATGCTATGTCATATTAAAGAAAGAAAATGGGACGGCCGCTGGGTACTGGGGCTCATGCCTATAATCCTAGCTACTCAAGAGGCTGAGATCTATGTGAGGATTGCAGTTCAAAGGGAGCCAGGTCAAGAAAGTTGTTGAGATACTTATCGACAGTTAACTTCCAAAAAAGCTAGACATAGAGCTGTGGCTCGAGTAGTAGAGTGTTAAATAGCTGTGCAAAATAGCTCAGGGACAGTTCTCAAGCCCTGAGTTCAAGCCCCAGAACCTGCATGCATACACACACACACACACACACACACACACACACACACACACACACACACACACACACACACACACACACGGAAAGACAAACTCCAGTGACTGCAAAAGAGGAAGCACAAGGGGCGGACTTGCTTTTATAAATCACTCTCATAGTAAACTCACCTGTTTCTACAATAAGAACATTAATTCATGTTTGTGCCCATTTCACTCATGACCTAGTCATCTCTTTGTGCGCTCCACCTCCAATGTGCCACTGGGAATTAGGTTTCCAGAACGTGAACTTGGGGGACATGTTTGACAACAGTACTTGAAAACTGAGAAAGATGGGGACCCTCAGGAAGCTCAGTTCCCTCTTGGCCTCTGCGCTCCTCTTTTGTACCAGGCTGGAAGATTTTCACCACGTGTCTCAGTGTGGTTCCTCTGCGGGGCATTAACTTTTCATTAACCTCAGCTAAGTGGGATTTTAAAATCCATGTTAGTGACAGGATATTTCATTTCAGATCCACAGGGCCCACATCTAATCTTAATATTGCATGTTTGTCGGAACGAATTGCAAACCCTCTCATATCAGGCCCCTGCGTGGCACCTAGAGACTCCAGCCGGAGAGGGAGACTCCAGCTTCCGTCCACACCGGCAAAGGTTCCTTCTGGAATAACATTCTTCTTTTTCCCATGCCTCATTTCCCCTGAGATCATGCAACGTTCTGTCACCCTGTGTTCTTTCCCAAAGCTCAGTGATAGGCTGGGGACCTGCTCAACCCCAAGTAATTAGTCAGTCACTGACAAGCAGAGACGGCTGCCAGCCCAGACAGCCAGCACTCAGCTCTGAGCTGATGCAGACAGTCAGTGTGCAGAAGGACAGATTCACCCAGGATTCTTCTAGGCACAGAGAAAAGGGTACCTGGACAAAGGCAGAGATCAAGGGGACACAAGGCGTGGTGTGGGTCCACGTCCCTTGCCTTCCAGTGGTACTGGTATTGGCCCACCATCATCAATTTTCACCTGATATAACACCACCATGAAAACTCAGCTATTTACTCCACAGGCATCAACGTATTATTGGTAGAGCTGGGGCTGCAGCTCAGTGGTAGGGTATTGGCTTAGCTTGCACAAGGCCTTATGGTCCATTCCCACTACCACATACTAGAAAGTATGTCATCTCTAATGTAAGATAAACCCAATGGGCAATAGACTACACATTCTTGAGCCACTTATGTCCTCTGCTTTGTAAATTGGACTCCGCTAAGTGTGTGTTATGGAGAGTTGGATTCAAGGAAATAACCATCTAAATGATGGTCCTATGTGGTGAGGAGCCCACCAAGCCATCACTGCCTTCGCACTGGGCGTTGGACACCAAGATTCCAGGATTCCAGGTGTTTGGTCACTTTTTCCATTGTTCCCACACTCCCCACGCTCTCTCCACCCACTCCCCCCTGCGCCTCTATCTCTGTATCTCTCTCTCTCTCCCTTTCTCTCTTTCTCTTCATCAGGTGTTGAGCCTGGAGCCTGGGCACTGTTCCTGAGATTCTTTTACACAAGGCTAGCACTCTACCACTTGAGCCACAGCTCCACTTCCAGCTTTTTCTGTAGTTTATTGGAGATGAGTCTCATAGACTTTCCTGCCCGGGCTGGCTTATAACTGAAATCCTCAGATCTCAGCCTCCTGCGAGCTAGGTTTACAGGTATGAACCACTGGTGCCCTGCTATCTGTTTCTCTTTCTACTTTCTATTCATTTTGTCTCATTACATTTTTGTCATTGCTTCTAGACATTTTGATTGGTACAACTGGCTTAGGAAGCATTTTGACTGAAGCAGAATTTAAGTGCAACCTCCCACTGGCTGAGGGAGCACTTTGATTGGAGCAGAATTTAAATGAGGCTTCCTACTTTCCTTGTGCATCTTTCTTACAGGGCCTCTCACCCTGAGTAGAAGAAAGGAAGGGAAGGTGGGCCTGGTTTTTGTTTTTTTCTCCCTCGATTAATCCGGCAAGTGCTTCTTTTAGTTCAATTTATGATATTTCATTCCCTGGAGAAAAGAGCAGTTTGCAAATACGAAATTATGCTGATTATCTAATCTCTGTTGCATTCCTGGGCACTGCAAAGAGTTAAATGATGCATGAAATCACCTGTCAGCCTGCATTAGACAAGACTGTGTTTACACACCCAGAGGCGACCCATGAATTATTTAACCAAAGGGACTCTTGGCTTCACATCTGGCTAGACACAGCTCAGCCCAAGTTTGTTGGGAGATAGTTCATGGCTCCTGATCTCTATCCACCTTGGCTGAGGAAACTACGTGATAGACACTGCAAACTGCCGCCAGTACCTGGTCTCCTTGAGAATAACTTGAACTAAGCTCCTGCAGACTCCAGATGGCAGGCAAAGGAGAAAAGAGGCCTGAAGAGTCCTGAAAGCTTTGCCATAAAAAAAAAAAAGCTGAAGTTGGCTATATTTCAATTTAGGCAGTTGGCTAACTGCGAAGTTACCACAGCAGTTGGTGCTGTGAAGTTGAGGGTTATCACTGGGGTTTTAGAGTCCATTTAATAACACCCTGGTCCCCGTCTGCATGTGGAGGTACCATGAGAAAGGAGAGAGAAGGAAGGCAGGTGAAGGTCAAAATGTCACCTTTGTTAGACACTGGTCCATCAGGGAATGTGGGGGACAGTGCCACTGACAGTTGTAATTTGAAATCCCAGAGTGGAGGTACACATCCTCACCTAGACCACAGTCTTGTCCTATGTGGCAGAATCTGGGTTCCTGGTATCCTCCAAGACTCTCAAGTACAGGATTCTTTACAAGAAGAGGCCAGTGGCCAGTGCCTCACTGTCCCTGGCCATACTCCCCTTGCAGATGAGGAGGGAGTGGAGGCTGTGGCGGGAGACAGGAGCACCTAAGGACATGCCACCTCCTGAAAAGACATGCAAGCCGCATTTTTTAACTTGTATTACTGTATAGTCATACAAAGGCTTTTACCATAGTATCTTACATATGCATATATTGTATTCTCATCCCCTCTGTTGCTCTTTTTCTCATTTCCCTTCTTCCTTATCTTTCAACAGTTTTATTCTTATATTATTCATTCCATCATTATATTTCCTTCGCTTCCTTGTCTCTTATAAGCCATCCAATTACTACTATGTGACTGATATATAATCATATATATATTACATATGTGCATATTATATGTCTATATACACATACATACATACATACACTGAGGGAAAACATGCAGCCTTTGTCCTTTTGAGCCTAGCTTATTTTACGTGACATGTTGATCTCCAGTTCTATCTATTTTCCTGCAATGACATAATTTTGTTCTTATTTTAGGACTGAATAATCATCTGTTTTGTATATGTGCCACGATTTCTTGATCTAGGGCATCGGGGCTCTTTCTATAACACCATGTTTGAACACTATTTGTGAGCACTACTGTGCTTCAGTGAACATGGATGTAGAGATACCTCTCTTATCATATCTTTGACTTACATGCCTTTGGATAAAACCCAAGAGTGGAATTGCTGGACAATATGGTAGTTCTAGTTTTAGTCTTTTGAAGGACCGCCACATTGATTTCCATCGTGCTTGCCCTAGTTTGCATCCCCACCAACAGTGTATAGGATTCTTTTCCTCTCTCTCAGCTTCACCAGCATTTGTTGTTCTTTGTGTTCTTGATCATGGCCACTCTGAGTAGAGAGAAATGAAATTTCAGTATTGTTTCGATTCACATTTCCTCTGTGGCCAGGAATGTTGAACATTTCTTCATGTATTTATTGTGCATTTGTACTTCTTTCTTTGAAGTATTGTCTGTTCTACTTGTTTGCCTATTTATTCATTGGGTTGTTGGTTATGCTGGAGTGTAGCATTTTAAGTTCCTTGTATATTCTAGTTATGAATCCCTTGTCAGATGTATAGTGAGCAAAAACGTTCTCTATTCTGTAGTCTGCCTCTTTATTCAAGAGACACATGAAGAAGGGAATTGTGGGAGATGGCAAAAAGTAGAAAGGATAGAGACACCAATCTCACTGTGGATAATCAGATTGCCTCCTATTCTGTTCTATAATCAGATTGCCTCCTATTCTGTCCTCTTTTCCCCTCCCTCCCTCCCCCGCACCCCCCCCCATGTTGGTATCTCAGGCCACATTCCCATCCTACCTCACCAATCCCACCTTGGGGCAGCCTATGCTTCAAAGATGAATAATCCTATGCGATTCATGGCGGATGATAATTTATGGGAAAACACGAGAATCATGAAATCAAGTCAAAGAAAGGTGCTTTATGGACATTCTCTCCCAGAGAGTTTTAGATTCTGAACAGGGTTTGGAAGGCCTGCCATGAGTCATGAGGAGAAACTGAGTATGTATCTGGGCCGGGGAGGAATCCTGAGTCAATAATGTCCCTGTGATTTGACCCAAATCATTGTTTTTCTGTCTACAAATGCTCATTGAATCCAGAAAGATCATCGCCCTTCCTTTTGTCCTGTGGACACAGCAGTATTTCCCTCCCTGGTGCATCCCACGGTCAAAAATCACAATTCTCACTGCAGTTTATTTGGACTGTATGCAGCTTCAGCTGCAGAATTGAAGTGATTTTGTCTGGGTTCTTCCCAGAACCCCTACTCTGTGTGATGGAGAAGATGGAAGAGAACCCACCCTAATATGCGCATGACCTTGGGGAGGGCTGCACCTTTGTCTTATTCCTCAAGGCCTCTCATTCCTTCTCAGCCAGGGAAGCTACTACACTGTAAATGCCCACCAGCTGGATTTTACTTCCAATACACATTCGTGCATGTGCGCACGCACACACACATACACACACACACACAATTTCTGTTCCCTTTACATCACCACATTGCAAAGTGACCTACCTGTTGGGAAAAGCTTTTTAGCTGTCAGAAGTTGTTAGCAAAGTGAACTGGTCCCATTTCTCCAAGGCTCATGCATCATCACAAAGGCAGGTTGTGTAGCTTTCCATCTCTTCCACCTTCTCCCCTAAACTTTCTGTCTCCCAACTCCTGGAATCCTGACTGTCCTAAGAAAAGGTTTGGAGTTGCTGTGGGGCTTGAACTCAGGATCTAGGCACTACCCCTGAGCTCTTTTGCTCAAGTATAGCACTCTACCACTTTGAGCCAAAGCTCCACTTCCTGTTTTCTCATGATTCATTGAAGATGAGCTTCATGGACTTTTCTGCCTAGGCTTCCTTTGAACAGCAATCCTCAGATCTCAGCTTCTTGATAGCTAGGAGTATAGAAGTGAGCTCCCAGCACCTAGCTCACTATGTGGCATTTTGAGGGAGCTCAGGACCCCCACCCTTGATACTCATGCAGACCCCCAGTTCTCAGCAAGGGCAAGTGGCCCTGGAAGCCAGGCCAAGTAAAGCCCCAGTCAGCTCTTGAAAGCTTCTGTGTGTCTCACTGGCATCCTGCAGCAATGTGGGGAAGCTGGCAGGGCGGGTTGCTGGGAGGGTGCAGTCTCTGGGTAGGCAAGTGAAGCCCCCACCTTCCCCCTCTCCCTTTGCTCCACCCCCTCCTCATGGGGCCATTGTTTGCCTTGATAGATGCAGGGAGAGGTGCTGAGCAGAACTGACCAGGAAAGACCTAGAAACCCAAATAGCACTCATTGTCCTAAAACTTTGGATTTTAGGGAAATGGGCGAGATCTGTCAAGTTTTCTGAAAACAAAGATGTCTATGATAGGACTCATCCAATTTATTCATAAAGCAACTGGCGCCCTCCGAGAGGATGCAATATCCTTGTGACCTGGCAAGGATCAGAATCATATTCAGGAAACCACTCCTAGGACTTCTCAGCATGCATGTGTCCTCTATCCCACCCCCAGGTTCTGATGCCTAGACCTGATCTGGCCCGTGGTCCAGTGTTTGTTCCTATCCCCTGACACTAGTCAGTGCTGGCAAACCGTAGCTTTGAAGCTATATATTATGTGGCTTCCTACTACATGGAACATTCTTTAACTTATAAATAATTAGATATTACCTCCTGAGAGAGAACATGTGTGTGTGTGTGTGTGTGTGTGTGTGTGTGTGTGTGTGCATACGTGCATGCATGCAGGAAGAGGACATAGGAGAGGGAAAGGGAAAGAAGGCAGAAAGGAAGGGGGGAGGAAGTCATTCTGATAATATATTAGAAATAATTGTAAATTGTCATATTGATAGTCTTCAAGGTCATTTCAGGAGTGTATTAGTTTGCTAGGGCTGCTTAATGAAGAGTCATCAACAGGATGTCTCAACCACAGAGATTAATTGACAGTTCTGTTGGCTGAGAAATGCAAGGTCATGTGTGGGTGGGTGGATCCATTTAAAGCTTTTCTTTGGCTTGTAGATGTTAAGCCATCTGTCATCTTCTCCTGTCTTCACCTAGTCTTTGTGTTTATAGATCTCTCACTGTGTTGAAACTTCCTCTTTGGGGACACCAGTGACAATGGATTGGAGCCATTAAGATTGACCTCATTTCAACATGGTTACCTCTATAGAGGCCCTACCTCCAAATGAGGTCGCATCCTAAGGAACTGGGGAGTCGGGCTCCGATGTATGGGTTTGGAAGACACAGTTCAACCAAGCCAAAGGAAATTCATAAATCTGATTAAGAACATAGCCAATCAAGCAAGATTCCTGCAAAACAGGTAGAACCACCAATGTGTAAGTTAATACAAAAACACAGCCTTTTTAATGCAGTTCAACTCTGGAGTTGAGCCTTGGTCTGACCCTCCATTTACCCCTTCTCCAAGGGTTTCAATCTTCTATAAAAGCCTTTCTCCTGAGGTCAGGAGAAAGCCTACCCCCTTGGAGGCTCAGCCTAGCTGGTCTGCATGCCTCACCTCCTACTTGCTTGCCTTCCTATTGAAGAAGAGCCGCTGCAGGGTGAGGAGCTAGAAAAGCCACGCTGAATCTGTGTGATTAGCAGAAGTAATTGGCAAATGACCCTCTCACTCTCCCAAGAGGCATGCAGAGTTTATTTTCAAATGTCAATATTTATCCCACTGACTTTCTGTGTATGGCTTATGGCCTACCAAATGCTTTTGAGCACAGCTTTGGGCTCCTTCTAGGTCAAATTATATTAGAATTTAATTATATAGACACTTTCTTTATTAAATCTTGCTTTCGTGGGGAAGTAACTAAACCCTTAATTTCAAGAGAAAAAAGGGAAAGACCTGGAAATCTGAAACATTTTTTTTCCTGGTCTTATGAAATTCATCCTTCTTTCAGACAGATGAAGGCCTCCCCTGGCCAAGGTGCTACCCGAGGACTAGAAGGTCTTCCTGCTTACCTTGCCGTGTCGTGGATGTTGGTACTTAAGGCAGTGTGTTCATTTCCTCTCTGTTTCTATAACAAAATGTTCGAGTCTAGGTTGCATAGAAAGGAAAGAGTTGTACTGACCTCATAGTTTAGAGGTTCCAGAGCAGAGTGCCAGTGTCTAGAGAGTATTTCATGGCAAGAGACCTGCAAGAGGGATCACATAGACAAAAGGCTCACTCTTGCCGGAAATTACTGAGATCCCATGAGAGCCATGCCCTCAGTGATGGCCTAATCAGCACCACCACATTGAGAGCAAAGTACCCACACATGAACTTTTGGGGGACACACTCAAACGAAATCCAAACCACAGTAAAACCAAAGCTGCTCCAGGAAGCCCAAGGTGAATGCAGTTTGTTAGTGAAATGCATGCTCTCCATGGAGTTGGAAGCTTCTTTAAGGAAGGACTCACTAGGTCAGATGTGACTTTGGTGATACCTGTTTGGAAGGTTTAGCTCTCAGGCTCTGAGATATCAGCAAGGACACTTAAAACATGAGGTCCAGTTTTGCTCTCTCACACGGAACAGTAGGACCTCCCATGGCTAGAAGATGAATTAATATTGACCCAGAAGCCAGGAGCCGGTGGCTCACACCTGTAATCCTAGAGGCTAAGATCTGAGGAACTCTGTTCAAAGCCAGCCCAGGCAAACAAATTCTATAGACTCTCCAACTGACAAGCAAAATGCTGGAAATAGAGGTGTGGCTGAAATGGTAGAACACAACTTGAACAACAACAGCAAAAACACCAAGCAAGAGTTCAAGGCCCTGAGTTCAAGCCTTAGTATCAGCACATGCATGTGCATGCATGCGTGTATACACACACACACACACACACACACACACACACACACACCATACTACACACCAAAAACAAACAAATAATGAAACTGACACAAGAGGAAAGGGAAATAATAGTCATATAGGAAGGAAGATCTATGTGCTTCTACCTGATGCTCACTTTACATTAGAAGCAAACTTCTATCCTGTACACTCAATAAAGATTACATTATTGATATTAGAGATAGCTTGGGAAACAGTACAAAACATAGGAATAGATTAAAGAAATAACCCACTTGATATGATCGGACTTTTTGTCTCTCCAAAACACATCTGTTGAAACCGAACCCCTGAGGTAATGGTATTAAGGGAGTTAAGATATTAAAGGGTGATGGCCTCATGGAGAGCCTTTCCCTTGTGAATGTTTTGGCTCCCTGGTAGTAAAGGAGACCCTAGCAAGCCTGTTTGCTGCTTCTGGCACCATTTGCCAGTTGCTTGAACTTAAACTTCCTGGTCTCCATAACTGTCACCAATATATTGCTATTGTTTTATAAATTTCCTAGCAGCCTGAATGAACAAAACTATCACCATTCCTTGGACGGAGTGCAAGGCAGGCAAGAGACCATCCCATTCGAAAGGTCCAGGAGCTTCACACTGCCTTCTGTTTAAAGGAATGGTAGGACTGGGTTTGATGGTGTAGCAATACCAGGAGGAATAGGGCCTATCCCAGCGGAGACAGAGAAATCTAGGAAATATACTACAAAGCAAGAATAGCACTCTGGTGTCACTTGAAGACCAGTCTCCAGAAACAGCAGAGCCTTGGCTGGTGTGTTCAGAAGCAGCACTAAATATCAGCAGCAGGAAAGGCCTGACATCTAGAGGCCTGAATAGTGGCTGTGACTCCAGGGGGTGCCCAGGGGTGGTTCTCAGCCTTCCCTGTGGGGGCCCAGCAAGAGCTCCATCTGTGTACCTCCATCCCCAGAACACCACCCCCCATTGGAGACCATGGTCTCCCTTGGTCCTCAGGCCTATTCAAGCCCCCCAAGGACTCTTCTGCTAAAAGGCAGGCACCTAGGGAAGAGCCAGCCTGTCATCTTTCCCCACCTCAACACATCAGCAAGTGGCCAAAGTGATGATTCTCCCACTACAGCCACATACCCCCGTGCCGTTCTGATTTCCACATTATTTCCTGTGATTTTGCCTATATAGAATAGGGAGGAGGGCTCCCCACACTACCATTTGTGTCAGTCTCCCTCTTCCCTAGAGGGTGATTTTCCTGGGCTCACTGGAGCAGACTGGAGCATCAGATCTGAAGTATAGAGTAAAAAGGGGATACAGCCCAGGGAAGGGGAGACAATCAGGAGTCGCAGGGCTGCAGGGAGCTGTGAAAAGAATGGACAGAGCTCCTTGAGGAATTGTGGAAGCAGGGGAGCCCACCTGCCCAGAACCACCACTAGCAGAGCAGAGGAGAGCTCAGCAGGAGCCACCCTTGGGAAGGAAGTGTGGTGACTGTCAACCACATCAAACCTGACTATTGACACTAAGGGCCCCCCCACTTCCTCACCCAGGCTCTGCTCTACTCCACGTGGGGAGCTCAGAGAATGGGAACAGAAGAGGGGCCCCCAGAATGCAAGGAGAAAGAAAAGTGGTGATGACTTGGCCTCAAATTCAGATTTCTTTCTAATTCGTGTGTGTGTGTGTGTGTGTGTGCCCACACATAAACATGCTACAATACTACAGCTTGAACTGAGGACCTCACCTGCTCTTACTTTGCTCAAGGCTGATGTTGTATCTCCCTCCACTTCCAACTTTTTGCTGGTTAATTAGAGATGAAGAGTCTCATGGATTTGTCCAGACTTTGAACTACAGTCCTCAGATCTCAGCCTCCAGAGTAGCTAGGATTGCAGGCGTGAGCCACTGGTGCCCAGCAGTTTCATTCTAGCTCTTGTTCATCCCCAAAGGGCTTTTTCTCTTAGGAGCTCTGAGAGACTGTGGAAGGTGCTTCCACTTCCAGGATGCACAGTTGTGGTGGGGGAGGGGGTAAGCTAGGGTCAAAAAGGAAGTAAGCTGAAGAGTGAGTGATTCCAGACTCCTGTGTGTCCTTGGTATCAGAGGGAAGACAAGGTCTTATCTATCTTGTACCTCCCTAAGGAAATGACACGATGAAACCAAGGAGGAGGTAACAATGCTTGATAGGAAATGTATTCATAACCTTACTCATGTAACTGTAACCCCTCTGTACAGTATTTTTACAATAAAAAACATATTAAAAAAAGAAAATTACATGATGGTCATAATCTAGGAGAGTGAAAAACAAAGCCCCTGGCTTCTCTACCACAAGAAAGCCAAGGTAAAACAGGTTGGGAGTTGACTATTTTTGTAGAAATTCAACATGAAGGGCTTTCTGTTCTGGTGCTGGGTGAAGTATTTGGGCTTTGTTACCATGCGCCAGTTGGTATACAATTCTCTCTGGTATGACAGGTTGGAAAATGTGACTATAAAATTTGAGATGGGGGAAAGATATGTTTACCTTTGTGGCATATGATACTGGACATAACAAATGAGCTACTATGACTCATTTAAGAAGCATCTGGAAATAAGTTCTGAACCAGTCCCCTAATTGGTCCCACATAGACTAAAATGGAATCATTGAAAATGTCATAGAATCAATTACTTCAAGTGATAGATGGATATCTTACCTAATACATTCCCCAGCAAGCTTGCTACAATACCTACCTGTTGGTTGATCATTCAGTAGCTAAGACGGAACAGAGAGCAGTGTGGGAAGTCTCCTTCAGGAGAACATTCTAGTCTGTTTTGGAAACAATGCAGAATAATGACATTTACTGATGATGGTAGGAATTGTCATCGTATGTTATTTGTTTTCTATCATAGTAATAACAACTCAGAGCAAATTACAAGATTAATAGCTTAAAATAAAATTAAAATTGCAGTTTTAAAGGTCAGAAATCTGAAATAGGTCTCACTGGCTAAAATCTGGATGCTAGTAGGCCTGCGATTCAATTCTGGGGGTTCTGGGGAAGACTCTTATTTCCTTGCCTTTTCAGAGGCAGCCTGCATGCCTTGGCTTGTGGCCCCTTACTTCAACTTTGGAAGTTGCAAAATCTTTTCTCTCTTTTTCTACCATCACATTTCTCTGGCTAAACAACAGCATTGAAGTATTTCTGCTGTGAGTACTGGATGAACTCCTGTGAGTACACTGGGTCTTCCTGAAAAAACAAACAAACAAACCAACCAAGAGAATCTTCCATGTCAAGGTCCTTAACCTTATCACAAATACAGTCATATCACAGAGCTGAGGACAGGGTTCTCTCTGGTAGGAAGCATTTTCCTGCACAAAACACAACCTCAATTTTGGTATCCTTTCCTGCTTAGTCAAAACCTTAGGTGAACCCCGCACCCCTCACCACCACCACGTGTTCTGACCAGCTGGTGTAGAGCTCCAGGCAGCCAGCTCTGCAGTGAGTCTGCCTGCCTTTTATACCAATAATCTCATTTACTCAATAGTCTCTTGTGGCCTTGAATAATTTACCCTCCCTAAATATCTGCATGTTGTTCTGTAATACGGGGATGCTTCCCAACAAGAGGCAGATGACATCCTCAAATGAGAGTTATTGGAGATGGTAATAAAGGGATTTCAGGTTTCATGTTTCCTTGGCTAGTGTCCAATGAGCTCATTTGCATGACAGCTGGCCTTCTGCAGTTGGAAACCCCTCAGTCCATGGCCTGCACAAGGAGCCTGTTCCTGATACCAGAAAGATGATACCTTCCAAAGCTTAGCTCTTCCATCCAAGCTCAGGGGAAGATGTCCTCAGCCCCAAGGCATCATCAATAAGCCATTTGACTACACTCATTGAATATCATTCTTCTTGTTTGTCTCTTTCCTTAAGTGGGGAGGGATATTTCCCGTAGAAGGAAGTTCTGAAACACTCCATATGGTAATGTTAAAACCACAGCCACCCAAGGAAATAATGGTGCCTCAACCATCTGCCTTGGCTTGTGCCAGGCATGGTTCACTGGGGAATAATTCCATGTGCATCTGATTCTTAGGATCCTGGGGAGCACTTCCTTCAAGGCCATTGCAGAAGTTCAGGAAATCTTGACATGTCTTGTTTATAGAACTGGTTCCCAAAGCAAGATGATCTTAAATGTACAAAATTTACTTTGGACTACAATTGAATATCTCCAAGTCTTTTCTAATATATTATGTATGCTGGCATCCAGGTTAAAGTTCTTCAGGAATAGAGTACTTGTGTTAACATTTATTTATTCACTTTGTTATATTCATTCTATTATCAATTCAAGAAATGTCACCTGAACCCTTAGAGAATCTATATGAGATGCAAATACAAATTAAAGTGATAATTGATATAGAAAGAAGATGAAGGGTCCTTAAAGAAGCTTATAGCAGGTTAAGATTTAGGATACCATGGATAGATCTTAAGTTGGAGAGTTAAGAAATAATTACATTTTTCCCTTTTGGTAGCATTTCATAAGCTTCAGTGTGGACAAGTCAGAGACGAACTAGGGTCTAACCATCCTTTATGATTGCTCTTAATTCCAAGTTCTTTGTTGCATACAGTGAGATTTGGGTAACCCAACCCCACCTTTATTCCCCCCTCCCCTGCTTCCATGTGATACAATAACTAGAAAAGCTTAAAACCTCTTCCCATCATCATCTTTTGCAGCTCCATGTAGCCATGTGACTCTGGTCTGGTCTGAGACTTGATCTGCTGTGAACATCTAGAAAGGAATATGCTGTACCCAAATAGAACAAAGAGAGTTATACAACCCTTTCCCCTTTCCTCCCTCAGTTAATGGAATAGAAGAGCCTAAAACTGAAGAGAACAGCTCATCACCATGAGAGGGACCAAGATGGTGGCTCTTGTAGAACTGAGCAGCTCCAGTGATGTCATTACCACCAATGCAGACACATGCCAGGTGGGGAAAATAGCCCCATTTCTGGAGGTGGTGGTTGCTTACCATCAAAAGTATCTTAAACTAGCTAAGTGCCGTGGCTCATGCCTATAATCCTAACTACTCAGGAGGCTGAGATCTGAAGATAGCCATTTGAAGCCAGCTAGGACAGGAAAGTCTGTGCAACTCTTATCTCCAATAAACTACTAGAAAAAGCCAGAAGCGGCACTGTAGCACAAGTAGTAGAGTGCTATAGCCTTGGGCACAAAGAGGCTCAAGGACAGAGCCCAGGCCCTGAGTTCAAGCCTCAGGACCAGCAAAAAGAAAAAAAAGTGTCCTAGACTGATACTATGATTCAAAAGCAATTTTAAGCCATTTGATCATTGTCAAAGCAAGCATGCAGAACCCCTCCATTCTTTTTAGACCACAGAAATCATAGTCAAGGTCTTAATGAAACCCATTACAAGAGCCTCATAAGGTGGGATTCCTGGTTGGGTACATTGTTGCACACCTGTGGTCTCACCTCTGTATGTGGCAGAGATTAGGAAGATTGCAATTCCAGGCCAGCCTAGGCAAAAAGTTCGTGATGCCCCATTTCAAACAACAGGCCATGTATGCTTGTGGGGGCAACGGGGCGGGGGCGGGGGAGGGTCTTGATGTTTCTTTTTGTTTGTTTTTCTGTAATCTAGCTACTTGGAGGCAAAGATTGGGATGAAGGAGGTTAGAGGCCAGCCCAGGCAAAAAGACAGTGAGACCTCTGACTCAATTTCATCTGTAGTTCCAGCTACACAGGAGGCATAGCTAGGAAGATCAAGCCCAAGGTTGGCTATGTACAAAACATGATATAAAGCAAAGATAAGGCTGGCAGTGGAGGGGCAGTGTTTGGAGCCCATATGTGGCCCTATTGCCTCCAATACATTCCTGATAAGGCCCCTAGAGGCCCGAGTCACATCCTGAAATGTGTCTGTCCCTAATGCCTGCTTTTCTAACTGTAGAAGCTAACACAGGGTCTGCCACTTTCAGATACTCAGTTCATAGCCATGGAAGGGGTAAGCGAGCTGGACAGTGAGGGCTCACACTTCTAATCTTGGCTACTCAGGAGCTGAGATCTAAGGATTATAGTTCAAAGCCAGCCCAAGCTCTTATTGTCAATTTTAACCTGCCAAAAACCAGTGTGGCACAAGTGGTAGAACACCGGCCTTGAGTGCAAACATCAAGCAAGAGCGCAAGGCCTTGAGTTCAAGCCCCAGTACCAACACAAAAAAAATAAAATACAAAACAAGTTCCCGGCAAATTGGGATAGATTTAGAAGTTAGCAGTGTGTTGTGTTTTCTGAAAGGAAAGACAGAGCCAGCCTGAGTATCTGGGGGACATGTGGCATGGAGCATGCTCAGTGAAGCACGCAGATTTGGAGTTAACAATTGTGCTGGTCGTTGGCCAGCTCCAGCTGACAAGGATGCCCACAGAGCCACTTGGACTCAGGTACAGACACCAGAACAGAAGGAGTCTCTAATGAAATGCCAGAACTGAAGTGACAGTCACCAGGACTGAGAAAGAGGCAACTGATTGCAAAGTCAAGGTGAAATGCTTCAAGAAAAAAAAAAAAAGACTAAAAGACCTTCATGCCTGAGGCACAATCTTCTTTCTTTGCTCAAGTTACATGGATTTTGGGGGGGGAGGTGGGGGTCCGGTCGTGGGGCCTGAACTCTGGGCCTGGGCGCTGTCTCTCAGCTCTTCAGCTCAAGGCTAGCGCTCTACCACTTGAGCCACAGCGCCACTTCCAGCTTTTTTTTCTTTTTGCTTATGTGGTGC